>NC_141894.1:30885000-31531666 GCF_030686135.1 Camelina sativa | reverse complement strand
TTGGTTTTCTCTTGTATTGGTTTTGGTTGTATTGGCGGCTAATTAGTATCAAATGCATATTGTTTTTCTTCTTCTATTTGGGCTGATATTAGTAACATAAACCAATAAATTGCATGGCAGAAAATTACATTTGCGGAAAAAGTGTGGTTAATACAAAAGCGGTATGGAATGATATTTGATTGGTGAAAAAGTAAATGCAGTTCACAATAAAATTACACATATATTTCTATAGTATAATAATAATTTCATGAATAAATTAGTAATTATATAAATAATTAATATAATTGTAATTTATTATTTATTTTTTTTAATGAAGTAAATATAAAATCCTCAGTTCAATACAGCCCTTATTACTAGCATTCATATTTACGAAAAGAGCATTCATATTTACGAAAAGAACACATTGCTGACTTCAGGAAAAAAAAGTGTACGACTTTAAGATTTATGAATTTGATTACATGAAATATATTATTTATTTGGTCTAAACCTTAAATTCATTGTATGATTATTACTTATTAGTAACTTCACTTGCATATTGCGTCTCCACGTTCAAAATCATTTTAGACTACGCCGCCACAAAACAGAGAACTCTTTCTATAAAAGTCAGAGCCCATCAGAAAAAGAAGTCAGAGAATACAAAACTTGGAGGTGATTGGTGAATGATCTTCTTCAGCCATTCTCTAAACATATACACCTATTTACACCACAATCAAAAGATCCTAAACTTTCTCATGAATCATGGTTTTAAGATTCATAGGCTCCCTTGTTTTCAGCATCAATGACTGTTTACAAGCACATAAATTTGAATTGAATAGAAGCGGGCAAAAACAGCTGCGGTTTTGTTTCAAGTCTCTTACCATTCTTCAAGCCAATTTCGAGCATCTTTATCATCTGTTGTGTCGAGCGATTGGGCAGTTTCTAGGGGGAGAACGGTGTCATTCTCCAAATGGTGATGTATGCGCGACATTATCTCTTGAGGAACTTGAAATTCACGGTTACTAATAGCTTCCCATTTAAGTCCACTAAACCAGGGATGTTTCTTGATCGATTCAGGACCTCCTTGGCTACCAAACCGCAGGTTTTCATCAACTTCAAGCAACTACACAAGAGTTTTAAGATACGGGTAAGAAAATGAAAACCGGAGATTTCTAGTTTTAATAGATGTGAAATTGGAACTTAAAGATGATACCTTGGCGATGAGATCTTCCGCTTCTGAGCTTAGAGCTCGAGGAAAAGTTAGTTGGCCTTTTGCAATCTTCTGAAAGGTGTCTAGCTCGCTTTCCCTCCATGACCCGAATGGCATTTCTCCTTCTAGCATATAGTAGATCAAAACTCCAAGAGCCCACCTTTTTGAACCAGCGAGAGAAAATGGTTACATATCTTCTTCAAATCTTATGCCGAAAATGAAAAACACGAGGAATAGAGGGAAATCGATACCAGTCAGCTGCAAAACCATGGCCTTTCCCTTGAACAATTTCCGGGGCTAAGTAATCTGCATTTCCGCAGATTGTATATGTTCGTTCCCCGGATAGTTTCTTGGCGAATCTGAAGTCTACAACCTAAAATAAACAGATTAAAATTATGATCTGGTGGAAATGGATATATTATGAAACCGAAAGAGCCATGTAAGGCAACACAGACCTGTAGATATCCGGATTGATCCAACATCAGTAACTCGGGGGATGAACCTCTGAAGAGAATCTCGTTCTACAAATTCCAAAAGCAAAAGACTGAGTTTCAGACCACTAAATCTTAGAAATAACTGGAGATGTTAGACAAAAAGTTTTAACCTTGTGTATATCTTCTAAGACAGACACAAGTGAGGCAGTAATGAAACGGGCAGATGACTCGTCAAGTGGGGAGTGAAGAAGAGAAGATATAGGACAAGCAAGAGTAGCATTCAGTAAGATGGCTGCAAATGTTTCATCGACACAAGTGCACAAGATTTCGGGAACAAAAGCTGAGGCTTTTATTACGTTCTTCATCAGATTCCGCTCTTTCAAGACTTGTGCCTCTTTACCTAACTTTTTCACCTTTTGCTTTGAAAATCTTTTCAAGCTAAGCAAATTTTCTTTATCTTTCAAATGCACGAGCCCAATCTCACTGCAGTCTGTTGAACTCAAGCATGTCGTCCATTCCTGGATGAACCAAAAAAAGTGTGAACCGAGAAGAAATGTTTATAAATTTTTGTGAAGTAATACTACTTACCAAATCTGCAAGGGTGGCTTTAGCAAGGGCTGTAGTATCAGTAACTTTTGCAGATTCCTTGGACAGATCAAATGAAGCATGTCTTGACCTAAACAAAGAACATTACATGAAATCATTCCACCAATGAAACTTACGGAGCTAAACTCAAAAACAAGCATGAAGAAGATTATAGTATCATACTTGTGACTGTCATCTGTAAGATTGGTCAGAGGGCCAACCGCTGACTCGAAATTTTCTTTTGTTAAAATCACACAGACCACATCGCCAACGGCGACCACACTTAAGGAATCTTTGAGTTCACCAAGAAGTGCCCATTCACCAAAGTAACTTCCTTCTTGCTTTTCTATGGAGACTTCTGTTCCAATTTCAGCATTCTCATATTCTTTAGTGATTTCCGTTTTAAGGCTTGAAACGTTTTGACTATCCAACACCTCTGTACCGAAAGTAATTCTCACGACTCCCTTCTGGATAACATACAAGCCCTGAAGTTTTTCGTCCTATACATTCAATAAAAAGTATGAGTGAGAATCTGTTGGGTAAAGTAATTTATTTATCTTCACAAAATGCAAAACTAATTTTACCTTGGTAACTATTGTTTGTCCATCAGAGAAGCAAGCTTCGGAAAGAGACTCTGCAACATGGCTTAGTTGCAAAATTGTAAGACGGGAAAGAAGATCAACAGAACGAAGAAGCTTCAAGGATGCTAAGTTTGAAAACTCAGACATCAGAATTCCTCTAAAATCCTCTCTTTTTAAGGCCCACAATGTTCCGTGATCCACAGCACGTACAGAAGACTGAAGCGGCTTGTTATGCCTGGCACCATCATATATTGCAAGAAACTGAATTAGACAGATACTTCATCTCCTGAAGAAGATTATTTCTAATAAGAAAAGTGCAGAGAACCCACATCAAGGCAAGTTCACCGAATGATGATTGTTTCTCAGCTGTATAACGCTGCAAGATCCTAGGAACCTCGCCGTTCTTTTCATCCTAATATTCATCCCCAGTTAAGCACAGTGATAATAATGCTCAAAGCTGCTCACAAGTCAAATCGAGTTACTATAAAACAAACCTGAGTTGCCAAGACCTCAAATTCGCCACTACCTACAACGTAGAAGCAGTCCCCTTCACCACCCTGCAAGAGAACAAACCAGAGATATAATGATATCTTATGTTTATATTGATGGATATTTGTTGCAGAATCTGTGATTTATGAGGAATATGTTTCGACCTGTTTCACAACAACATCCCCTGGATTAGCTTCAAGCCTTTGCATGCAATCCAACAAAACCTGGCACTGAGAATCAGTGAGTTTCCTGAAGAGGAAATGGTCACGCAATACCCGCTCAATGTGTGCCTGCACGAGAAAATTCAGCTTTTAGCCTTTGAAGTTAAGAGGCATTCCAGATTGGTTGAGCAAATGTGAAGCAAACAAGCACTCTTACTTCTTCTTCCCAGGTTTTTCTATGGGCTGGAGAAGGAGGAACCCAAGCATGGCCATTCTCTAGTGAACTCTCAATGGCACGTATTCTAGCTCGAGATAGATCATGCCTCACACGCTGGTTTTTAGAATTCCATCCAAAGGTGGAAGGAGATTCTGAACCTGTAAGCTCCACAACTTGGGGAATAGGAGGCTGCATTAGAGTTCCAGTACTTGACAATTGCCGAGGTGCATCCTACGAAAGATTTCAAATCTAGCCTCAGCTATCAACAAAGACAAGAAAAGATGATATACAGCCTACAAACAGAAGCTTTCCTTACGTCTTTTAGCCCATTAATGTGGACGACAATGATGGTTATATCATCTGTCCGAGTTTCATACTGTAGCCATAGCCTATATGATTCAGCAACAATTGCAGCACAAGCATCTCGAGGATCCTTATGCTTTGCAACCTGAAAAAAAGAAAACATTGACATTCTGTTGAGACTTCTTCCTCTACTTTGGGATCTATAATGAGTAAGACTGCGGAGGGAAGAATACCTTACCATGTCAACCACAGTTTGACTAGAGATGAACTCAAAGACACCATCACTAGCAATCACAAAGAAAGGATTATCCGGTGTGAGCTCAACAACAGCAATCTCAGGGTTAGCAACAACACCAATAGTCTCTGCAATAGAATCACCAATACTCCTGGTAAAAGCAGTTCCAGGATACATTCCATTGGGAATCCAAAGTCTGGGAGGATCTCCATCATCATCTTCCTCAGTACCCCAACACTGAACATGAGGGTTTTTCAAGCCTTCAATCTGATCAAGAGTAAGAACTCTAGCTCCGCAAAGTTTAACCCTTTCAAGCTCATCGGATCTAAAAGGAGTCTGGTCAATAGACAAATCAACAGCTACAAGATCACCATCTCTTCTCTCAGCTAAAACCGCCCTGGAGTCACCCGCATTGGCCACATAAATCGTCCTTCCTCTAACCATAACCGTAATCGCAGTTGTCCCACTCATACTATCATCAACAATATCAGCATGCAGCTGAGAGTTCGTGGCCAAGAAGGACGAATTACAAGCCTCTGCAGGATCTACACGGAACCTACCATGTCTAAGAAGATTCTCACAGAGCCTCCGCTTCACAAACTGCGAGCACTGCGCACCAAACTCACCGTGCCCATCAAAAACCCCAAAGAAATGATCATCAGAGTTACTCCCAAAGGGCGTATGGATAGCGAAACTATCTTGATTAGCCTTATCGAGAGCATCAGGGTAATACCCTCTCTGAGAGAGAAACGAGTATCTCAATTCGTAGTCGCAAGAAGGAACCTTGACAACCCTAGACCCATCCGGTGGTAGAAATTGAGAGGAAACCCTAGAAAGACGAGTAATCCCCCATTCCTGGTCTCTAGTCAAACTCAGCTGATGGATTTCGTCGTCGTCATCCACCGCATCTGAAGAGAGATTAAACACCGGATTATCCTCCTCAGTCGTCGCCGCCGCAGAAGCATTCGGACCTCTCGGCGGAGCTTCTTGTTGTTGATGATGAGTTTGCCGGATACTATTCTCTTTCGTGGCGCAAATCTGACCAATGCAAGTTTTGGAATAAGCACAACCCATCACTCAGAGAGATGAAGAAGAGAACCACAAAACTAAAACCCCTTTAGTAGTAGTAGTAAGATAAGCTTCCTCGCTCAATGAATCATTGAGATTTTTTGTTATATATCTCAGTAACGGAAGTCCAAAGCAGTTTCTTTTCTCTTCAAAGACTCGGGCTTTGTCATCACTTTCCTCGAAAGTTACAAAATTTTCCCGAGAAAATTACGAAAAAAGACGAGAAAAATGTGGCTGGAAAGGTAAAAAAAAAAATCTAACGGAGATTGATTGATTGATTGATGATTCACACAGATTGGGGGAAAAAATAAATGGAATCGGAAGATTACAAAACTTTTCTAACGAATCATTGAGAAAAAAGAGATTGTGAAGATAACTGAAAAATTGAAACGGAAGAAGTTAGATTGGGAGCACACAGAAACAAAACACACAAAGGTTTCTCTCTCTCTTTATCGATCTACTGACTCTACTTCATCAAGTAAGAACCGTTGCTGCGACTGCGAGACGAATGAAGGATAATAAATTATAATATTGGATTTTTTGGAGTTTTTTTTGGCTAACTAATAATAATGAATGAATTTGTTTTTATTTTATTTTTATAAATATATTTGGTGAGTTGTTGTTGTGTAAGTGTTACAACCAATCGAATAGCTGAAGAGTGATTTGGATAGAAGAAAGCTTTTAGACCGATAGACAATTTGTATTTTACAAACAATTAGCCCCCTCCCTTCAATTAGGATATTCATGTCAGGTTTGGGTTTGGATAATTCAGGTTTAGAGTAATTAACAATCATAAAAAAAAAAGGATCCGAATTAAAAAACAAAAATAAATTTGAATCACGTCGGTTCAGAACTTCAGATATTAAAAAAAAAATAGAAGAGAATATGAATGATTTACCAAATTATATAGGTTTTATGGTAATCTAAAAGTAATTTTTTTTTTACAACAAAATATCAACTCATATGAATTAATTAGATGGAAAATTATTTACATACAAAACATAATGTGGAGATGTACACGCTTAGTATGTCAAATAATCTGCACTTTAAAGTAGTTTTAGTTAATGGGTTATTCAGTTTTTTTTGATAATCTTATGAAATTCTTTTGTGTACTTGAACTCGAACGAAAAAAGACTTTTTCGAATATATATGATTAGTTTGGTTCGATTCAAATCATTTGCACTTACTTATTTACAAGAATTATTTTGGTATGTACATTTTTATTTGATATATGATTTTATTTTCTTCAAAAATATGCTTTCGAATGAGTTGAAAACTCATATGTGTAACCCCCGACCGCCACCTTTTAGTGGGTTCCATGTCCAATCTTAGTCAATGGGCTCATCTTCTTTAATGGGTCTCACGTCCTCTAACTAGGCTCGTGAGCCCATCCATATTCGACGGTCGGTTTGCTACGTCCGGGAGGTTTTAAAGACTTCACCACATGATCTTTCCCTGTGTTTTATCCTCACTCGCACAGTTCTGATAGTCATTTCCCGGAAGGTCATCCATCCTAAGACTACTTCAACTCAAGCCCTAGAGTTCTCTGAGGACTCTTGACCAAAAAGATAAGTGTACTTTGATGACATAGGTGACCAAATCAATTCTTTTAAACCTCTATGCAAGTTTCTGAAACTAGGATATCACAATATGTTAATGACACCAATACAAACTATTAGGTTACTAATTTTATTCGGTAAACTTTCTTTGTTAACAATATTTTTATTTAATTATAAAAAAACTCCATTATATGGCTTTGATTTGAATTTGAAAAATCAGTAATGATAATATTATCGACTTATCGTAAATCACTAAATCGATAGTATGTTTCTTCTTTATTGTTTACAAATTAGATGTATATTTTACTAAAAACATGATTGGTTACAACTGTAACTTTAAATTTTTTGATTATAGATTTTAAATTGAATATTTTGTTTGTTATGCCTATGAATTATAGTTATCGAACAAGAAAAAGAAAATTATGAACCTGAACCTGAACCTGAAATCTTCTAATTAAAAGAAACTAAAAAAAAACTGCAAAATCTAACAGAGTCGTATTTATTAATGTACAAACGACACTTTGTAAAGTGAGAAAAGGTGTGGCTAACTGAAGTGAAAAGGGCAGCCACGTTGAGGCATTCAATTTTTCTTATAATTTAGAGATAAAACGTAATTTAAGCCTTTTGAGGTTATGAATGCGAAATGGTCCCTCCTCAGTCCTCACGACCTAATAATAATCTCATTTAAATTATTACTAGTATTTGGGCATTGCGTCGTGTCTCATCACCCTCATTATTACTTAATTATTATTCCCTATATATTTCCCCATTAACCTATTCATAATAATACCCTTCCATTGCTTTTGTACGGTAGATCATAATAATATGTTTAAGATTTTTTGTTTTTTTCAATATAAGTATATAACTACTATATAAACATAATAGTAGTGGCACAAAAAATAAATGTAACTAATAATTGTAATAGTAGTGACACTTTTTTAATGATTGAAACTTTATTAGATTCATAAAAGATTCATATGGTAATCATATATTATAGACCAATAAATTGGTTATATATTTAATATATTCAAAAACAAATGGTTATATTCAACATAAGATTTTACTTAAATGATCGGGAGCATGCATAGTTATTGTGTTGGTTATTTATATAGAGAAAAGGTAGTGGAAAGTCCACAATCGATAAAACTTGTCTGATGTTCATCCAAAATATAAGCCAACATAGAGTTGTGTTTGGTCGGTATAAGTTTGATGTGCATGAATGAATATACAACTTTCCATAAGCTTTTTGTTTTGAATTTTAAAAATTGGTAATATCAAATGTCTATGCTTTATCTAAGTCATCTTCGCATTTTTGTTTTGGTCAAAAGAAAAGTTAGAAGATAAGAGAAAGTTTTTGGGTCACACATCCGAAGAAACGTAAACGGATTCTCTCATGTCTATATAATTGCGCTTTTTACGTTTGTAGGGTATTTGATTGGTTGTACGTCACAACTCATAATACGTATTGTTTGTTTACTAGCTTATCTGTACATCGACTCCACCTATATATGTTATATATGCAACTACATATATAAATATATATTTATATTTCGAAGGAAGGGTTTTTCTAAAAAAACGAAATGTATATTATGTATATAACCCACAATAAGAAAATAACGTATGAGCAAAAAAAAAAGCAAATAATGAATGTGAAATTATTAAGAAGTGCCACAGAGTTTTAGGTATGATGAACGCATAGAAATTTAGAATGTATGTATATGAAGAAAAATGTATGAAATGAACGATTAATTACTTAACGATAAGATGTTGTAAATGTTAAGAAAACATAATTTGAAAATGATTTTCTTATTTATTATCAATGGCCACAAGACTCTATATATACACAAAGATATATCCTTAAATGATATATATAAATCTTCCTAAAATATATGCAATCAAATCACATTAAGTGATTAATATTTCTCCTTGATTCCCAAGGTATATCTTAAAATATCCTAACACCCTCTCTCAAGTTGAAGCATGCCGCTTGCAAATGTCCAACTTAAATTTGATCATGTTTTCATCTTCACATTCCGGTTTCGGTCTTCATCATGGTGTTATACTACATCGTTGAGTCATTTCGGTTTCGGTTTTTCTTGTCGTAATCTAGTTCGTCGATGTCACAACACAAGCGTTGTGTGTGACACAAGGTTTCCTTCAAATCCTTCAAGTCGTGTTCTTGTTTGTCGGGTTTGTCGAATTCGTCGGGTTCGTTGGATTTGTCGGGTTCATCGGTTGCTAACAGCACGTAAGATGGCAAAAACTTCTTCATGTTCATCTTCTTGCTTTGTACTGTCACATATATCTTTTCATCATCGGATCTAGGCACCGTCTTCATTGTTGTCATTGTAAGAGAGGTAAACTCCGTGTCGTGTATCATTCATTAGGTAAACTATATATATTGTACAATGGAATGTTCTAGAGAATATCTAAACGTATCTCACAAGAATATTTACACAATCGACATATTCTATATATGGTGTATAACACTCCCCCTCAGTCGAAGCGTCGGTGGAGGAGACTGGACGGTGAGACTGTTCCGGAAGTCAAGAAACAATGGAGAAGGAAGACCTTTGGTGAAATGTCGGCGTACTGGTAAGGAGAAGGAACATGCAACACACGAATATGACCCATCGCAACCTTCTCCCGAACGAAATGGATATCTATCTCAATGTGTTTAGTCCGTTGATGATGAACCGGATTAGAAGCAAGATAGATGGCACTAACATTATCACAGTAGACTATTGTAGCTCGAGATAACGGAATCTTCATTTCAAGGAGAAGAGTACGGAGCCAAGTTGCTTCAGCCACAACGTTGGCTACACCACGATACTCTGCCTCGGCACTTGAACGGGAGACTGTGTTCTGCCGCTTAGATGACCAAGAGATCAAGTTATCGCCAAGAAACACACAATAGCTAGAGGTGGAGCGACGACCAGCAGGGCAACCCGCCCAATCAGCGTCGGAGTACGCCGTAAGTGAGAGAGAGGAAGATTTCGTCATACGAATACCGTGAGAGATGGTACCCTTGATATAGCGGAGAATGCGTTTGAGAGCCTGAAAATGAGACTCCCGGGGATCATGCATGAAGAGACAAATCTGCTGAACGGCATAGAAGATGTCAGGACGCGTGAATGTCAAGTATTGGAGGGCACCGGCTAAGCTGCGGTAGAGTGTAGGATCAGACACCGGTGGACTAACATCGGGAGCAAGCTTCTGTTTGGTATCAACCGGAGTAAGACACGGGTTACAGTCAGTCATGTTGGCACGATGAAGTATGTCAGCTGCGTAGTTCTGTTGATGAAGCCAAAGACCAGAAGCATCACGTTGAACAGTGATGCCAAGGAAGTGATGAAGAGGACCATCATCAGACATTTCAAATTCATTGCTAAGTCTGGTGATGATCCGTTGCAACAAGTGAGACGAAGAGGCGGTGAGAATTATATCATCAACATAAAGGAGGAGATACGCAAACTCAGAGCCGTGAGAGAGCACAAACAAGGAGAGATCCGAGAGACTCTGCGTGAAGCCAAGACGACGGACAAAAGTAGCAAACCGTGTGTTCCACGCACGTGGTGCCTGCTTCAAACCATAAAGAGAACGGTTTAGACGACAAACGTAATCTGGCTTAGTCTTATCCACAAAACCTAGAGGTTGGTGCATGTAGACAGTTTCCTCAAGATCTCCGTTAAGGAAGGCGTTCTTGACGTCTAGCTGATGAAGAGGCCAATCACGAGCCAATGCGACATGGAGAACCGCACGTATCATAGCCGGTTTAACCACCGGACTGAAGGTTTCTTCACAATCAATGCCGAGCTGTTGTGACCGTCCGTTGGCAACAAGACGCGACTTGTAGCGACTAAGAGTTCCATCTGCATTGAATTTATGCTTAAACAACCACATAGAGCGCACAATGTTAGTATGCTTGGGACGTGGCACAAGATCCCACGTTCTCCTTTTAATAAGAGCATCATATTTCACATTCATCGAATTGTTCCAAAACGGGTCCTTAGCTGCTTGAACATGAGTCAAAGGTAGTGGAGAAATTGTGGCATCAGTATGAAGACACAATGGAGTTCGCGGTTTAACGATACCGCTTTTACCTCGCGTGATCATGGGGTGAGCATTTTGAGTGGTAGGAACATTTGGAGGAGGAGGAATAGATGCAGGAGGAGCAGGAGCGGGAGGAAGAGAAGCGTGAGAAGAGATAGGTCGAGGAATGGGTGGTGGTGAAGGCGTGATAGGAGGAGGAGAGGACGGAGGAGAGGAAGAAAGGGTGGTGAAGGGAAACGTTTTCTCATCAAAGACGACATGGCGGGAGAGTATGATACGTCTGGTGCTGAGGTCAAGACAGCGGTAGCCACGATGATCGGTAGGGTAGCCGAGAAACACACATGGTGTAGAGCGTTTGTCAAGCTTGTGAGTAGACGTCGGGAGGAGATTTGGGTAGCAAAGACAGCCAAACGTGCGGAGATGATGGTATGTGGGAGCTTGTTTAAACAAACGCGTGAATGGGACGTCATTGTTGATTGCTTTGGAGGGAAGAATATTGAGTAAGTGGGACGCTGTATGAAGAGCTTCGACCCAATACTCACCCGGAAGAGAAGCTTGAAACAACAATGCGCGGACCATGTTGTTAATGGTACGTAACATGCGTTCGGCACAGCCGTTCTGTTGGGACGTATGAGGGCAGGAGAAGCGAAAGCATGTACCGATCATGAACAGAGAGGTCACCGATCACCGTCGTAGGGAGATCACTTTCAAGTTGGAGAGCACGTGCCTCCTTGTTGTTACGGAAAAGGCTCTCGATCGAGAGCCACAACTCATGAGCAGAGGCGTTCTTCTTAAGAACGGTATCAAGGATGGACTCGGAGATGGTGCCGTAGATCCACATCTTCACAAGACCATCACGCTCCTTCCACTCTTTAGCAGTCGCCGGAGTTGAAGAGGAGGAGCCATCGAGATGTCCGAGGACACCGAAACTGAGACAGTGGGTTTCAAAGAGTTCACGCCACTTGTCATAGTTGAGTTTGCTCATGTCAAGAGAGATCGGAATGTACGCTTTGATCTGCGCAATCCCAAAGGGTTTGTCATTGGAGATGGGAGAAGCAGCCATGATGGAGAAAGAGAGAAGAGGAGAGTAAAAAGGAAGAACAAAGAAGAGAAAGAAGGAATAAAAACAGAGCAAGGAAGAAGAGCGGAGACTTGGATCGAAAAACGCTTAGCTTGGTGGCTAGGGTTAAGGCTCTGATACCATGTAAGAGAGGTAAACTCCGTGTCGTGTATCATTCATTAGGTAAACTATATATATTGTACAATGGAATGTTCTAGAGAATATCTAAACGTATCTCACAAGAATATTTACACAATCGACATATTCTATATATGGTGTCTAACAGTCATCTTCATCACCGTCGTCTTTGACGATCGTCATAATCGATCCATAAAGATCGACCCGCTCTGATATCATATCCTACAATATCCTAACAGTAAATTGATGTACACGTAACGTTTTTAACAAAATAACAAAATAGAAATCTCTAAAAATATACGATAACTTAACTCAGTCTGTTGTCATGCGAGTACGCAGTTTCATTTCTTCAAGCTACTATACTGAACATATATCATCATTTAATTAATAAGCTTCCATTTGGTACACAAAACAGGATATGATAGACAATCGATCTATAGATCATGATAATGGGGTAAAGAAACAAAACGATGCATGATGTTTGTAGTCACGATGTGTGATGGCGGAGAGACTTTTACTGCCATATATATGTTTTGTGCTACCTAAACTTAAAATGGCAGCACACATTTTCACTGCATAAAAGATTAAGTTTAGAGAATGAATGGAGTTAGGTAGGATATGATATTATTCTTTTTTAATTTTTGATTTCTTCAATTCTTTTTTCTTTTTTTCCTTTTTCTTTTATGTTTTCACGTGGATCCAAAAGTTACATTTTACGGTCTCGTCGGTTTTGGCTATATATTACTAATAGCCTTTGCTCTCTACTGCACACATTTACGGAACGTAACAACGACGTACGGTTGGATCACCGTGAAAGCGAGCATTGGTGTTTCCGCTATGCATATGCAGCTGCTCAACAACGACATGGTGATGATACTCTCTCTCTCTCTCTCTCTCTCTCTCTCTCTCTCTCTTATAGCTCTCTCCCTCTCTCAAGTTTACTTCTTATCCAATAGCCAAAAACTCACACTTGGTTAGCAAAGTCACAGATGTTAGTGATGAATCCTTGTTTCCACGTTTAAGTCTCTCGAATGCTATAATAATATACGCTTTAACAAATAACATCATTACATCAAATGCTGGTTTTATACCAAAGGAGATTATGGGTTTAATTAGCGCTAGGTTTAATGTCCGAAACTGTACGTCTTGGTAACCCAAAAGACTTTTGCATGATAACTTGATTGAAAAATATAGAATTGTAACTCATTGCTAAAACAATCAAAAATAGATACAAGGAAAGAACTATATATCCTGATATGGAATAAAATGTTGGTTTTGGTGGGTGGCCAATATAAGTAGAAGATGCATGTACATAGTGAACAAGTATAGCCTTTAGCCCATAACATGTCGGAAACATTACAAATAAATTTCTATTTTCAAATGTCATTGTAATTTATGTAATATTTATAGAGCCAACTAAAATTTATATTTACTCAATTTATCGAAACAAAACTTATGTCCAACTTCTTCTCCCGGCCAGTCCCAGCATGTGAATGTTTTTGTTTGTTTGAGCGCAAGACCATTTGATGTCTTGATGATGTCAAAGAAGTCATGGAATACAACAATACAGATGTAACATGCTACATTTCTGAGCTCTCGTTATTTCTTTATGCAAGTTCTCACTAAAGCTATAGATATCCTCCCAATATAATGGCTTGTATCACAATAATTTCATCACATCATTTTTTCTTAGCCACATCAGAATAGGAAAAAGTTACAGTTTCACTACAAGAAAATATGGATTTGCCTACTGCAATTTGCGACTTAAAACCCAGTCGCTAAATTTAGTGACTGAATTGCGATTGTTTTGCTACTTAATAGCTACACAAACAAAACAGTCGCCAAATAGACGCTAATTGGATACTAATTTATAATGTCGCATTGTAGTCGCCAATTTGCGACTAATTTGGCGACCGGTTTTGCAGTCGCCAAAAGTTGCGACTACGCCACTACTATTTAGCGACCGATTTATTTAATTTGGGCCTTAAACCAAATTTGGTCTGTAAGAAAACGGCCCAAACCCAATTCGATCTCATATTCATCCTGAGAAAACCCTAATCCCTCATTTCTCTTCTTCCCCGAGAAAACCCTAGATCTCAATTGCTCTCAATCGAGAACCCTAAATCTTCATCCCGTTCTTGTTTCTCTTTTGTTGTTGATGGCCGTAGTAAAGAAAAGAGGAGGAAGAAGAAACTCCTCAAATCCAACCGCTGAAACCTCACAACCGGCGAATCGAAGACCCGCAAATCTTCCCAGCCAGTATGCCTTCACGCCGGCGAACCAGCGAGACCCAGACAATGATTCTCAGGGAAATCCTGTCCCAATCCTCCAGCCTCCAGCGAGACCGATGCCTCATTACGGAGACTATCCACCTCTGACAAACCTTTTCCAGAACTCGAGGAGCTTTCCAGGAGCATCCCCTTCCGGCTAAGCTCCAATCAAGCGTCCTTTTCCTCAGCCTCTCGCCTCTGCGACGGATCCACCAGAATTCTCGAGACCACTTCGACAGTCTCCTCAACCTTCAGTCATGAATCATCCTCGACAGTCTCCTCAGGTCTCGACTTTACCTCAACAGTCTCCGCTACCTCAACAGTCTCCTCACGTCTCAAATCATCGTCCACCGTCTTCTCAACCTCGAGCTGGCTTTGGATCGCACCACAGTTCTCAAGCGCAGAACTCGCATCAGGAAGAAGAAGACCAAGCTGATTCTGAGGATGACGGTGCAAGGGAATCACATCTCCCAGCTGATGTACTCGCTTCTTTACATGCCATGCTCGTCCAGCCAGGCCGTGAGTTGTACACCACTGTCCTCTCTCCCACATTAGAGCGTGGAACTACTTGGCAAGGATTGTTTGTGTAGATTAGATTGATTAGAGTGATTAGAATTGAAAGGATTGTTTTATTGTTTTAGTAGGTTTGTTTCATTGGATTAGAAGGTTTGTTGTTGTTGAGTTGTTGTTGATTAGATTAGTAGGTTTGTTGTTGAGTAGATTAGTAGGTTTGTTGTTGATTAAATTAGTAGGTTTGTTGTTGTTGTCGATTTGTTGTTGATTAGATTAGTAGGTTTGTTGTTGATTATAATTTAACTTTCGATTTGTTTGTGTTATAAGGTTTGGTAAGGACAACGGTAAGATTACCCGAAAGATTACAAAAGTGTTTACAAACAAGTTTGATGGGCCATATTACAGTTGGAGTTGTGTTCCTACTGCAAGAAGAGAAAACTACTTCTTGGAATTGGCGATAAACTTCTACTCCTTTCAATTTGATTTCTGTATTTATAGTTTGTTTTCTTGGATTGTTTCTATCACTAACACTAGTCATCTTTTGTAGAAAACACACACCTGGGATCCCTCACTAACCGGTGTCGTTCAAGAAAAGTTCTATACCATTTGTCAAAACCGTATGAAAGACATGGTTTCCAAGGCAGCAGCTCAGCGAGATTAAGCAAAACCGAGTTGGATTGAGAAAACTCTTTGGAAAGAAATGTGTGACTATTGGAACACAGAAGAAGCCATGACAAAGAGTGCAACCACTTCAGCAGCTCGAATGTCTGACCGTAATGGTCTTGGCCCTCACAAGCATGTATCAGGGTCGAAGTCTTAATTACAAATCGAACAAGAGATGGTGAGTTAATCTTTTCATTGTTTAATAAGTTACATCAGATGGTTCATTATCTAACCTTTTCATTGTCTAACTTTTCAGGAAGTGGAATTGGGAAGACCGCCAACTATTCCTGAAGTTTTCATCAGGACTCATACCAAAAAAGATGGGACTTTTGTGGATAAGAAGGCGCAAGCAGTTCATGAGGCATATAAGCAAAAAAGGGAAGCTAAGTTAGCTGCTCTGGACAATGACGACCAAGCTGATGGTACATCACGTCGATCGGAGCTATCTCACGAGGAGGATGATGAGCTCTTTCTTCAGGTAATGTTGCTTCTTTCTAATATGCATCATTACTTAAGTTTTTCATTGGTAAGTAATGATGTTAAATTTTTCTCTATTTTGTTATGCAGTCTACTTTCATAAACGATAGAGGAACATACTTTGGGGTTGGAAGTCTAGGGAGTTTCATCAACGGCAAGCGGAAGTTCCCTGGAAGCTCTTCTACTTTCACAAGCCTGCAACAACAGCTTGAAGAAGCTAACTGCAAAATAGAGCAACAAGCAGCTCTACAAGCAGAGCGTGACGCAGAGGATTCACGGGTTGCAGCTGGGGCTTTACGGGTTGCATCTGAGCAACAAGCAGAGATCACACACTTGGTGAGCTTCCTCAAGACTAACCCAAACTATGTCACCTTCCTCGAGTCTCAAACCAATGACCCAAACCTTTTTGATGTTCAAAGTTAGGTTCCTTCACTATCCCTCCTTCCTTTATGATTATAAAAACTTTTGTAATATTTGTGACTTGTACTCTTGTTATGTTTGGATGTAAAATTAAACTTATGTGTTTGTTTAATTTCATGTTTGTTATGTTTTAGTTATAGTTTTCATAATCAGATTTGGTATTACAAAATCAAATAATTTGTTTTTACCAGAATTTTTTAAAAAGCATGATAATTAAACAGTCGTAAAACAGTCACCGAAACGTACACAAAACAGTAACCAAAACAGTCGCAAATGAGTAACCAGATCAGTCGCAACTTTAGCGACTGTTTGGCGAGGGAAGAACGACCACAATTATCAGTCGCCAATTAGTAGCTCCGTGTCGACTATTTGGCGACTGATTATTTTAGCGACGCACTGTTTAGCGACTACGTAAGTCAGTCGCCAATCAGTCGTAACTAAGTAATTTGCAACTGTTTAGTGACTGTTTTTGTAGTCGGTAAATCCATGTTTTCTTGTGTTTACCATCCAACAGATTCAAATCAATTATTGTAACTAGAAAATATATACACAATTTTGTTCCAAACCTAGTCTTAATACAAAGCATATTTTGCTTCACTCATCTGCATAAATATATAGTAATACAATATAGTCAACCAATTTAGAGTTTTAAATACTTATTTTAGGGTAATTACTATTTAGAAATACAAATATAAATTGAAATTTCTTTGCTTCTTTATTTTTTAAAAATGAATTTTTATTATTTTTCTTAAACAAATAATGTAATCCATGAAATAGTTTATTTTCATAAATATATATTATTTTCTTTATGATTACGAAATATATTAGTTACATAAGATATTTTTAAAGATATTTCTTGCATATCTTGTGTTTTAGAGAGTATTTACAAATAAGTTGATTTTAGATATATTTTATATATCCATTAAAATAAATTTGAATTGATTTTTATTAATTTCATATATATTCTGTATTAATTAACTTTATATTATTAAGGCTATAATGAATACTTTACTATTTTAAAATACTTTTTAAAAAAATTTAATTTTTAATTTAAATTGTTTTTCAAAATTAAACTGGATTTATTTATTTGTTCATAAAACTGTGAGGAAAATATACACAAATATTAATTGTAATTTTTTTTTTCATTTTATCCTAAAATGTTTATGAAAAATCACGATATTTAGATTTGATTTATTATTTAAACGTTTTTCTTATTTAATTCTGATGTATGTGTTTTTCTTAATTAAATATTTTAACTGATTAAGATTTAGGCAAGATTATGGTTGACTTAATACATAATAGATAGATTTGATGAGAAAATCGGATCAACTAATCGGGTATTAAATGATCTGCATGGACCCAACTTAATTTGAATGGTTAGAGAATTTTAATGCAATGATATACTAATGTATTAATAATTATTGAGTACCAACAATTTTATTTAAAAACTATCAAAACAAAGTCATAATCCAAAAATTGGTCTATAAATACTCTTGTTTTAATAGTATAGATCATATACATATATTTATCGTTTATGCTCATATTTTGCATCTAACAAAACTTTGTTTGAAGTTTGAACTTGAAGAAATCAAACACTCGGATTGGCCTTGTAAATCTCTCAATGGTTCAAATGATTTTAAGATGTGATTGGGCAAAACCCAACAACTATGCATGGGTGTTGGTCCTGTTGGACCGTAACACCACTTAATCAATTTTGCATTAAAACTAAGATTATCAAAAACAAATTTAGTAAGAGAAATTAAAGATAGGGTAAGGTCCACTGGGAGAAACAAACTTTTTGGTAGCGGGCTTGTTAAATGTTGGTCTATATAATAAGATTTAGTCGATATTAACTCTATTATAATCATCAAATATCAATGTTACCGATAAATATCTTTCATCGCGTTAGATAATTAGTCGATAGTACCCTTATTATAATCACCAAATACAGTAAAAAACTCTATAAATTAATATTTTTTAAGTTAATATTCACTATAAATTAATAATTTTTTGCAGTCTCGAGTTGTGTCAGTATAAAAAATGACACAATTCGATAGAATATTAAGAAAATAATTTTTTTTGAAATCCTATGTCAAAATATGGTCTCATAAATATCATAAATTAATATATATATATATATATATATATAAATTTAGTGAAATATGACTCTATTGTTGTTTGTATATTCTTGAATTTGTATTCATATTGGAACTCATCTATAATCATTGCATCAAAAAAAAATTGTGTTGTTTTCTCAAATTACATCCCAAAATTGTGGCGCTAACTAGACGCAATAGTTGCTTCTTTACGTGTAATTGATTATAAAGATAACGCAGATTATTTTTGCATCATTTAAAAATGATACAAAATAGAAAATAAATGATGTAATACTACACTTTTTTGTAGTGCATCATGAAGGATAGTAACATCAATTTATTTTAAACTCTGAACTTCTAAATATTTATTATATTCACCTGGATAATCTAGTAAACTATTGACATCCATCATATTACGATAGCCAAAATTATAAATCAAAAAAATTATAGTGAATTATAACAAATGTATGTTATTTTTAATAGAGAATGTTCAAAGCTATGAAAATAAAAAATCTTTTCATAAATTAATATATTTTTTTAATTTATCCATAAATTAATAAAATTATATGGTTCAGACTTTATTAATTTATAGAGATTTTACTGTACCAACATTACCCATAAATATCTTCATGGTGTTAGATAAATGGTCCATATCACTCATGCTTTCAAGTTATAGATGAAGGTGTATGAAGTGATCTAGGTGATTCAGAATTCTCCGACGACCCTGAATATTTTATTTTGGATGACGATGGTACATATAGGCATGACTACGATTACGGTTATCACGGTTACGGTTCATTAACCATTGGTTACGATTAAAATTTTTGTTTAACCTTAACCATAACTGTTTAATAAATAGATACAAGGAAAGAACTATATATCATGATATGTAATAAAATATTGGTTTTGGTGGGTGGCCAATATAAGTAAAAGATGCATCTACATAGTGGGAACAAGTAGCCTTTAGCCCATAACATGTCGGAAACATTACAAATAAATTTCTATGTTCAAATGTCATGGTAATTTATGTAATATTTAATTTATAGAGCCAACTAAAATTTATATTTACTCAATTTATCGAAACAAAATTTATTTCGAACTTCTTTTCCCGGTCGCAGCCCCAGACATATATACCCAATCACATGCATGTGAATGTATTTGTTTGTTTGAGCGGCAAGAACATTTGATGTCTTGATGAGGTCAAAGAAGCCATGGAATACAACAATACACATGTAACATGCTACATTTATGAGCTCTCGTTCTTTCTTGATGCAAGTTCTCACTAAAGCTATAGATACCCTCCCAATGGCTTGTATCACATTAATATCATCACATCATTTTTGCTTAGCCACATCAGAATAGAAAAAAGCTACAGTTTACCATCAAACAGTTTCAAATGAATTATTGCAACTAGAAATTATATACACAATTTTATTCCAAATATAGTCATGCCAACTCTATATAAGACTAGTAAACTATATGAGATGACCATGGCCATAATACAAAGCATGTTTTGCTTCACTGATCTGCAATATTCGAAAACAAAAGCTATATACATTTGAATGCTACAAAAACATATGAAAAATCAAAAATTAGAGCAAAAGATAAATTGGGTTAAGGTGTAGATGGAAAATAAAATACAAGTGATGATAATAAAACCAAAAAGAATGAAAATAGGCCCACGAATAAGTCTTTGACTTATGGGCTTTTTTAAAAACTTGATGACCCAAATAAGACCCGACCCGTCTCGAAATGACCCGATTCAGAACTCATGAGTAAAAAACCTTCACTGAACCTCGTCCTTGATTAGTCGCCGCCGTCTATCTTGTGACCGGTGAGTGTTCCTCTTCTTTAACTCTTTGAGATCTCTATTATCGAAAATGCATGTGTACTGTTCTTAATAGCTCGAATCAGCCTTTGATAGCTACTGAGACATTGTATTTTTGTGTTGTAGATGAGAAGCTAGGGTTTTTGTTTTATTGCTTCAAATTGAAATCGGAGATTATGGCTGCTTTAATCTCAAGAAGGATCTTTCGCACTTTGGGATCCTTAACAGCTCTAGGACGAGGCTCTTCACCAAGTACTTATCTCATTTCCTAAGCTTCTCTCGTGTCAAAATGTGATTTTTATGTTTTTGCTTCCTTGATCTCTGATTGCTTCTCTCTGCCTCTTTCGAACAGATTTGCTCGTGAATACATCTGGAAATGGTTTAGCTTCTCTTACTAGTGATCTCAAGGTCATCTACTTAGTTAGTACTTGAGTGGTCATCCTCCTGAGTGTTTTTCGTTATTTTTTAGATGTTGGCTTCATCTCTGTTAAATCAATTGCAGTATGGAATGGCTTTATTTCATTTCAAGCTAATTTCATACTCTGTATCTTTCGTATGATTTTGCTGATAATTTTGTACATTTCATGGGAGTTTATGTTGGAGAAATGGAGAGAGAAATGTATTTACTTTATGTTCTGAGAGGAGTAAGAATTTTCCAGGCCTTATTTAGCTTATTACGTGAAGGTATTAGGTTCGGTTGCCAGTGTTTCGCTTGTGTTGGGCTATATTATGTTCTCGTTTTACTTTGTGATTGTGCTTGAGACGTGTTTTAAATCTCTGAACAATGATGCTTTCCTTATTCCTTCTCTCTTTTTAAAACTTCTGAACATGTATTAACTGATTCTGGTATTGATACTTTCCTTAGGACAATATCAAGACTTGGTCATTCCGGTGACTAATTTTCAGAACGGGTTTCATGGTTTTAGCAGGTGATGTCTTTGATGTTCCAATAAGGAAAGATATCATTCACAATGTCGTCCGATGGCAGCTTGCTAAACGTCAGCAGGTAATTAATTAGTTATCTCACAGTGCCTTAATTTAGTCATATAAGCAAACAATCAATAAGTGTGTGACACTTTGTTGGTTGATATGTAGGGAACTCATTCGACCGAAACATTGAGTGAGGTTAGTGGAACTGGTAGAAAGCCATGGAATCAGAAGGGTACAGGTCGAGCTAGACACGGTACACTGCGTGGTCCACAGGTAAATCAGTTTTTTTAATTTTATTTTAAAGCTTCTTGCCATCAAACATAGCTATTTATTTTATGCGTGGTCCAATCAGTTTTTATGCTTGGACTGAAAATAACATTGACAGCTCGAGCCGCAGAAGGAAAAGTCAGTCTCTTTCTCTTCTTAATCATAACTTGTGCTCTTGATCGTCCATCATTACTGTGCCTTTGTTATTAAGCTGGTCTTATCGTGTCTGATGGTTGAGGAAATTTATGCAGCTCCTCGTGTTTGATGATTTGGCATTGCATACGCATAAAACGAAGAACATTGTGAACTATTACAATCAAATGGAGAAGACAAAGAAAGTCCTTGTTGTAGAAGGTGGTCCTATTGATGAATAGTTGAAGCTAGCCACCCAGAATCTACATTATGTCAACATAATTCCATCGATAGTAAGTTGTAGATAATCACATATCAAATCTTGCGGTTCCTCTACTCTATTGGGTTAGCGAATCTTGAACCTTTTTTGCGTAACGCTTTGCAGGGGCCAAATGTTTACAGCATTCTGCTACACGATACACTTGTGATGTCCCGTCGTGATGCTGTGGATAAGATTGTTGTGCTGATTGTAGCAGCATGTGATGTCCCGCGATGCTGTGGACTAGATCTACGGGTGATACGATACTCAAATTTGATTTGCGAGTAGGAAAATTGTGAAAGCACGAGTATATTTTTTCAAGTCAGATAACGGATATAGAAGATGATTAAAATATGTTTTCGTTCAACTTACTATCAATTTAGATGAAAAATAGTAATATGTACCGTATAAACTCTTTGTATACTTCTTCTCTAAATTAATAAAGTTAGACGTTAAAAAAAAATATTAACATTGTTTAAGAACTTAAAATTTTTATATCAATTATTTTAAATAACACTGCGCGGTAGCGCGGATACATACTTACTCTTAAATTAACACGTAAGAGCTTCACCATTGGAGGAGCAAAATTTTAATTACTCTTTTACAAGTTCTTATTTTTAAAAAGTACATAATAAATTCTTAAAAAATTTAAAAACCTCAAAATAAGAGGCTCACCGTTGGTGATGCTCTAACAATACTATGTGCAAAAAAGATCTTCACCAGCCGTCCGTGCTTATAAATATTGAAATTTACAACTCTAAAATCGTGGTTAGGTTATCAAAAGTTGTGTGTGTGGATTTGGGAACTATAGCATGAAAAAATAAGTTAGGGTAAGTTTTTTTTTTTTTTTTTTTTGATAAAGTAAGTTAGGGTAAGTTTCTCTTTATTAAGTTGGAGTGTATTAGGTTTAATTACAGATCATATACATATATTTATCATTCATGCTCATATTTTGTATCTAACAAAACTTTGTTTGAAATTTGAACTTGAAAAAATCAAACACTGATTGGCCTCGTAAATATCTCAATGGTTCAAATGATTTTAAGATGTGATTGGGCAAACCCCAACAACCATGCATGGGTGTTGGTCCTGTTGGACCGTAACACCACTTAATCATTTTTGCACTAAAATTAAGATTATCAAAAACAAATTTAGTAAGAAAAATTGATAGGGGTAGGGTCCACTGGGAGAAAGGAACTTTTTGGTAGCGGGCTTCTTAAATTATTAGTCTATATAATAAGATTTAGTCGATATTAACCTTATTAATTTTATAATTATCAAATACCAATGGTACCCATAAAAATCTTTCATGGCGTTAGATAATTAGTTGATAGTACTTTTATTATAATCACCAAAACTAGAATATATCCCATGTTTAAAACACGGATTAACATTTTTAAAAAAATTTATAATATAATAATAAAAAGAGAAAATTACCCATAGTAACCCACTTTTGTTAATAATTAGCAACACTAACCTCTTTTTATATTTATTGTCAGACTAATTCACTTTTTGTATAATAATTTTTATAATACCAAAAATGTGGTTTCCTTTTTTCTTTTCAAATGGAAAAGACATATGGTTCATATATCTATAAATATATTAATTAATTAAAACCTAATATAATATAATTAACTTTGAATCGACTTTCTTCATTCTCCACAACATAAGATCTCTTACGTCTTTCTCTTTTTGATTAATTTTAGTTGTTAAGTTTATTGAATTTTTGGGCTGAAATTGATTCTGAATCCCTATCTTTCGATTGTGTTTCTAGAATTCTCTGTTCTTGTTTAGACTGAAACTACTATTAATATATTTTAATCGTGTTTCATTAATAATTTTCAAAAATACCACTGAAAGGTAAAAGAGAGGTGGATACAATGGTTGTTAAGAAATCTTTTTGAAACTACTACCAAACAAGTCTGCTAAAATTAATATTAGAGTTCTGCTATAATACACTAGACTTAACCAAAGTCTATAGAACTCTGCAGATTAGCTATAAGTCTGCTTAATATATTTTTAAAGTCTACCAAAAATTTGAAGACTTTACCGAAGTTTATGAATCTCCGTAGACTAACTATAAATCTGCTTAATATATTTTTGAAGTCTACCAAAAATACGAAAACTTAACAAAAGTCTATAGAACTTCGCAGATTAGCTATAAGTCAGCTTAATATATTATTGAAGTCTACCGCAAATACGAAGACTTAACAAAAGTCTAGATTACTCTGCAGATTAGCTATAAGTCTGCTTAATATATTTTTGAAGTCTACCAAAAATACGAAAACTTAACAAAAGTCTAGATTACTCTATAAGTCTGCTTAATATATGTTTTTGAAGTCTACCGAAAATACGAAGATTTAACCAAAAGTCTATAGAATTTGGCAGATTAGCTATAAGTCTGCTTAATATATTATTGAAGTCTACCGAAAATACGAAAACTTAACAAAAGTCTAGATTACTCCGCAGATTAACTATAAGTCTGCTTAATGTATTTTTGAAGTCTACCAAAAATATGAAAACTTAACAAAAGTCTAGATTACTCTGTAGACTAACTAGAAGTCTACTTAATTTATTTTTGAAGTCTACTGAAAATGCAAAGACTTAATTAAAGTGATTATTCAACATATTAGCTATAAGTCTGTTTAATATATTTTTAAAGTCTACCAAAAATTCGAAGACTATATCGAGTATATGAATCTCCGCAGACTAACTATAAATCTGCTTAATATATTTTTGAAGTCTACCAAAAATCCAAAGACTTTACCAAAGTCTATGATTCTTCGCAGAGTAATTATAAGTCTGACTAAAATATTTTTGATGTCTACCAATAATGCGAAGACTTAACCAAAGTTTATAGAACTATTCAGACCTATAAGTCTGTTAAATTATATTTTTGAAATCTACAAAAAAATTACCAAAGATTTTTGAAGATTTTTCTTTTAAAAAAATTTTTTTTTTTCATTTGATTCCCTTATTGAATGATTTCCTTTTCTTATTTTCGTTTTTCAATTATTTCCTTTTTAATTTTTTTTAAATAATATTATGAATATTTAGTATTGTATGTATGATTTTATAATATTTATTTAGTTAAGAAGAAAAAAGAGTAATATATGCAAGGGTAATATAGTAAAATATGCTATACAAATATTTTAAAATCTTGATAGGTTATTTTAGTTTTTTCTAATATATTGTAGGTTATTGTAGCAAATCTCCCTAATAAAAATTATTGTTTTATATAAAAAAAATATTTTGTTTGAGATAATATTTATTTTTAATTGTTATGTAAATCTATTAGTTTATTTGAACACTAATTATTTTAGAATATTATAGTATTTTATTTTTGACGTATTATTACAGTTTTATATTGTTTATTTGTTGTATTTGCATTATTATTTTGTGAAATATAAAATAATAATTTTAATATTATAATTGTGAGCAAATAAAAATTATTAATTTATCATCTATATAAATTTAGTTTTACCAACCCGCCAATGTTGAAATTAAAACACACATTTTCATACATTGAGTAATATATCTTCGTTTTAAAAAATTCAAATCACATGCAGAAAAATAGGCATTTTATTAATTATAAATACTATATGAAAATTCCAACCAATTTGTAAATAAAATAAAATAAATATGATAGGAGAATCATAATTTGAAATCTTAACAAAATCTTCGAATTTAGTTATTAAAAATAATTGTATTGAATACCTGGATATAAATCTTAGTTTTGAAAATTCAGATTGGTTTATATATTTAAAAATAAAAAAATAATTAGTAATTTCATCCATAATTTATTAGAGAGAGAAAATATATTTTTAGGTTTTTTTAGATTTTTTCATATTTGATCTATGAGTGTTTTTTATTTTTAATTAATTATATTTATTTAAATTAGTTTATTAAGCTTAATTAATTTTTCTAATGACAATTGAATGTAATTTTTTTACACATTTTAAGGTTAGTTTCATATTTGTACTCCTCAATTAATATAGTAGGATACAGTCGAACCTCTATAAATTAATACTTTTTAAGTTAATAGTCACTATAAATTAATAATTTTTTGTGGTCCAAGTTGTACTGGTATGAAAAATGATACAATTCGATAAAATAATAAGATAATACTTTTTGAAAATCTTATGTAAAAATATGTTCCCAAAAATATCATAAATTAATAATGATATAAATTAAATATATACATATATATATATAAGAAAATTTAGTGAAATATGACTCTATTGTTGTTTGTCTATTCTTGAATTTGTATTCATATTGGAACTCATCTATAATCTTTCTCATTGCATCAAAATTTTTTTATGCTGTTTTCTCAAATTACATTCCAAAATTGTGCGGCTAACTAGACGCGATAGTTGCTTCTTTAGGTGTGATTGGTTATAAAGATAGCTTAATATCATCTTGGATTTCATCATGAAGGATAGTAACATCAATTTCATATAAACTCTGAACATCTAAATATATATTATTTTCACTTGAATAATCTAGTAAACTATTGACATCCATTATTACGATAGTCAAAATTATAAATTAAGAAAATTCTAGTGAATTATAACAAATGTATGTTATTTTTAATAGAGAATGTTCGAAGCTATGAAAATGAAAAAAATCTTTTCAAAAATTAATATTTTCTTAATTTATCGATAAATTAATAATTATTAATTTATCGTTAAATTAAAACCTTTCTAAATTAATAAAATTTTATGGTCCTGATTTTATTAATTTATAGAGATTTTACTGTACCAACATTACCCAACAATATCTTCCATGGCGTTAGATAAATTGTCCATATCACTCATGCTTTCATCCTCTTTGCTGGGATTTTTCAGTATGCGATTTGATCAGCATCACTGCTGTCCTTCGTGGTCAGATGGCTAAGTATAAGCCTCTGAGCCAAATGTATGTGTGCCAACAGGCAGATAAACAAGCTTACAATCAGCAGCGTAGGAAAGGTGACAGTCAATTGTTGCTACCCTTTTGAGTTCTTTAAAGCATTGATGTTTGTAAAAGAATCTAAAGGCATACCCATAGCCAATTGTGTGAAGCGTGGTATAGGACAATGCAAAAAGGTGATTTTGATTGCCGAAAGGAGAGAAAGCTTCTTAAGATGAGAAAAGATACTGCATAACAGATGCCTTCAAGTATATTACGTTAGAAGAGCCCTTAGTATGTCTGCAAACACATCCCGTGGCTGCTAGTCTAACCCTTTTCTCGAATTGGAGGAAGCATGGGACCTACAAAGCTGCTTTGGATAAATCTTGTGATGTGCATGGTTCTTATGATGTGGACAGTTCTTTATGGAATCCGGGACGACGGCCAGTACGTGGACACGGACAAGGACGGTACTCCAAATGGTACCGCAGACGCAACCACGGATAGATCAAGACATCCATCAGTTTATGCACCAAGTCTAACGCCCAGAGCCACAACAAGGAGTCGGACAACGGCTAGGACCACCAAAAAGAAGTGTCTTACCTTTGTCCAAGCATTTATCTAAGAGCAAGAGGCATTCGGTCAAGGTTCCGTTCAACCGTCCGGCCAACCAACCAAGGTTATTCTCTCGGTCTTCACTATCACGCAAGGGTGAAGACCTCCTAGACATTAGCGCAGTAGTACTCTTTTTCCTACTTTAGGTTTGTCCTAATGGGTTTACCAAGGGATGTTTTAACGAGGCTATGATCCCCTAATGCATGGCCACTGCCGTGGACCACTTTCGAGCACGTGGCAATCCTATCTTTCTTTATTTTTAAAACTCTTTGGACGCTGCGTTTTTGTTTGACCCACATGTTTAGGGTTCAAGGGTTCCCATTATGTAAGCTAGCCTATATAAAAGGCCTAGACTCCAACATGTAAAAGTTAGACTCGGATGAAATAAACAAAGTTGTCTTTCTTTTACTCTTGTTGTTCAATGAATGAAAACGAAACCCTAGAAACTTCACGAACCAGGTTTGTATCCTTCTAGTCCAGTCGTATCAACGAGAAGAGCCAACTCTCATGTGTCGCTACCTCGAGCCATTTCCACCCTCGTTCAAGAGATTAAAAAATTGAGCATCTCCTCTTTTACCTCTACCCGCCTTGTTCTATCATTGTTTGAGAGCTACTCGTGTCTGAGTCTCATAATCGGATAGCCTCCACTCGTCCTACAACCCAGCCAAGATGTCTGTTCACTTCCGCTCTGCTGGTCCGACAGCCGTCCGTACGTGCACATACCGCATCTGTTGTCTGGGGTCACATCAGTTGTTATCAGAGCCGAAAGGTTCCTCTCCAGGTTGTGTTTATCCTTATCTGTATGTTTTTGTGTCTTCTTTTTACTTTTGGTTCGTTTGTCTTGGCTTATTGTTTGTTTGAGGCCTGTTTGTGTTCTTGAGTGTGTTCTTCGTTATTGCTAGTCTAGATCTTTAAAGTTGTTGTTCTTTGTTTGGTATTTGTTTGTGGTGGCCTAAAAATCACGTGTAGCCCTTAGAGTCATAGCACGTGATGTCCGTTTTTGTTTTAGTCTTAGGTTGTGTCGTATATTGCTTTTGCTTTTACTTTTTCCAATCATTAGTTGTCCCAAGTTTTGTAATTGTTTGCTTTTGTTCGATCATATCAACCAAAGAACCCATGTGTCAACCAAAGTACCCATGTGTGTTCTTGTTATGTAGGAACTGTCCGCGCCACCATGTCACGGACCGTCCAAAGATAGGACCAACCATCGGCCGTCACGACAATACACTGGAGGCCACATCCGTTACTGGAGTTCCCTTCCAACCACCGTTGCCGGCTACCGACCGCCAGTTGGTGCCACTTCTCTGGTCAACCTATCCGAAGACATCCGCCCATACGATACTTGAATGCCATCAGTACTGCCCCTATCTATACATCCGCCGTCTGTACCATGGCCGAACAAAAACCCAGCAAACAGCTTCCACCGCCCGAGATTGACACCGTATTAGCTGAAATATGGACCCAAGTGGCACAGCTAGGAGAGCGACTCCAAAGTCTAGAGACTGGTCAACGTCAACCTGCAGTTAACGCACCACCTATCCAAAACTGTCAACAACGTTATGAACCAGATCCAGGAGGTACGTTAGAGGATGAAGAAGAATTACCATACCGAAGGAGACATCACAACCTTATGGAAGATCGACTAGAAGAAAAACCTTACTAACTAACCAAACCGGGACACAAGCTTATAGCCCCAAAGTTTGCTGGGAAGGTCGATCCGGAGGCGTATCTTGATTGGAAAGGAAGGATAGACCACATCTTCGCGTGTTACAACTACAACGAGCCCAAGAAGATTGCCTATGCCGCAACTCAGTTCACAAACCATGCTCTCACATGGTGAGACCGAAGTGAATCTGACCGAGAAGGCATGGCGAGCAAGCCTTACCACATTGAGAGGCCATGAAGATAGAGATGAGGCGCCGGTACGTTCAACCATTGTACCACCGCGAGTTACAAAGGAAGTTCCGGAAGCTGTCCCAAGGAGCCAAGAGTGTAGAGGAGTACTCCGAAGAGTTTGAATACCTCCGCAACCGGTTGGAGGTCGACGATTCCGAGGAGAGTCTAATGGCCTAGTTCGTGGTTGGCTTACAAGACCGCATAGCGAGGAAGATCGAGCGTTTGTCCAACAATGGCTTCGAAGAACTCTTGCATCTTGCCATTCAAGTCGAGCAGTAGATCAAGAGGAAGGTTATTAGTACCAACTGTACGTGATTCCAAGGCACGCCAAGCTGGTCATCGAACGCTTCACCATCATCCGGGCAGAACCGCGGTCACCGAACGCTTCACCATCTTTTTGTGTTTGTGGTGCAGCTAAAGGCAAAGTGTGATTGTGGAATCTAGGAAATGAAGAGGAGGATGCCCTAGAGACTCGGTTATGTGTTCTATGTGACTGTTAGGTTGCTAGAATTGAACCATGTGGTATAGAACGAATTTTTAGGTTGATGGTTATGCGATTCATGTTGTTTGCTTCTGAATGTTTGGTTTAAAGTTTGTAGACATATGGTTATTGTTTTATTAGTTATTGGTATTGTTTGGTTATTTTCGCGGTATGGTTTGAATATGGTTAGGTGGTTAGTGAGTATGAGATCACTAGATTATTATTATATTAAAAAATAGGTCGGATCGTTTCAGTAGTGTAAGGCGGTGAAACGACCCAACCCATTTTTAAATATAATAATTAACTAGTACTGATCTCATATTTCCTAACATTGTTTAATACAAACGGCGGAAATAACCAAACATTAAACCAACAATAATCCAATAAACAATAAATGAATAAACCAATAAAATAATAACCAACAATAAACCAATGCCCAAATATTAATAAACAATAAACCAACAACCTAAAAACATTCTAATGACCTGACTCTAAATTTGTGTTTCCCTAATTGAAAGAGTTTACAAACCCACTAGGTTCGGACCCACACATACGTGCGGAGTTATTTTAGCATATTTTTTTAAAAAATAATAAATTTTCATGTAAACCTCTACTCAGACATGCATAAATGATGTCTATAAGAAAAAATTAAGATATAATTTAGATACGTGATATTTTTCTAAATGTATATATTATTCTAAATGTAATCCAAACATTTCCAACTGTTTGTTTAAGGATGTTAAATCAAATTTGGATTCGGTTTCAGTTTTATTTATTTCACGTATTTAACCTAGATATATATATTTTAGAATGAGATACTCGTCTTGTTCTGTATACGTCACGCTAAATATATTAAAATTGAATTTAACTGAAATCGTCTTGTTAAATATATGGGACCACTAAATGTTGTTACTACTGAGATATTCATCTTGTTCTGTATATGAGATACTCATCTTGTTTTGATTTTAACCATAACCAAAAGTTAATAAACCATAATCGTACCCGTGTTCATATCTACTTGCCTATACACATCCCGTTACATATCATAGAATTTCCAGATGACCTAAAATATTATTATATTTGTTACAACCTGATGGAAGATCGACTAGAAGATCAACCTTACTGACTAACCAAACCGGGACACAAGCTTATAACCCCTAAGTTTGCTGGGAAGGTCGAAGGCGTATCTTGATTGGAAAGGAAGGATAGACCACATCTTCGCGTGTTACAACTACAGCGAGCCCAAGAAGATTGCCTATGCCGCAACTCATTTCACAAACCATGCTCTCACATGGTGAGACCGAAGTGAATCTGACCGAGAAGGCATGGCGAGCAAGCCTTACCACATTGGGAGGCCATGAAGATAGAGATGAGGCGCCGGTATGTTCCACCATTGTACCACCGCATGTTATAAAGGAAGTTCTGGAAGCTGTCCCAAGGAGCCAAGAGCGTAGAGGAGTACTACGAAGAGTTTGAATACCTCCGCAACCGGTTGGAGGTCAACGATTCCGAGGAGAGTCTGATGGCCTAGTTCGTGGATGGCTTACAAGACCGCATAGCGAGGAAGATCGAGCGTTTGTCCAATAATGGCTTCGAAGAACTCTTGCATCTTGCCATTCAAGTCGAGCAGTAGATCAAGAGGAAGGTTATTAGTACCAACTGTACGTGATTCCAAGGCACGCCAAGCTGGTCATCGAACGCTTCACCATCATCCGGGCAGAACCGCGGTCACCGAACGCTTCACCATATTTTTGTGTTTGTGGTGCAAGTAAAGGCAAAGTGTGATTGTGGAATCTAGACAATGAAGAGTAGGATGCTCTAGAGACTCGGTTATGTGTTCTATGTGACTGTTAGGTTGCTAGAATGGAACCAAGTGGTATAGAACGAATTTTTAGGTTGATGGTTATTTGATTCATGTTGTTTGCTTCTGAATGTTTTGTTTAAAGTTTGTAGACATATGGTTATTGTTTTATTAGTTATTGGTATTATTTGGTTATTTTCGCGGTATGGTTTGAATATGGTTAGGTGGTTAGTGAGTATGAGATCACTAGATTATTATTATATTAAAAAATAGGTCGGATCGTTTCAGTAGTGTAAGGCGGTGAAACGACCCAACCCATTTTTAAATATAATAATTAACTAGTACTGATCTCATATTTACTAACATTGTTTAATACAAACGGCGGAAATAACCAAACATTAAACCAATAATAATCTAATAAACAATAAATGAATAAACCAATAAAATAATAAGCAACAATAAACCAATGCCCAAATATTAATAAACAATAAAGCAACAACCTAAAAACATTCTAATGACCTGACTCTAAATTTGTGTTTCCCTAATTGAAAGAGTTTACAAACCCACTAGGTTCGGACCCACACATACGTGCGGAGTTATTTTAGCATATTTTTTTAGAAAATAATAAATTTTCATGTAAACCTCTACTCAGACATGCATAAATGATGTCTATAAGAAAAAATTAAGATATAATTTAGATACGTGATATTTTTCTAAATGTATATATTATTCTAAATGTAATCCAAACATTTCCAATTGTTTGTTTAAGGATGTTAAATCAAATTTGGATTCGGTTTCAGTTTTATTTATTTCACGTATTTAACCTAGATATATATATTTTAGAATAAGATACTCGTCTTGTTCTGTATACGTCACACTAAATATATTAAAATTGAATTTAACTGAAATCGTCTTGTTAAAAATAGGGGACCACTAAATGTTGTTACTACTGAGATATTCATCTTGTTCTGTATATGAGATACTCATCTTGTTTTGAATTTAACCATAACCAAAAGTTAATAAACCATAAGCGTACCCGTGTTCATGTCTACTTGCCTATACACATCCCGTTACATATCATAGAATTTCCAGATGACCTAAAATATTATTGTCAAGCGATCAAACCCGTCTAATATGTCTGATTGCAACGTTTAATTTTTTTTACCTAAAAAAACACATTCCTCGTAATTCACATGAGTAAATAATATGTTCACATATGTTTTTCTTGAATTCTTGTTCCAAAATTCTCGTCCTGTATTTTGCCATACATGAACATACCCATACAAAATTCTCATAACATGATTATTATGAAAGTAATTTGAACGATTTCCTAATATATAATAAATCTTTTGTTTAATCTTCTTCTTAATATGTAAATTTGGTCATTTTGGCAACATGGATATTTGATATGATTTTTTTTTTTACCCTTAAGTGTATTCCCAATTAAAAGTCCTTCAATTATTGAATGAAATATTCCTTAGTTATGCTAATGACAATTTAATGTAAATCCCCTATATATTTTTGTCTTTGATTATATCACCTTTAGAGCTTTATAAAATTATTAGAAAGGTAACATTATTTATATTTTTGGAATATATGATTTTAAATATATATATTTTTATGTCTTATAATATAGTTATATTATTATATTACAATACATAATAAAATTAATTTAATTTCGAAAATATGTAATGTAGGGGTAATATTTAGTAATTTTTGAATAATATTTACCAATTTATAGGAGAAAAATATTGTGTATATAAATAAATTGAATATGAGTTGCAGTTGACAAAATAAATAGGGAAATTGATTTAAAAGGACACTTTTGCTTCAATTTGTCCCACTATGTTTTTTTTTTGGAGTTTGGTAGAATAGGTTTTAGAATAAAGAAAAACTCAGTTATACCCTTAATAACTCTATTATACCTTTAATTGTAGAAAAAACAAAAATTTCCTTATCAAACTTTTTCTGTATTTCTTTGTATACTTCCTATATTTAATGAAAACAATACTTTCTTTTTTTAATAATCCATTTCCTTATACTTTTTTAAGGAAAAAATCTCGACATTATCGAGTTTACCCACCGGCGAGGATCGACGACTCCAGCAGTTTCTCCCACCGGCGACGACTCCGGTAGCTTCTCTCTCTCTCTCTCTCTCTCTCTCTCTCTCTCTCTCTCTCTCTCTCTCTCTCTCTCTCTCTCTCTCTCTCTCTCTCTCTCTCTCTCTCTCTCAATCGATGCATGCAATTGTTTGTTTGGATTGTTGTGGTTGTGTTTTTTCCCCCAAATGTGATTTTTCCCCAAATGTGATAATGTATCGGTTTAAATTTATTTCAATATAGTCAATATAGTTTCTATATGTGTTTGATTGTTGTGGGACAAATTTTTTTCCCCAAATTTGATAATGTATCGATTGACATTTGTGTTTTTTCTTATAGTTAGTATAACTAATCAATTGAAATCATCTGTTTTTCTTTTGTTGTCTGTTGATTTTTTAATGTTACCACGTTCTTTTGAGTTAGTTGAGCTATAAATTTTGAGATGGTTGGATTTGTTCTTGTGGTATTGAATTGGTTTATGGATAAAGTTTGGATTTTTATAGTTTGGATACATTTTATTGTTTTGAGCTCACTCGTTCAAAATCTAATTTTTTTTTTCATCTGTCGCTTTGAATTCTGAGGTTGAAGTTTAATGACTCTTGTATATGTTTTACAGAGAGGAGACACATGGTTTGAAGGTCGTGAGCTTTTGAGGTTCACCCGAGAACAACTCACTTAATGCCCTACGCTCATAAAACCAGCGGGTTAAAAGCTGAAGCTGAAGCCCTACCTTTCTCTTATCTTCTAACTTTTCTTTTGAGGTACACCACAATCAGACTCACGTGCTGCCTTCGGTGATCTTTAAAGACATCGATCGGGAAATCAAGAACTCCATTGAAAAAAAGTGAAAGTCTGTGGAGAATTTGTGTTGTTTATTGACATTGTGAAGTTACAATATATAGGCTATGCCTTACAAGAAAGAAGATCGACTAAAGATATACAAAATATTCATATGAGATACGATACGTGATGAGAAAGAGATATAAAACTTGGAGAAGAATGAGTCCGGTTTGGGTTTGATGGTTCGGTTTAACATCCATCATGGCAAGAAATCTCAAACTGATGAGAAAAAACAGAACTCTTGGACCTGGAAAACTCTCTTGTATCTTCATCCTCTTGCAGCTCGTTTCCTGAGAAGATAGCTTGACAATAGTGAGACAATAAGCTTCTGGTACGACTAGTGGACCCCTTTTGGACCTCTTCTCTCCTTCTTGGGACCTTCAGGACCGTCACAAACAGGGATCCCACTAAACAACACTGTAGCTATGGCGTGTTCTTCCACAAACTGGTTAATCCGTCCAGCAAGATCACCCAAGCGGACCTCTTGCAAGTTCACCTGACCACGATTAAACCTCCGAAGGCTACGAATGAACCTGATTCTTTCATTTGGACCATCGAAGGAGTGCAAGCAGGTTCTTTCAATGTCAAGCAAACATGGGAGGTTCTTCGTCACAGACAAGAAGTTTTACCATGGACTCAAAATGTTTGGTACAAAGGAGAAATACCACGGCATGCTTTTCTCTTTTGGCTCACTCAGCTTAACAGGCTACCAACTAGAACAAGATTGGCAACCTAGGGAATGCCTGTGGAACCGTCATGTTGCATATGTGCCCGGTATCCTGAAACACGAGACCATCTCTTCCTCCATTGTGAGTATAGTGAAGACCTTTGGACTGAAGTCACTAGGAGACTCGGCTATTCTCCCTTTGTGTTTCATATGTTAAGGATACGACAGTATCATGTCAAGGATATGCGAGTATCACACCATAACTTCTGCAATATCTCATTTCCTTGTATATTACATTCCATACTTAGCTAACCCTAGAGCAACTCTCTCTCTCGACTCATGTATATATATCTCGATGTAATCCCTTCTGTAAATATAACAAGATACACAATTTACATGGTATCAAGAGCCGCATCGATACTCCTCTAAAATTTTTCTTGCAGCCGCTTCTCTCTGTTTCCTCTGTTTTTCCTTCTCGTTCTTATTTCTCTTCTCAGATCTGTTCTCTGTCTCTCCTCTCTCTCGATGGCTGCCATTGCCGAAACTGTTGACACTCAAGGTCTCCTCAACATCAACATGATGAACATCACCAAACTTACTTCGACAAACTACATGACCTGGATCCTTCAGATTCATTCTCTCCTTGATGGATACAATCTTGCTGGCTATGTTGATGGCTCCTCTGTCCCTCCCGATCAGACGCTTCCCAATACAGATCCACCTACACCAAATCCTGCATATGCGACATGGAGACGTCAGGATAAGCTCATCTACAGTGGCCTCCTTGGTACTCTCTCCCCAGCTCTCCAACCCCTCGTCTCCAAGACAAAATCTGCTGCCGAGATGTGGAAGACAATCTCTGCAACCTATGCAAACCCAAGTTGGGGTCACATACAACAACTTCGCCTGCAAATTAAACAAGCTGTCAAAGGTGATAAGACTGTTGACGAGTACATGCAGTCACTCACAACTAGGTTTGATCAACTCGCTCTCCTCGGTAAGCCCCTTGCACATGAAGAGCAACTTGAGTTCATCTTCGGTGGACTCCCTGAAGACTACAAGTCCGTGATTGATCAAGTTTGAGGGTCGTGAAACCCCTCCTTCTATCATTGAAGTTCATGAGAAACTCATCAATAAAGAAGCCAAGCTTCTCGCTGTTGCATTCACCAATGTCACCACCGGTCCTACCTCTGCTCATATTGCTACATCTCGCTCCTCACAGCACCCAGGCAAGCAGCACTTTCGTCCTCGTCAACCATGGTCCAACAACAAGCATCACCATCAATACCCACGTCAAGACAATCGTACCACCAGAGGTTATCAAGGCAAGTGTCAAATCTGTGGCGTTTTTGGGCACAGTGCGAAACGGTGCTCTCAACTTCAACAACAATTCTCCTACGGCTCCCAAACTGGTCTTCTTCCCTCTCCGTTCCGGCCATGGCAACTACGTGCAAACCTGGCCTTAGGACAACAACAGATGACAAACCCGTGGATCCTAGACAGTGGTGCCACTCACCACATGACAAGTGACCTTGGCAACCTGGCGCTGCATCAACCGTATCATGGTGATGATGTTGTTCTCATTGGTGACGGCTCTGGCCTTCCGATCTCTCACACTGGTTCACTGTCCCTGCCCTCTTCCTCTAAACCTTTATCTTTAACAAATGTCCTTTGTGTACCAAACATCCATAAAAATCTTATATCCGTCTATCGACTTTGCAACTCTAACATGGTCTCTGTTGAATTTTTCCCTGCTTACTTTCAGGTGAAGGATCTGATGTCGGGAATCCCGTTACTCCGCGGCAAAACTAATGGCAAACTTTACGAGTGGCCGGTCTCCCTATCCACCATTACCTCCTTCTTTGCATCCTCTTCCTCAAAACCATCTCTAAAAGATTGGCACTCTCGTTTAGGCCACCCCTCTCATTCTATTCTTAAAACAGTTGTTTCAAATTTTTCTCTTCCTTGCTTACAATCAGATTCACAGACCATGCTGTGCACTGATTGTGCTATCAATAAAAGTCACAAACTCCCTTTTTCACAAACAACTCTTTTTCACAAACAACTCTTGTCTCCACTTATCCTCTTCAAATTATCTTCTCTGATGTATGGACCTCACCAGTTCTCTCTGTTGACAACTTCAAATACTATCTAGTGCTTGTTGATCACTATACCCGTTACACTTGGATCTATCCCCTTAAGCTTAAATCACAAGTTCGTGACACCTTCATTCACTTCAAAGCACTTGTTGAGAACAGAGTTGGCAAACGAATTGGAACCTTATACACCGACAATGGAGGTGAATTCTTAGCCCTTCGACAGTTTCTAGCAAGCAACGGCATCTCACATCACTCCTCTTCCACCTACTTCCACACCGCCACCCTCACCACTCGTAAGGCCTTCGTCGCCGCTGACAGGATCTCCGCCATCAGACAATCACCGGACGGTAAGTACGGAACCGCTCAACAATACGACTCGGGAAGCTGCAATAGTCGAGCCCAATCCACATCGTCAACAAACCCAACAAACCCAACAAACTCAAAACACCCAACCAGCCCCACTTAAACAATATCAACGTCGCCAATCCACTAAAGGCCCAACAACCAAGCCCACTCCCACTCCTTTAACCACAAGTCCACCAACAACCTTACCCGCTCCAACACCTTCATCAACAAACACGAATCCATCCACGATTGTACCACTCCCAGCTCCACCCCCTCCAAATCTGATTCCGACAATCCCAACCCAACCTCGACATATCCCTGAACCAGTTCCACAACCTGTTCCGACTAAGCAACACTCTATGACCACTCGCAGGAAAAACAATATCATAAAACCCAACACCAAACTTAATCTCTCTATTGCCTTGTCTCGTCATATCCCACCTGAACCAACAACAGTGAACCAGGCTCTAAAGGATCGAAAATGGCGAGGAGCCATGTCCACAGAAATTGATGCTTTTGCTAGAAATCAAACACTTGATCTCGTTCCTCGTCAATCTAACTTTAATGTTGTTGGGTGCAAATGGTTGTTTAAGAACAAATTTCTCTCTAATGGTTCTCTTGGCAGGTGTAAAGCAAGACTAGTGGCCAAGGGTTACTCTCAACAACTTGGCAGAGATTATGATCAAACATTTAGTCCAGTGATCAAGTCTACAACTATTCGTTTGGTGTTGGATGTTGCAGTCTCAAAATCATGGCCTATCAAACAGCTTGACGTGAATAACACATTTCTCCAAGGAACACTTGAGGATGAAGTGTATATGGAACAACCACCTGGATTTGTCAACTCTGATTTCCCGGATTATGTTTGTCGTCTACGCAAAGCCATATACGGTTTAAAACAGTCACCAAGGGCATGGTATACTGAATTGAAGAATTATTTGGTGGGTGTAGGTTTTGTTAACTCGCTTGCAGATACATCCCTATTTGTTCTTCGACATGAAAAGGACTACGTCTACCTTCTAGTGTATGTCGATGACATTCTCATAACGGGTAGCAATGCAGCACAAGTTCAACGGGTTCTTAATCTCCTGACTGATAGATTCTCCGTCAAAGACCCTGAAAATCTCAATTATTTCCTTGGTCTTGAGGCACATCGCACCAGCAAAGGACTTCACTTGTCACAACGCAAATATATTGTTGATCTGCTTCACACCTACGACATGACTGCTGCAAATGCTGTCAGCTCTCCAATGGCATCTTCTCCAAAAATCACAATCAACTCTGGCAACACGCTATCAGATCCTACACCTTATCGTAAACTTGTTGGTAGTCTCCAATACCTTGCTTTCACAAGGCCTGACATAGCATTTGCGGTTAATCGACTGTCGCAATTCATGCACTGCCCCACAGATGTTCACTGGCAAGCCGCCAAGAGAGTTCTCCGCTATCTTGCCGGTACACCAACTCATGGTATATTCTTCCCCGCTGCAAATCCCCTCTCTTTACATGCGTACTCTGATGCAGACTAGACAGGGGACTCACATGACTATGTGTCAACCAATGCCTACATTGTTTATCTTGGTAAAACTCCTATCTCTTGGTCTGCCAAGAAACAGAATGGCGTGGCTCGATCTTCCACAGAGGCTGAATACAGAGCTGTAGCGAACACAGCTGCTGAGCTACAATGGATTTGCAACCTCCTGTCCGAGCTTGGGATCCACCGCACTGCACCACCAGTGATATATTGTGACAATGTGGGAGCCACATTCCTTTGCGCAAATCCGGTGTTTCACTCACGGATGAAACACATAGCTATTGACTACCTTTTCATAAGAGGTCAGGTACAACGTGGTCTTCTCCGGGTCTCACATGTTCATACAACGGACCAGCTTGCTGACGCCCTCACCAAGCCTTTAACGCGTCATCGGTTCTTGACACTTCGCAGCAAGATTGGAGTGACATCTGCCCCTCCATCTTGAGGGGGGGATGTTAAGGATACGACAGTATCATGTCAAGGATATGCGAGTATCACACCATAACTTTTGCAATATCTCATTTCCTTGTATATTACATTCCATACTTAGCTAACCCTAGAGAAACTCTCTCTCTCTCGACTCATGTATATATATCTCGATGTAATCCCTTCTGTAAATATAACAAGATACACAGTTTACATCATACATGGGACGCTTTCGCAGCTTGGTTGAACATCACTGATTCTACTTCCTCTAAGACACTAAAGAAACTTGTAGCACAGGCTGTAATCTACACCCTTTGGTCGGAAAGAAACAATCGTCTTCACAACAATGTCTCAACTCCACCTCAAGTGCAGTTCAAGATTCTGGACATGCAAGTCAGAGATGCAATCCTAGCAAAGGCTTACCGGAAAAACTTTGAGAACCTGTTGAGGGATTGGTTAAGAACTATCTAGTGCTCTCTGTTCTTTTGGTGTTTTTCACCTCTAGCTAGGCCTCATTTTTACTTTTTTTGGTGAGGTCTACCTACTGTTGTCAAATTGTAGATTCTACAATCCGTTTCATTAACTGAAATTCACCAATTTTCAAAAAAAAAAAAAAAAAAAAAAAATCTCAAATAACCGTTTTAAAAACGTTATGAGTTTATGGCTACACCGACGACGTTTTGGAGTTTTTAAGTTCAACCTAGTTGTTTTCTTGTTTTATCTTTTTGGCGAGGAACCAACTTGTTAGGTTGTAACATATGTAACACCATATCTTTCATTTATATGATATTTGCGTTTTAGCAAAAAGAAACGTAAACGGATTCTCATGTATCTATATATAACTGCGCTTTTATACGTTTGTGGGGTATTTGATTGATTGTACGTCACAACTCATAATACGTATTGTTTGTTTACTAGCTTATCTAGTTATCTGTACATCGACTCCTCCTATATATGTTATATATGCAACTACATAGTACATATACATATATATATATATATACATATATATATATATATATATATATATATTTGAAAGAACTAAAAAAACTAAATGTCTATTATGTATGTAACCCACAGTAAGAATAAAACGTATGAGCAAAAAAAAAGAAAATAATGAATGTGAAATTATTAAGAAGTGCCACAGAATTTAGGTATGAACGCATACTAATTTAGAATGTATGTATATGAAGAAAAAGGTATGAAATGAACGATTAATTACTTAACGATAAGAAGTTGTAAATTGATGCACACGTAACGTTTTTAACAAAATAACAAAATAGAAATCTTTAAAGATATACGATAACTTAACTCAGTCTGTTGTCATGAGAGTAGTTTCATTTCTTCAAGCTACTATATATACTGAACATATATCATCATCTAAATAATAAGTTTCCATTTGGTTTACAAAACTGGATATGATAGACACTTAATTTATAGTTTGTGCACTATCTATAGAGTAGCCAATCATGATAATGGGGTAAAGAAACAAAACGATGCATGGTGTTTGTAGCAACGATCATGTCTGATGGCGGTTGAAACTTCTACTGACATACATATATATATGTTTAGGTGGCAGCACACATTTCATCGCCTAAAAAATTAAGTTTAGAGAATGAATGGAGTTGGGTATGATATGCTATCATTGTTTTTAAACTTTTGATTTCTTCAAAAATAAAAAATTTCTTTTTCTTTTATGTTTTCACGTGGATCCAAAAATTACATTTTGCGGTCTCCTCGGTTCTGGCTATATTACTAATTACTAATAGCCTTTGCTCTCTACTACACACATTTACGGAACGTAACAGCGAGCTTTGGTGTTTCCGCTATGCATATGTATGATGATAGAATTAGAATAGAATTTTGCTGACGTGGAGGGCGATTACTAAGGTGATTAGGGTTACACTTGCTTGGTAGCCAAGTTTAATGGTTCTGGCGGATCTGCCGCCTCCGGCAACTGAGGCCGGTACACCAGTGGTGGTTGAGGGGAAGCAGCGTGTTGTAGTCCCAAAGGAGGTGTTTGTTGATGCGCAGCCATTGTGGGAAGATCTTGTTGTCGGAAAGTTTCTCAGTGAAAAAGCTCCTCATGTGGGGAAGATCCATATAATTGTTAATAAGATTTGGAGATTGGGTGATAAATCTTCACTTATTGATGTAATAGTGGTTAACGAAACCACTGTAAAATTTCGTGTGCGTAGTGAGAGTATCATGCATAGGATATTAAACCGTGGGATGTGGAACATAGGTGGTCTTCCCATGATTCTTTCTAAATGGACGCCTTTCGCAGAGGAAGCGCAACCAGCCCTGAAATCCGTCCCATTGTTGGTTGTCTTGAAGAATGTACCGTACACCATGTTCACTAATAAGGGATTGCAGTTTCTGGCTAGTGCCGTGGATACACCTATCCGATTACACCCAAAAACAGAGGCATGCTCAAGTTTTGAGGAAGCACAAATTATGGTGGAGGCTGATCTCACAAAGGATTTACCAGTTGAATATCACTTGGCAAGCGAAGAGGAGGGGGAGTTGGATACTGTGGTTACATACTCTTATCCTTGGCTGCCTGCTCGCTGTAGTCAATGTCGAAAGTGGGGACATCTGCAGTCTGCTTGTTTGACAAAAGTGGTCTCGAATGAGCAACCGGCTTCCCCTAAGGCTCAGGTGGAGAAGGAAGCAGGGATTACCGGTTCAAAACATCTAGCAACTCCTCTCCGGGAAATTACACAATAGTCGGCTGCGGCAAGTTTGGCCACAGTTGAGGCTCCGGTGACTGATATTACCGGGACAGGGGAAGAACAAGAGTGGATAACACCACAAAAAATGGGCAACAAGTCTGTGTCTAGTCTGAACAAACGGTTTGCATAGTTGCAGTCTAGGGAGGGATCTCTGTTATCTAATTCTTACTCGGTTTTGAGTGAGAGGAATGAGGACGATGAGGAAGCAGATGTGGAAGGGGAGAAGGTTTTTTCCACGGAAACAGAGGCAGATCCCCCTCTACCTGATGTTGCCGCCAGTCCTCTTAAAGCTCTTCTTGACCCTAGTTTACCTGCACAGGCGGATTCAGATGCACCTGGGGTGGGAAAGACTGAACGTCGAGTTAAAGCAACTGTTACCATGCGGGAATCTATCCCACGTGCCTCAAAAAATGCTCATAAGTATGTTACAAACCCTTCTACTCAACCTCTACGAGATCAGAGTAAGACGGGTACCCAACTATAACTTATGTCGAGTTTCTTTTGGAATGTTCGCGGTTTCAACAAAATGTCTAAACATTCCGTAGTTCAAGATTGGGTAAGAAGAGGTAACTTTTAGTTTGGATGCATCTTGGAATCGAGGGTAAAGGAATCTAAATCTACGGATATACTTCCTTCTTTTTTTCCAGGTTGGTCTTTTTTAACTATACTTTCAATAGAAGAGGAAGAATATGGGTGGTATGGAACTCGAATGTTCATCTCACGCCTTGTTTCACAAGCAGTCAACTGATCACATGCTCGGTTCTGCTGGAAGGTGCAGAGAAGGAGTTTTTTGTTTCATTTGTGTATGCAGCTAATGGTGTGGAAGAAAGGAAAATACTGTGGGAGGATCTGAAATTTCACCAAGACTCTCCACTGTTCCGTAATAAACCATGGATTTTAATGAAATTTTGGTGATTTTAATGAAAATTTGAGGGCGGATGAGCACTCTCTCTCAGATAGGCAACCTATTATGTCGCAGGGAATGCGTGATTTTCAAGAGGTTGGGCAACATTGCTCCTTCAGTGACTTTCCCTCTTATGGTCCGCTGTACACATGGTGTAATAAACGTGAGTTTGGTCTTATATGTAAGAAGCTTGACAGAGTTCTTGTCAATGACGTTTAGCTAGCTGAGCATCAACAGTCTAAGGGTGTGTTTGAGGCGGGGGGCTGCTCAGGTCATTTACGATGCCACATAAAGATTGGAGGAGAAAAACCTAGACTGCGACGACCTTTTAAGTTCTGCAATGCTTCAGTAGAAGATGAACATTTTTTGCCAATGGTTAAAGCCTACTGGGATGATACAGAGAGTTTGTTTCACTCGACTTCAGCACTATATCGTTTCTCCAAAAACTTGAAAGCCTTAAAACCGCAAGTCAAGCAGTTAAGTCGAGATCTTTTAGGTAATCTGGAAAAAAGAGCTAAAGAAGCATTTGCGCATCTCTGTACTTGTCAGTCTGAAACACTACAGAATCCAACTGATTAGACAATGCAGAGGGAAGCGGCTGCTTATAGTAGATGGCTGTTCTTAGCAGGCTTGGAGGAACAATTCTTAAAACAAAAATCCAAACTACATTGGCTAAAGGTTGGAGATGGAAAAAATAAGGCTTTTCACCATGCCGCCAAGACCCGTGAAGCACGTAATACGATCAAAGAAGTTCAATGTTTGGATGGTAGTATAGCAGATACGCAAGAAACAATTAAGCAGGAGGCAAAGAGATTTTTTCAGGATTTTCTGGGTTATAAGATACCTAACTATCAAGGAATCGATGAGGCTGAGCTCTCAACTCTGTTACCTTTTCGATGTTCGGAGGTGGATCAGTCCATGTTGGTATAAGATGTCACAGAGACTGAGATACGAGAAATCTTATTCTCTGTGCCAAGGGATAAGAGTCCTGGCCCTGATGGATACACCGTGGAGTTCCTTAAGGCGACATGGTCTGTTATTAAGAGTGATTTTGTTGCCTCAGTCCAATCTTTCTTTAAATTTGATTTTTTTACCTAAGGGTGTAAATACAACCATTCTAGCACTAATTCCAAGAAGAAAGAGGTGAGAGAGATGAAGGACTATAGACCAATTTCTTGTTGCAATGTGACATATAAGGTGATCTCTAAGCTTCTCGCTAACAGACTCAAACAGATTCTCCCTGCTTTTATCTCTCCAAATCAGTCTGCATTCGTCAAGGATAGGCTACTAATGGAAAATGTCCTCCTGGCTTCTGAAATAGTTGCAAACTATCATAAGGATACTGTGTCACCAAGAAGTGCAATTAAGATCGACATCTCTAAAGCATTTGACTCTGTGCAATGGTCTTTTCTGCTTAGTATCCTTTGTACTATACACTTCCCGATGCAATTCATCAAGTGGATCGAACTTTGCATTACTACCGCTTCCTTCTCAGTTCAAGTAAATGGAGAGTTGTCTCGTCTGTTTCACAGTGAACGAGGGTTGAGGCAAGGTTGTTCTTTATCTCCCTATCTCTTTGTGATATGAATGCAAGTCTTGTCTGCAATGCTTGATAAAGCAGCCAAGGAACGAAGAGTCGGTTATCACCCGCGATGTAAGAATATCAGTCTCACACACTTGTGTTTTGCTGATGACTTATTGGTGTTTACGGATGGGACCAAGACATCTATTGAGGGTATTCTTCAGACCTTTCATCACTTTGCAGGCGTCTCAGGACTAACTATCAGTCTCGAAAAGTCTACTCTATATATGGCTGGGGTCACAGCCACTGAGGTGATGAGATACTTCAATCATTCCCTTTTGCATCAGGAACTCTACCAGTCCGATATCTTGGTTTACCTCTCTTAACTAAGCGCATGACAACCTCTGACTACACGCCACTGCTAGAGCGTATTCGAGAAAAATTCAGTAGCTGGACGGGGCGATATCTCTCATTTGTGGGCCGTCTACAGCTCATCAGTTCAGTAATTCAAAGTCTCACAAACTTCTGGATGTCAGCTTTCCGATTGCCAACCGCTTGTACCAAGGAGATCAACAGTATTTGCTCTGCGTTTTTTTGGTCGGGTCCCTCACTTAATACCAAAAAAGCAAAGGTCTCCTGGATGGATGTATGTTTACCAAAGGAAGAAGGTGGCTTGGGTTTGCGTTCCTTGAAAGAAACAAATAAGGTGAGTTCTCTGAAACTCATATGGCGAACGTTGGCGTCAAAGTCACTTTGGGTGGACTGGCTTAGAGCTTACCTCCTTACCAAGGGTTCTTTCTGGTCTATCAAAGATAGCACAACCTCCGGCTCTTGGATGTGAGGACTGAGACCAATTCTCTCCTTCCGAAGTGATTTATGTGTGGAGGAGCTTATCACCGTTAAGAGTTCCAAATTGAAAGAGAGTGTTTGAATGCTAAAACTGTATAATGCTGCTTGAGAGAAAAAATGCTAGATCCTTTACAAAGACTCCCCCCTTACATATTTATACAGACCAATTTATTACCCAATTAATGCGTAATTAATATTACACGATTTTCGCGTCCTAATTAATCCTCTTGAATGCAGGAATCTTTGACCAAGCTCGAGCTGCGAGCTGACTAACATGACGCCTCTCCGCACTCTCTTCTTCTCTCCGGGCCTGATGGACCGACCAGTGCTACGCCCTTGGCCCATTAGACGTGCCCGGCCCAGGCCCTTTGCCTGTTTCCCGAGATGACGAATCATGGGTAAAACAGTTGCCCCCCAAATCTCCCGAGCTGAGCAGTTCGGGGGACTTTTGACCTCCAAGCGATCATTTTTGGGAAACTGAATATTACCCATATCCCCACGATTTGATCGTGGTGATGATGAGATTTGCCTTCCCGAACAAGCCCCGGGGCTTACCGGGTAGCGTGTAAGCTATAAGAGAGAGGAAAAGCGGTCCGAGACCTTTCGCTTCTCCAGGTAATCATTACTCCCTGGTTCCGTGTATAAAGGTAAACTCGACTTCTCTCTTCTACTCTTAATTCCCAGTTGTGCTTTCGTTTTTGTTCTGCGATTTCCTCTCTTTTCTTCTGTTAACTTCTTTGCTCTCGCCGGAAAGTTCTTCGACCTTCCTTTATTTCTCACTACTTTTACCCGAAAAACATGTATCCTCCGAAATCCTCATCGGGTAAAACCGTGAAACCCTTGATTACGGGCGTTTATGGCCCCCATCAGCCGTCAATTCTCTCTGCGGAGAACATAGCCGAGATTAGAGGATCCACCGGGATTCCGCCGGAGGTCGAGATCAGGTTCCCAGAGGCTCACGAGTCCCCGGAGAACCCTCCTACATGGTACTGTTGTGTATTCGAGATATTTTTCTCTGCGTGCGGTCTGTCGTTTCCCCTCTCCAAACTCATTGTAAAGATGATGTTCGAGCTGGGCTTCGCCCTCCCCCAGATGTGCCCGAACTTTGTTCGGATTGTTATGTGTCTTAAAACTCTGGGGGAGGAGTTCGATTACAAGCTATCCCTGGCCGACTTTCTTCAGGTGTACACGGTGAAGACAGGTCGTACCAAGGGCACGCTCTACGTAAGTCCGCTTTCCGGACTGAAGGTTTTTAATGACCTACCCGAGAAGGACGAGAAATGGCGGAAGTCTTACTTCTTTTTTCCGGTTAACGAACTCACCTTTGGCCACCTCTCGAGTTCGCACGTATCGAAGTGGACTTCAAAAATTGGTAGAATGGTGTTCTTTGTTAGGTATAACCTTAATATATGTTCTTTCTTGCTTCTTACCCTTTGTCATTCCAATCTCAGATCACTTCGAGCGCGGGTTGCTTTGCCCTATGTTCGCAGAGTTTTTCTAGAGGTTCTGCAGCCAGGATCAGATCGCCTGGGATTCTTTCTCGTGTGAAAGGATTAGGGAGTCCACGGTGAGGCTTAGAGGAAGTTCTCTCGTCTGCTCCGACCGTATAAGCACTTCGGAGATGAACTACCGAGAGGAAAGGGCGTGCCGGATCGCTGAGAAGGAAGCGAAGCTGAATATGGCAGCGGCTCTTGCCGAGGGCAAAGCTCACCTTCCTACCAAGAAGTCCAGTTCGTCCGCCCCTGAGGTAGGCGGGACTCCCGTGTCCCCTGCTGGCCCTTCCGATCTCCTTGCAGGTGCTTCTGGTCCTTCGACCGATCCGTCCGAACCCCCCGTGATTGTCATAGCTGACTCTAGTGACGAGCCACAAAAGATCGCAGCTCCCCCCCCCCCCGTCAGCAAGGAAGCCTTCCGGTGAAGTCAGCTCCCAACGAACTGACTCATCCAAAAAGAGGAAGGAACCTGAGACTTCCTCATTTGCCCGCGAGAAGAGCCGAGCCCGGACTAGTTCGTCGGGGGATGACCGGAGTAGGTCCAGCTCGAAAGATGGGGGTCCTTCCTCGGAGAGGAGATCTAGGGAGGTTCCCCCTTCAAAAGAATCTGGGGGCTGCTCCGGGAAGTTACCTTCGAAGGAACTGCGTTCTTCCCCCCGAGGTAACGATAACCCAAAGTGTTTCAAATTTGTTTTTCAGATGGTTACTGAGTAAACTAACATTGCTCAAATATTTCAGCTCCCCCTGCCTCCCCAGCTGACCTGATGAGGAGCTACACGCGGCCAGGAGTCCGGATCCCGGCGTTCGCGGACATGTCCGAGGTCATTCGTGCGAATTTATTCTGCTTCGCGGATAAGATTGACGAGGTTAGTAGCATGTATATCTTTGCAGTTCGCTCTATTTTAGCAACAGCTTTCCCGTTTTAAACGAGTTGAACTTCCCCAGCTGATGATCGAGGTTAACTCCTCGGTGGCGTCCTACGAGGACCAGCTGTTCGCCTCTCCCTCGTCTTCCGAGGTGAGCCTTCTCCAAGAGAGGATTGCTGACCTGGAAGCTCAGGTAAAGGAATATGTTAGGCTGGAGGCTGAAAACGCTAGTACCATGGAGAAAGCCGAACAAATCCGAGCTCAGATGAAGAAAGCCGAGATAGAGGTGCTTGACCTCGGAGTTGCCAATGAAGACCTCCGAGACAAATTGAAGAAAGCGGGGGACCTTTACTATGAGGCAGTGGAGGATGCGAAAGTAGCGAAGAACCGGCTGCACGAAATCGAGCTCTGTAACCAGCTTTTGGAGGCTGGAAACAGCTGCGAGATCGAAAGGGTACGGAGGGAGGAGAGGCAGGCAATGAGGCGGACTCTCTACCCCTTGGTTGAAGTAGTGAGGATCACTTTCAAAGAGAGGGAGAAGCTAGCTCCGGTCAAGATCCGAGCCCCGGAGATCAGGGCTAACCGGATGTTGATCGAGGAGATCTCTAGGGGAGAGATCCAGGATATGGAGGCTGAGCTCGGACTTCTGAGAGCTGAAGAGGAGGAGTCCAATGAAAAAGTTTCGAAGTTAATCCTCCGTGACCTCGACCTTTCAGCATTTTCCGACCTTTTGGTGGATACGCCCGAGCTCTTGTGCTGTGAGCACCCTTTGAGCATTACAATCGACGAGTCCGGCACTAATCTCGGACAAATGTCGAATCAGGGGATGGAAGACTATCTGACGAATACCAGGTCGGAAGCGGAGCTTGCAGAGATGGGCATTGACCTTTCCGAAGTGGCATCAGATCCTCCTCCCCCTACTCAATAGTTTTTCACCCGGGGTTGTTTTTGGCACAAGTTGCCCCCGTTTGTTGTTTTTTTTGTTGAACTTATTTCAGAGCTTTTTGGTCGCGGTGACCACTCCGTATTTGCATATTTCCGGACAGAATTTTTTCCTTTGTATCATCCTGAATGCGAACTCGATTCCCACAATCTTTTGTTTAACTCAGAATGGGAAAAAATGATAAGAGCAAAAATGAGTACGAAGTGAGGACTTCGGTTTTGATTAGAGTTCGCGAAACTAAACCCCAACTTTAATTTGATAAGTAAAGCTGAGTACGAAGTGAGTACTTCGGTTTTAGTTAGAGTTTGCAAAATTAAACCTCAACTTTAATTCGATAAGCAAAGCTGAGTACGAAGTGAGTACTTCGGTTTTAATTAGAGTTTGCAAAACTAAACCTTAACTTTAATTCGATAAGTAAAGCTAAGTACGAAGTGAGTACTTCGGTTTAGATTAGAGTTCGCAACATTAAACTTCAACTTTAATTTGATAAGTAAAGCTGAGTACGACGTGAGAACTTCGGTTTAGAATTCGCGAAGTTGAACTTCGGCTTAAAACGATATATGCGAAGTCAGACTTCGGCTTAAAACGATATATGCGAAGTCAGACTTCGGCTTTTTTTTTTTTTTTTTTTTTTGCTAAACCATTATTAAGAAAAAAGTTTAGAGAACTTTTGATTTTATTAATATGGATAACTGGACCCGAAACGGGCTACCTACATACCCTTATCGGGATCAAGCTAAACATAGTTCGATACAAGAAAATTAATTGTTAAAAGAGTTTAAGGTGTAAAGAGTTCCAGGACCTCGGAACTGGTTTTCCCTCAGAATCCTCGAGCTGATAAACTCCATTTCAAACTTCGCGAGTAATTCTGTACGGTCCTTCCCAGTTGATTCCCAGCTTCCCCACATTGAGCTCCTCGGTGTTCTCGTAGACCTTTCGAAGGACTAGGTCGCCAACCGCCAGGGGCCTACTTCAGATTTTGGAGTTATAATACCGGGCTACTGCGTTCTGGTAATTCTGGATCCGAACTGAAGCCTGATCCCGACGCTTATTGATCGTATCAAGGGTATCCTGCAAAAAATTCCTCATTCTCCTCAGCTCGAAGTGGGTTTAGCGAGGTACGGACTCCAGGAACCTCTATGTCGGCTGGGACTATGGCATCAACTCCGTAAACCAGGGAAAACGGTGTTTCATTAGTGGCCCAGTGGGGTGTTGTTCGGATTGCCCAAAGAACGCCCTGCAGCTCGTCCGGCCAGCGCCCTTTACGAGAATCGAGCCGTTTCTTCAAGTTAGCTAGTATGACCTTATTCATCGCTTCAGCTTGACCATTACCTTGTGGGTAACAAGGAGTTGACTTATTGAGTCGAATCTTCCATTTCGTGCAAAACCCTTCGAACTGCGAGGAGATGAACTGCGGACCATTGTCGGTGACGATTTCGTGAGGGACGCCGTAGCGATAGATTATGCTTTTTAGCACGAACTGCTCTACTTCTTCACTCGTTACTTTCGCGTAGGCCGCTGCTTCTACCCACTTAGAGAAATAGTCAGTAAGAGCGAGCACGTAAAGGGCCAACGATGTCCATGGACCACCTCATGAACGGGTAAGGTGCGGACACCGACGACAGAAGCTCGGTAGGTTGATGGATTGACGGGGCATGCTTTTGACATTTCTCACAAGTTCAAGAACAGTTTTCGCAGTCCGTGACCATAGTAGGCCAGAAATAGCCTTGCCTTTTGATTTTGAAGGCCAAAGTTTGTCCTCCGAAGTGATTCCCATTGGGACCGTCGTGAAAAGCTCGCATTAGCATCGCGGGCTCTTTATCAGCAACACATGTTAGATAGGGACCAGCTACACTTTGGCGTAGGAGTACTCCGCTGTAGATGCAATACCGTGCGCTGAAAATTTTGAGTTTCCTGGCTGCCCATTTGTCGGCTGGGAGTTCTCCTTTTTCCAAGTAAACCCAGATCGGGCTCCGTCAGTCTCCTGCCCCCCCAACTGTTAGTGTTCGTACTACTCGAAGTGGAGTGCGGGGTAACAGTTTGATCGTCAACTGGTGAGCTCGATGATTCCAGAGTTTGATTTGCGTCTTGCTCGACCAGAGGCGGATGAATATCCATCGTAGTAGGCATGGCGGGAGCTAGGTCCTCCTGTGGCAAAGAATCCGAAGCTGCCTTGCGAGCTGCCTCCTCAGCAGCCAATTGTTTTTTCATTGCCCAGGTGACTACGTTTGAGCTCTCTAGTCGGATGCTTGGAAACTCGATGACTTCAACGAGGATAATTCTTGTCATTGCAGGATCCGAAGTTCACGCTAGAGCTGCTAAGGCGTCCGCAGCGGAGTTTTCACTTCGTGGATCTTAGTGATTTCAAAATCCTCAAACTTAGTTACTAATTCCCGAGCTGTGGACAAATAAGCCTCCATAGGACCATCCTTTGTCTCGTACTCCCCTAGGAACTTGTTGGTGACCAGCTGCAAATCGCAAAAAGCTCGGAGCTTTCGGACACCAATCCCTACTGCGAGGCGTAAGCCAGCGAGGAAGGACTCATATTCAGCTTCGTTGTTTGACGCACTGAAAACCAAGCGAAATGACTGCTCGATTACTTCTCCAGTAGGGGAAGTGAGACGGACCCCAATTTCTGCTCCCGATCTGGAAGATGCTCCATCTACATACATGATATGATCGTGGCAAGCAAGGAGCCATAGGCTGCAGAGCAACCGGAGGTGGTGGGAAGGATCACTCGTTCAAGAGCTAAGGAGAGGGCCAAGGAAGCTCATGCACTCATAGTGACGGGTCATTCAACCTACCAAGGATCCAAGTCTTCAACATATCCAACCTGAAGACTTCACCCGGTAATGATGACTAGGTAACTTAGGTGAGAAGTTTATACTCTTTTTCCCATAGCTGAGTTTTGTCCCAATGGGTTTTCTCAGCATGGTTTTTAATGAGGCAAATGGATCACTACGTCGAGTTATCTAGAAGTCATTACCAATGGGGAATAATGTACTTTTGTACTAGTTCAAGTGACTTCTGTACTACTACAGGTCACTTAGACGTTTTGCTGTTTTCTTATTTCCTTAAAACGTTTTGTTGTTTTATTTTTAACTTCCTGCTGTTTGGAGTGTCGAGCCTAGGGTTAATTATAAAACCCACAGCCACGCCTCCTTTGTTCTTTAGCGAAGAATGATGCTGTAACACGAATTGTTGATCTTTCTTCCTCAATTTGATTTCTTGAATGTGTTCTTGAATTCTGGGTTTCTAAACACTTTGTGATACAGAAACTCTTCACTTGTTTCGTGCCATACAACCACCTAAACATCTATCTCCATCAAACCATTGTTTTCTTCCTTCGATCTTCACACATTATCACCCAAAATCATCCGTTCATCATCACCTCCCGTCCACATCACCTATCACTCGGTTATCAGCCTTCATCAGAGTTAAATCCTAGGGAAATCGTATCAATACAATGTCCATGGAACCTCAATACTGTCACTGACCGAAGAGGCTAGTGGGAGTTCGATCAGGAAATCTGCTAGCACTTGCGCCTTAGCACAGGTTCGAGTCCAAAACTCGATGTCATATTCGTTTAGCTCGACAAACCATTTAGCTAATCTCCCAGACTGGCTTGGACTATGCAACACCGTCCGAAGTGGTTGCGTCGTTAGGATTACGATTGTGTGAGACTGAAAGTAAGCTCGCAGTTTCCTTGCCGAAGTAACTACTGCTAAGGCCAATTTTTCCATCATAGGATAACTGGACTCTGCCCCAGTAAATGACTTACTGACATAGAAAATTGGTCGCTGCTCCCCCCTTTCTTCCCAAACCAAGACTCCACTTACTGCGCTGTCCAAAACAGCTACGTAAAGGAAAAGTGGCTCTCCGAACTCAGGTTTAGCCAAGACCGGAGGTTCAGATAGGTAAGGTTTCAGCTGAGAGAAAGCTTCTTCGCACTTCGCGTCCCATAAGAAGTTCTTCCCCCCCTTTCCTCAATAGCTGGTAGAACGGGAGGCACTTGTCTGTAGACCGGGAGATGAAGCGGTTGAGGGCTTTGATCCGTCCGTTAAGACGTTGCACTTCGCGTAAAGTCCTTGGAGAACTCATAGACAAGAAAGCGTTAATTTGCCTCGGGTTTGCTTCAATTCCTCGTTCTGTGATGATGTATCCCAGAAACTCCCCTGATGGGACTACAAAGGTACACTTCGTGGGGTTAAGCTTCATCCCGAACTGGTTCAAGATGTCGAAGCAAACTTTCAAATGTGCAAGATGCGAGCTGGCTTCCATAGACTTCACCAACATGTCGTTAATGTAGACTTCCATGGTTTTTTCGAGCTGGTGCTCGAACATTCGGTTTACAAGTCTCTGGTAGGTTGATCCGGCGTTCTTTAGACCAAAGTCATCACCTTGTAACAGTAAATCCTGCGGTCCGTAATGAATCCGGTCTTTTCCTGGTCTTCTGGGTTCATAAGGATTTGATTGTAACCGGAGAAGGCATCCATGAACGACATCAGCTCATGGCCCGAAGTTGACTCAACTAGCCTGTCGATATGCGGAAGTGGAAAGCTGTCCTTGGGGCACGCCTTATTCATGTCGGTAAAATCAACGCAAACTCGTGATTTTGCATTCTTCTTTTTGACTACCACTGTGTTTGCGAGCCATTCAGGGTACTTTACTTTGCGTATCTGCCCTGCCTTTAGTAAACGTTCCACCTCCTTGTTAACAATTTCAGCTCGCTCAGGACCCAGTTTCCTTTCGCTTCTGCTTTATAGGTATGAACGTTGGGTCCACATTCAGCTCGTGCGAGATTACCTCCGGACTGATACCGGGCATTTCGTCTACGGACCACGCAAAGGTGGTCATATTTTCCTTCAGAAAGGTTACCAGACTGGCGCAGAGCTCACCATCCAATCCAACTCCGATCTAGATTTCCTGATCTGGAAACTTATCGTTGATGAAAATGGACTCAGTGAGGTCACCTTTTAATTGCTTCCAAACTGGATTCTTCGGGACCTCGAGCTGTGCTTGCTATTGAACCAGGAGCTTGTGACTCGCGAGATAGCAGCTCCTTGCCATCCTTTGGCTACCTAGAATCTCTCGAACTCCTTGCGGGGTTGGAAATTTGACGCACTGATGGTACGTCGAGGCTACTGCCTTCATCTGGTAGAGCCAAGGAGTTCCCATAATAATGTTATAGGCCACAAGTCGGTCGAAGACTGTGAACTCCACCATTTTTACCACTCCTTGAGTGGACACCGATAGTGTGATTGTGCCCAACGACATCGATATCTCGCTTGTGAAAGAGACCAAAGGTGAGGGCGGTCCCACGATGTGCTCTCTCCCGATAACCATTCTAGCAAGCGTCTCGAGGAATATTAAATCTACCGAGCTCCCAGTATCTATTAGGATCCGGCATACTTCGTGGTTTGCAACGTCCAGTGATATGACGAGTGCATCGTTATGCGGAGTGTCTAGTTCCTCGGTTTCTTTCTCATAGAAGGTAACTTCGGGTAGATCGCTTGTAGTGACCTTAGCTCGCTTCGGCTGAGGGCTCGTGAGCTTCCGCTGATGGTCCTTGATGGCCGTGATGGAGTTTCGAAAAAGGCGCGACCCCCCCATTATGACGTCTATTCTTTTTTTGGGGGCTTCGTTCCCTTCTGATTGTTTCGGTTTTTTCAAAGGTGGAGCGTCTTTGTCCACCTCGGGGGTTGTCTTCTGCTCCAACTCCTCGATTGTTACGTTCGACATCTCTCCTACCACATACTTTTCTGCGAGAAGGTGCATCAGTTTCTTGCAGTCACGAGTGGAGTGACTATTGGTTTTGTGGAGCTCGCAGTACGTGTCCTCATCTCGGACCCATTTGTTACTTGGGAGTACTCCACTCTTGGAGCGTGGTGAAAATGGAGTTTTGGATGGCGAACTCTTTGGTGAATTCTTCTTGGGAGGTTGATTGACTATGAATGTGCCAGGTCCGGACTTCGGAGTTGCAGGCGGAGTCTTTTTAGCGGGTGTTTCGAATCGAGGTTTGCCTGCAGGTGGAACTTTATGTTTCAGTGTGGCGGCAGCCTTGTCTTCTTCTGCGATTATCCAGTTCGAAGCCCGGTGTAAGACGTCCTAAATGGTTGGGAACCGATTCACGGTTAACTCTTCGCGAAAACAAGATTTATGCCAGAGGCCATTCTTTAGTGCAGCAAGAGCAGTTGAGTCCGAGAGTCCTGGAATCTGGATCTGCATTTCCTTGAACTTTGTTATATAGGACCAGAGACTCTCCGGCATTTTGGCTCAAGTTCCAAAGCTGAGCATCTATTACCGCGGTCTCGATTAAGCTAGAATACTGCTTAATGAATGAGGTCGACAGCTCCGTGAAGTTTTTTATGGAGCCGGCTGTTAAATATCCGAACCAAAGTAGAGCCAGTCCGCAAAAAGTCTCCGCGAACAACTTGCACTATCCAGCGTCTGCTTCGTGAGGTTCAAGGTCTACGCGGCTAGCTGTTAACAAGAAAGTCTTAAGATGACTGGTCGGATCTCCCTTTCCCTCGTAGCTCGAGAACTTAATTTTGCCAGTATCTTTGATGCGGACTCGGGCTACTTGGTCTGAGAAAGGATTTCGCTTTGACTCCTCGATCACCCAGAAAATATCCGGAGCTGAAGTGGTTGCACTGTGCATCACGGACCGCATGTCCCTGATTTCGCTCTGCATGCGGAAGATCTCGGGATTGGTGACGTAACCAGGAGTCGGAGTGCTTCTGCCCACAGGAGGTGGAAGACGAACTGGGACCTTGGAGGATCCGGCGACACCGAGCTGAACCGGAATGTGGCTATCGTCGACCAGTGGTGGTGCTGTTTGAGTACTTAGCTGGGGTTGGAAAGGATCTTCCGGAGTGGTATTTGCTGTTGCTGGCTGCGAGGTGAGAGGCAGAGTAATGCCAGAAAAATCCAAAGCACGCCGGCGTGGGTTTTGATCGAAGGACAAGAGATCGACCCGATCGGCGTATGCGTGGTGAGAGGCAGAGAGGTTGGCTACTGACGTAGTGACTGCCTCCAAACGGGTAGATACATGACCTTCCAGGCTGTCAAAAACGCTCGGTAAGAGCAGCCGAGGCTGCTTGCTGACGGTCGGACTTCTCAGACAAGTCCTGCAAAAGTTTCTGGATAGCCTCTAGAGTTACCTGATTGGAAGAGTCGGTAGCCATAGCGGTGTTTGGTTGAAGTGGGTTTGGATATAAAGTCGGAACTAGTAAGAGTATAGGTGATAACCCCCCTCCTTCTAGCGCCAAATGTGAGAACTGAGACCAATTCTCTCCTTCTGAAGTGATTTATGTGTAGAGGAGCTTATCACCGTTAAGAGTTCCGAACTGAAAGAGAGTGTTTGAATGCTAAAACTGTATAATGCTGCTTGAGAGAAAAAATGTTCGATCCTTTACAAAGACTCCCCCCCCCTTTACATATATATACAGACCAATTTATTACCCAATTAATGCGTAATTAATATTACACGATTTTTGCGTCCTAATTAATCCTCTTGAATGCAGGAATCTTTAACCGAGCTCAAGCTGCGAGCTGACTAACACGACGCCTCTCCGTGCTCTCTTCTTCTCTCCGGGCCTGATGGGCCGACCAGTGCTACGCCCTTGGCCCGTTTGACGTGCCCAGCCCAGGCCCTTTGCCTGTTTCTCGAGATGACGAATCATAGGTACAACACTGGATATGGAGAAAGCTACTTAAATACAGAGCTTTGGCAGTGGATTTTGTTCGATATGAGGTTAAGGATGGAGAAGGAACCTCCTTTTGGCACGACAATTGGTCGCAACTGGGTTGTTTATTAAACATTGCAGGCCCTAGGGGTACTATGGATATGGGAATTGGTCTCCACGCCACAGTTGCGGAAGCACTCTCTCACCGCCACCGACACCATCGAGTAGACCATCTGAATCAGTTAGAAGCAGTTCTCATGACAGTCCGAAACAGAGGACTATTGGCAATAGAGGATGTCGTCCTTTGGAGGGGGAAAGGTGATCAGTTTAAGACTACATTTAGCACAAAAGAAACTTGGGCGCATACACGGATAACCCGACAGCGGCAGCCATGGGCAGCAGGTGTCTGGTTTCCTCAGGGTACACCCAAGTTCTCATTTATAGTTTGGTTAGCTGCACTTAACCGTTTGACAATGGGCGATCGTATGCTGACCTGGAACTCTCGGGTTGACACCACCTGTTCTTTCTGCTCAACGCCACAAGAAAGCCGAAACCATCTCTTTTTTGAATGCTCTTACACCTCAGCGGTTTGGACAGGCCTAGTTTCTAAGTTACTCACGACCAAGTTCTCTACGGACTGGGACCAAAACCTGCATCTCCTAGTAGACGCATCATTGGGATCACCTACTCTGTTTCTCCTTCGCTATGCTTTCCAGGCCTCGATTTACTCACTCTGGCAAGAGCGAAATAGACGTCGCCATGGAGAGCCACCAGTCTCCTCTGCTCAGCTCATCAAAAACCTTGACAGACAGGTCTGAAACAGACTGCTCTCACTTCAAACGGGAGGGAAGCTCACAGGTTGTATGGAGAAGTGGCTAGGATCTCGTTAAAGGCACCATTTTATAAATTCAAACTCTAGTTTCTTGGCAACAAAAGATTTAACTTCATGCTGCACTTTATGTAAAATCTATTTTTTGAAATAAATTTTACATTTTATTCAAAAAAAAAAAAAATATGTATGATGATACTCTCTCTCTCTCCCTCTCTCCCTCTCTCCCTCTCTCAAGTTTACTTCTTATTCAATAACCAAAAACTCAGATCTTGGATAGCAAAGATCTTTGTCACAGATGTTAGTGATGAATCCTAGCTTGTTTCCAGGTTTAAGTCTCTCACATGCTAATAATATACGCTTTAACAAGTAACATCAAATGCTGGTTTTATCCCTTTAATTAGCGCTAGGTTTAATGTCCGAAACTGTCTTGGTAACCCAAAAAGACTTTTTGCATGATAACTTGATTGAAAAATATAGAATTGTAACTCATTGCTAAAACAATAAAAAATAGATACAAGGAAAGAACTATATATATCCTGATATGGAATAAAATGTTGGTTTTGGTGGGTGGCCAATATAAGTAGAAGATGCATGTACATAGTGGGAACAAGTAGCCTTTAGCTCATCATTCCTCGAGTAACGGCTGAACGTTTCTCAAAAAAACAATTTTTTTTACAAATTATTATTATTTATTTAGTTTTTAATTTCTATTTCACTGAACAAATAACACATATCTTGTTTGGTCTGAAAATCTTTTCGCAAGTAATACTGGGAATAAATGTTTCCCTTCTTTTTTCTCTTCACTCTCTTCCTTTTATTTATTTTTTAATAAAAATATTTGAGAGAGCATCTCCCAGAATAATGACGGTCTAACATGTCGAAAACATTAGACCTTGTTTATCGGAGGTTGTAAGAGAGGTTTTAAGAGGGGTTATAAGGATAAGTAGGAAAAAAAAAAATCAGAAAGAAAAAAAAAAAGGAAGAGCTCCCCTTATTTAGTATACTCATTTTCATATAAGAGACGCTGACGTGTCAATGCTTGGTTTGGTAAAGAATTTTATTAAAAACAAAAATTTCGTTTGGCCCAGAATTTTATCAAAAATTTCGTTTGATCGTGTTCTTTCTCTTCCTCTCTCTCTCACTCTCTGTCCCAAAAATATTTAACCCAGATACGAACAACGATCCGTGTGCCAAGAATATTTCATTCGATTCCTTTTTTTTCTCTAATTTTCGAATCCAGTGGACCTGAATCGCAAACACAAGGTACATCTCCTCCTCGTCCTTCTTCTTCTCGCGATACTTTTGAAATTGAACCATCTCGATGCTGTTCTGATGATCGCTTTCGAATTCTCGATCTGAACTCTGCTAATGGCACTGAATTTTTTTTCTGGTTGAAATTGGAATCCTAATCTTTTTGACACCTTGTTTCTAGGAAAACTTAGGGCTCTTAATTCTTATAGGACTCAGATTTTGTGGAAGTTTTAAGCCTCCTGGTAGTGAAGAAGAAGCTTGATATGCTTCATTTTCAGAATATTAGACTATTTTTCTTCGAGGGAATTAACTTGTTTTATGTAAAAGTTAATTAGGATTGGTAATTGAAAATTATGTTTCGATTTGCTTCAAAATTGTTGATCAAAGGTTGATTGCATATTCTTAAAATTGGTGCATGATGATGATGCATCAGGTGTCCCTTAGAGGCGCCAGCAGTGGAGAGATATCACGGGATGCTTTGCATGCTAAAGTGTCTCAAGAGAGGGAGCTACGCAGTTATGCAAGACGTGCTAATGCTGCAGCTATTTATATTCAGGTACCTCTTTCTGTTGGCTTTTGCTGAACTGGTGAACTTAAATTAAACCCGTCGCTATCGACCTATCGTTAAAAGATCTCTTTAGTTGTTTGTTCATATAGTGAAATTAGTAGGAGAACGTTTTGTGCAGTGATTGTTGGTATTGGAAGAAGTGGCTAAACTTGGTGTCATCATTTCCAGTACATTTTTAGGATTATTCTGAGTTGGAATTTAAGGATGTTGTTTTTGGTTTAACGGGACTTTATCTCAGCTATATAGACGAAGGCATAACCTTACTTACATCATTTTCCAATACTTATAGAGAGTTTGGAGGTCTTATATTGTGAGAAAGAAGGCAGCTATAGAGATCCAAGAGGAGTGGGAGATTTTACTGAGTTGCCGTTCTGATGCACTGACCAAGAGTTGGGTATCAAGCATAGTATTGAGACCGTTCCTCTTCTTTATCAGATCTTTGTCTATCCAACATCAAAAGATACAGTCAAGAAATATACACTACATCCAAACTTGCTTTAAGATTCTATTGGAAAGCATCAACTCTAATGGTATGCTTTTTTTTTGTTTAGAATATTTGGGAAAAATGCAAGGCAAATCATATTAATGTATTAATGTTTTATTATGTTTTGTATGTTTGAAAATTAATAAAAATGGAATATTTTTTTAATTTTATAAAATCTTAAATGTTTACACATTTATACCACTTCTATTCTATTTAAAATTTTAAAATTTTAAAAACCAATATTTTCAAAAATAAGAGACCCAAAATAAGAACTTACTAATAAAAGAGAAAATTTTATCTAAGAGATCATGGGTTCTTATATTCCAAACAGTACACAATTAATTCATAAAAATTTTAAGAAATCCCCTTATATGAACCCCCCCCCCCCCCCCCCCCAATAAACTTGCTCTTACAAATAAATTTCTATGTTCAAATGTCATTGTAATTTATGTAATATTTATAGAGCCAACTAAAATATATATTTACTCAATTTATCGAAACAAAATTTATTTCAAACTTCTTCTCCCGCAGCCCCCACACATATATACCCAATCACATGCACATGTGAATGTATTATTTTGTTTGAGCGGCAAGAACATTTGATGTGTTGATGAGGTCAAAGAAGCCATGGAATACAACAATACACATGTAACATGCTACATTTATGAGCTCTCGTTCTTTCTTGATGCAAGTTCTCACTAAAGCTATAGATACCCTCCCAACGGCTTGTATCACATTAATATCATCACATCATTTTTGCTTAGCCACATCAGAATAGAAAAAAGCTACAGTTTACCATCAAACAGTTTCAAATGAATTATTGCAACTAGAAATTATATACGCAATTTTATTCCAAACATAGTCATGTCAACTCTATATAAGACTAGTAAACTATATGAGATGACCATGGCCATAATACAAAGCATATTTAAATTTGCTTCACCCATCTGCAATAGCTAATATGGTGATTATTTGTACATTTACCATCAAGAGCCAACATGGCAGGCGATATTCGAAAAGAAAAGCTATATACATTGGAATGCTACAAAAACATATGAAAAATAAAAAATTAGAGCAAAAGATAAAGAATTGGGTTAAGGTGTAGATGGAAAATAAAATACAAGTCTTTATTTTCCAACCGAAAGCTCTCGACTTCTATTTTGACTCCTTATGATACGTTCCCTTCTGATTTACTTAGGCAAAAGACCGTGCTTACACCAGACCGAACCGAACCATAGGTATCGTCTATGTTTCGTTTCATTTCTTGGGAATGTATGTTGGAGAAATGGAGAGTGAGTGATTGTGTTAGAGAAATGTACTTAATGATTACGTGAAGGTATTATTAGGTTTAGTTGCTAGTGTTTCGATTGTGTTGGTGGCTCTATTATGTTCTCGCTTTACTTTGTGATTGTGCTTGAGACGTGTTTAAAATCTCTGAACAATGATGTTTTCCTTATTGCTTCTCTCTTTTTAATACTTCTGGACATGTGTTCTGGTATCGATACTTTCCATAGGACAATATCAAGACTTGGTCATTCCGGTGACAAATTTTCAGAACGAGGACAAGGGTTTCATGGAAATATATCATTCATAATGTCGTCCGATGGCAGCTTGCTAAACGCCAGCAGGTAATTAATTCAGTTATCTCACAGTGCCTTTATTTAGTCATAAGCAAAGAATCAATATAATAAGTGTGTGACAATTTGTTGATTGATATTTAGGGAACTCATTCGACCAAAACATTGAGTGAAGTTAGTGGAACTGGTAGAAAGCCATGGAATCAGAAGGGTACAGGTCGAGCTAGACATGGTACACTGCGTGGTCCGTAGGTAAATCAGTTGTTTTTTAATTTTTTAAGGTTTCTTGCCATCATATATAGCTAGCTCTCTGATTGAACTTTATTGAACCATTAGTTCCGAGGTGGTTGTGTCATGCATGAACCTAAACCGAGAAGCCATGCGATAAAGATGAATAAGCAGGTCCGACGGCTTGGACTGAAAATAGCATTGACAGCTCGAGCCGCCGAAGGAAAAGTCAGTCTCTTTCTCTTCTTAATCATAACTTGTGCTCTTGATCGTCCATCATAACTGTGCCTTTGTTATTAAACTGGTCTTATCGTATCTGATGGTTGAGGAAATTTATGCAGCTCCTCGTGTTTGATGATTTGGCATTGCCTTGCCTACGCATAAAATAAAGAACATTGTGAATTATTACAATCAGATGGAGAAGACAAAGAAAGTCCTTGTTGTAGAAGGTGGTCCTATTGATGAAAAGCTGAAGCTAGCCACCCAGAATCTACATTAAGTCAACATAATTCCATCAATAGTAAGTTATAGATAATCACATATCAAACCTTGCGGTTCCTCGACTCTAATGGGTTAGAAAATCTTGAACCTTGTTTATGTAACGTTTTGCAGGGGCTACATGTTTACAGCATTCTGCTACACGATACGCTTGTAATGTCCCGTTGAGCGCATGCACACTCCTATAAACCGTTAAAGAGAGCTGTATGTAGCATTGTGATATCCCCTAATGTTGTGGACTAGATCACAGGGAAGGAAATCCAGCATGTAGTTTCTGTACTAGAGGCCTCCTATGGTTATTATCACACTGGTTTGTTAGCATGATTGAGTTTTTAAATAATGAATGGTATACTAGCTATTTGTATGTATTTTAGACATTCAATTACTTGAGCACTAGTGATTCTGAAAAGTGTTTTTTTGATGTCGAAAGAAGATTTCTATCGAGATGTATTACGTACAGCATTCATACAATTTGATAAAGATCGTCTCTGACAATGTGCTACGCTTCCAAAGCAAACTCCACAACATAACTGCATCCAAAATCTATGTAAACTCTATTCTATTAATGCAAAGCCTTCCTTAAATTTGGAGTTTTGTGTCAAGCAAATGTATATCAACAATATGATTCAAGAAATTCTTAAATATTAAAAGATCCTCCAATATTAATCTGGCGATTAGAGAAAATGAAAATATATAAATAAAAGGATAATTAAATTATTGATATATACTTTCGCCCAATAGATTTTACATTATTAATTTTGATATCTGCTGAAAGGGCGAGGTCGCTAAAATGCTTATTCCTTTTGATAACCATGCAATTTACTATTAATTATCTCCTAAATATAAAGAAAGTCTTGCTGGTAATATTCTTATCTGAAAATTTTACATCTCCAATCTCCAATGTCTTCCGTGAACGAAAATAAGATTCCGGATTTTGGATTTTTTTGTTCTCAATGGATCTATATTTAGGAGTTAATTAGTATTAAATAGAACAAATCATTTTATTATTGGTCAATAGATTTATTCTTAGCTCATATCTATTATATAATATACCATTTTTGTTTTTATAGATAACCGAAGACTTTATCTCTAATTGTGAAGTCTTGTGATACTTCATAACTATCTTCCATCTGCTAGAAAAAAATGAGATGAGAAATATACTCAAATGAAAGAATCTCAAATGAATACACTCAAATGGAAGAACCGACCTCTTCAGAATCAAGTACTTTTTTTTATTAATTATTAAAAACAATATTAACTAAAAACATAAATAAAAGGATAATTAAAATAATGATATTTACTTTCGCCAATCTATATATACATTTTTTGAGACATTTAACAAATAAATACTGAAGTTGGTGCCTATTTACAATCATGCCATTGACATTAATTATTAATTTGTTTTTTATTTAATTAATTAATATTAAGTTGTGATTTTGGAAAACAAGATTTGCCTTCCTAATAAAATTTCTAAAACAATAGGAACCACTCCATTTAACATTAAGTATTAAGTTTATAATTAATTTTATTAATATTAAGTTTCCAATTTTACAAAACAATAAGAATTAATTATATAAATACATACAATATTTAATTGTATGTTATTGTTCATATAATATAAAACAATAAACCTCAAACAAAATATTTTCTACACTAACTAATATATATCTATATTTGTAAGGTTGTACATTTTATAAAATATAAATTAAATATCAGTAATAGTTAATCTACAAAATAAATAATAATTTATTTTTATTAAAAAATAGTCACGCGGTGTACCGCAGGTGAATATCTAATAGATTTACATTTCTAACCCTTAATGTCTATATTTAGAAGATAATTAGGATTAAAACATTTTGCTATTCGATATGCTTGTGATGTGGATAAGATCGTTGAGCTATGCAAACTCCTATTAACCGTTAAAACTTAAAAAGAGAAAAATGTCTTAAAATTGCACTTTCAATAAGAATACTACTACATCACAATTAGTTTTCTGTACCGACAATTTTATTTTGGTTTAGCCTATGGATTGACTTTTTTTATCACACTATGTGTGAATTGTTAGCAGGATTGAGTTTTTAAAATAATTAATGGTATACTATTTCTATGTTTATTTTGATAACAATATGCTACCGCTTCCAAAGCAAATAACACTTTGGAAGTGAAGAAAGTGAAGATCGAGAATCTTTTGGTGACTAGTTTTGTAGTTGGGCGGTCTTCAAAAACATTTCGAACGTCACTTTCACTAACATAGTTATGAATTATGAGAGTTTTAGAAAGATCCAAAGTGTACCGCGGATGAATATCTAGTAGATTTACATTTCTAATCCTTGATGTCTATATTTAGAAAATAATTAGGATTAAAGCATTTTTCTATACGATATGCTTGTGATGTGTATAAGATCGTTGAGCTATGCAAACTCCTATTAACCGTTAAAACTTAAAAAGATAAAAATGTCTAAAAATTGCACTTTCAATAAGAATACTACTAGATCACAATTACAGTAAAGCCTCTATAAATTAATAATGTTGGGACCATGATATTTTATTAATTTATAGTGATATTAATTTATCTATAAATTAATAATTATTATTTTATAGTGTAAATTAATAATTATTAATTTACACATATATTTTTTAAGTTTTAAATTATTTTAAAATTTTGAATTAAAATAATTTAAACAAAATAAGATTAGACTTTCTAATGTTGTAAATTTTATGGTTTTGGAATTGAATTTGTAATATTTAGAAAACATTATTGACAATAAATTACAAGTATTATAGACAAATTCATTTATACACATACATAAATTCAAATTAATGAATAATATCAATTATCGTATTTTAATAGTCTATCAAACTATCAAAATGTAAGTATTATATATCTAGAAGTTGAATATTTCTTATAAAATTTGCTATTTTATTACATGTTATATATTTTATATCATTATAGTTTAAAAATACAACATAGCAATTATTTTACAGATATGAGCTTTAGGAGAAATATACATTAATATATATATATATATTGTAAATTTACATGATTATTAATTTATGATATTGTTGGGACTATATTTTACATGTGGATTTCTAAAAAATTATTATCTTATTATTTTATCGAATTTTGTTATTTTTTACACTGTCTCGACTCAGGACCAATAAAATTTATTAATTTATAGTGATTATTAATTTATAGAGTATTAATTATAGAGGTTTTACTGTAGTTTTCTGTACCGGCAATTTTATTTTGGTTTAGCCTATGGATTGACTTTTTATCACACCATGTGTGGTTTGATGTTGCTGCAAGAAGGAAAACATCTGGACCGATAGGTCGGCCCAATAGGCAAACACCATAAGGCAAAACGACAGAGTTTTGGGTATTAGTTTTGCTCTTCTTTGTTGTTGTCCAAATCCAAATCCTCCAGTGGCCGCCCAGACTCATCCTAGCTAGTAGCTCCATCGCCAAATCCCTAGAAAAAAATGGCGTCTATGTGCATCTCTCTCCAGCCAATCCTAAATCCCAGAGGCAGCAGACCACTACTCCACAGCCTCTCCTTCCCTAGATCGAGCACCGTCTCCATCCCCTGCCCCTCAAGGAAGAGAGCCGTGACGACACGCGCCTCATACAACCCAACGCCGGCGACGGAGCGCGTGATAGCTATCGCCTCGTACGCGCTGCCGTTCTTCAACTCGCTCCAGTACGGGAGATTCTTGTTCGCGCAGTATCCTAGACTTGGACTGCTGATGGAGCCAGTGTTCCCAATCCTGAACCTGTACAGATCCGTGCCGTACGCGAGCTTCGTGGCCTTCTTCGGACTGTACCTAGGGGTGGTGAGGAACACGAGTCTCAGTAGGTACGTGAGGTTCAACGCTATGCAAGCCGTGACGCTTGATGTGCTGCTGGCTGTTCCGGTTCTCTTGACCCGGATTCTTGATCCGGGTCAAGGAGGCGGGTTTGGGATGAAGGCTATGATGTGGGGACACACGGGTGTGTTCGTGTTCAGCTCTATGTGTTTTGTCTATGGAGTCCTGTCTTGCTTAGTCGGTAAAACACCTTACATTCCCTTTGTCGCTGATGCCGCCGGTAGACAACTCTAAAATTATTGCTCAGCTTCTCTAATATATGTTTGTTAGTTAAACTACTTATGATGATGGTGTAAGTTTTTGTTTTTGGGCTATATGAAATGTAATAAATTTGATAGCTTAGGTTCAGAAGCAATCAAGACCTGTGAGAGTAATTTGGAACACATGTATGATGAGACTGAATCATAATTTTTTCAGATCGACCAAGTGATATGAAAACAATCAAGATTATTAAATTTGTTGGCATAAACTCATCCCTGTGGGAGTTTCCTATGATGCCATAACTGAGACGATCAAACAATCCCTAAGAAATCTGATTTTGATTTTATAAAAGACCAGAGTATCCTATTTAATTACAAAGTAATGATCAAAGTGACAGTCCCAAACTCCAAATGATTTTCACTCGTCCCGAGTTCTGGTTTCCCTTGGCCAAAGATTTACTTAGCCATATATGGTTGCAATGTAACGACGTACGATAAACCAACAATTATATTCAAGAAACAAATCCTATTTCAAGATCAGAAAAATTTTGATTGTTTGATTTTTGGAACCTATGACATGTTGTGAATTATATATGAACGTCCTTGGATAGAATAATTTTGGCCTAAGAGAATACAAAATGAAGATTCACGAGAGATCACGAAACAAAGGATGTTAAGAGAAATCAGAACCGTTACTTTCGACAGTTCAAAAGACAGAATCAGCCCACATAAAGAAATAAATATTTCTTACCTTCCAAAAATCTCTTCTACATTCTGGTAATTTGCAAGATGGTTTACACAATTAAATACCGCTGATTTCGAAAATTGAAGTTCAAAATCAATTTGACGATCCGAGATAAAAGCTTATTATATACCACATACTGACATACACACATATAGAGTAGGTTTCTATGGTCTAATATTCTATAACACGACCACACACGCAAAGAAGAGAAACACAAACAAATTTTTCTATAACAACTATATACATACAACTAGGGATTGGACCCGTACGTACGTGCGGGGTTTTTCTAAAAAAATATTTTCCAAGGTTTTAGAATTGATATTTCAGAGTTCTGATTTTTGAAAAGTCATTTTTGAAGATTTTGAAGTTTATATCTTGAATGACTTGTATAATATTGAACTGTTATATTATTTTTAAAAGTTAAGAATACCAACTTATATGTGCTGATTGTTTTCAATTGATATAGATCGCAGTGTTATTGTTTTTGTTTGTATTGGTCCGATGGAAGAAAAAAAAAACAAAAACCAAAAACCGAAAAAAAACGTAACATAAAAATATCTAGATTTGGATCGGTGGATACATGCAGAGTTATATTTAAAAGACAAAGATTATTTACATAAAAATGTCAAATGATGTTACATGTATATTTTATAAAGAGAACTAATCCAAATAATTTTAACAGTTTGATCAGGGGTGTTAAATCGAATTTGGATTCGGCGTTAGTTTGAATTATTTTATCTATTTTGGAACGGGAAGTCTCTAAAATGAAATGACAATGTTTGACGATGAGTTTTTATTTTTGGTAAAGTAGAAATCTTCGACCTCAACAAAGAGACTCCGGCAAATCCGACGAAGCTCCGGCGAGTCCTGGTTCCTGAAGGATTTTGGTCAGCCACTTGCTTAACCGATCTCAGTCTCCTTAATCGATAAGTTCATTACAGCAATATATATATAGCAGTACGCCTACAGTAGTACTTTAGACTTTAGTATTAACCAATTTAAAGTAAAAACTCTTACTACTTAGACATTGACTTTGTTTTTGCCTTAACTAACGAAACCCAATAATAATTGGGTCTTGACTTGCTTCTGGCCCATCTGGCCTCTTCCTTTCTTCGTTGACAAAGTGTGGGTTGTTCTTCTCTTCGTGTTCCTCCTCTTCGCTTCTTCTTCTTTCAATGATTGATCAAAGATTGATTATTCTTACTAACTCTCTTGCTTGATTCTCTTGCACAAGATTGATCAAAGATGATAATCCAACAGTTCCTACTCCGAGCCTTTACCGGCACCTCTTATGCGGACTGGATCTGGTGCTTCTCAAGATAAGTCTCAGGCTCCCACCATTGTCGCCACCACTCAAAGGTACTGCTTGTAATCTGAGCATACACAACCCTTTTTTCGATTTTTCTTTGTAATTGATCCTTCAACTTCAACTCTATTTCCCATTAATTTCTTCCATTCAAAGATTCAAGTTTTGCCTTTTCGTTTTGTACAAATTCGGGTATTTCTATTTACGTTTTCTTTGTTATTGATCCTTCAAAGTTTTATCATTGAGTTATTTATCTTCAAAGTTAAGAGTAGCAGCCTTAAAACCAAATTCCTCTTCAGATTTCTCCAAGCTATTGGTTGAACATACAACTTCTGAGAGGTGAATGATTGTTCGGTTGCCTCACCATTAGAAGCGTAGACACATTAGTCTCTTGTAAATAAGTCAAGGCGAGTGAAACCTGATATTAGACAAAATTCAGTTATACATAAACCACAGTAGCTTCTACCACAATGATCATATCACCAGAGAATATAAGATTGTATTAGAACCTGATCACCATGGTATTGGATTCATTAATTTCAGCTGAATCATCAATGACTTTAATAGTATTCCAAATTTGTCCATACTTTAATAGTAATCCAAGTTAATTTCAGCTGGTAGAAGGCCATACTTTAATAGTATCTTGGAAACCTTGTAGGAGTCCTTCCCATCCCACAAAATTTATCTTTCCACACACACCAAGTAAAGATAGGTCTTGCCAATCATATTATTGATTGGTTATGGTAAATTTTCATGGTCAGTAACCTGTTAAGAATATAAGATGTGATTAGGAACTTATTTCGATTATATAAGAAGATAAAGCTTTAAATATAATAGGACCTTATCAAGTGATTCGCACTTGGTCTCTTTGATCATCACATCATCTGAAACATGCTGAGTTGTTGTTTTTAACAGTGCCATGAATCATGGTTCCTGCAAAGTGCATATAAACATACTAATAAACTAATGAAAACAAATATCATAAATAAAACAAACTATTAATATAAGCTTACCGAAACATCAAAAAAATCATTTCTATGGTTTCTCTAGAGTATGAATGACATATTTTGTTCACGGTTTAAATTGCAGGAAGTGCAGCCATTTCCGTTTGAAACCGTAAACAAAGTGAAGAAAGTATGAAGGTACTATGATCCAGCCTTCATGAATAGCATGTATTTATAGCATTTAATGATTAAGTAGGTAATTAAATCTTTACCATATATATATTTTGATTTGAATCAGTTAAGGATAAAATTTTCGTAGAATTCCTAATTGTTTGCAATGAATTGAGGAACAATACATTTTGTATGATATTAAGAATATTTTCAAATGACTGTTATCTTTTCATTTGGGAAATCAATTATTGATATATTTGGTATGATATTTTTTGGTAAATGTTTGCGCAAGATTTAATATTGATCGGTTTAGTTTTATTGTTAAGGTTTTAGACTTGTTATTGTTAATATTTCATATATATCAATTTTTTTTTCCGACGACCGTTTTTAATATAATTATGATTGTATTTCAAGACTGGTTAGTTGCTACAAATGGTATATTTTGAATATTAAGATTTTAGGGGGTTTTAATGTCAAAGTGTGTTGATATGGTTGGTTCCTAATTCTCTGTAAATACTGATTTACAGTAGTATAATAAATTAGCATAATTATCTCCCTAATTTATTATTGTGTCCCATCACAGATATTAATTATTAATTATTGTATTTCAAGATTGGTTTGTTGCCATAAATGGCATTTTGCGAATATTCAGATTTATGGAAGATTTTAATGGCAAGTATATCAATTAATTTGTTACAGTCAATTTATTTATGTCGCATGATATACTCGTAGATTTGATCTCATATGATTGATTTGTATTTGTTAACGTGAATTACGTCCTAATCATAACATTAGAATTTGTTATCTTACTCTTTCTTTTTTTAGTATCTACATATAAAGGGTAGCCCAACACGTTTTGATACATTTCATATAATATTGAATTGGGCCTGTGTAAAGGGTAGCCCAACACGTTTGGATACATTTCATATAATTGTTTTATCGTACAGAATAGAAAACATAAAGAGATCGTAGTGCATTAAATGCTTCCCAACCCAAGAACTTCCGGATCGGGTATATATTGGATCCGCGTGCTTTTCAATTTTTTTTTAATACAAAGCTACCCTTTATAATGTTTTTTTGTTTGTTCTATTTGTAATGGCATTTCATGTAATAATCTCCAACTTTATATCTATTTAGTGAGAAATGCTTCCCTTTTAATAGTATAGATGGCAAACAAGAATACGCTCATGATGACTTCTCTTGTTCTCATCCTTTTGATCTCTGGTAAATCTTTTACAAACAAAATAAGTTTTCTTGTTCATATATTTAACTTTTTATGTATGAACTTTAAGAAATTATTTTACCAAGAATTCGAATGTGTATGCAATGTATGTTAACCAGCGTGAGCTTTTTGGGCTATGAATGTAATAATTTTCGTAGGTTCAGAGGCAAGACCTGAAATATACGATCGGATGTGTCCTGGAGTATGTGGATCTTTTGTTAAACCCGACTGCAATGGACTTTGCCATCAGTTAGGGTTTCCTGCTGGAGGATATTGTAAACCAAACAACACTTGTTGCTGCAAAGAAGAAAACCTCTTCACCTCTTGATGATGAGGTTCCAGCTACTACTGCTTGATTGTTATTTGTTCTTTTTTTTTTCCTTACTAGCTAATGACATTTCTCTAGAGTCTAGAATAATAAAATAAAATTTTGAAATTTGCGATGTGATCGAGGTTGACAAATAGTTTATGTTTTCCTATTTGGATGATATAAGCAGATCACGTAAGTGATGATAGAAACATATTATGTTTAGACAAACCTTAAACTTTGATATGTTTGATTCTACTTAAATGGTTAATTTACGGGAACGTAGTCTGGAAGTACTAATTTATAGAACACATGAGTGCGGTTGAATCATTATGATGCGCATAATTTCTATAAATCTACCTTTTTATTCCCCCAAAATGTACACACAATTTCCATGCATTTTCTACTGCGACGATTCCTACGATATAAAGAAATCTGATAGCACCACAAATTGTAATGATTAGTTTTACTAAGACCAAACTATTACAAAAGTGATGATCAAAGTGACAATCTCAACTCCGAATCTAGCTCTTGATTTTCACTTTCCTTCCAAAAATGTTCATTCCAATTACTAGATTTTCACTTTCCTTCCAAAGAAATGCTAGAAATTCCAAAGAACACAACGTGTAGTACGTCCAAATGTCTCTGTTTTAGCTACTTTTTTTGGAACTTTCCAAACGTAATGTGCTCTTGGTCACTTGGTGCAATATTTTTGTTGTAGGTGTGACTTGTTTTAGGAGACATCTTGTTGTTGTAACAGGATTCCAAGATTCTTGGTCGTCTGATGTATGAAATGGCATGTGTTGTTTATAAAAAAAAATCCATCTACGACTTGTAAAACTTTTACATAATGTCAACCATCATTTAGCCATTACATAACTACATTGACCCATACATGGTCACAATGAAAGACCTACGATAAACCAAGATTATAATAATGAAGAAACAAATCCTATACCAAAATAAGAAAAATTGGTTGGCTCATTTTTGGAACTAATGACATGTGAATGAACGTGGGTTTACTAACAATTCGACCCCTTAGTTAAAGATTTGATCATGTGACACATATATGTTTGAGGGTATATATAGAGATTGTAGCTCGTGTAAGAAACGCATGGTGATGTTTGCTTTCTGAGAAGGTTGGCTCTCCAAGATACCGTGGCTTGGGTTCCGACTGTTTGAACCAAACAAAAAGTTATTTTTTAGACACAACAATATATATAAGTTATATGGGTGATGAAGTGTTGACTGACGAGTGACGATTCATTATTTTTGTAGCTATGACTTCGAATTCGAAGACGTGGCCTGCATTCGTTAGCTTTTTGGTCTGGTTTTGCAATCATTAAATTTTTAAATAATGAATGGTATACTGTTTCTATGGTTTTTAGACATTTCATTTTTTCTTACCGTTTTATATATTTACTTGGGCTTTTTGTTTTTGAAAAATGACTTTGATAGAAAGTTTCTATCATAATGTTTTTGAAAGCTATTACGTAAACTATTCTTAATAACAGCTTGGATAGGCCCCAGTCTACTCGTCCAGTCGTCCTTGGATAGAGAGATATTTGGACTAAGAGAATAAATACTGATGGCAAAAGATATCAGAATCTTGAATTTCGAAAGAAAGAATCAGCCACAAAGAAAGAGTATTTATTTACAAAATCTCTTCTACATTTTGGTAATTTGCACAATTAAATACCGCTAATTTCGAACTGAAATTCAAAATCAATACGAGGATTTGAGATAAACGCTTATACACACACACATATATATAGATATATATCTCTCTATATATAGAGTAGGTTTTATATGGTTTAATTTTCTATAACACGACTAAGACACGCAAAGAAGAGAAACACAAACAATTTTTTAAAAATATAATGGCAAGCAAGAATACGCTCATGATGATTTCTCTTGTTCTCATCCTTTTGATTTCAGGTAATCTTTTACAATTAACAAAATAAGTTTTCTTGGTCATATATTTAATTTTGTTATGTATGAACTTTAAGAAATTATTTTACCAAGAATTCGAATGTGTATGCAATGTATGTTAACCAGTGCGAGTTTTTTTTTGGCTATGAATGTAATAAATATTCGCAGGTTCAGAGGCAAGACCTGAAATATACAATCGGATGTGTCCTGGAGTATGTGGATCTTTTGTTAACCCGACTGCAATGGACTTTGCCATCAGTTAGGGTTTCCTGCTGGAGGATATTGTAAACCAAACAACACTTGTTGCTGCAAAGAAGAAAACCTCTTCACCTCTTGATGATGAGGTTCCAGCTACTGCTTGATTGTTAATTATTTCTTTTTTTTTTCCTTACTAATGTCATTTTACTCGAGTTTAGAATAATGAAATAAAACTTTGAAATTTGCGATGTGATGCTCACAAATAGTTTATGTTTTTCTTTATTTGGTAAGCTATAATATAAGCATACCGTATTATGTTTAGACGAACCTTAAACCTTGATATGTTTAATTCTACTGAAATTTACCATAAAATGGTTACTTTACGGGGTAGTCTGGAAGTACTAATTTATAGAACACATGAGTGAGATAAAATCAGTTGCCCAAGAAAAAAAAAAGAGTGAGATAAAATCATTGTGTTGCATCAGAAGCATACATTTCTTCTATAAATCTACCTTTAATTCTCTCTCTCTCTCTCTCTCTCTCTCTCTCCCCCCCCCCCCCCCCCCCCAAATATACAAACAATCTCCATTTCTTTTAAACATCTTCTACTGAGACGATCAAACAATCCCTACGATATAAAGACTACAAATTGAAATGATTCCGCTTCTTTTTTATTTTATAAAGACCAAACTATTACAAAAATAATGATCAAAGTGACAATCTCAACTCCAAATCTAGCTCTTGATTTTCACTCGATCCCGAGTTTTGGTTTCCCGATCCCAAAGATTTACTTCGCCTTGTCGAACTTGGATCCTACATATTTAGACAATTCTTTTTTTTGTTATTACTAGAATCACTTATATACAAATCCATTAACACTTTAAATCATGTCAATCATCATTTAACCATGACATAACTACATTGACCAATATATATACATATGGCTACCATGAACGACGTATAATGAACCAAAAAACATAATGAAAGTAAAATAAATTCTATGTCAACTTTCAAGATAAGAGAAATTGATCGGTTAATTTTTTGAACTAATGACATTGACATGTGAATGAACGTGTATACTAGCTACCAATTCGACCCCTTAATCAGTTGAAGATTTGATCATGTGACACACTATTACTAATTTTGACACATATGCTGCATATATGTTTGAGGGTATAGAGAAAGTACATCGTGTAAGAAACGTCTGGTGATGTTTGGTTCGAAAGAATGTTGGCTCTCCAAGATGCCGTGGCTTGGGTTCCAACTATTTGAACAAAAAACAAAAATGAAGTTATTTTTAGGAAAATACAAATTAAAACTTATAACACATACACCTACACATATAAGTGATTATGTACGTACCTCATGTTTGCTCTTTCGTATTGATCTCTGTGTACTCCCATCTGCAAAGAGCAGAAATAATAAACCGTTAGTAGTTGATATTTTTGGTTTACATTATAGTTTTTTTTTTTTTTTTTTTATAATCGTTTGAAATGAGTTTTGTGAAACATGGAAAAATGATCGGCCAAATCTTGTTGAATATTTCCCTATGTGATATTCACATTAAAAAGTAAATAGTTACCTAAACTAATCATATTAGCTAGGGAGTTAAGTACTTTATTCTTCTTCATATACCCCAACCCTACATATGTTGCTGAATATAACAAAATTAAATATCATCTCTACAAAAGGCACACATATACAGCATTAAAGGGAAAGCAATTATACCATCATGTTTGGATAGAAACCGTAAGGAGACGAAGATTGTGATGGTGATGATGATGGTATGGATGAATATCCTTGCATCCTCACATCCTCCTATATATCAATTTACATACGAAGTTTTAATTAATATAAAACGTATATATACACTTGAAAATTATGGAATTAGATCGATAACTATACAAATTCAGTAAATTAATCTATTTCATAAATTTTATGAAGTGCAGATCTTAAGAAATGTGTGGAAACTGCCCTCGTGAGCTTTACAACAACATAAGGTACAAGTTATACGAGATCTATTGTAAATAGAATTTCAACTGACTAATTCCATATCCTTAACTGAACCCAAAGAAAAAGAAGTCTACTTATGATTAAGTGGTCAAACATCAAAAGGCCACGGGACAATGAATAAAAACTTGGTCGGCTTTTGTAAAAGGATCTGATGATCAGATAAAAGCAAAACCTACTATGTCAACCAACTTATGGGGTCTTAATTAGTGGACGTTTAATGGCTCATATCTATGTTCCTGTTAACCCAACCAGTGGTTGTCTTAAACTTTGAAACTTCTACGTGTCGGATCGGAATCTCTTGGTTATATTAAGTAGAGACTGTATATGTTACCTGAGGATACAAAGAAGGGTTATAATTGTTGAAGCTATTGCAACTAATTTCGCCGTGTAATCTAATCTTCTCCAATTGTGCTACTCCGAGACCTCTCTGTGGCTGCTTGGGCTTCTCTGAGCCATTCTTTTTCCCTCTTCTTGTCGTCGGAGAAGAAGAAGACGACGTTGGAGACGATGAAGATGGCGAAGATCCTCCCATGTTTGGTCTACCAAAGAAACTACTTCCCATGTTTCCTAGCTTGATCGTCTTAAAGGACACCGGAAGATCAAGAAAACTAGAAAGAGAGAGTCTTCTCTATGGAGAGAAAGAGAGAAATGATTTGTCTTTGCTTTGAGCTAAGAAATTAGAGAGATCTCTTACATGGTGAATTGGTGATCTCATTTTTTTATAAGCTTTCTAAAAAATAATTTTATTTTAAATTTAGAAAATAAAATAAAAAAACCCTTAGTATAACTACTGCATCGCTGGATCAGATTGTGTCCAGATTTCAATAGATACGCCACGCACACAAATACATTACATTACGTAGATTTTATGCCCTTATTTTGATTTTGCAACTTTCTTTTTATTTTATTCTTAATTAGTTTACAATTTAATTAATTACAATGATTGTGCAATAAAATAATTTGGATGATTAGCTTAATTTTCTTAACTATTTCTCGGTTTTGGATGACTTCTAACACAAAAGACTTCAATGTTGATTCGATCTAAATTATTCAGCTCTCCTTGTCTTTGATATAATTATTATTCATGCTCTAATCGAGAAACTCATATTATATTATATAAAATCGGACTTATTAAACTAATATTTCATATTGACCCACATAACGAATATAGTTAGATTGTTATTATAATATTTTCGTATATTATTGACCATTATAATAGATAATCGATGTTGAATTCCGATGCTAATATATACACACATATGTATTTGATTAATTTTGATATGGTTTATAATCCACGTTGTATACTATTTTCGATTTTTTGTTTGTTTGAAAAAACTATTTTTCGATTTTTTTCATCTTCATATTATTACAGTTATTTCATACTAAATCGAACTCATATCCAAAAAATAGAAGATCATACCAAAAAATTAACTGCCAGCAAATATATATCACAGCATTTCAAAACATTTTTCATAAAGGCTTACTAATAATAAGAACAGGAAATAATTAAACTTGTTAGTATATAAAATATTATATTGTACTGTATAACACATAATGTGATAATGTCTTAAATGCACTTATTTTTCTGTCAACACTTATTTATTACTATAATACAAGGATATTTTGTTATGTTGAGATACAATCCACGTCCCACATTTGAAGAATAAGGAAACTATCATTAATATATAAAAGGTTAGGATCAATCTACTAATTGCCAATTGGTTTTTAGTTAGAAGCCCAAGATAAGCCCAAATTTAACATATGGGGGCTCGAAAAAAGGTTTATTATCGGTCCAAGTGAGATCGGTTCGAGATGGAGTTATCATCTAGAGGAGGCATGTTAATATCCCACATGTGGTACTTGGTTTGAAAGAAAGATTGTTGAGATACAATCTAAGTTCCACATCTGAAGAATAAAGAAACTATCATTAATATATAAAGGGTTATGATCAATCTACTAATTGTCAATTGGTTTTTAGTTAGAAGCCCAAGATAAGTCTAAATTTAACATATTAGATTCTTATTTTAATTTGTAGATTCAATATTCAAAGACCATATTTAAAAAAAAAAACTAATTAACCAGATAACTATATATCTCATGATCTAATAATGATACTATATATGTATTTATAAGAAAGTGGTACATGAGGTCAAAAAAAAAGAAAGTGGTACATGAGAAAATGGTATTTATGGGTTTTTATATGTACACTATACAGTATATATATATATATATGTAGTATAGTGTGTTTAACGAATTAAGGAAATAACCATCCATCGTCATTGAGTTGATTTACGCATGATTGGATTGGCAGCATTGGCTTACAATTTGTCTTGTATTTTATAAATTTTTTATATCTAAGTTCTTATTTGCTGTGTTGTGTCAGGCCAATCAGTTATGCAAATGCAAGACATGTGAACAAGTTCAGTTACCATTTAAAAAATCATGGTTTTTCTGAAATTATATCCTTGCAAGTTGCAATGAATTAAAAAAACAGATACATTTAGTATAATTTTTAATTTATGTATTCATTTACAAGCAAATAAACTCCTTCCTTTTTTTGAGGAAAAATCAAAATAATAAACTCCTGTTACAAAAGTCAAGATTTTACGTATGAAAGTGAAAATGGAGCCCAATTGTCATTATAACTCACAGTAATATTTGTCTCAATTTTTATCTATAAATACCAATGTATTCGTTCATATGAAATATACATTATTACGAATGCAAGAGAACGCATGTAAATTCCTTTCCTTCTCCTACTCTTCTCATTACATATATATATAGATATATATTACAAAATTCATCATATATTTATTACTTAAATAAAACACGTTATCAGCACAATCACTCTGCCAAGTTCACGACCACTTTATCAAGATGATATTTATTATTACAGGAGCGCGGCTCTGCCGCCCCATGGCATTTTAATGCATAATGATTTATTTACTGCTTTGATTTATTTTTCTATTATGGATGACTTTAGTCACCATAATTTAATTATAGTTTTTATGGATGACTTTAATCACCATAACATATTTATTGCTTTTATTTATGATTTAATTTACTGCTTTAACTGTTTAACATGGATGATTAAAAGTCACCATATTTTATTTATTGTTCTAATTTATTACTTTAACATGGATGATTAAAAGTCACCATCTTTTATTTATTGTTCTAATTTATTGATTTAAACATGGATGATTTAAATCACCATAATTTACTTACTGTTTTTTTTATTGCTTTAATTTATCATGGATGATTTAATCACCATATAATTATCATTTTATTATTTTTATAAAAGGAGGCTCTGCCACCTAAATATATATACATATATATAATTTTATACTTTTAACTAATACATATTATTGTAGATCAATTATATGAAAATTTTCTTAGAAAATAATTTGATTTATTATTTTAAGTCTCAACGGTCACAAATGAAAAAAATTAAATAAATTTTATTCTCACTTTTCAAACGGCTACTTAAACGGCTAATGAACAGTGAAATTAATCTATATATACACTCATTTTTACTCATCTATTTCTCTCAAATTTTTCATCTCTTTCAAAAATCTTCCTAAGAAATTAATTAGTTTTACTAGGAAAAATGATTCATCCATTCTTAGTTTTTGTAATAGGTTTTATAATTGTTGCTATTTACGGTTTACTCTTTGGAGAGTTTTCTCCCGAAGAATTTTTGATGGTTCTTATTTTATTTTTTTATGTAATTGTGTTTCTTGTAATTGCGCTACTTATGCAAGCACCTCCTATGTTTTAAAATTAAAATAAATGAAATCTCTAATTATGTTTTTATGATTTTATTTTATAGAAAGAAAGAAAAACAAAATGGCAAACATCGAGAAGCTCCAATTCCCGGCCTTAGATATCACTGGAGCTAACTTCATATCTTGGACTACCAATGTCGAATTACATCTACAGTCTTATGGGTTAACTGAAACCATAAAAGATAATAATAAATCGACGGACCAAGAAAAGGCAAAATCGGTGATCTTTCTTAGAAGACACCTTGATGAAAATGTCATATATGATTATGCACACATGAGAGATCCCAAAGAGTTGTGGAAGTCCCTGAAGGATCGATTTGATCATCAAAGGGACATAACTCTCCCACTTGCTCGGGATGAATGGCAAAGTCTAAGATTCCAAGACTTTGACAAGGTGATGAATTACAATTCAGCCATGTTGGGAATTGTCGCTAAGCTAAGATATTGTGGTGAAACCATCACTGAATCTCAGATGCTTGAGAAAACGTACACCACGTTTCACAAGAATCACATCACTCTGCAGCAACAATATAGGTTGCGTGGATACACCAAATTCTCAGATTTGATTGTGGCGCTCTTAATAGCTGAAAAGAATAATGAGCTCCTCATCAAGAATCACATGTCTCGACCCACCGGATCAAAAGCATTTCCTGAGGTTAATGCATTGGATGTTAAAAATCCGGTGAGAGAAAATAGAGCTTTTCGAGGACGCGGTCGTCAAAACTATCGCGGACGCGGGAGAAGCTATAACCCTCAAAGCAGGAAGTCATACCAATGGATTCGCTCTGAACAGAGTCCGAAAGGAAAAGAAATCCAAGCAAATACCACCCAGAAACGTGAGAGTGCTTGTTTCAGATGTGGCACTAAGGGACATTGGTCTCAGGTATGCCGAACCCCTGCACATCTTTGTGCTCTGTACAAAGAATCCGCTAAGGGAAAAGGAAAGGAAGTGAACCTTGCGGAACATTCTGAGGGTACAACCCACCTTGAGGCTGCTGACTTCGCAAATGATCCTGATGAGGATGTCCTTGCAGAAAACTGAAATGCTTGTCTTATGAAACTCGAATTTCCGACAATTATGCCATAAATAAGTCGATGTTTGTTTGAAATTTCCCATATTTGTGTGCTTCTATTACCTATCTTGTATAATTATTGTGTGCTTTATGAATAAATTTGTTTTCAATTTCTATTAACCGATTATATTTATTTCACACAGAACCAAATGGATCACATTACAAGTGGAACATTATCTAAGACAAATCATGGAGACATTTGCATACCAGATAGTGGAACAACGCACACTATTCTGAAACATAACAAATATTTCTCCGATCTGAAATCAACAAAGGTTATTGTTAATACAATATCAGGTCCCACCGACTTAATTGAAGGGACTGGTAAAGCAAATTTTGCATTACCTAACGGGACCAAGTTTTCAATAAACAATGCATTATTTTCTCCAAATTCAAAGAGGAATTTGTTGAGTTTTAAAGACATATACCTTCAGGGATATGACACTCAGTCTGCAACTGAGAATGGAAAGAAGTTCATGTACATTACTTCTGAAAAATCGGGGAAAATACATGTGTTGGAAAAATTACCAAGACTCCCGTCAGGTTTGCACCATACATACATAAATTCAATAGAATCACACCTTGTGATCAAAAGAAATCAAAATGATTTCACATTGTGGCATGATCGCCTTGGTCACCCAGGCACCACAATGATGCGAAAAATTATAGAGAGCTCACATGGACATTCACTGAAACCCCAAGAGATTTATCAGGGGAATAAAATGACATGTGTTGCATGTTCTCTAGGAAAACTGATTATAAGGCCATCGCCAACCAAAATCGATAAAGAATTACCAAAGTTTCTTGAACGAATTCAAGGTGACATTTGTGGACCTATACACCCACCATGTGGACCATTCTATTATTTCATGGTAATGATAGACGCGTCTAGTAGATGGTCACATGTTTGTTTGTTATCATCTCGAAATATGGCATTTGCGAGATTTCTGACTCAGATAATCAAACTAAGAGCTCAGTTTCCTGATTATCCAATTAAAGGAGTTAGATTAGATAACGCTGGTGAATTCACGTCCCAAGCATTCAATGATTATTGTATGGTAACAAGGATCAATGTTGAACACCCTGTTGCCCATGTGCATACACAAAATGGATTGGCAGAATCTTTAATTAAACGTCTGCAATTAATTGCAAGACCATTGATCATGAGATCAAAACTACCAACCTCAATATGGGGACATGCTATTTTGCATGCTGAACCACTTATACGCATAAGGCAAAGTGCATATCATAATTATTCTCCACTACAATTAGCATTTGGTCGAGAACCAAATATTTCTCATCTAAAAATATTTGGTTGTGCGGTATATATACCGATTGCACCCCCACAACGTACTAAAATGGGACCACAGAGAAGGTTGGGAATATATGTTGGTTGTGACTCTCTGTCAATTATATGATACCTAGAACCTCAAACTGGTGACGTATTTACTGCACGTTTTGCAGATTGTCATTTTGATGAAAAAGAATTTCCGGTTCTAGGGGGAGAAAATAAAAAGATGGAAAAGGATATCAAATGGTGTGTACCATCGCTGTTACACCTTGATCCTCCCACAAAGCAGTCAGAACTAGAAGTTCGACGAATTATGCATTTACAGAGTATAGCCAATCAACTACCTGATGCATTTGTAGATATCAAGACGGTAACTAAATCACATATACCAGCAGCAAATGCTCCTGCTAGAATTGAAATCGCACAAGAACATGGGAAAATTGATGAAACACATGAGTCTAAAATACGCTTAAAGCGTGGTAGACCAATTGGTGCGAAGGATAAAAATCCTAGAAAAAGAAAGGAAGTTGAAAAACATGACGCTCCCAAAATGACAGAGAATATTATGGAAAAAACGAATCATGATTCTTCCACCAATATAGAGCAGCATGAATCTGAAGAAAATCATGAGATTTCTATCAACTATATTTATAGTGGAAAGATATGGAATCAAAAGAAAATGGATGATGTTTTTTCCTATCTTGTTTCAAAGGAAATAAATGAAGAAATCGAAGATCCAGAACCAAGGTCAGTATATGAATGTCAAAAGAGACATGACTGGATAAAATGGAAAGATGCAATACAAGTCGAACTTGATTCTCTTAATCAAAGAAATGTATTCAGATCAATTGTGGCCACACCTAAGGGTGTAAAACCTGTTGGTTATAAATGGGTTTTCGTCCGAAAACGTAATGAAGAAAATGAGATAACAAGGTACAAAGCTCGTCTTGTGGCCCAAGGTTTTTCTCAAAGACCTGGGATTGATTACGAGGAAACATATTCTCCCGTTATGGATGCTATCACATTTAGATTTTTAATGAGTCTAGCAGCTGATAAAAATCTAGAGATGCGTCTCATGGATGTTGTAACGGCATATTTATATGGATCATTAGATAGTGATATCTATATGAAAATTCCTGATGGATTTAATATGCCTAAAACGTTAACTTCTAAACCAAAAGAATTATGTGCAATAAAATTACAAAGATCATTATATGGTTTAAAGCAATCTGGGCGTATGTGGTATAATCGTCTTAGTGAGCACTTAACTAAAGAAGGATATGTGAATAATCCTCTATGCCCTTGTGTTTTTATCAAGAGAACAATATCCGGATTTGTAATTATCGCGGTCTATGTTGATGATCTAAATATCATTGGAACTCAAGAGGAAATACAAAAAGCAACAAACTATTTAAAAGGAGAGTTTGAGATGAAAGATCTCGGACAAACAAAGTTTTGTCTTGGTTTACAAATTGAACATTCTCATAAGGGAATATTTGTACACCAATCCACATACACTAAAAGAGTTTTAAAACGCTTTCATATGGATAAAGCAAATCCTCTCAGTACACCAATGGTCGTTAGATCACTTAATATTGAAAAGGATCCCTTCCGACCACATGAAAGAAATGAGGAGATACTTGGTCCTGAAGTACCGTATCTAAGTGCAATTGGAGCACTAATGTACCTTGCAAATTGCACTCGACCTGATATATCATTTGCAGTTAACCTTTTGGCAAGGTTCAGCTCATCTCCTACACAAAGACATTGGAATGGGATAAAACATGTCTTTCGTTATCTTCAAGGGACTATTGATTTAGGATTATTTTATCCTAAAGACTCAAAGGGTCAAATGGTGGGTTTTGCAGATGCAGGATATTTATCAGATCCACACAAAGCTCGATCACAAACTGGATATGTTTTTATTGTTGGGGGCACCGCCATATCTTGGCGTTCTCAAAAACAGAGTTTAGTAGCTACTTCCTCAAATCATGCTGAAATCATCGCACTCCATGAGGCAAGTAAAGAGTGTGTATGGCTTAGGTCAATAAGTCAACACATTATGTCAAGTAGTGGGATCAACGTAAATATAGAGCCAACTATCTTATATGAAGATAATGCTGCATGTGTTGCTCAGACTAAAGAAGGATATATCAAAAGCGATAGAACTAAACACATCCCTCCAAAGTACTTCTTATATACCCAAGAGCTTGAGAAGAATAAGGTACTTGAAATAAGATATGTTAGGTCTTCTGACAATGCAGCAGATCTTTTCACAAAGTCGTTACCTACTTCAATATTCAGAAAACATGTCCATAACATTGGGATGCGTCATCAACGGAACCTCTGAAGTGTTACACTAAGTCATTCGAGGGGGAGCAGGTGTGATTGTACTCTTTTACCTTACTATGGTTTTTCTCAACAAGTTTCCTAGAAAGGTTTTTAACGAGGCAGCGAAACACATCAAAAGGACAAATGACAATGGACTCCAAGGGGGAGTGTTACAAAAGTCAAGACTTTACGTATGGAAGTGAAAATGGAGCCCAATTGTCATTATAACTCACAGTAATATTTGTCTCAATTTTTATCTATAAATACCAATGTATTCGTTCATATGAAATATACATTATTACGAATGCAAGAGAACGCATGTAAATTCCTTTCCTTCTCCTACTCTTCTCATTACATATATATAGATATATATTACAAAATTAATCATATATTTATTACTTAAATAAAACAACTCCTTCATTCTTTTATCTTTTCAGATTTAAAAATTATCCCATGAAATCCTAAACCTCAGATCAAATCTTGAGATTCTGTAAGAAGGTTATTAATTAAACATTTAATTATTATTTTATACATCTGGACATTTAATTTTCTTACAAAAACCATAGTACATATTCACTTATTTAATTTATTCATCGATTATAAGACTAACAGTTTGTTCTATTGGATATGCTCTTTCTGACCATTAAATATTGTTGATAGATATGTACATATCATCGTTGTTTATCGATCAATATATACAATTATACAAATTAATTAATATGACAGAAAAACATGTAATAATTTTGCTCTCGTCACCAAAATATTAATCAAAAGCTAACGATCTATTGTAATGGGTTTGTTTTGTTGCTTCAAGTTAATATGTTCGATTTAGAATAAAAATAATTCTTTTGACGGTTTATGATAACTTTATGGGTAAGCATGATTGTGTAAATTCTAACCCTAGCTAGGTTGTTAAATGGACCTATCAAAGCTACGTTGAATAACGATCCAAAGAATATAAATATTGTGTAACTACTAATTCTAATCCAATAAATGTTAAGTATAAACTTATGTCGTGGACTCGTGAAACATGTGATTCTTAGAACATGTCGTAGCCTTAATTAGCTCTGAAGGGAAACTAAAATATTGTATACGTATATAAGAAATGTAGCAAGGAGGTGTCACTTTTGGATTAACCAATATTGGAAAGACACGTGTAAGTCCTGCTGACGTTGAATATTCTTTTTTTCAGCATGACCCTTATAAATATAGTAGGTCTATCAATTCGAGAACCTCAAATATGTAGGCTTTGAATAGATACGATGCAGAGCAGAAAAATTGAAATTCATGATAAGAAAACATGAGATGATATACACGTAATATTTTTGTTTTGGGTTAAAAGATCTTTACTGGTTACAAACACGCGTACGTGCGGTCATGTGGGAATATCACAGTAAGTCACTAATCAAAGATTCAAATCGTAGGGTGAACAAAAAAAAAACAACTTCGAAGTTATTATCAAAATATTTTTTTTTTAATTAGCAAAATACATACAGAAGCATTTTTTATCTTTCAAAAAAAAAATTATGTAAAAATTCCTTTTATTCATTTATGTATTTTTATTTATTCATAAAATTCTATTATATATTGGTTTGATTTTATTAGCATTAAATTTGTAAAACTAAAGTTAAATCCATTTTTTTAGAAATACCCTAAAATAGCACTAAAACAAGTTTTATGGATAATTATAGCATACATTCCATAAATTTTCAAAAATTAGCAATATTTAACACATTAAAATATTTCAAATTAATTTTTAGAATTTTTTTTTTTAGGTTCGGGTTTCCAATTTCACATTTAGAATATAGTTTTAAGGGGTAGGGTTTAGTATTTTGGATTTAGAATTTTATTTTGAAAGATTAATTTTGAAGCTATTTTTGGAATTTTAGAGATTTCTGCTAAAGTTGGAAAAAAAACTTATTTTGATGCTATTTTTGAGAATTTCTCTTTTTTTTTTTCACAAAACAAAATCGTATCTTAGCATCGCTTATTACATTAAAACTAATTCCAGTTTTTATATCAAGGTTTTTGGTATGGTTATAACCTGAAATTAGTTCATCTCATGCACATTTTCATCCTCTATATTTATATACTGTAACAAAACCTTCTATAAAATATGTTTAGGAAAGTAAAACCAATAATATGGATTTTTTTCCAATTTACAAGAATGTGTGTGTATATATATATATATATATGTGTGTGTGACATACATACTGTACTTATAAATGTATACATCCACAAAATAAAACAATTATGACCACAATGATTGAAATAAATTAGAGATCGAGAAAAGTGTATCAAAATAGGGGATTATGTTGAGATTATTAAGTGATTTGATGAGTAATGAAGAGAGCATAATACCAAAACAGACAGAGCATAGTGGAGAGAGTATTTATTAACAATTAAACAAATGAATATTTTATACGAAATAATATCTACTGTAGATTGTGTGCACATGCATTTCCCCTACTACATTATAACACACTCTGTCTTTACTCGTATAATGTTTTAATAATATGCAAATAATTGATTTGTTAAGGATTTTATATAAAAATCATTTTTCTCGAATCAAATCCCTTTGATCCTGCTACTTACCTCGAGAGCCAATCAGACCTAAAGTCATTTCTGTATATTATTTTATCAAAGCATTTCATTATGAGTTCTTAATTTTCTATTATCTCTCTGATCGTTAAATATTTGACTGTTTTTAAAACATAATCGAGCATTAACAACCAATAATGAACATTTAGAAAATCAAATTTTAAAGTAAGATTTTAGCCGATAAATATTCGAAATTCAATTGGGTGATGTCTATTTATCCTGGGATATATAATGATAGGTTTTTTTTTGTTTTGTCAACAAAAGATCAGCTCAAACGAACCAATTAGGTGGGAAATTGTTTGCAAACAAAACTTGATGCAGAGATGTACGCGTTTGGCGTGCCAAAGAATCCGCACTTACATTAACATTTCTAGAAACTAAAGATAAAGAGAAAGAAGAAAATTCCTCTCTATCTATCTTGATGTCGTCACGGTACGCCGAGAACGCTGGCCAGTCGGAAGGAGAAGACACCATCTTCACCAAATCTGAACAGTCTGTATAGAAAGCCACCTCTCTGAAATCATGGCCGATCATGCATCGCATCGCCCAAAAGAACGCTTCAGCTTCAGCATGTAATGGAGATAAACTTCGCCGGAAATTCTTGGCTCCCAAAATCGGTGACGGAGTCTGGGATGAGATACAACACCATCCAGCACCTGCAAACGGATCACCTGCTTTCCAAGATCCATCTATGAAGCATCGATATCCCAAAAAACCGTAGGGAGGGAAGCAGTTGCCCCCTAACTAGGATCCCTGAAACTACGGGGATTGAGGAAGAGGTCTCCAGATCGACCTCCACCTGAGCCTGCTGCCACAATGAAGCTTCTCCCTCTGCTATCCTAACAATATCCTCCGGCCGCTCCACAATATTTTCAAAAAAGCGTGCATTCCTCGCTTTCCAAATATACCACATAAGCCAAGGGAAAGCCGCAACATGAGCCCCAGGATTCTGCTGACCTAAAAAGTGGTCAACATTTGCATACACTAAATCTGACGGGAAGGAAATAGGCCCGACCGGCACGTGTGCATGGTTTATTGTTTCCGCATCCGCCCCACACTGTACTTAACCTAGATCACAAGCAATACCCGTCGACCCAAATTTGCCAAAACCGAAATACATCCAGATAAAACCTGCCACATAAAATGTTGAATTTTAGGAGGGCAACGAACCCTCCATACACTAGCGAGGAGGGAGGTAATTTCCGGGCCAGAACTAGTGGCCGCAAAAGTCCGAAATACATCATGACGTGCAGTGTGGTAGCCTGATTTAACCGTATACAACCCAATTTTCGTAAAATGCCAACCGAAAGGATCATCCTTTTGGTTACCACCCAATGGGATAGCCCCTATCAATGCAACATCTAGTGGATCAAAATGCTCATTAAGCATATCCATACGCTAAGTGTTTGTCTGTCGATCAATTAACTGATTCATTTGAAGAGAAGAGTCCTTTACCATGCCCTTACTTAAAGCTGCTCTCGGGAATTGAGCTGGTACCCAAGGGTCAGACCATATGGAAATGGTGTCCCCGGAGCCAACCCGTTTAATAAGCCTTTTATTAACCAGAGAGCAAGCAGAACATATACTCCTCCATCCATAGGAGGGAGAGTATGACCTAATCGGATCCAAAGGATGCGTATTCCTATAGTACCTACTTTTAAAAACCCTGGCAAAAAGTGAGTCCGGAACATCAATCAGACGCCATAGCTGCTTGGCCAGTAAAACCGAATTAAAATCATCCACATTCCTAAAACCGAGTCCACCCAACTGTTTACTAACACACAAGAGGATATATATTTTACTAAAGCCGATAATGATAGGTTTTTATTTTAGGATATATATAAGTATTTTAACTTATTAGAAAAAGACTAAATTCGAATACAAAAATATCAAAAAAATTCAGACTACCACATAAAAACAAGAGGGCAATACTTCGATTCACCCCTAAGGAAACTTTTTTAAAAATTCACCTCCTTATAAAATAAAGAAACAAAATTTGTATACAACATTGTAAATTTAAAAACTCAAATCCCTCTTTTATAAACCAAACCGATAGATAATTTTGTTTTATTTATAAAATCTAACTCTAACCATCTCATTTGTAAATCCAAACTGATATATAATTTCGTTTTAATTGTAAAATTTAAACCTCAACCACCTCATTTGTAAACCCAAACTGACATATAATTTTGTTCTAATTGTAAAATCTAAATTATAACCACCTCACGAAATTATATATCGGTTTGAGTTAACAAATGAGGTAGTTAGGGTTTAGATTTTACAACTGAAACGAAACTATCTATCGGTTTAGTTTATAAAAGAGCAATCTGAGTTTTTAATTTTACAATGATGTATAAAGATTTTGTTTCGTTATTTTATAAGAAGACGAATAAAGAGGTTCACTCAAGTATTGTCCATACACAAAATAGCATTTGACTCAAAAAAAAAAAAACTAATAATAACTAATGAGCTACATGATTCTGTGAGAACTTCATAGATAAAATGACATCTTTAACCTTCACTATACTTTTCTATTTTGTTTTATCTCCATCGTAATTTTTCATAACTTTTAACCTGACCATATATTTCGGTCGACGGTCTTTCGTATTCACCATCGCCACCAAGAGATTCTTAACCCTCTCTTAAATTTTCTTTGTTTTCATGTATTATTTTAATTTTAATTCGGTTCCAATCCCCATCATATCTATCATTAAGCTCTACCATTACTATTTTCCCACCATATCTCATTGTTAGGCTCTATAGTTACCATCATTAGGCCCTTAAACTCATTGGATGACATTGTTGAAGACTAATATTTTAGTTCTTAAGTCAAAGACTAATACATGTGGTCTACAGAAAGCAATTAGGAATGATAAATTTTGTCATGCTCAGTCTGTGGATCTTGATAATTGGTTTTGCTTAACAAATACTGCAGATATAAGACAGATTACAAAACTATATTATTGAAAAAAAAAGATAGAATTTTGTTCAATCATAAAATGGAAAAAAAACATCGGACATATATATATAATATATAGTAATATATAATGATATCTAAGGCATATCCTGTTTTATTGGTACTAATCATGCTGATTAAATTATTTATAACGTGGGATTCTGGTCACATAAATAAATATATGGTTGTTCACAAAAAAGGAAAAAAAAAAAATAACTTCAACATATTAAACTTTTTGTGTTTATCGCTGTGTCAAGTTTTGCTTCGCAAAAACCACTGATAAATCATTTGTTTTCTATTAAAATTTGTGATAATATTCTTTTGTCTACCCTTGGCCTTTACAACATATACTACAACAACATTGTTAATTTGAAGGATACAATTTGAGCAGATACATTGGAAGATAAAACTGAGAGTTATAAAGATAAGGTCTTATAATATCGTATCGTACAACCTAGATAGATAGAGAAGACCTTGGGAACTCCAATATGCGAGCTTCAAAGAATCTAAAGCCCCGCACATGTGGAGTGATGCTTCTTCTGTTAATAACTTTGAATTTCTTTTCGTTCCTTGAATTTTGATACAACGTAATTTGACATTCATACCTTTGTAATTTTACCATCACCACAAGCTACACAGTTTTGTATGTATATAATAAGATTTTAAATGATAGAACATATATCTTTATAGCTAATATAAATTAAAAAAAACTATTATAAACATATATTATATATATATATATATATATATATATATATATCAGTGGAAATCAATTTGCTGATTGTTTTTTTTTCAAGTTAAAATTAATGATGTTTATGAAGTTTATCGTAGAAGATAACGTACGACTAGATGAACCGATTTGGCCATTGTTTATTTGAATAACTAGGATATCTTTAGGTAAATAAGGCAACAAAGACTTATCAAAGTCTATAAAATTATAGCATGTATTTTAAATATTATTTTAAAAACGAAACATAGAAGTTTTAACTAATTCAATTAGATTCCATCTGTTGACCAGAACAAAAAAAAATAGATTCCTTTTGAGAGGATATAAAACTCAGCTAACTTTCTAATGAGAGGATGTGGAGAGTTAAAATTAAGGGATAAGCAGGTGAGTTAATCCGTTTTTCCTATCTTAATATGCTTATATAATTAACCTTTCAAAATAAGTGGCTAAGAAATTACATTATTTAATTTTATTCTTTTGATGGAACTGTCATTTGCTAAAAAGTTGATACACCTTTTTGCACCACATTGTAGATGACACGACGTCGCCAAGCTCTTTCGAGGACTAAAATATGACGCTAATTAAACGTAATATAGTATTGAACTAGCATCCGGCTAAGAAATCTATCATTTGTAAGCCGACGTTCAAGACTCTAACTATCATTCATTCAAACCATCGTCCAAATATCCGTCATTCTTCAAATGAGTCGACTTTGAAGAAACCCTAAATAGCATTGGAACAAGTCTCGGGAACTGCATTAAAGTTGCTAGTTTTTGTAATGGACAAAATGGACTATTCAAGTGAAGAGGATGAACATCGGGTTATCGGAAAAAAAAACAAAAAGAGTAAGAGTTTGACTAAGAAGAAAAATCGGGTCATGAGACCAACAAGTAGTCAAGTTAAGAAATTGCGATAATACATACGCCTATAGGACCTATATACTAATACTTAACACTAAAAAGGTAGATGATATATACAATAATAGAATTTACTAGTAATTTACTAATAATAGAATTTTCTCGTAACTATAATTACCACAACACTTTACCATATAAGTTTCCAAAATAAATGTTTATAAACATTTAACTCAATGAATAGATAAGAGTTGTAAACGAAATCGTATTTCACCAAACACAATTTTAAGAAAACGATACGAGATCGTCATTGGTTGACCCACGTGGGCGAATATTATACATAGATCATGAAAGATCATTGTCTTATTTTGATATATATCTTGATTAGAGACATAAGAGAATATAGTGATTTGTGTCAACGAAGCTTCCTCGACTATTAACACAAACTATAGACTCCCGTGACCACGTGAAGCAGGCGAAGAGTTGTGTGTCACCAATCACCATGTCAACTTGTATCGTCGGGGCGCTAATCAATACGAAAGAGGGACATGCGGCAAGATCCTTGTAGAGTTCCCCGACAGCCCGCACCAGCAAGATAAATACAACGAAGCCAAAGCGCACTACCAGTTCTCTCGAGTTTTTGGCTGTTTCATAGGTTGAAGGAAGTATCCTTTTCCCTACGTGACAGAAAGAGATAATTTTGGAGCTACGACGTCATTTCTTGCGGCAACCATTGGAATATTACAGAACGATCCAGCCTAGTCTCAATAAACCGCGAGGGACGCATACTCTGTCTGTCCCGAGTCTAAAAATTATATGAAGACAATATTATATAATTTCAATAAGACCATAAGGGTTTCTTATATACTTTCATATGTAGTAAGATTAATTATGTCGATTACCATGGTGCTTTTCCAAATGTTTTACAAACAATAATTAGATTCAGTCATTCAAAATCTTAGTATAAAACTTATGTCTCTTGATTTTTTTATTTCTTTTAGTATGTGAAAGCCCAATTAACTTATAGACTTATGAAAGAGTCATATGGGCCCAAAATAAATAGAAAAGCTGATATTTTAAGACAATTTTAGTTTGTTTATAATAAATTCAAGCTGATATATAAGCAAATCAATTGCACCTGACCACGACCCAGTCCGATCCAACAACCCACTAAGTTTGAATATAATAAACTTCAATTACATCTTAAGAACTTTCTCCCACAAATATTAACTATCAATCAAGGTTTATTAAAAAGATTACAAAGTTTTTATTGAGATGACAATTTTTTCTCGATCTAAGGTTTGAGATGTATGTTTGTGACGGTGGAAGGAGAGACGGTTCCAGTTTTTCTACTGGGAATATTTTGGTGCTGAGATGGGTCGAAAACCTGATGAGACCATGGACAGCTCAACTGAACCACACGAACCGGAGGAGCAGCTTGAACCAGAGAAAGCACCGGAGGAGCAGCTTGTATCAGCGGAAGCAGCGGAGGAAGCATTGATCGTCCCGGCGACTCCTCTAACAAGGTCACGGTCCAAGAGGTTCAACCAAGCCATCAATGGAATACTTAAGGAGTTGGACAAGAAGCTAGAAGACGTGGCTCAAACCACTTTCACAATGCTCACAGCTCATGGTGCTCGGTAAAGGATAAAGTGTTGCTTTGGCGCTCTTTTTCCCTTGTCAAGTTTTGTCCCAATGGATTTTCTTGACAAGGTTTTTAACGAGGCCTAAGTAACATTTTTAGACCCCCCCCTTTGCCAACCCAAGTCGTGGTCCAAAGCCCTTTACAAAGCTTTGGCCCATTATTCTACCTCTTTCTCATTTCAAATTTTGCATTTAATGTTTTGTCATTTCCTAGATATCTTGCATGAACTTGACCTTGTTAAAGCTCTTGCAAGACTGTCTAGGGTTTTATTTCTTTTCTCTCCTTCGTCTCCCCCTTCTCCTATAAAAAGACAATGTATCTCTCTTTCATTTCTTATCAAACATTTAAATCAAAAACTTCTTTTTACTTGTTTGATCAGAGAAGTGTGTAATATCTTCTCAACTTATTTATTTCTTAGTGTTTCATATCTAAGATATAATCAAGCCTGAAGTCTAAGAGATTTCCATCTCTCTTGGATGTTCACAGCGGACCGCCAAACAAACCATACCAATCGATACAAAGGGTGAGAGCAAGGTGAGTCACAATAGTTTACTATTTGTTTACAAAGAAACTCTTGCTTGTACAACTAACCCCGAACCGGTGCTACCGAGTAAAATTGAGTTGGTTTTGCAAGAATATAAGGACGTGTTTCCGGAGGACAATCCCATTGGTTTACCACCTATCTGAGGGATCGAGCATCAAATCAATTTTGTACCGCGAGCCGTCCTACCAAACCGACCAGCTTATCGCACCAACCCAACCGAAACAAAGGAGTTTGAAAGACAAGTGAACGAGCTGATGGACAAAGGACATATTTGAGAAAGCATGAGTCCATGTGCCGTTCCAGTGTTGCTAGTACCAAAGAAAGATGGGAGTTGGCGAATGTGTGTGGACTGCCGAGCCATCAACAACATAACGGTTAAGTATCGCCACCCTATCCCAAGATTAGATGATATGCTTGATGAATTGCATGGTTCTAGCATCTTTTCTAAAATTGATCTTAAATGTGGTTATCATCAAATTTGCATGAAAGAAGGTGATGAATGGAAAACGGCTTTTAAAACTAAACAAGGTTTATATGAATGGTTAGTCATGCCGTTTGGGTTAACTAATGCGCCTAGCACTTTCATGAGATTGATGAATCATGTCCTTAGGAAGCATATTGGTGTATTTGTTGTGGTTTATTTTGATGACATTTTGGTTTACAGCAAGAATTTAGATGACCATGTCATGCATCTTAAACTCGTTTTGGATTTTCTTCGCAAGGAAAAGCTTTATGAAAAATTTAAGAAGTGCACCTTTTGCACAGATAATCTTTTTTTTCCTAGGCTTTGTTGTGAGTGCAGATGAAATCAAGGTTGTTGAGGAAAAAGTCAAGGCAATCAAAGATTGGCCAAGTCTTACAAATGTGAGCGAGGTGATGAGCTTTCACGGCTTAGCAGGATTCTACCGAAGATTCGTCAAGGATTTCAGCACCATTGCCGCCCCGCTTACAGAAGTCATCAAGAAGGACGTTGGTTTCAAATGGGAAGCTGCTCAGGAAACGCCTTCCAGGCCTTGAAAGAAAAGCTCACTAATTCTCCTGTTTTAATTCTTCCAAATTTTATGAAAACTTTTGAGATTGAGTATGATGCCTCAGGGATAGGTATTGGAGCTGTTTTGATGCAGGATCATAAGCCCATAGCGTTATTCAGTGAGAAGTTAGGAGGAGCGACACTCAATTATCCGACCTACGACAAGGAGCTTTACGCATTGGTCCGAGCACTACAAACGTGGCAGCACTATCTATGGCCAAAGGAGTACGTCATTCATACTTACCACGAGTCTCTCAAGCATTTAAAGGGTCAACAAAAGCTCAACAAACGTCATGCACGGTGGGTCGAATTCATAGAAACTTTCCCATATGTGATCAAGTACAAAAAAGGTAAAGATAATGTTGTAGCCGACGCATTATCTCTCAGGTATGTTTTGCTTACTTCTTTAGATGCAAGATTGTTGGGTTTTGAGCAAATAAAAGACTTGTATGCTAATGATTCTGATTTTAGCAAAATATTTCAATCTTGTGAAAAGTTTGCATTTGGAAAGTATTATCGGCATGAAGGATATTTGTTCTTTGAAAATAGACTTTGTGTGCCTCACTCTTCTTTGAGAGAATTGTTTCTAAGGGAAGCTCATGGTGGTGGTTTAATGGGACACTTTGGAGTTGCTAAGACATATAAGGTGATGCAAGAACACTTCCATTGGCCGCACATGAAACAAGATGTTGAACGATTATGTGAACGGTGCGCGACTTGTAAACAAGCTAAGGCTAAGGTTCAATCCCACGGTTTGTATACCCCTTTACCAATTCCTTTGCATCCTTGGACTGATATATCTATGCATTTTGTGGTTGTATTTCCTAGGACTCGGGCTGGTAAGGATTCTATTTTTGTGGTGGTTGATCGTTTTTCTAAAATGGCGCATTTTAATTCATGTCATAAAACTGATGATGCATCTCATGTTGCTAGCTTATTTTTTAGGGAAGTTGTTCGTTTGCATGGCATACCTAAGACTATAGTTTCTGATCTTGACACTAAGTTCCTTAGTTATTTTTGGAAAACTTTGTGGTCTAAGTAAGGAACTAAAGTTGATTTTCTCTACTACATGTCATCCGCAAACTGATGGTCAAACAGAAGTTGTGAATAGAAGCTTGTCTACATTGTTGCGTGTGCTCATTAAAAAGAACCTTAAGACTTGGGAAGATTACTTGCCGCATGTTGAATTTGCTTATAATCATTCTATGCATTTTGCGACTAAGTTTTCTCCATTTGAAATTGTTTATGGGTTCAACCCCACTTCTCCTTTGGATCTAATGCCTTTACCTTTGAGTGAGAGAACAAGTCTTGATGGCAAGAAAAAATCCGATTTAGTTAAATAGGTTCACAAAAAGTCTAAGGAAAATCTTGAGGCCCGGACAAAGCTGTATGAGAAGTATGCGAACAAATGGCGTAAAGAGATCATCTTCAATGAGGGTGATCAAGTGTGGGTTCATCTTAGAAAGGAACGTTTCCCGGAGGAGCGAGCATCCAAACTAATGCCAAGGATTGATGGACCATTCACAGTGCTCAAAAGAATCAACAACAATGCCTACCAACTCGACCTCCAAGGTAAGTACAAAGTTAGTGGCAGTTTCAACATTTCTGACCTTCTTCCTTATTGTGCAGATAATTCAGATTTAAGGTCAAAACATTTTCAAGTGGGAGAGGATGATGATACCATGGACAGCTCAACCGAACCACACGAACCAGAGGAGCAGCTTGAACCAGAGGAAGCACCGGAGGAGCAGCTTGTACCAGCGGAAGCAGCGGAGGAAGCATTGATCTTCCCGGCGGGTCCTCTAACAAGGTCACGGTCCAAGAGGTTCAACCAAGCCATCAATGGAATACCTAAGGAGTTGGACAAGAAGCTAGAAGACGTGGCTCAGACCACTTTCACAATGCTCACAGCTCAAGGTGCTTGGTAAAGGGTAAAGTGTTGCTTTGTTGCTCTTTTTCCCTTGTCAAGTTTTGTCCCAATGGATTTTCTTGACAAGGTTTTTAACGAGGCCTAAGTAACATTTTTAGACCCCCCTTTGCCAGCCCAAGTTGTGGTCCAAAGCCCTTTACAAAGCTTTGGCCCATTATTCTATCTCTTTTTTTAAATTTTGCATTTAATGTTTTGTCATTTCCTAGACATCTTGCATGAACTTGACCTTGTTAAAGCTCTTGCAAGACTGTCTAGGGTTGTATTTCTCTTCTCTCCTTCGTCCCCCCCTTCTCCTATAAAAAGACAATGTATCTCTCTTTCATTTCTTATCAAACTTTTAAATCAAAAACCTTCTTTTTACTTGTTTGATCAGAGAAGTGTATAATATCTTCTCAACTTGTTTATTTCTTAGAGTGTCATATCTAAGATTTAATCAAGCCTGAAGTCTAAGAGATTTTCATCTCTCTTGGAAGTTCAATTTGTTTCCCTTTCAATCCGCTGCCAATCCACCCCTTCGCCTTCTCCGACGAACATCTTTCCAATCCGCTGCATCTTTCACCCCTTCATCTTCATCATTCCGACCATTCACCTTCAAGATCTTGCAAAGTGTGTTCTTGGGCGTAGATCCTCATCCAGGAGTCTATCAAAACCCCTCTCTGGTTATGGTTAGGTTTTGTTTGTCGACTCAAGGTTTGACCTCTTTTGGGAGAATCTTGGATCCACGGGTTGTGCTTGTGTGGATTTGGGTGGAATTGATTGAGGATTTTCTAAGGATTCATGTTAATGGGAAATTGCATTCGTGGATTTTTTTTTCCAGATTTTTGGTGTGGTAAAGATTTCGTATCACTTCAAATTGATTCTGCGGTTATTGCTTTTATGGTTATGATATCTTCAAGTTTGGAATTTGGTTTCTCCATTTCAATCGCCCGATGTTTTTTTTTGTCAAGGGGATATTCAAGGATTTATTGATAGGTGTGTTTGCGGAAAGTATTAGGATTTGATTTTTGATTGTTGCAGGAGCAAATGTTTTATGTAGTTGTGGTGTATTTATTTGGCTCCGAGTAGCATCTTTTGATATCTCTCTCTTTTTGTTCAGAGTGGTGTGTGTTTCTGAGTATTATTTCCGTGCAAGTGATCTTCTTTGTGGGTGTGTTCATGTTTGCAGTTTGTCATGGCTCAGTTGGCGTTTAACAAAGGGAAGTTTCCATTGGTTCGCACAGAGACGGTGAAGATCTCCAGTTCTGTTTTGGCTCAACAGACTCTGACTTTGATTGTGAGGCCGATGAATCCGGTTGTTCAGAGGATGGATTCTTGGATTGCTAACTTGCCAAAGATTTGGAAGCTGGAAGATAAAGTGGTGGGGGCTGATTTGGGGCAGGGAACTTTCTAGTTTAACTTTGAGGAGGAGGAGGAGCTTCAGGGGGTCTTGCATAATGGTCTGTACCATTTTGATGGATGGATGATCTATCTGGTGCATTGGGAGCCAATTGTTTCAGATTCTTATTCGAGGGCTATCAGTTTTAGGTGAAAGTTATTGGTATTCTGATGCATCTGTGGGAGATCGCAACTCTTGAGGCTATTGGGGGAAAATTTGGGTTAATTCGAGAGTTGGATGAGGAGACTGGAAGCATATGTGTTATGATCAATGGTTTTAGTCTTCTGCTTTTCAAAATGGTGGTGCCTTTAATACTGGTGATGAGGTGGTTGTAGTAACCCGTACTAAGAGTAAAAATTTCAAGTCAAAATTCATCGGACAAAGGGAGTTGGGAAGCCAAAGGAGGCCGAATAAAGAAAGACTGTCAAGACAGAGGTAAAAAAAAAATCAAGAAAACAACATCAAAGGCCGAGAGGACATCGATGGTACCAAGAGGCCAATGTGCCGTCTCTTGACCTGGACCCAGAGCCGCGACCCAGAATTTTTCAACCATCCATACGGGGCGCGTGAAGAGGAGATTCGTCCTGTCTTGTTGCTTAATGAAATTTCATGCAAATAAGGAGACAAGGATGCCAAGTGTTAAGGGATGAGTGTGAACGCAAAAGATTCTATCGGCCACTTGTTTATTTCATGCAAAAATTCCACCAAGTGTCCAGCCGCTTGTGCCACTTGTCTTGAGCCAAAAATCGCACTCTCACCTAGAAATAGATCCTTAGACCCATTTTTGTTAGTTTTCCATTCCTTAGTCGAAAAGAGAGAGATAGAGAGAGAGAGCGAGCGAGAGTCCGACTAGAGTGTTCTCTTTCGTGTGTCTTTATTTGCGTCTGTTTAGCATTAGCAAAGGCTGCATTTCACGTTGATAGCCAGTGTACCAGGTGTATGATATGTTCGCGTCAAGTCCTCGCCACTTAGCGCTAGAAGTCTGAGTATATTTTCGTTTCTTTTCAGTCATGCCCATGTGAGTTTCAAAGCATGTGATATGGTACATGGTAGGTTGGGTTGTTGGTTTTATTTCCTTAAGTTTTGCTTGATAGACTTAAGCATTTTAGATAAGTGTGGGTTTTTGATAGTTGCTTAGGATTTTTGTGTTAAATCTAGGCATTATTGTTGGTTATTCGTGTAGATTCGTTATTATCCATCTAGATCGAGTTCTAGGTAGTTAAGTCTCGTTTATTGCTTGATTTGCATGTTATTTGTGTTGCTTGTGAGGTTTGTGATTATTGCTTGTTTGCATGTTTTTGTGATTTTGTGTCTAGATCTTAGTCTCTAGATTTTACTCTAGTTACTTAAGTTGCATGTTATTGTTGTTGCATGATTGCTTGTGTGCATTGCATGTTATTGTTGTTTTTATGTTGCTTGTGTGCCTTTCATGTTTTTTTTTGTTTGTGTGTGTAGGTGAAGACTTCCCCAAGGCCGTAATTTGTGTGGATTACAAAGACTCGGAGAGACAGGATTCAGCCTATGGTTGAGTACTATACGACGGTGTAGCCGAGGGCGCCTGTAGAGAAGGACTCGCATGTGATGTTCTATGCTCGTGTAATCTTTGTGATTGCGAGCATATATGTTCACGGTGTGGGGGAAGTGATGGAGTGAAGGGCCCTAGGAGTATGAAGAAGAGAAGAGTCATTAGCTTCCGCTAGAGTATACTTAGTGACATCATACTTTTATTGCATGACTAACTTGTGTGTTATCTTGCATGTTGCATTTGATTGTTGCATGTTGTTTGCTTTGCTTGCATGTTGTGTGTTGCTAGTTTGGGTTGGGGTTGGGTTTTGGTTTCTAGTTAGGTTTTCGAACTCATTGAGTAACTAGCACTCAAGACACCATAATTTGTTTTGCATGTAACCTTAGTGGGGAAAGCCTTAGAGGGTGCACAGGACATTAGGTCAGACGGTGTAGTGTTGTATTGCCTTTGTAAGATGCTTTTAAAAAATTAAGTTCTTGTGTTTTGGCCTTAGGCTTGGCGCCATAAACGTTGTGAATGTTTTCTGAACTTATTTTGTGAAGTAATTATAAAGTATGAAGTTGTTTTCATTATGTTTTGTGTGGTTTCGAATGTTACTAGCCTTGTCCGGGCCAACACAACACACCACACCGCGAGGATTGCAAAGCATAAGCACTCTTTCGTGGGTGGAATTGTGGTAGGGAGGACCGGTTGGTAAGCTGCAGCTTTCGTCCCTCGACCGAACCACCTTGGCGCAGTTCCCATCGTAGTGTCCCATGGCTGTACGTTGGCTTGTCCAGCCATACGACGGTTTGGGGAGTTACACTAGTGATCAATATCGAGTATGAGAAATTGAGTGGTTATTGCATACAATGTACTAGTCTTACCCATGAGATGAGTGTCTATCCAGAAGTGAATGTGGTTGTAGGTGGAAGTGCTTTTAAGGATCAGTCTGATAAGAAGGGAGTCTTGAAGCAACATAAAACGAGTAAGTAGGGTCCTCATCATCATGATGGAGGGTGGGAGAAGCCAAGAAAATATGTTAAACGTGCATTGGAAGTTTAAACTGAGCAGTTTAGTGATTGGAGTCATCAACAGCATTATGTAAGGGATTCTAGTAATTCCGGTTATCCTCTTCATGCGAGGAAGCAATGTTCTTTTTGGGGACATGATAAGATTTTTTCTAGTTACAAGGCTGCATCTGGTGAAGGCTCCGATATGGTTGGTTCTCAGGCTGTTGGGGGTGAGACTTTGGGCCAGCTTCCCGAATTTTATTTGAGTAGGAAGGCTACTAGGCCTGTCTGGCCCAAGCCAAAAAAGGTGAAACAGGATTCTGGTGGATAGAATTATCACTTTGCTGTTCTGGGTGTTGCTTCATCTTCAGAGTTGGGTGTTATTCCAATGGACTTAGCTATGGAGAATACTACTACTGCGGGTTTGGGATAACTCATAAAAGGATTGGATTTCAATGAAAGTGTGGATGATCTGTTAGAGGAAGGAGACTATAATGATGAGGTTCCATCTGAGACTATGGGTTCTGGGTCTGAGCTTCCGGTTGGAGTGGGATCGGAGGAAGGCTCTGGTGAGGATGTTAGCGTTGCTTAAGGTACATCCTCTGTCTCTGATCCATTATCTTTGGTTTTGAGTGAGGTGAGTGTGGCTTTGGAGGATATTCGTTTGCATAAACAGTCTGGTTCTAAAGCTTTTGTTAGTAGCTCTTATGTTAAACGTGGATATGGTGGTTTTAAGAAAAATGTATTACTTTTGGCTTCTCCTGGGAAACGTTTGTTGGCTAAAGTGCTTTATCCTAAATCTGCAGGAGCAAGTATTAATCAGAAGGTAATGGGTAAGCAAGCTTATAAGGCTAAAGATGGCATTTCTGCTAGTGGAGTGTAAATAGGGGATGGTGGCTCTCCCAAAACCACTGGCTCAAACATAAAGATTTTAAGCTGGAACTGTCATGGCATAGGAATGGATCTGTAGCACCCGGACCACCACATCTTAGTGGGCCCCATGTCCGATCCCAGTCCATGGGCCTATCGTCCTTAATGGGCCTCACATCCTCTCACTAAGCCCGTGAGCCCATCCATATCCAACGGTCGGTTTGCTACGTCCGGGAGGCTTTCAAGACTTGTTACCGTCCCTACAAATCATTACATGATCTTTCCCTATGTTTTGTCCTCACTCGCACAGTTCCGACAATCATTTCCCGGAAGGTCATCCATCTTGAGACTACTCGAGCTCAATCACGCTTAACTTTGAAGTTCTCTCAAGACCCTTGACTGAAAAGATAAATGCACTTTGGTGACATAGGTGGTCAAATCAATTTTTTTAAACCTCTCCTCAAGTCTCTGAAACTGGGGTATCACAGGATCTGACAGAGGGGTATCTCACGGATTTGTGGAGGATAAATAAGCCCAACATTTTATTTTTATCAGAAACAAAAAAAAAATGTTTTTCCTATTTAAAGAAATTTCAAAATAAGTTTGGTTATAATAAGTTGTACACTATTGAACCATGTGGGTCCCGTGGAGGTTTAGCTTTATTTTACAGGGATTCAATAAAACTTGATATTTTATTTGATTGTGATCGTTTAATTGATGTTCAAGTTTATTTGGGGCAACAAGTTTTGTTTTTGTCATTTCTATATGTTGATCATGTTCCTAAACATCGGGAGAATGTCTGGGATAAATTAATTGACATTAGTTCTTTGAGTATGGATCCTTTGTTTATGATTGGAGATTTAAATGAACTAGTAGGTAATCACGAAAAATTGGGCGGAGCATTAAGGCCGGCTTCTTCCTTTCTTCCTTTTTATTTCCATGATTCGTTATTATTGTATGCTAGAGTTTCCTTGTTATGATGAGCAGTTATCCTGGCGTGGTAATAGGAGAAATAATCAAGTTGTTAGATGCCGGTTAGTCCATGCATCAGGGAACGAAGACTGACATGTCTTTTTCCTCACTCTCGGGTTGATTATCTAGATATGATTGGTTCTGATGATCGTCCTATATTAGCAACTTGTGCAAAAACTTTTGTGCGATATACTGAACAAATTCGCTTTAACAAGAGGTGGAATGGCAAGGAGGGGCTTAGTGGGGCCGTGGAGTTTGGATGGAACCGAACAAAAAATTTTAGGATCTCGGGTTTTGTGGACAAAGTCAAGAATTATCGGAATTTATTTCATGGTGGATGAAATTAATGTCCATTCTGGTCCCTCTCTTATTGCCTCTCTCAAGATGGCTTTGGATGATTCCAAGATGGATGATTCCATTTCACAATCGAAAATTAATTTGATAGAGAAGAATTTGAACGAGGCTTATCGAGACGAGGAGATTTATTGGCAACAGAAAGTTGGAAATTCTGGTTAATGGTTGGGGATAAGGATACTAAGTTCTTCCATGCTTCAACTAAGCAAGGTATAGAATAGTAGGTTTGTATGGATCTGATGATTCATGGAATGAATCGGACTCTGGTATGGAACAGATTGCCTCCCCCTACTTCACGGATCTTTTCCATAAGTCTAATGTGATTGGCATCTCAGAAATGGTCCAGGAAGTAAGTCCTCTAATTACAGAGAGTATGAATAGGCAGATTACGAGGGAGATCTCTGAGTCGGAAGTGCGTAAAGCTTTGTTTGCTATGCATCCAGAAAGAAACACCAGGATCGGATGGTATGATGGCTCTGTTCTATCAGAGTTTTTGGCCCTCCTTAAAAGGGGATCTCGTAGAGTTGGTTAAAGATTTTTTCCGATCTGGTAGGTTCGAAAATAGATTGAATGAAACAAATATTTGTCTTATCCCAAAAAGTAGATAAGCCTGAAAGAATGGCGGAATTTAGGCCGATTAGACTTTATAATGTAAGTTATAAGATTATTTCTAAGATTTTATGTTTTCGGCTGAAGAGAATTTTACCTTCCCTAATTTTGGAAACTCACTCGGCTTTTGTATCTGGATGTTTGATTATGGATAATATTCTTATTGCTCAGGAGATGTTTCACGGTTTAAATACTAATCGTCGGTGTATATCGGATTTTGTGGTGTTTAATACATACATAAGTAAAGCTTATGATCGTGTCAAATGGTCGTTCCTAGAAGCGGTCCTGTGTCGGTTGGGATTTGATGGTAAATGGATTTCATGGATAATGTGGTGTGTAAGTTCAGTTTTGTATCAAGACATTTTAAATGGCCAGCCTCGAGGTTATATTCTTCCAGAATGGGGTTTAAGACAAGGGGACCCTCTTTCTTCATATTTGTTTATTCTTTGTACGGAAGTTTTGATTTCTAATATCAAAAAGGTTGAGAGGGAGAAGAAAATCACGTGTATCAAATTAGCCTGTGATTGTCCACCTTGCTATTTGCATATGACAGTCTCTTTTCTGTAAAGCAGAAGAGGAGGAGTGTAAAAGAAATTTGGATATCATTTGTCTCTACGAGAAAGTCTCGGGTCAGGAGGTTAATCTTGCTAAATCATCTATATTTTTTGGGAAGAAAGTACCGGAACAAGTTAGGGAGCAGCTTAAATCCGTGATTGGTATTTCTAAAGAAGGAGGTATGAGCTCCTATTTGGGTATCCCTGAAAGTCTTCAGGGTTCTCGTAATAAAGTCTTCAGTTATGTTCGTGATCGGTTGGGTGTCATGTTAAAGTCTTCAGTTATGTTCGTAGAGCTCCACCAACCCATGTAATGTCATGTTTTAAACTTCCTCAGGATTTAACAACTAAGTTAACAAGTGCCATTTCAAATTTCTGGTGGAGCTTAGGATAAGTTGTGTGAAGGGAAAATAAGGGAGTTTTGGGGTTTACATTGGGTAGCTTAGGATAACTTGTGTGAAGGGAAAATAAGGGAGTTTTGGGGTTTAGAGAGCTCGATACCTTTAATGATGCTATGCTTTTGATCAGAGTTCAATTAAAACCCAAAGCACAGTCAACCACGATCAAGTGGTGTCGTCGTAGCACTTTACGGTCGAATCCACAGAGACCAAGCGATACACTATGAAACTATATAGATCAAATTAGGCTAAGGCAATGAGGAAGATTGTAATTCAAGTAACCGAACAAAACAGAAAATAAATAAGAGTTTGTAAAATCAAGAGAAAGAATTGGACGCAGGGAATTAGTTAGGGGATATGATCACGAAATTAGGTGATGGGTTGGGATAGCTTTAGGAACCGTTCTTGAACTCAAATCTCAAATATAAAACTAACCTACTGTCGCAGCATTAGTTATCTATGCAAGCAATTGAATAAACCCTAAACCGTCGTTTGAATCTAAACAATCTTAGCAAGCAATAAGTTCTAGTTTGATTATGTTCACAAGGTGCCTCAACTTCAACTGTCGTTGGCTAAGGATCACCTTGCTCACCTATGTTATGTTCAAGCAATTCAACAACACTTTTGATGCCTAGATGAATTTAACCTAAGAACATAAACTAGGTAGCTAATCTAGTTTAAGCAATAAGAACAACAATAGATGAAGAACTCAACAGATCAATCCCAGATCTAACAACCTAAATTAGAGAATCATAAAACCCCCTTTGAAACCCGAAACCCAACAGTTAAACTACTCAGACATGGCAATCAAAGAACAGCAAATCAAGGATGAAGAAATCATAATCAAATTGCAAAAAGAAATAAAAGGGTTCAGAATTCTTCTCCAAAGGGTTAGAAAGGATCAGAGATCTTCTCCCAAGCTTACAAGTGCTCAAAAGCTGCGTAGAATAAAAGTTCTTTTTCTAGAGGTCGAGCCTCGTGCTTAAATAATAAAATAAAACCCTAAAAAGTCGGTTTAAAACAAAAAAGGAAAAGTTGCATCGGGGACGGGATTGGTCGATCTCGAGCGAGGATCAGTCGATCCGGAACGTTTTTCTGCTCTCACTCCATCTGCTTGCTAGCCCGATCAGTCTTCAACCAATTTAGCTCCAGATGCATATTTTCATCCCCAAAACGCTCAGATTCCTTCCAAAGTCACCTAGGACCTGTAAAGACTCACTAAAGACTAAAAAGACTCTAAAAGCACACTTGGACCTAACAAAAGACTCAAAGCAAGTGTAAAAACTATAGTTAAAACCCTATAAAATGCAGACACATCAATTCCTCGGACTTGAATCTTTGCTTGTCCTCAAGCAAGAACAGACAAAAACTCAAGAACAGAGAAAATGTTTGAAAGTGGAAACTCACATATTCTTGGGAACCTCTTCTTTGCACTCTTCATCACATCAAATCGAGAACTACTTTCTGTACTCTGCCCATGATTAGGATCAACACTCCCTACTCTGAACTCCACAGCCTTAGAGAACCTTCAGTCTCCCCATCGTTGTCTCTCTACATCAGATTAGTAAAAAGGTGCGGTCTTACCAAGGGGGTATCGATCATTGAACTTTTGACTCCTTTAACCTCTTATCGCCCAAGACCTCCTCTTATGCTCCATTTTCTCTCTCTTTTCTCACTTCCAAAGGATTGATTTCTTCCTAATTTTATAGGGTATCATTTTTTTTTTTATCAATCCTTTGCTCCTTGTTTGTGGACAGGTTTCCGTGAGTTCCGAAAGATGCACAGGTTTACGCACAACCCTCGGTTCACTTCTTTTATTACCTATATCCTCTTCTTCTTTAACTTTTTCTCTTTTCTTCTCTCTTTTTTTACTGAGTACTGAAGGGAAGAGAGAGGGGAAGCATACTTTTGAGGAGATGCATGTCTTGTGGGGCTTGAAGGGAGGAGTCTTGTCCGATGTATACCAAGCCCCAAGGTAAGAAATTAAATCCGGTTAAGTCTTGTCAAAGCTAGAGACAACTTCTTGTTCAACTTAGTGTTCTCCTTGGCGAGTGTCTTTTGGGGCGTGTTGATACTGCTCATGTTCATTCCAAGCTTCATTCCAAATCAGAGGTACAAAAGTAATCATAAGAGTGTTAGCTCAAAGCAAAAGATTCCTAGAAATGATCATAGTTTCCCAATTTTTATTTATTTATTTATTTTTTGTTTTGTTTTAGACTCGATATAAAAAATAAGAAAATGACTCAAAGATCCGAAAAATCAAAAGAAAACAACCAAAGAAAACGATATTTGTAACTTGGAGACATCCCTCCCCCGGACTTACTTCACACCGTCCCGGTGTGAAAGCAAAGACAAGAAAAAGGAACCTCTGACAGGAAAATAAGAAAATTGAAAAAGAAAAATAAAGGAAAAGAATGAAAAACCGGTGATCTCGCATCTGGTGTTGGAGTGGTGTTGGCAAGGGTGGGGACCGATCAGTCTCAGAATGGGGTCGACTGATCTGTCACATTATTGAACTTGGAGATACCCGCAGTAAACCAACGGGATCGACCGATCTGTAAGGAGGATCGATCGATCCGAAGCTCCTGGAACAAAAAATTTCGCATCTTCTGCGTTTGGAACTTGCTCCTGAAAACACTTAATAGCAGACGTGATTTCACCGTAATAAATCCTAAAAACAAAACCAAAATCCTAAGATAAATAAAAATAAAAGGGTAAGCCAGCACAAACCCCATGGGTTGCCTCCCATAAGCGCTAGTTTAAGGTCTATAGCTTGACCGTGGTTTTAGGTGTCAAGTGATGGGAGGATGAGAACTCATATCAGAACAAGCTCTCCAATTTGTCAGCTTAAGCTCCAGAACCTTTTTCAACATACCATCCACTGCTTCTTGGCCTTTTTCTTTCAACTCCGGAGTAAGGATGGCTTTAACTTTAGAGAAAGGCCGAGATATTCCTTTACACTTCACCTTGTACTCAATGGTATCTCTAACATATATCTGGGGTACCAAGGTTATGTGAAGATTTGGTATTACTCTCTCTAACTTCGGCTTGTCTCTCTTGTTAACCCTCTTAGACCTTTTCTCAGAAAAATGAGTGTCTCCATCCAGGACTTCATTGACCTCATTCTTATCACCACTCTCTCCCATTATCACGACATCCACCTTCTTCTCATGTTCTACAACTAGACAAGAGCCATGTCGTATAGCTTCATTTGCACTGATTGCATTGTAGAAGACCTTATCATCAATGTTAGAGAAAGTTATCCTCTTATTAGGCAAGTCAACAACTGCTCCCACTGTTGCTAAGAAAGGTCTCCCAAGAATCAAAGGCATAACAGAACCCTCGCTCATCCACAACATGAAAATCTGTAGCAACCAAGCAACTCCCAACTCGAACATCTAAATTACTAATGAAGCCTTGTGGAGTCGTGGTGACAGCATTTGCAAACTTTAGAGAGACCTTAGACGCCTTCATATCATCTATCCCCAACATCTCTGCAACAGCCTTAGGCATTACATTCACACTGGATCCAGTGTCACAAAGGGAGTCCTCAAAGTTCACTCCTAGGATGGAGCATGGAACAACAAATTTTCCTCGATCCTCTAACTTTGGTAGTCTTTTCAAAACTGGAGCATGAATGCCCTTCTCTCGAGCCAAAGATGCCTTAACCTCCACCAAATCATTTTCTTCAACCACAACATCATTGTAAACCTTCTTAAACAAAGAGATATGCTTTACTGCCTCTGTAAAGGGAATGTCAGCAATGAACTCACTTATAGCTTCTTTGTACCGACCATACTTCTTTTCATCCAGAGGTTTCTTCTCTTGTCTTCTTGGAAAAGGAATTTGTGGTCTATAGGGCTTTGGTTCCACAAGAATTGATTCCTTGGTATCTGCATCGGGAACAACTGAGCTGGGTTTTCCCATACCTGCAACAGGAACCGACTGGTCTGGACGTGGAGCGGTCGATCTGGGACTTTTTGAAACTGGTTATGCATCATTGACGGGATCAATCGATCTATAAGGGGGATCGGTCGATCCAACTTCTCTGGGGATCAAACTCGAATTAGCAGAATGGATCGGACCGGCTGGTCCAGTCTCAGGATTGATTGATCCCGTTTCTACGGAAGCCAAACATGAGTTGATCACAGCACAACTCAGCCCATCTTCGATCCCACCATGGAGTGTTATAGCATTGCATGACTCTTTGTTCTTAGAGCTAGAAGAAATAGCAGAGACTCTCTTATCAATGGAATCAACACGTGAACTCAACCTCTCAAATTTCCCATTTAAATCATTGTACATGCTATCAATCTTGATATTAATCTCAGCAGAACTTTTCTTATGGCCCTCCAGCAGTGCTTGCATCATCAATTCAAGTTTGTTCTCTTGTGGAGCTGCAGATGGCGCGTGGTATCCTTGGACGTTTGAGCTACTAAATCCAGCACCTTTGTTCTGAAATCCTTGCGAGAAGTTACCTTGTTGATTATGTGGAGGAAACACTTGATCTTGAGGATTCTCGACGTTAGCGCTTCTGTAGGAGAGATGAGGATGATTTTTTATAATTCTGATTAAACCCATGATTCTGATAGTTCCCTTGTCCTCCTACATAGTTCAGCTCCTTTGTCCCCTCAAAACCTGAATTTACTCCAACTTGCTGATACGCACCTGTCTGCCCGTCGCACATATTGACAGTTTGATGATCTCTCTTCAAAAGAAGGTCTACCTTAGCAGTGAGACTCTTAATAACATATGTATTCACGGAGCTAACAACACGCACTGAACGATCATACTCATGGCTATGATTGCTGTTACTCGCTGCAAGATTTTCGATCAAGAGGTTTGCTTCAGCGGCAGTATTAGTAGAAAAATCTCCTCTGCTGGCAGTATCAAGTGCCATCTGGTACTTCTGGTCAATTCCTCCATAGAAGATGTTCATAAGATTCTCTTGTGAAAAGCCATTATGAGGACAATCCCTCATATACTCCTTAAATCTCTCCCACGCTTCACAAAAAGACTTTGTACCACCTTGTGAGAAGGTAGTGATCTTGCTCCTTAACATAGCTGATCGTGACTTAGTGTAGAAGTGGTTCAGAAACTGTGCTCTACACTGCTCCCAAGTGGTAAGTGATCCTCGGTCCAAGAGATTTAGCCATCTCAAAGCCTTATCTCCTAAAGAGAATTGGAACAAAGTCAACATGAGGTAATCATATGGAACTCCATTAGACCTTGTTGTACTAGCCAATCTCTCAAAAGCTTCAATATGGTCCAGAGGGCTCTCTGAGGCTAATCCATTAAACACACGATTCTGAACCAAATTGATGAGACTGTGCTTAATCTCATAATCTTGTCTCGCAGGAGCAAGAGGATGAATCGCAGACTGATTCGCAAATAGCCTGTTGTGAGCATCTTCGTCCCTCAAAGTAGTTCGTCTTGCTGGTGGATTCAGCTCAGCTGCATTATGCTCTTGTGGTGAAGGAGGAGGAGGCGGAATAATGACCTCTTGAGGGTTAGGCTGATGACCATCTGGATTCTGTCCATCCTCCATCTTGTCAGCTTTAGCTTTCGCTTTCCTGTTTTCTCGTTCGAGTAGGGCTAACTCTTCGTTTCACAGATTACGCAAATCTGTAGGCTTGTGGCTTCTTGTTTGCATGCACCTGAAACACAAGAGAAAGAACACAAGAACTAATTAGTAAATAAAAAAATAAATAAACCTTAGACTAAATTCAACTCTAAAATTTCAAAGGCAACATTTGGTCCCCGGCAACGGCGCCAAATTGATCAGAGTTCAATTAAAACCCAAAGCACACTCAACCACGATCAAGTGGTGTCGTTGTTGCACTTTAGGGTCGAATCCACAGAGACCAAGCGATACACTATGAAACTATATAGATCAAATTAAGCTAAGGCAATGAGGAAGATTGTAATTCAAGTAACCGAACAAAACAGAAGTTTGTAAAATCAAGAGAAATAATTGGGCGCAGGGAATCATTTAGGGGATATGATCACGAAATTAGGTGATGGGTTGGGATAGCTTTAGGAACCGTTCTTGAACTCAAATCTCAAATATAAAACTTACCTACACTCGCAGCATTAGTTATCTATGCAAGGAATTGAATAAACCCTAAACCGTCATTTGAATCTAAACAATCCTAGCAAGCAATAAGTTCTAGTTTGATTATGTTCACAAGGTGCCTCAACTTCAACTGTCGTTGGCTAAGGATCACCTTGCTCACCTATGTTCTGTTCAAGCAATTCAACAACACTTTTGATGTCTAGATGAATTTAACCTAAGAACATAAACTAGGTAGCTAATCTAGTTTAAGCAATAAGAACAACAATAGATGAAGAACTCAACAGATCAATCCCAGATCTAACAACCTAAATTAGAGAATCATAAAACCCCATTTGAAACCCGAAACCCAACAGTTAAACTACTCAGACATGGCAATCAAAGAACAGTAAATCAAGGATACAGAAATCATAATCAAATTGCAAAAAGAAATAAAAGGGTTCAGAATTCTTCTCCAGAGGGTTAGAAAGGATCAGAGATCTTCTCCCAAGCTTACAAGTGCTCAAAAGCTTCGTAGAATAAAAGTTCTCTTTCTAGAGGTCGAGCCACATGCTTAAATAATAAAATAAAACCCTAAAAAGTCGGTTTAAAACAAAAAAGGAAAAGTTGCGTCAGGGACGGGATTGGTCGATCTCGAGCGAGGATCAGTCGATCCGGAATGTTTTTCTGCTCTCACTCCATCTGCTTGCTAGCCCGATCAGTCTTCAACCAATTTAGCTCCAGATGCATATTTTCATCCCCAAAACGCTCAGATTCCTTCTAAAGTTACCTAGGACCTGTAAAGACTCACTAAAGACTAAAAAGACTCTAAAAGCACACTTGGACCTAACAAAAGACTCAAAGCAAGTGTAAAAACTATAGTTAAAACCCTATAAAATGCAGACACATCAGCTTGCTAAACAGTACTTTTGATTGATTCAATTCCCGAATTCTTTGTTTTCCCAAGTGCTGCAAGGTCGGTATTTTAGGAACAAACATCTTTTTCGACTTAAAAGCCTCATTCATGTTGTTTGGTTGGAAGAGCATTTTCTCGCCAAAAAACTTAGTAATGCGTGGAGAAAGGTGGCTGGTGGAAAATGGTTTCAATATTTTGGTATGGCGAGCTCCTTGGATTCCTGATCAACATCCTCGACCTGCTAATGGTAGAGGTAGATTTTTGCATCCAGATTAAATGGTTAATCATTTAATTAATCCAACCAGTAGGGAGAGGTATTTACATATTCTTCAGGAGTTTCTAGATCTGGAGGATATTCAGATTATTTGGAGTATGGCTATAAGCAAGCTTATTAAGCCAGAGTGTTTTGTATGGCATTATTCAAAATCTGGGAAATACTCCGTGAGATTGGGGTACGGGTTGGCTAGTGATTTATCATGGTTTTTACGGTTTTCAACCTTGATATAAGTGTGCTTTTCGAATCTTTTGATTTGCCTTTTCTAGGTTGTTTTTGAGTATTTGTAGGATTAGATACCTATTGGCAAGGATGGAGCATAATGGAGCAAAATAGGAGGATTTGGAGCACATTCGAGCATTGAGGTGATAACAGGATTTTCACCCAGGGTATTAATTTCCTATGCAGTTGTAGTACAAAGGGTTCTCCATCCAAATGGTTGTTATGCTAGCAAATAAGATATGATCAGAAGCACGCAAGTCAAGCCAAGCAATAATTGGGGTTTAATCTAACAATCCTAAAATAAGTAAGAGAAAATAAATAAGCAAGAACTACACGATCTAAGCACTCGATGCAAGCATTCGAGTACATGATCAGGTGGAGTGATCGGGTTAAGAAGTCACGGATGAACAGCTCGAAGGTATACACGAAGCTGGTGATAGAGTACCAGTTTGGGTAAGTGAACGAGTTACTAAATAAAGTTAAACGATTGATACATGAAAGCTCCTAAGGATGGGGTAATCGACTCATAAGTTTTCCTGACAAGTATGGATGTCCTACATGCCTCAAGCAAATATCCCCTAGACAATGAATCTCTAAAATCTTGTTAAAACACTCTCGTGATAGAAACAATCAACCTTGATCACTCCCCTATCCAACTCTCGTTGGAGAAACATGACCAAACAGGCAATACAAACCGATTCATTATTGTCAATAAACTCCTTACACATCTAATCTCTTAAGCTAAGTGAAAAAATCTCTAGCATTGATTGATTCAAGCATTTCAACTACATGTCTCGATGGCAAAACACCCTAGATCTAATCCAACCTCTCGGTCTGAAAATAGCATTAAGAACACCAATCTATAAAGGAATTTATATAACATAAACATTCAAACTAAGACATCCTACCCGATCAAAAACACATATTTGTCTATCCCATCCCTAGAAACTTTGTTTCACTACTCAGATCTCATTCCAGAAAACATAAAAACACAGATAAACAAAAACTGCATTGTATTGAAAATAAGATAAAAGTTGAAGAGTACAGAATCGAAAACTAAGAAGAATAGCTAAAAGAAATAAAAATAAATCCTAATAAAGTAGAAAAGGTGTTTTAGTCGCTCAAAATCTCTCTCAGAAGCTCTTGCTCTCTGTGTAGAGTGTATGCGGCGTGCTTCCGCGAGAGGAAGAAGAGGGGTTTTATATATGGAAACCCTTTTAACCTAGCTGCTCCGTCCTGTCCGAGGGTCTGCTCGATGAGGTGCACGAGGATAAGGTCGGGTTGTTCCTCGGGTAGGTCTTCGGGTCATTCTTCCTTCTCTTGGATCCTCCTCGATCGGGTTGAGGTTCGGACTATTCTTCCTGCTCAATAGCTCCTTCGAGTACATGCTCGGATTTGACCTTGTTTCTCCCTATTTTAGGCTCTAAAGCACATGTTTTCATCCAAAATGTGCAAATGCAAGAATGCAACACCCTAAATGGCCTAAATGCGAATTCCTACAGTTAATGGCCTAAAAATGCTAAGGTTAGGGTATATATAATGCAAAATTTGGACAACAAATGATGCTTAAAACATGTAAATTAGAAAGTTATCACACCCCCAAACTTAAATCTTGCTAGTCCTCTATCAAGGAAGTAGGAGGATGAGCTTTAAAAATGAGGACTCATAACCTTTTTGTGCTAAGCGAAGGATTTAAGCTATAGTCCTTAAAGATAGTTTAATGGTGCTAAGATCAATCAACATACTTACGAATATTTTTCTATGCTTATTACCATGCATCGATCTAGTTCGACCTCCAACTAAAAGTAAAGACTTGCAATTCCAAAGAACATCTCTTTCACATTCATTAAAGTGTTTGACGAATTCTTGCAAATGGGAGGTGAATCAAGCTCAATCGGATTCAAGGATAAGGCTTTTTTGGTAGGGTGGTTTCAAACAATGACTTTGGGTGGTTTTCTCTCAAAAGATGGAATGCTAGACAGTTGCAAAAACTATCTAAGATTGAGAACAATTAGGGCATACAAAGCTTAATTCTTGATAATCTACCATTTTCTCATTCATTTTCTTTATGTTAAACACCCTAGAATAAAACTGCCCACAACCTTGATTTTAACTCTTTTTTTTTTTTTACAATCCCTAAGGTCTAAACTTTAAACATCTAGCTCTTTTGTGTTTTTTTTTTCTTTGCTAAACTCCTTATAATATTCCTATTTTTTTTTTCTTTTTCTAGGAGACTATAGCAAGATATTTTTCTCTTTTTTTTTTTTTACTTAGAGACTTAGAGCTAATTAAACCGAACCTTAGGGGCTTGCTTCTTTAATTTCTCTTTTATTCCTCAACTCAACCCCAAATAATCATGCTAACCACCTATCTTTCAAAACCGATTCTATAAGCTAGTCCAAATGATTCTAACTTAGCTAAATCAAGAGCCAGTTCTTTGTCGTTCTAAATACTCTCAAGGTTTCACAACCTATAGCACAATGAAAAGGCCTCACTCAACAATTCACAACAAGGTTTGAAAGAAAGGTTTGGGTTTAAGGATAGGGAAAAACAAATCGGGTTAAACGAAAAGATTGACAAAAATGGAGTGTTAACCTGAGTTTAGAGTTACCATGAGCAAGTATTCAAATTCCATAAGCAAGACAATTTAAGTTCAGGTTAAGTCCAATAATATAGAGATGATGCAATGTTCAAGCAAGTGGAGGAAGCTTTCAAAAGACACAAGGTTTCAAACAAAGATTTTTCATTTTTTTCCAAAGATTGATCTAGCAACAATGAACTGTGATTAAGGGCTATAACTTCAATCCTAAGGTTTGACTTTAAACAAGGTGGTTTTAATCATTGTCCCTTAAGATGCATATGCAACAATCCTATGTGAAGCAGTCTAGACTCAATCCTAATATGTAAATGCAACTACATGAACACTTTTTTTTAATTTTTTAAAATTTTCAAAATTTTTTGGTTTTTTTAATGCAAATAGATGCAGACTCAAATGAATAAAACTAGCATGCAAAAATTTGAAATAAGAAAATAAGAAAATAAAACACAATGTTATATACATTCTCAGACCCTCCCCCAAATTTAAATTATACAGTCCGCTGTGTAAATAAAAGTCTGAAAAAGAAGTCTGAGAATCACACAAAATGAAACAAAACTAAATGCAATGGTATAGACAATGGTTTGGATGAAAGTGGTACCTCATGGGTTGGTCAAGAAGGAGGTTGTGGCAGCCTCCATGCTTGCCAACATGTACCCAAGATCGTCAGCGGCTTCAGCAGGCGTCGGGATTCGCTCATCGAAGAGCTCGGTTATGTGCATTGACGACTTGCTCGGACCATCATCCTAGGGGTTGATCGGGTAAGGCATCGCGTAGTTCATCGGGTAGGGCATCGGATAGTACGACGGGTATGGTGGGAGAGGTCCGGAATGGTCACCCGTGTAGCTGCTCGCAGGGTTCATCGTGTATGGCATCGTGTATGGCATCTGATATGGGGGGGGGGAGAAGGACCTGAGTGTTCACCCGGATGTGTGATCGATGGAGGTATCGGGTACGACATCGTGTACCCCGTAGGGTTAGGCGTCGGATAAGCATCCAAATGGCTTCTCTGTGACATATCGGGTCTGGTGACACCTTCTTCAGCTTGGGGCTCGTAGGAGGATGTCCTATGAGGCTCTGGAGGTGCTAATCCTTGAATTCCTCTTAGTGGTCCGCTCCTCCCCATCCATGTGGGTGCATATGCCGAAGTGGGAGCTGAGGCACAGCTTGCCTTGTCTTGCAACTTCCTGATCTGTCCTCCCATCACCTTCATTGTGCCGGTAAGGTCCTTCACTTTCCTAGCCAGGAACTTGTTCATCCTCTTCAACCATCCGATCCTCTTGTGAGCTTCCCTCACCCCAACAGGTTGCTTTAGAGAGCAAAAATACTCCTCAAAATCATAGTCCTCTGAATTGTCTCCTTGTCCTTGCCCACTCGGCTCTCTCTCTCTTCAGCTTTGGATTCCTTCTCAGGGTTGTACAGCTCCTCCAATGGTGATAGACTCCTGGTAAGGAATCTGCTCCCAAGAACACACTTGCAAGGTCTTGAAGAAGAACGGTCGGAATGATGATGATTAATGGGGCGAAGATGCAGTGAAAAGATCGACGAAGAAGGAGAAGGGGTGAAAATGCAGCGGATCAGAGAAGATGAAGGGAAGGAAATGATGCAGCGGATGAAAAGGAGATTGTAATGAACTTCTAAGAGAGATGAAAATCTCTTAGACTTCAAGCTCGAGTTCAACTTAGATATGACACACTAAGAAGAAAACAAGTTGAGAAGATATTACACACTTCTCAGATCAAACAAGTAGAAAGAAGTTTTTGATTAAAATGTTTGATGGTTTGCAAATAAAAGATACAAGGAGTTTAAATAGAAGAAGAGGGTCGAAGGAGAAGAGAAACAAAATCCCTAGACAGCCTTACAAGAGCTTTAACTAGTTCAAGTTCATGCAAGATGTCTAGGAAATGACAAAACATTAAATGCATTATTTTTGAAATAAGAAAGAGATAGAAAATGGGCCAAGGCTTTTGTAATGAACTTTGGACCACGACTTGGACTGGGAAAGGGGATCTAAAGATGTTACTTAGGCCTCGTTAAAAACCTTGTCAAGAAAACCCAATGGGACAAAACTTGACCAAGGGAAAAAGAGCACCAAACCAACACTTTACCCTTTACCGAGCACCTTTAGCGGTGAGCAACGTCCAAATGGTTTGAACCGCATCTTCCTGCTTCTTGTCCATCTCCTTGATTAGTCCATTTACAGCTTGGCTGAACCTCTTGGACCGTGACCTTGTTATAAGACCCGCCGGAACGATCAATGCCTCCTCCAATGCTTCCGCTGGTACAAGTTGTTCCTCCGGGGCTTCCTCTGGTTCAAGCTGCTCCTCTAATGCCTTCTCTGGTTTGAACTGCTCCTCACATCCATGTTCATTGGTCAAGCTTTCCATGGTCTCATCATCCTCCCCCACTTGAAAAGGATTTGACCTCAAATCCGAATTATCTGCACAATAAAGAAGAAGATCAGAAACGTTGAAACTGCCACTAACTTTGTACTTACCTTGGAGGTCGAGTTGGTAGGCATTGTTATTAATTCGTTTGAGCACTGTGAATGGTCCATCAATCCTTGGCATTAGTTTGGATGCTCGCTCCTCCGAGAAACGCTCCTTCCGAAGATGAACCCACACTTGATCACCCTCATTGAAGATGACTTTTCTACGCCCTTTGTTCGCATATTTCTCATACAGCTTCGTCCGGGCGTCCAGATTCTCCTTAGCCTTTTTGTGAACCTGTTTGACTAAATCGGCATTTTTCTTGCCATCAAGACTTGATCTCACACTCAAAGGTAAAGGCACGTGGGATTAAACCTTAGCCTTAGCTTGTTTACAAGTCGCACACCGTTCACATAGGCGTTCGACATCTTTTTTCATATGCGGCCAGTGGAAGTGTTCTTGCATCACCTTATAAGTCTTAGCAAATCCAAAGTGACCCATTAAACCACCACCATGAGCTTCCCTTAGAAACAATTCTCTCAAAGAAGAGTGAGGCACAAAAAGTCTATTTTCAAAGAAAAGATAACCCTCATGGCGATAATATTTCCCAAAGGCAAACTTCTCACAAGATTGAAATATTTTGCTAAAATCAGAATCATCAGCATACAAGTCTTTTATCTGCTCAAAACCTAGCAATCTTGCATCCAAAGAAGTAAGCAAAACATACATGCGACATAATGCGTCGGCAACGACATTATCCTTACCTTTTTGTACTTGATCACATATGGGAATGTTTCAATAAATTCGACCCACCGCGCATGACGTTTATTGAGCTTTTGTTGACCCTTTAGGTGCTTAAGAGACTCGTGGTCAGTATGAATGACAAACTCCTTTGGCCATAGATAGTGTTGCCACGTTTGTAGTGCTCGGACCAAAGCGTAAAGCTCTTTGTCGTAGGTCGGATAATTGAGTGTAGCTCCTCCTAGCTTCTCACTGAAGAATGCTATAGGCTTATGATCCTGCATCAAAACAGCTCCAATACCTATGCCTGAGGCATCACACTCAATCTCAAAAGTTTTCATAAAATTTGGAAGAATTAAAACAGGAGAATTAGTAAGCTTCTCTTTCAAGGCCTGGAAGGCATTTTCTTGTGCACCTTCCCATTTGAATCCAACGTCCTTTTTAATCATTTCCGTAAGCAGGGCGGCAATGGTGCTGAAGTCCTTGACAAACCGTTGGTAGAATCCTGCTAAGCCGTGAAAGCTCCTCACCTCGCTCACATTTGTAGGACTTGGCCAATCTTTGATTGCCTTGACTTTTTCCTCATAAACCTTGATTCCATCTGCACTTACAACAAAGCCTAGGAAAACAAGATTATCTGTGCAAAAGGTGCACTTCTTCAAAGTCGCGTAAAGCTTTTCCTTGCGAAGCAAATCCAAAACAAGTCTAAGATGCATGACATGATCTTCTAAGTTCTTGCTATAAACCAAAATTTCATCAAAATAGAGCACAACAAATACACCAATATGCTTCCTAAGGACATGATTCATCAACCTCATGAAAGTGCTAGGCGCATTAGTTAAACCAAATGGCATGACTAACCATTCCTATAACCCTTGTTTGGTTTTAAAAGCCGTTTTCCATTCATCGCCTTCTTTCATGCGAATTTGATGATATCCACTTTTAAGATCAATTTTTGAAAAGATGCTAGAACCATGCAATTCATCAAGCATATCATCTAATCTAGGGATAGGAAGATGATACTTAACCGTTATGTTGTTGATGGCTCGACAGTCCATGCACATTTGCCAACTCCCATCTTTCTTAGGTACTAGCAATACTGGAACGGCACATGGACTCATGCTTTCTCGAATATGTCCTTTGTCCATCAGCTCGTTCACTTGTTTTTCAAGCTCTTTGGTCTTGGTTGGGTTGGTGCGATAAGCTGGTCGGTTTGGTAGGGCGGCTCCTAGCACAAATTCAATTTGATGCTCGATGCCTCGGATAGGCGGTAAACCAATGGGATTGTCCTCCGGAAACACGTCCTTATACTCTTGCAAAACCAAATCAACTTTACTCGGTAGCACCGGTTCGGGGTTAGTAGAACAAGCTAGAGTTTCTTTGTAAACAAAGAGTAAACTATTGTGACTTACCTTTCTCTTACCCTTTATGTCGATTGGTTCGGTTTGTTTGGCGGTTCGCTGTCTCATGCTCAGCTGCTCTAGGTAGACCTCATGCGGCGTCATTGGAATGAGAGTCATCTTTTGGCCATTATGTTCGAAGGTGTGTCGGTTGGTGAAGCCATCGTGATGAACTTGTCGGTCTGATTGCCACGGTCGTCCAAGAAGAATGTGGCTGGCGTCCATCGGTAATATGTCACAAATGATTTCGTCTGGATACTTACCAATTGAAAGCGGCACCTTGACTTGCTCCTTGACAGACATCTCTCCTTTCTCATTGAGCCATTGTAGTTCATATGGTTTTGGATGCTTAAGCACTTCTAGACCAAGTTTCTCCACCATAGTCCTGCTTGCAACATTAGTACAACTACCACCATCAATAATTAAACTACATACCTTATTTTTGACTAAGCATCACGTGTGGAACAAGTTTTCCCTTTGTGCTTGCTCTTCAGACTTGGTTAGAACACTCAACGATATCCTCGCAACAAGCAGCTCTCCTTTAGTAGGGGCTTCCAAACCCTCTTCCAATGAGTCGTTATCCGAACGCTCATTTGCAGACTCAACTTCGCCATTCTCTTTAAGGACCATGATTCTTTTGTTGACACACTCGCTTGCGTAATACCCAAGTCCTTGACATTTAAAGCAACGAATATCCCTTGTCCTTGTGATCACCTCCTTAACCTTACCTTTCGGGTCTGACTCAATTGGTTTCAGCTTGACGAATGGCTTGTAGTCCTTTTGGTAGCCGGGCTTGTCCTCCTTTTGATAACTTGACTTTCCTAAGCTGTAGCTGGTCTTAGCGGTGTTGTAGCTGGATCGAGAGTTCTTTCTTTTAATTTGTTGTTCGAACATGACTGCCTTGTGAAGCATCTCCTCGATTTCCACATAGTGTTGAGTTTCTAGACGGTCTTAGATTTTGCGGTTAAGACCTCCCATGAATCGCGACATCATAGCTTCTCCATCCTCGTGAATATCGGCTCTGAGCATCAGGGTTTCCATTTCCTTGAAGTACTCTTCAACTGACTTGCTTCCTTGAACCAAATTCCTCAAACATTGATGAAGATCACGGTGATAGTAACTCGGCAAAAATCTCCTATGCATGACGGCTTTCAGCTGGTTCCATGTCTTGATCGGTACATCTCCGGTACATCTGCGGCTGGTAACAAGCTGATCCCACCAACTTAAAGCATAGTCATAGAATTCGATAGCAGCAACTTTAACCTTGTTGACCTCGGTAACCTCTTGACAAATGAAGACTAACTCAATTTTCTGCTCCCACTCCAAGTAGGTATCCGGATTGCTGGTTCCATGAAAGGCAGGAATCTTGAACTTTAGGCCTCCCAACGGATCTCTTGGAACTGGACGGTCTTGTCGACGCCTTCGCTGACCACTGTGTGAAGAACCGTGACTGTAGTACTGCCTGGTCTCGTCGTCTTGTCTTGGTTCCTCCTGGTTCTGCTGTTGATGCTGATTTGGTTCCGGGTTGGTTTGATTCAAGTGTAGAGCACCAAGTCTTGCATCAAGCATGGTCGCCATAGCTGCGGTGACGGATTTAAGGATCTTCTTTTGCAAGCTAGATGTAGATGACTCTTCTTCGTCCGACGTCACCATGGTACCTGAAAAGACAAAAACAAAAATCCACCAGTAAATAGTTCTAAAAACACGTAAATGAAAACGGATCTGGGAAAATTATGAAAACGAATCCAAAAACTCTCAAAGCAATTTTCAAAAATATTAGACTCGTTCCTGGTTCTAAAACACATTTCATAATTTTTGAACGAGTAAAAAATTTTATAAAACTCTCGCAAGATGAAATGACAGATCTGAAAATTAAGAAAAATGGGGATTGGAATTCAAAACCTGTTTGCAGAGCGGTTGCTCTGATACCACATGATAGACTCCCGGTAAGAAATCAGCTCCCAAGAACATACTCGCAAGTTCTTGAAGAAGAACGGTTGGAATGATGATGATTAATGGGGCGAAGATGCAGTGAAAAGATCGATGAAGAAGGAGAAGGGGTGAAAATACAGCGGATCGGAGAAGATGAAGGGAATGAAATGATGCAGTGGATGAAAAGGGGATTGTAATGAACTTCTAAGAGAGATGAAAATCTCTTAGACTTCAGGCTCGATTTCAACTTAGATATGACATACTAAGAAGAAAACAAGTTGAGAAGATATTACACACTTCTCAGATCAAACAAGTAGAAAGAAGTTTTTGATTAAAATGTTTGATGGTTTGCAAATGAAAGATACAAGGAGTTTAAATAGAAGAAGGGGGTCGAAGGAGAAGAGAAAAAAAAAAACCCTAGACAGCCTTGCAAGAGCTTTAACTAGTTCAAGTTCATGCAAGATGTCTAGGAAATGACAAAACATTAAATGCATTGTTTTTGAAATGAGAAAGAGATAGAAAATGGGCCAAGGATTTTGTAATGAACTTTGGACCACGACTTGGGCTGGGAAAGGGGATCTAAGGATGTTACTTAGGCCTCGTTAAAAAGCTTGTCAAGAAAACCCAATGGGACAAAACTTGACCAAGGGAAAAAGAGCACCAAAGCAACATTTTACCCTTTACCGAGCACCTTGAGCTGTGAGCAACGTCCAAATGGTTTGAACCGCATCTTCCTGCTTCTTGTCCATCTCCTTGATTAGTCCATTTACAGCTTGGTTGAACCTCTTGGACCGTGACCTTGTTATAGGACCCGCCGGAACGATCAATGCCTCCTCCAATGCTTCTGCTGGTACAAGCTGTTCCTCCGGGGCTTCCTCTGGTTCAAGCTGCTCCTCTAATGCCTTATCTGGTTCGAACTGCTCCTCACGTCCATGTTCATTGGTCGAGCTTTCCATGGTCTCATCAAATGGTGGAGTGAAGTTTATGTTCTCCCCTAGCCGGATTTTTGTGCACACGACTTTGGGCAGGATCATTTGGGTGGCTCCGCCTGCTGGATGAACTAACTTGAAAAACAACATATCATTTGGCTTCTCATAAGCCAAGTATCTCGCCAGTGTCAGGTAGTCGATGTCAAGCCATCTCGGCTCATGTACCACTCCCTTTAAAGGCGCATCACAAGCTACCAAAATCGGTGTGACCAAACCTCCTATGGTGATATCTCCAGCTCCCTCTCGCCTCTCGGTTTTCATTACCCAAGATTTCAGATACAAGAACTGATCGAGCAACACAAAGATCATGCTAGTGTCCGCAGCATCCCCTACCAGCGGTCTACCATCCCTAGCATTATCCAAGATTCCACACAAGGCTATGTCTAGCAATTGGAGCTCATGATCATTCACATTCCCAGTCTCCTTCCTAGTGAATAAGATGCAAGCTAGAGACTTGTGAAAGTACCTCAAAATGGGGCTCCTTATTTGAGCAGATTTGGAGCTTGTAGACTTGTAGGGAAGTTTATCTCCTATTGACAGCCATAGGGATTTCATCTCTTCCTTGCTCATTTCCATGTTTTCTCCACTCCCAGCCTTGAATCCATACAACTTTTCCATCTCCTTGAAGGTAAGTCGGTATTCCTTGTTGCGCACGGAGAAAGTGATGAACCCGATCCCCCCATCGGGTAGTAGGGTCGAGTGGTCTTCAAAGTAGTGTAACCGCAGCGTGAAAAGGAAGTGAACTGTTTCCTCCTCATAGGTTTCGAGGTTGGTTCGCGTCATCTGGCCCAGGTGGCACATGTCAAAGAGAAACTCGACATCTCTGGCGATTCCCAACTGCTTTATCGTTTCGCGGTGTGGGTAGCGGGTACCAACGAAGCTCATCTTGCGGAGGACCTTGAAGAGCTTGGCCAGAGTCTCCACCTCTTTTTGCTTCAGCCTCCGCGATGCCAGCCGGGTGCGTTCTCTCTGCTCCTCCTCACGGTCATAACTCTCCCCCTCGGTATCTTGATCGTCTTCTTCTGCCGCTCTCTCAGCTACTTTCTTAGCTTTTTCAGAAGCTGGTCTCTTCCCTCTCGCAACCGCGGCTCTGCTTCTCAACCTGGAGGTTTGGTTATCCTCCGGTTCTCCTCCATCGACATCTGAATCGACCTCCATGAGATCGGTGACGGTTCTCTCTGACGTAGACAGGTTCCTACGTCGAGGAGATCTGCCGATTACACTTGCTACTGGGCTTGGTGAGCGAACTCGGGGGTCAACACGATCGGTTGCTTGACCACCTGGTCGGGTGACGGATCGGATTGAGCATTGGGTAGGGGATTGGAAACGTCCACTCAGCGGTTGGGAATGTGAAGCGTCTCCTCCTGCCCAGGAATTACGAACATCGACGCCTTCACCTCCGGTTCTAGCAGCGGCGGAGGTTGATTTGCTCCCCTTCTTTTGGTAGGTCTTCATCTTGGGAGCCATTGTTGAATCCTTAAAAGTAAAAACAGAGACTAAGCCGAGATAAATAAGGTTAGTCCACCAAGAGTGAAAAACTCGATTTCTAGGGAGAAAGAAGAAGTTTGGAATAGAAAGAGTTTTAGGGTTTAGAGAAAACTTATGAAGTTGTGGAGTTGGAGCTCCTTAAATAGAGAGGGTTAGCTACTTGGGCTTCACCGAGAGTGGGCTAGGGTTTTGTGGAATTCGTACTCCACTCACCACCCGAGTGGGAACACGATCAGGCGCGTCAGGTACGGATTCAGGTAGAGCCTCGGGTTCCCCAAAATTTCCTTTTTCTTTTTCTCTTTTTTCTTTTTTTTATAAATATATGTAATTATGTAAAAATCGAAAATAAAACAAAATAAATAAAATTAAAATAAATAAAGGATACCTTTGGGACTTCCTCTCATGTGAGCTTGTTTTAAGTCACTAAGTTTGACTCTTCATGCTCTTCAAGCATGGGTTTTAGGAGGGAGAAATTTTGGAGTCCTCTCCACTGAAACAGACTGGCTCAACCAATTTTCCTGGTCTTGTCCCGGTTCCACAGCAAATGTAGTATCAGCTTCTTGGCGATGCTTGATCCCTCTTGGTTTTGTTTGGGTAGAGAAAACTTGACCATCAATGGTTGGCTTTTTAATTCCCTTCTTGATGCCAAATTCCATTTGAAGTGCTCTCTATGCTCAATGTTGATCTTCCTTTTTTCACATCTATTACCGCTCCTACTGTTGCCAAGAATGGTCTTCCTAGGATCAGTGGATCTTCTGGTTTCTTATCCATATCAAGGACCATGAAATCGGTAGGACCATGAACTCGGTAGGAACTTCCACTCTTCCAATCTTGAGAGGCAAGTTTTCCAGGATACCAATGGGGTGTCTGACTGTCCTATCAGCTAGAACCAAATACAGGCTACTTGGTTTAAAACTGCTGAAATCCATATTTTTGGCAACTGATAGTGGCATGATGCTGACTGAAGCTCCCAAATCGCACAAGCAGTTGTTAAAAATCCGAAGGCCTATTGAACATGGCAAAGTAAAAGAGCCGGGATCCTTCAATTTTTCCTCAATTCGCAGTTCAGGATCTAAACACACTCCACTCCTCAGAATAGCATTCTTAATTTCTTTGACAGCTTCCTTAACCTCAATCTCCAGCTGAACTGTCTCCTTGGTGATTTCCTCTCAAAGCTCGTGTGGTGGCAAAAGCTTAGAAGGTGGGGTTTTTTGTTTGGACATACGCTCTGCAAGCGCCTCTAATTGGATGTCAAGAGCAGCTCTGAACCTTTCCTCTAATTCCCCTTCTTCAGCTGTAGGCAGTGGAGGTTGATCTGTCATTTGAACGTCTACCCGATGGATCATCCGATCACCATCATCGGGTATGTCATCGAGTTCAGCCTCGGGTGGGGCATCGGTTTGCAATTCTCAAACCAGTGCTCGATCATCAGCTCGATCACTCTCCTCGGGTGAAGGATCGGGTTCATATTCGGATATGTAGTACTGGTACTCATTCATCCCATAGTGATCCATATCCTCCCCATCTTGAACATTGCTGTCCTCAGTGAGGTAGTCTTCAAAATCATCATCAAGAAAGATGGCTTGGGCAGTGGCATAGTTAGCCCTGGGCATTCGGGTATCCGATCGGATTCGGGTTCAGATGTTCGGGTTTTCGGATTTTTGGATGTAGAGATATAAAACCCGATCGGGTATTTTATAACTTCGGGTCGGGTTCGGGTAATTTGGCTTCGGGTTCGGGTAATTTCGGGGTATACCCGAATTCATAAAAAAAAAAAAAAAATTTGTCGTGAAAAGAAAAGAAAAAAAAATATCTTCTAGCTCCCTCTTCTTCATCTCTCTTCTTCAGCCAAAAACCCTAGATTTATTCATTCATAGCCACCACTTCAAGAACCAAATCTTTCAAATCTCCTACCAAATCTAACAACATCTATAGCAATTATATGATATGATTCATATTAATCTCTGTTTCCAATCTCACTCACTCCTCAAAAGTCAAACACCACAAACTATCACTCAGTTTTTTAGGTTTGCTTGTCATATGGGTAATGAAGAAATAAATCAATTAGGGATTTCTAGAGTTCTTCCGTTGATTGAGAAGAAAAAAGTACGTCAATTAGGAATTTTAGATTACATATGTATATATATATATAGATAAATATTTAATGTTTTATACTAAGACATAATAACTAAGGTGGTAAAATGGATTATGATGCACCAAATAATGTATAAAGTACCGGGTTCGAATCCCCGTAAGTGCATTTTTGTATTTATTTCGGGTTAATTTGGATCTTCTTTGGATATCGGGTAATACCTGAACCCGATCGGGTATCCGAATTTCATAAAAACTAAATCCGATCGGGTATTTCATGCCATCCGAATCCGAACCAAACTGCCTATTTCGGGTCAGGTTCGGGTTCGGTTTTGGATTTGGATAAATGCCCAGGCCTAGGCATAGTCTTTTGGGTTCTGAACAGCTTTACCTGGAAGCTGGTTGAGTTTTGGAGGTGTTTGGGTGATGTGTTGGCCTTCTAGGTATCTCAGCTTAGTGTTGAGAGAATCATACTTGGCATTCAGGTCATTTTACCCAGAATCAATCTTGTTGCTCATCTCCGCGAACCGTTTTGCATTGTCCATAGCAGTCGATGCTTGACTCTATATCATCTGCTGAATCAGTCCGCGTAGATCAGCTTCTTGAGATTAGTTCTACGGGCCTTGCTGTGGTAGGAATCCAAGTGGTGCAATTGGTTGGTGGTAATTACCAGAATATTGCTGCTTAGGAGCATAACATTGATTGTATTGGACAAAAGGCTTTTGTTGTCCCTGGTTCCCTTGGACTGCGGATGGGTAGATTTGGTCTTGAGGATTTGCAACATTCGGGTTACGGTATGACAGATTCGGGTTCGGTTTGTAGTTGTTGTACCCTTTGTTGTAACCACCTTGATTGTTGATGTAGTTCGCATCCTCTAGCATAGCATTCTCCCCATCTTATTGCTAAAACTGGTCTTCCTCTGAGATGGCATGGACATGCTGCTGCTGGTTGAGGAGCTTATCCAATTTTTCATTGAGTGCTTTCATGTTGCGCTTGTACTTCGCATCATCGTCTCCAGTAGAGCTTATAGTGCGATCATACTCCTCATTGTAATGCCCATCAGATTGAGCCAAGTTCTCCACTAGATCCCAACCTTCATCTACATCTTTGTTGAGGAAGTTACCATTACTAGCGGTGTCCAGCAACATCCGTATCCTAGGGACCACTTCTCGGTATAGTGTACTGAGCAATGAAGCATTGTTGAAGCCATGATGAGGGCATCTGCTTGTGTATCCCTCTAAACGTTCCCAAGCTTCACTGAACGTCTCATTGCTTTTCTGAACAAAGTTGGAGATCTCATTTCGCAGCCTTGCGATTCTGGAGTTGGAAAAGAATTTGGCTAGAAACGCCTTCTTGCATGCTTCCCAGGTGGTAATGGACTCCTTGGGGAGTGATTTCTCCCAGATGTGCGCTTTGTCTCTCAAAGAAAATGGGAAAAGCTGGAGTTTGAATTAATCTTCACTAACTCCATTGATCTTGGTTAGGCTACAGAGCCTATCAAACTAATCCAGATGGTCCAATGGGTCCTCCATTGGCAGACCATGAAACTTGTTGCTTTGTATCATTTGGATGAGACTACGACTCTTGATCTCAAAGTTGGTTTTTTATAAAGCAGGTAGCATAATGCCATGTCTTTGAGTGTGAGTAGATGGAGCATCTCCTGCTCCTATGTTGGTCCTCTCTTGAGGAGCTGGTGGACCATTCTGATTATTCATGACCTCCTCAATTGTTGTTGGTTGCGGTTGTGGTACTTGTTGTTGACAGAATAACCTTGGTATGTTGATGTTGTCGATGAATGGACTCAAGTGTTGACTACCCTTGGATCGTGTTTGCATGCACAATCAGTTAACCGAGTGATTACACGATTGTCTACCCGATCCAGGTGATCGAGTGACGGGTCAGGTGGGTACTCGGGTTGTACCTGAAATGCAAAACAAACAAACACGAAAGTAAAAAAGTCAGTTCTGAACCAAAGTAAATAATATAACTTGATCTAGCAAGTGCTAAAATCTTAAGCGTAGCAAATAAAATTCAACCAAATGGAAACGGTGCCAAATTGATAACAGGATTTTCACCTAGGGTATCAATTCCCTATGCAGTTGTAGTACAAAGGGTTATCAATCCTAATGGTTGTTATGCTAGCAGATAAGATATGATAAGAAGCAAGCAAGTCAAGCCAAGCAATAATTGGGGTTTAATCTAACAATCCTAAATAAGCAAAAGAAAATAAATAAGCAAGAACCACACAACCTAAGCACTCGATGCAAGCATTCAAGTACAGGATCAGGTGGAGTGATCGGGTTAAGAAGTCACGGATGAACAGCTTGAAGGTATACACGAAGCTGGTGATAGAGTATCAGTTCGGGTAAGTGATCGAGTTATTAAATAAAGTTAAACGATTGATACATGAAAGCTCCTAAGGATGGGGTAATCGACTCATAAGTGTTCCTGGCCAGTATGGATGTCCTATATGCCTCAAGCAAATATTCTCTAGACAATGAATCTCTAAAATCTTGTTATAACACTCTCGTGATAGAAGCAATCAACCTTGATCACTCCCCTACCCAACTCTCGTTGGAGAAACATGACCAAGCAGGCAATACAAACTGATTCATTATTGTCAGTAAACTCCTTACACATCTAATCTCTTAGGCTAAGTGAGTAAATCTCTAGCATTGATTGATTCAAGCATTTCAACTACATCTCTCGATGGCAAAACACCCTAGATCTAATCTCAACCTCTCGGTCTGAAAATAGCATTAAGAACACCAATCTAGAAAGGAATTTATATAACATAAACAATCAAGCTAAGACATCATACCCAATCAAGAACACATATTTGTCTATCCCATCCCTAGAAACTTTGTTTCACTACTCAGATCTCATTGCAGAAAACATAAAAACACAGATAAACGAAAATTGCATTGTATTGAAAATAAGATAAAAGTTAAAAAGTACAGAATTGAAAACTAAGAAGAATAGCTAAAAGAAATGAATATAAATCCTAACAAAGTATAAAAGGTGTTTTAGTCGCTCAAAATCTCTCTCAGAAGCTCTCGCTCTTTGTGTAGAGTGTCTGTGGCATGCTTCCGCGAGAGGAAAAAGAGGGGGGTTTATATATGGAAACCCTTTTAACCTAGCTGATCCGTCCTGTCTAAGGTTCTGCTCGATGGGGTGCAAGAGGAGACGGTCGGATTGTTCCTTGGGTAGGTCTTCGGGTTGTTCTTCCTTCTCTTGGATCCTCCTCGATCGGATTGAGGTTCGGACTATTCTTCCTGCTCAATAGCTCCTTCGGGTACATGCTCGGATTTGACCTGGTTTCTCCCCATTTTAGGCTCTAAAGCACCTATTTTCATCCAAAATGTGCAAATGCAAGAATGCAACACCCTAAATGGCCTAAATGCGAATTTCTATAGTTAATGACCTAAAAATGCTAAAGTTAGGGTATATATAATGCAAAATATGGACAAAAAAAGGATGTTTAAAACATGTAAATTAGAGAGTTATCATGAGACTAAGCTGTGAAGTTTGGATACGAGTTTAGAGAGATGCATCGATCGATGCAGGTGTTGGCATCGATCGATGCAGTATTCACATCAAGACAAGTCCGAGTTTCTCAAGTTCTGAAGTTTTGCAAAGCTGCCACAGAGTTTTCTCTAATTGCAATATTAAATCCCTGATGTGTTTTAGATATATATATATAGGATTTTAGGGTTTTATAAACCCTTAAGCTTTATTTTCTGCAAACTTTTGAGAGAGATTTTTTGAGAGCTTTTGGAGAGACTCCTTCAGAGAGATTCATAAATCCTTTTCTACTTCTTTTAATTTCTTATGTAATTTATTCAGAAGATGTTTTGCTTTTCATTGATTATGTATGAGTAATCAGCATGTTAGGTTTAGAGTTTCTCATTAGCGATTTCATGGTTTATTGAATTAATTATTAGTTAGGATTTATTATTGATGTGTCTGTGTTTTATAGAGTTTTAACTATAGTTTTTATTAAGTCAAAAGAGTGCTTTTAGAGTCTTTTTAGTCTTTTGTGAGTCTTTACAGGTTTTAGGTTGCTCTGCAAGGAAACTGGATGTTTTGGGACGAAAACATGCATTTAGAGCTAAAGGACCAATTGAAGTGTCAGAAATTTAGCCTCATACGAAGGACTTCCCACCGTTAGATCTTTCTCAGTTTAGGACACAAGCTTCATGAAGATGTTATTTTCAAGTGGTTTGAAGAAGATCCAACGGTGAAACCGAAAGTTATGGGCAATACAATGAAGACATATCAATCTGGCGAGCAGATGAAGCAGGCGCAGAATCAAGACACAGGATCGACCGGTCCACTTAGGAGACCGACCTGTCCCGACCCCGACTCAAGTTTTCTTTTTTCGTTTTAAACTAACTTTTAGGGTTTTATTTTGATATTTAAGTTAGAAGCTCAGCCTCTAGAGACATAAATTTTATTTTCTGAAACTATTTTTCTATTGTAAGCTAGGGGAGAAGATCTCTAATCCTTCTTGATACCTTGGAGAAGATTTTTTAACCCTCTTTAAGCGTTTCTTTTGCAGTTCAATTATGCTTTCTTCGACTCAACCACGATCTGGTGGTATCGTTGTAACACTTTAGGATCGAATCTTCAGAGACAAAGCAAATACACTATGAAATTATGTTGATTAAATATAGCTAAAACAATGTAAAAGTTTGTGAATCAAGTACTATCAAAAATGGAAAGTAAACAAGAGTTTTTAAGGCAATAGAAAATATTGGGCGCAGGGAATCGTTGGGAATTATGATAATTAATGCAGACAATTAGATGGGATGCATTAAGAACCGTTCTTGAACTCAAATCGCTATTGTAAAGCTAAACCATTCCCGCGGTGCTAACTATCTAAGCATGAACTTTCTAAACCCTAAACTCCCGTTTGAATTCAGAAAATCAAGCAATCATTAACAAGGTTCAAGTTTGATAAGTTCACAAAGTGTCTTAGCTTCAACTACTGTTGGTTAAGAATCACTTTGTTCATCTAAGTTTTTTTCAGGAAAATCAACAACACTTTCGGTGCCCCGATGAATTTAACCTAAGATCTTAATCTAGGTGATCAATCTAGCTTAAGTATTAAGAACAACAATAGATGAAGAACACTAAGATCAATCCCTAGTCTAACGGCCTAACATTAATTAATCATAGAAACCTTATGGAACCCTAAACCCAATAGTGAAACTACTCAGACATGGAGATGAAAGAACAACAAATCAATGATGAAGAAATAATAATTGAATTGCAAAAGAAAAGATAAAAGGGTTCAGAATTCTTCTCCAATGTGTTAAGAAGGATTAGAAATCTTCTCCCAAGGCTTACAAGTACTCACAAGCTGCATAGAATAAAGGTTATCTCTCTAGAGGCCGAGTCTTGTGCTTAAATACTAAATAAAACCCTACTCAACAACATCGAGCCACCAAAAATGTTGTTGAGTTGCTTAAAAAGAACGTAGGTGAGAAAATTGATCCTTGGCCAACGAGAGTTGAAGTTAAGGCACTTTATGAACAAATTAAACCTGAAATTGTTAATTCTTGCTTGGTTTGCTAGATTCAAGCGAGAGTTTAGGGGTCCAGTTAATTCTTTGCTTAGATAGTTAACACTGCAAGAGAGAGTTAGCTTTACAACTGTGATTTGAGTTTTAGAACCGTGTTTAATGCATCCCCATCTAATTTTCTGCATTTGTTATCATAATTTCTGACGATTTTCTGTGCCCCAATGCTTTTTATTCATTGATTTAAAACACTCTTTTATTTCCTGCTTTTTGTTAGTCATTTTCATCGCAAACTTTTCTTTGTCTTAGCTATATTCAATCTTCATAATTTCATATTTTGATTGGTTGGTCTCTGTGGATTCGATCCTGAAGTCTTACAACGATAACACTATATCGTGGTTGAGTACACTTAGGTTATTAATCGACCTTTGATCAGTTATCTTCTTGTTTTTCATCTTTGGTTGTTCTTTATATTAATTCTTGATTGATCACCTAAAATTAATAATCTAGAAAAATAAATTGATATGAGAATAAAATTGATTTTCCTGACAAAAATCTTTGATGAGCAAAATTACTTTTTACAAAGAGACTTGATTTTGTAATTTTGTGAACAAACTAAACTTGTTTTCATAGCTGGTTTTTAACTTGAATTTTACAAAGAGATTTGGATTTTCTGGTTTTAAACTTAGATAATATTTGCAGTTAGAACTGATTTATTTTACATTTAAGTTTAGAGTTCAAGAACATATTTTAATTGATTAAATCCTATTTAATTGATTGATTTAATATTCTATGATTTCCTGAGAATTTCTCTAGGCTTAGCGTTTTAATCCCTTAAATTTACAACATTTTAATTTATGTCCGCATTGCAATTTAAATACAAATTATTTTGTTTAGCGTAATCATAAAACTCTGCAATTTATTGTTTGATCTTGAGTATTTGTGGATTCGATCCCCAAGTACTACAACTCAAAGCTGTTAGTACCTCTAGGGTATTACAATTTGAGCTTATCATCTAGAGAGATGGTGGAAGCGGTCGAATTTGGTCCATCATGTACAGCTTTACGAGCACAAGCATGGAAACTCCACGCTCCACCTAAAATTATGCATTTCTTTTGGCAAATTGCATATGGTACTCTCCCTGTGATGGATGAATTAGCTCACCGAGGTGTTTAGTGCGATACCTGGTGTAAAAGATGTGACTTCGCGTGTAAAACAGTTAACCATGCTATGTTTGAGTGTCCTCGCTCGAGTCAAATTTTGGAATTATCTCTGATTCAGGTTTCTCCAGGGGTTTTCCTTATGAATCTGTTCCTTATGATTCTGTTACCTTTGGAACGGTTCTTCTATCTCAGCTGACACTGATTCTCTTCTTCGGTTATCTTGGATTTTATGGTTGTTTTGGAAGGATAGAAATAAAAAAAAATCAGGGAACGCAGTTACCGCCAGATGAGGTGATTAATTAGGATGTAAGTGAAAATTATTCTAAGAGGAAGCGCAGTCTCAAAAAGTGACTTCTTCGAGTAGTGTAGATCCTCTGGTTTCCTTGGTTTTCTTGGTTCCCTTGGGGGTCCAGGGACAGGGTCCTGTTGTCAAATAGATGGTTCTTGGAAAGCAACTGACCCCAACTTGGGTTTGGGTTGGTGGTGTTATAATGGTGAGGCTCAGACTGTTTTGTTGGGTGCTAGATGTCTTTGGAGATGCCCTACCCCACTCCACTCAGAGTTGGAATCACTGCTTTGGGCCATGGAGTGTCTCCTTGCTAATGGAGTTGCTTGTTAGAGTTTCGAGACGGATTGTGCAGAACTTGTCGTGATGATACAAACCCCTGAAGATTAGCCCACCTTATATGGACGATTTTCATCTGCTACGGGCTGCTTTTCCTCACTTGTCCTGTCCAAAATTCCTTGCTCGTCAAACTTGAAAGCGGATTGTCTTACTCGGTTGTATAGATCTTTAATTCTAGCAGTTTCCTTTATATACTTTTTTCCTCCAGTTTGGATAACCAACTTTGGAGTTCTGTTTTAATTAGTGTTTAATTGAAAAAAAATTACAATTCTACACCATTCAAGCAGCTTGTACACTAAGTTAGGTTAAGAGAAATGTTTATAAAACTTTATTATTCTAATATGTATGTTGAATATAAGTTGCAAATAAAAGTAAAAAAAGAACGCTTTGTGAAATATGCCAAATGTCAATAAGATTGGTGTGTGAAGGTAATTTGGATCATTTTCTCTCTCTCTAAACCTAATTTTTCTCTCTCGCCGCCTCTCTTTCTCAAAGCCTCCATTAAAACTTCGACTGGCGTGTGGCGGCTCAAATAACGCCGGTGTCGGTCACCTCTATTACATTCTTGCTTAGTTTTTCAGTCATGTATCATGCGGTTGTTAAAGCGTGGAGGTTTTTGGTGAGTAGATCTGTAGATGTGGAGGTTCAGATCTAGCGAGATTGTTGGTTCCCGTTTCTTAGGATCTGTTGGTTGCTGATGTGCTTGGGGTGCCGCTGGTGTTCGCGATTCACGGAGTGGAATATTGGCTAGGCTCAGTTATGACCGCTGATTCTTTCTAGTGAGTATACGCGAAGTGCAGGCTCTTGTTTCTTCTAGCGACGGTTCTTTCCTCTTCCTTCATCGACAAATCTTTGCATAAGCCGATCTCGAATCTTCATTATCTCGGTATCTCGATCTTCTCTACTGTTTTCCTTTTGTGTCCCATGTTTGCTCTAATCAGATTGTAACCGTTTAAGATCTGGTATCATCAGTTGCTCAGGTTCTGTAGCTTTCATGTATGGGCTGTAGTTTCCCTTGTTTGGGCTAAGTTTTTCATCCTCGACTATATCTCTTTGTTAGTTAGGGGATTGAGCTTTGGTTTGTGCTTGGTTTAGAACATTTAGAATTAAGACTTGTTTTAGCTTAATTACTTGTTCTTTGTGGCGTTGAAAGGTTCAAGTGGGTCTAGATTATTTTACGGTTACATCCCGGAAGACCTTTGACAAAGCACTTATAGAGAAAGATGCATCTTATGTGGAGAAAGCCAAGTTCCATTCTCTTGTTATGGCCATTTGTGTTGAAGCCCGTTATTATCCTTTGGTATGCGGGAAGTCCTTATGATTTTTTGAGAGCTCAATCAGTCTCGAGACAAGATGTTTTCGGTTTAAACAATATATTGGTAAAATCATTTCCTCTTCTAGTTGTAGGTTATGGAAAGATCATTGTGTCTCTGTAATTTCTTTCTCGTCTTTTATCTTGTGATTTATAACCTTCCTGAACTCTTCCTTTATAATATAATCCATTCAGTGAGAAAAAAAACAAAAACAAAAATGTGCCAAATGTCCATGAATTTCATAATCAATGTCGAAGTATGTTTTAACTTTAAGAGAGAAATTTTTTTCGCAATATTCTGAAAGTTTTCCATAATATGCCATTAACTAGGAGGGCATATATCATATATGCGCAATTAGATTACGTGGCAAAAAAAACTACAGTAAAACCTCTATAAATTAATAAGGTCGGGACCATGAAATTTTATTAATTTATAGAGGTTTTAATTTATCGATAAATTAATATTTTATTAATTTATGAAGAGATTTTCTCATTTTTATAATGAAAAATTTCTATTACAAAATAATATACTTTTGTTATTTTTCACATTTTTAAAGAATTTTCTTAATTTATAATTTTGGTTATCGTAATAGGATGAATGTCAAATTTTTAATAGATTATCTAGGTAAAAATGAGAAATGTTAGAAGTTTGGAGTTCAGAAAAAATTGTTACTACTATCTTTCATGGTAATGATGAAGTCGCATAAGGTATTACGGTATATTTAAAACCAATTACTAAAGAAACAATTATCGCATATATGACTCTTTACAATTTATGGATGCGATTTGAAAATACAACAATGAAAAAATTAGAGATGAGCTCCAACAAGATTGCAAATTCAAGAATATAGACAAACAACAATAGAGTCATATTTCACTAGATTTTCTTAGATATATATATATATATATATCAGTTTATATGATTATTAATTTATGATATTAATAGGACCATATTTTTACATAGGATTTTCAAAAAAAATATTATTTTATTATTTTATCGAAATGTGTCATTTTTTACACCGGTCCAACTCGGGACCAGAAGAATTTATTAATTTATAGTGAGTATTAAATTAAAGAGTATTAATTTATAGAGGTTTTACTGTATAATATTGAATTTAAAAGTGTGTGGAAGGTATTCGTGTAAAAATCTAATGATCTGATCCAACCATGAACAAGAAGAATACAAAAGAGCAACCGCCTTTGAAGGCATGTGATAAAAGTGTAGTTCTAAATTTGAGGCAAAAATAAAATCGACAATGACAAGTTTCAAAAATCGAAATGGTCCGTTTTCACCAGATAACAAATTTTTCAAAGCAAAATTTTGCTGATGGCCAGAAACTTTTTAAGTACTAGTATTGTCTTCACTGATTTGTGTCCAAAGGCATTAAATTATTTTTGTGTTGAATATGTGTATATAACCTTTTTTCTTCCAAACACCATATGAGTAACCATATAACCTTATAATATTTCAAAGCAAAATTTTGCTGATGGCCTAAAAGTGTATCACGTTATCAGTCTCAGATAAATACTTAAAATTTAATGTATACACTTTTTTTTTGGTTAAACATGTGTGTATCTTCCGCTACCCAAACAATGAAATTCACTACAAAAAACAGGCAATTTACGACTGCATTTATAGTCGCTTAGTAGTCATTATTTCAGAAATTACGACTACGTTACAACTAATCACTGTTGTCATAAAACGTTAGTCGGTAAGAAATTCAGTCGTAATTTAGTCGGTAAATAGCGACTCCTTTACGACTAATCCACGTAGTCGTAAAAAGTAGTTGTAATGTAGTCGTAAATGTTTACGACTGTTTTGTGACTAAGTTACGATTAATAAAACTGTGAACAGTCGTTGTGTACAGGTAGTCGTAAAGTAGTCAGTAAACATTTACGACTATTTGCTGACAGTTTAACGATTAATGAGATGTGAAGGAGATTAGTTTGAGAATAGTTGTGATATAGTCGTTAAATGTAGCGACTACGTGGCTACTACGAGACGACTATTTGACGACTGTGTTGCGACTATGTAAAGATAGATTTAATGACTATTTGAAGACTATAGGGATTAAAAACCAGAATCTTTTCTTTTTTGTTTTGTTTATAACTCGAATTTATAATCAAAGAAAACCTTAAAATTTGCATTTTTAATTACCAAAAGTTAACCATAATAGTAATTAGTACACCACGTAAGCAATAACAAAAAGAGAAAACCATATTTTTCACAACCAAAAGAGAGAATATTCTCCAATAAGTATGTAAGTAAGATACATCTTTAGAATCCGATAGATTAAAATGTCTCAAAATCCAGTTAGAGAGAATTCAGTTGCTTGTTATGCAAAAATTAATGTCGCTGTTTAAAAGCAAACAAAATTATATCTACTGTATTAAAATGTAAAAAGAGAACAGCTATAATCCCCTTTATAATAAAATGGAAGTACACAATATTGTTTTGGTAGACTTTATAATTTTAATAAATGGTTACAAATAGGTTATACATATATTGTAAATTAATCTATATATTAATTGTAATAAATAAAATCTTAACGGGTTATTCCAAATTGATAGTTCATGGATATTTCAAACTTTATTCCGGAAGATCACGTATATGGTTCCAAATATCTAGAATCACAATATTACCTATTTATTTTTCACATATTTTATTGATAAACCACATCAATAAAAAAGTTATTAAGGGATAAAAATATACTCCCAATAATAAAAAGTAGTCAAATCTCGCTAATTTAGCAAGATTAATCGTGATCTTCGGGATCGTATTCAGAAATTAAAAATTAAAATTAATGCTAGATTAGGACCGTGCTAGAGCACGGGTTGAAATTCCTTTTATTTATATTATAATTTTAGAATAAAATATAATTTATATGATTGATTTTTAAAGTTTTTAAGGTCCTAATCTAGCATTAATCGTGATCTTCGGAATCGTATTTTATTCTAAAATTATAATCCCCTTTATAATAAAACGGAAGTACACAACATTGTTTTGGTAGACTTTATAATTTTAATAAATGGTTACAAATAAATTATACATATATTATAAATTAATCTATATATTAATTGTAACAAATAAAATCTTAATTGTAACAGAAAATCTTAAACGGATTATTCCAAATTGATAGTTCATGGATATTCCAAACTTTATTTCGGAAGATCACGTATATGGTTCCAAATATCTAGAATCACAATATTAACTATTTATTTTCCACATATTTTATTGATAAACCACATCAATAAAATAATTATTAAAGGATAAAAATATACTCCCAATCATAAAAAGTAGTCAAATCTCGCTAATTTAGCAAGATTAATCGTGATCTTCGGAATCGTATTCAGAAATTAAAATTAAAATTAATGCTAGATTAGGACCGTGCTAGAGCACGGATTGAAATTCCTTTTATTTATATTATAATTTTAGAATAAAATATAATTTATATGATTGATTTTTAAAGTTTTTAAGGTCCTAATCTAGCATTAATCTTGATTTTCATAATCGTATTTTATTCTAAAATTATAATATAAATAAAAGGAATTTCAACCCGTGCTCTAGCACGGGTCCTAATCTAATCTAGTATGTATAATATTTAGTTATCATAAAGAAAATAAGATCGATGAAACATAACATTAAGAAGAGAATATAATTTGAGAAGAAACGACACATTGTCTCCGACAAAGATTTTGGACTGTACGGACAAAGCATGCTTCATTCTTCATCATTCCCCTTGGCCTTAAAAGTTAAAACCTTTTTTCTCATAAATAATAGTAGTACTACTATATACTACTAGCATTGTTTCATCTCACGAGGTTAATTCTCTACCTCTTTTTTTTTAATTATTACTAATTTGGCATTGATTTTTACATTCCAAAGCAAACTATTTTGTGAGAAAGACGATGTCAATATATTATTAGTAAAAATAGCGTAGGGTTTTAACTTTTTCCCTTTTTCCTCAAAACATTTATCTACCATTTATGTTTGAAAATGGCTACCGACATCTGGTTTTTTTTTTTTTTCAAGAAGTCTAATTACCACATTTGTGTTTAATAGCGACGATCCAGCATCGCCTGAACTCTTCTAGTTGTTTTGTCTCATCTTAATTATGCTAAGAGATATCATTATATGTATATAATTCAACATATTGATCAATTTAAGCTTTGTTTTGCTTGGTAGTATCGTTTAAAATCATTATTTTGGATTTTTTTTTCTTTTAATCAGTATAATAGTAGTACTGTGTTGCTAAAGACCTCTTTTTTTAATAGTCGATGTAGAATTTCTTGGAAATTGTAGTCCTTTCGAGAGACAGAGGGATCTCCAAACCTTAGTAATTGACTCCTTCGAAAAATGTAGGTTTTTGGTGTAAAATGGAAAAAAAAAAAAAAAAAACTAAATTACGGTATAATCTTAGTATATTTTAATTTTGTTTGTAAACGAAAACGAATTCACCGTTTCGCCTTCAAGTTGTGATTGAATGCGTCACCATGAAATCATGCTTTAATCATATTCTGCGTGAGTGGGAAAAAAAAAATTCTAAGTACATTTCCTACTTTTTTTTTTCGTTCACCCTATGTTTTTTATTAAAAAATATTTCCTCCATTAAAAACTAGAGGTTCATAATATTAATATAGGTACCTTTAATATTGTTATTTTTTCCTACTCTATCCCATACCGTACGCTTAAATTATATGTGATTTACATATATGTGATTTAAAATAGCAAAAACAAAACTATAGTCCATGTGAAAAGAGTATATATACAAAATATATATATATATATATAGTATACTTTGAGATGAAAAGAGTTGATTATGGATAAGCTTTATTATATATATACAAAAAAAAAACTTGTTTATGTTTCATGAAGTTCAAAGAAGTAGCCATTAAGAATACTCAACTAGAAGCAAAGATACAAATCATATCTTAAGCAACTTATCTTTTGTAACCAAAAAAAAGCAACTTATCTTATATATGGGGATTATATTGAAACAATTTTCTTTGAAATGGAACTCTGCTTTCATTTTTATTTATTTTTGGTCACCAAACTCTACTTTAATACACATGAAAAATTGTTACCTTAACATATTTTTTTAGCTAGGTCGATTTTTGTTTTCTCATGTATATATGACACAATCAAGTAGACAGTTATACCAGTACATACATAGTTAGGGCATCTCCAACCCCACTCTATTTTAGAGTCAAAACTTTATTATACAGCAACATTTGCTCCAATCCTATTCTATATTTTACTCTAAAATAGAGAAAATGATAGGATTGCTCTATATATAGAGTAACTCTATTCTCCCTTTTATTTGTTTATACTACCTCTATTTTTTTACACTACCTCTATTTTCAACTCTAAAATAGAGTAATACATTGGAGGAAAATAATGCTCTATTTTAAAGTTACTCTATTCTAAAGAAAAAATAGAGATATACAATGGAGATGGTCTTAGGTACTCTATGATCTTATACCAGTTTAAATCACATACTATAATATGATCTGGTGATTATTTGGTAAAAGGGAATGTTTTGTTTTCCCCAATGATATTAATGATATCAAGACAGAGCCACATACATTATTTTAGTTACTTTTTTTTTGGTAAGAATATAAAGAAGTAAGATGTTTCTAAAAAGCTTATATGAACAATTACAACTTGATGATCCGATGTAATATAATGAAGACTCAGATGAACTTTTGACTCATTTTAACGCAATTAGCTTTGTACCTTTTTAGTGGATGGATGCGTACATATAAAACCCTACGCAACACACGTCGATCCATTTATAAGTCACACCAACAAAGAAAACTTTTATTTCGTACTTAGTTATCTACATCATTGGTTTGAATTTGTTACAGAGATTATATATGAATAAAATCAGGACAAAAAGCTTACCAAATTTAAACTAAAGGAACTTACCGTATAAAAACCTACTTAGCAAGGGTTATTAGTTTTATGATTTTAATAGATTTGGAAATCCAAAAAAAAATCATGTGTTATTCAATCATTGATTTTAAAATACTTATCAAAATTATGTGTTATTGGTTCTATGATTTACAAATACTTGTTACAATCTCATGTTATTCATTTAATGATTTGTTTTTGGATTTCATAATCCACATTATATTTTTAATGGATTTGAATGGATTTGAAAGAGTAAAATAGAAGGATTCAAATTTAAGGATAAAACAAATTATTTCAAAACTCATGTGTTTTGATTTTTAGAATTTATAATTCCATATGGATTTAGAATTCACTTCAGTAATTAAGTGACACCAAATGAATCAATTAAAATATATTGGGCGTACAAAATATTGTCTAGATGCAAGACACTTATAATATGCGGAAAATGTCAAAAATATATGTATATTGGAATATATTATACACAGTATATAAAACCAATCGAATAACCATCTTTTTCTTTTTGTATTTAAGATTTTTAGCATTCTTGATTCTTAGCTCATAATTCGATGAAATAACAAAAGCACCTTTTGCTTCCCTACTTTACGATAAAGCTAAAGCATGAAAAGATGAAGTATTCAAAAATGTTTTTTTCTTTTGTTTAAAATACAAAAAATGAATTTTAATATATTTTCTTTCTTAAATTAGTAAAAAAAAATCTGATAATTTATATACATGGTTTTACATAAACTTAATTAAACACTGAGTTATTATTATTATTTTTAAATGGTATTATGATTATTCGTCCCTTCATCCAGAATTAGTTAATCGTTATATCGAATATGAAATTATGAACAATTGAACATCCAAATACAAAAAATAAAAAAAATAAAAAAAATAAAAAATAAAGTAGAGAGAGAGCGAGATAGACAAAATGGTAGTGTTAAATACATCATTGACATCTATCTATTGCTCAATTTGTTTGTCTCTCTTCTTCTTTCCTTTTCTCCAAAAACTAGAGCCAAACTAAAAGCATAGAGAAGCAACTAATCTAAAAATCTTTCCAAATTCTTTTACTAGAAACAAAGAGAGGCGATGAATAGAGGAGTGTTGGAGAGTTCGCCGGTACAACACCTCACGGCAGCTGGAAACCCTAATTGGTGGAATAACGTCAGCGGCGGCTTGAGGCCACCACCGCCGTTGATGAGTACTCACCAGCCACCACCTACAACCGCTTATCTTCCAAGTCTCTTGCCGAATTATTTTTCTTCTCCGACTTCCTCTTCATCTTCTTCTTCACCTTCTTTGCCTCCTAATAGTAACCCTAACTTCTCTTCTTGGCTTGAAATGAGTGATCTGCCTCTTGACCAGCCATGGAGCCTTAGTCAACTCCTCATGTAACTCCCTTTCTCTCTCTATCTCTCTCTCCTTAGGTGTTTCTAAGTACATGGTTTTGAGTTCTTGGATTTGTTTTGTAATCTAATTCGATCTTATGAAGTTTCTCCTTTGTTTTTTTCATGTATATATAATATACTTATATTATTGCATATACACAAACAGGATCTAATATGAATATTCTGTCTTTAAATGAAGGGGTGGACTGATGATGGGAGAGGAAGATAAAATGGAGATGATGAACCGTCATCATCAAAATGAACAGCATAGTTACCAAGAGAAGAAGATACAGAATTGGGAAGAACAAGTTTTGAGGCACCAAGTTTCCATGAAACAAGAGAGTAACAATAATAATGGTTATGGAATAATGTCCTTACCGAACTCACCTCCAAACAAGTCATGTGTTACAATTCACAACACCAATGAAGACAACAAGAACAACAATAACATTCGTCACAATGGTCTTAACTTGTCCGAGGTTGGTCGAAATAGTTAACTATTCAGATGAAGATATATTCTTTACCAAATATTTTTAATCAAAGTCTCCATATTTTCTTATCAATGAACATTTTTTTTTCTTTTTTTTTTCTTTGTCAATTTGTGTTCATGAAGAGTAACAGCTCAGAGATAATTGGGTCTTCTATTGCAAATAAGAAACCAAAGCTTCAGGTTCCTTCATCACAATCAACTCTCAAGGTAACTAACTAAAACCCCTATATGTCTTTGTTTCTGCCTCTTGCTGACATTTTAAATAACAAAACAAATGCACAAACACAAAGGAGAATAAGAAACAAACAAAAGAGAATGGGCACAGAATAAGCTGCATGTGTGTGTGATTGTTACATTTTTGTCTTTCTCGTGTGTCTTCTTCTTCTTGATCCCATTATTCTTTTTCTCTTTCTTTCCTATGATTTCAACGGTAGTTACGCAATCCTTTTTGTTAGTTTTTATTTTATTTATGAAATATAGAAACTAAATCTGTTTTTCAGTTTGATTCAGTTTTAGCTCAGCTTTCATTATCTAACAATTTTTTATATATAAATTATCGAAGTTAATTATGTTTTCTTCTTCTTGCTCTGTTTATTTTGTCCTGTCTAGATTAATATTCGTATTGTTGTAACAACATATATATATATATATATATATATTATTTTGATCAGTTATCATTCTTTTTTGTTTTTTTTGTTTGAATCTTATATCAATTTTTTGTAGTATGTTTTATGATCTCTTGGTTTATCACTTATCAAAGGTAAGAAAGGAGAAACTTGGAGGCAGAATCGCATCTCTTCACCAGCTAGTATCTCCCTTTGGCAAGGTATACTTATTAATCTCCTTTTACTAATTCTAATTTCTAGATCAAAATTTAAATTGTCACTGTTTGGCTGATTGATCCCTTTTATTTCAGACTGACACAGCTTCTGTCTTGTCGGAGGCTATTGGATACATTAGATTCCTCCACAGTCAAGTTGAGGTGACTTGTCTTTTCCAAACTACCATGCTTCTTATTTCATTTATTTCAAGACAAATATTTCTTTCGAATCTTCCCTCACAACTAAAACAAAAATAATTCGTGTGTGAAACCCAAGTATGGATTATCTGGAGTTCTTTGTGTTTTCCTTCTATATTCAAATTTTTTAAAAATAATTATTAGAACAGAATAATATAAGTAATTGTGAGATTAGTAATTGGCACAACTGCTTTCTCAATATTTTGTTTGTTTTCAAAATGTTCAGGCTCTAAGTCTACCATACTTTGCTGGGACTACTCCCTCGAGGAATAATATGATGCACCAACATGTAAGTATTAAATTAACCGCCTTAGTTACATGTATAATACACTTACATGCATGTGTTTCTACACATCATATAATGGGGGTTTTAAAATGTATCTGACTGCTAATTATATTTGATTCCTAATTATGTGTATAGGCTCAAGGAAATTTGAATGGTATATTTCCTGAGGACCCTGGTCAGGTACGCATACATATTTATGTTATTTTCTAGTTTTATGCACTTTACTTTTCATTGGATCAATTAAACACAAATCTTAATTTAAAAAAAAAAAGTTGACAGCTTTATTCCAAAAAAATCACCCTTCTTTTTCTCTATAGTATTGTTTGTTCTCTTAAAAGTGAAATGACTAAAGTATGGTCAATAAAAATAAAAAGATGACATTACCAAACTTTCTTTTTCAGTCCTCTATTTACCTTTCATTATACCCAAAAAAAGCCACTTAAAATTATTTATAATATTTACTTTCCTTCATCAAAGTATCTTTTGGCAAATGATCGATCTAAATCAACTTTTGCAACCAATAATATCACCATTTTGTCCATATGTGTTACTTATGCGTAGTGTGGGCTGAGCCGCCTTATATACACAATTTTGGATTGTTGTGGAGCGCGCCGACCCGTTTTATCACCAACACTCACACTATACTATAGTTTAAATATTTTTTTTCCAAATAAATATGCTGAAGAAATCTTTTTTGATTTGGTGATCAGCTTGTAAATGAGTATCGCATGAAAAGAGGAGTTTCATCATCATCGACGGACAATCAAAAGTCAAATCCTAACGAAGAACCAATGAAAGATTTGAGAAGTAGAGGACTTTGTCTTGTCCCAATCTCATGCACACTCCAAGTTGGTAGCGACAATGGCGCGGACTATTGGGCTCCGGCGTTCGGATTCACTCTCCAGTAACCTATTTCACTTTCTGTTGTAATTTGATTTTTTGTCGGCCAAAAAAATTTAGTAGATGTTATAACATCATGAGCAACCAATCTCTTTGAGAAAACAACAAAAAATGAGTTTCCTCCAAGATTGGTTGTTCATGATGCTATGCTAACACAGATTGGTTTTGGCCTTTGGCCTTTGAACATTTGCAGTTGACGAGTATGAGATGGCCTATTTAATCATGTTTTTAAATTAATCAGAACTTTATCTATACTCTTAATGAACTGATGATTGTATTTTAGTTTTATTATTGGTATGGGCGTGCAGGAAAAGTTATTACGTATCGAAATTGAAGAGCTCATATTTGTTACGTATATTTTGGTGATGGCTTGTGGAGTTTATCTATTACTACATTATACTTATCATCAACAGTAATTATTCAGTGAGAGACTAAAACTCCTGGATTACTACTTTTTGTTTGTGTCAAAAAGACTATGCGAACTTATGTCCTATTATGTCTGTTGCTCAAAAAAATAAATACGGCTTCTTAAGTTTGTCATAGCCAGAAGAAAAAAAAACATTGAAAACTCTTAAGTACTTTGAATTCAGAGTAACAGTGATATTATGAGTAATGTCGATGATAACTTGATCAATATGTGTTTGGCTTTGGTGTTTCGATTTATAATAACCAATAACAGTAACCAATATGTAACAGAATCCATCCCACCCAATTTGATCAATGGCATCAAAACTTTTAGTTGTTAGCAAATTTTAGGTAGTTTACATCAAAATAATTGTATTATTCAGTTTTTGTAAACTACAAACGGAATTTAGTTGAATAGATATAGTAAGATTTATATGAAAATAAAAAGAGTAGGAGTACAAAATACAAATACATGGTAAGTAAGCATAAATTCAGAAAAAAAAACATAGGAGTTTTCAAATTTGGACTTAAACGATGGACAATTGTATTCATTTCGGATTTAGGCCCGACTAGGCTTTTAACCCACTACAAAATCCCTATACTTATCAAAAGTCTTGGATTGAGTCTTGGAGATCTAAGATGAAATTTATGGCTTAGCTTAGCCTTAATGTTATACAAATGAACTTACTTAAGGAAGAAGCATTAGTTGGTTATATAATTAATTTGTATGCTAATAATATACACCTTTGCGTATCCTTATAGTGAAGGGGCTTCAACTTAATAGTAGTTGATGTTCCTACTAAAACACCAAATATAGCTATGGTGGGACTTGTAATATTTACTGAACCATTTCCTAAAAAAAAACATAATAGTTGTGTGAGTTTTCGGTCCAGTTCAGACTTCAGAGTTCAGACTAATGGACCAGAGACAAGTTTAATGGGCTTTTTGGGTTTGAAGAAAGGCTCATGAGATAAGTTGTTCTCGGTAATGCCTATATTTGGCTGGTCAACACTCTGGTTTGTCACTTAGCTGAAGTGTACGAATTCATTGTTATGCTGGCGGTGATAAAGTTCGATTCACCTAGGTTATGGAGTGACCTGGCAAGAAAGCGTCCACAAGGTGTATAAAACAAAGTAAAGAGTAAGGTGACAGCAAATCGTTGAGCGTGAGTAAGAGAGAACTCATCTTCTCCTTGGCTCGGTTGTATAGGCTCTCTAGCAGTTTTCATCTTCCTGATCTCTTGTACTCAATTATAAATGTTCTATAAAACCTTGTGAGTTGGTTAGTAAGCTCACCAAGACATACCTTGGCCACATTGGCCTTGGGAACTTGTAATTCCGTCTGTTGTCTCTTTTCTTCTCTGCTTCTCTTTTCTTCATCTGCAAAGAAACACAAACTCAAAGATAATCAATCGTCGTGGTAAAAGAAGTATACAAGTTGGTCTCTCGCAAAACTTTTTGTTTGTCCCAGATATCAGCTGACGATAAGAGAAGCCCAATATAAAAAAGATATCTAAACCTGAGTTTAGCAAGGAGTTAAAGCTAGAGTGTTAATAAAATAAAAATCCTTTTAGAATTGAGTGGTTTACTATAGAGGGAAATTAGATACATAAACTGATAAACCACACATCACTAAAGAACTAAAGCTAAACAATTTCTGGGGTATGGTACAAATATAACTTTGATGAGGAACTTGATTGACTGTTATGAACTTTTTTACGGTTATAGGTGGTATATGATTGTCAGTTTTTTTGTTGTTGGCTTTTAAATCACAATTATTTTTGTTTGTGGGGTTATATAACAAAAAAATTATCAACATACTTATCTAAGATTCAGTAGCTATTTAAGGGAGAAATTATTCAAAACAATCTTTTAACTTTTGGTAATTACGTAAATAATTATCAACTCTATAGAAAATAAATCCCTTTTTTTGGTTGACTACTCAAAATTAGACACAAATTTAGTCAACTTTTTAAGCTATACTCTAAAATTAAATAAACATTAATTTTATCATTATTAGTCATAAGAAAATTAAACCTCAATTATGTATTTTGCTAGACTTTTTTCTTTTTTGTCAGATTAATAAAGTATGAGATGACATAAGAAATACAAGTAAATTAAAAAGATTACTTACAAATCATTATTTCAGTTTCCATAAATCCCCAAATATTAAATTATGGGCAAGAACATTACAAACAAAAGATTACGACAATTTCGTGAATAAAAAAAAGAGCAGGGCCAAAACTGCTATTCAAAAACAATTTTCTAATAATTACATTTTTAGTATAATTTGTGAGGATCGGACGGTGAAGTAAGAACCACACTTCAAACCTTATATGAATAGTAATCGTCGGATCAACGTGTCTAAAAACAACCGTACGATCAAAATGCGAAACAAATCTAACCGTCTAATATAATCCAGAAAAATTGAAATTTCAAAAACATGTATAAGAGAGGGAGGACGACGATGAGTGTTAAAATTAAAAAAAAACGAAGACGAAGAAGAAGAAGAAGAAGAAAAACCCCAATTTCTCTGTTTTTTTTTTTCTTTTGGTTTCGCTGAGTTACCAAATCTCTCTTCTTCTTCTTCTTCTTCTTCGTCTTCTTAAACCTTTCAAAACCCTAATTTCCTTTACCTCTCTCTAAGTCTAGATCAATAAATTCGAATTTCAAAATCCCGTTTTTAAAAAAAAAAAGTTTTTAAAGTAGACGACGATTCGGCTTCTGGGTTTTTTTTTCTTCTACATAGAAACGGGATTAAGGGTGAAATCAGATCTTGAGATTTTCGTGTTTTCTCAAAAATTGGAATTGGTGATTTATAAATTTTGGGTTTTTTTTTTTTTTTTCTTTTCTTAATTTCGTTGGGGGAAAATTTTCTGGGTTTTGTGTGTGTTTGTGGGAGATGGGAGAAGGAGACAAACTCCCGCCAAAAAAGGATGAGGTGATTACACAAGACTCGATGAAGTCGGCGAGGCAGCTCGATTTCACTCATGTGGTGCATCCACCTCACTCTAATCAAGCTCCCGTCACATCTGCTGCTGCTTCATCACCAATCCCTTCACCTGCTGTGACGGCTACGCCGCCTATTACTACCAGTCAGGCACGACCTGTTTCGACGACGACGGTGTTGACTCCGATTCCACCGCCGCCACAACCTCAGGGGCTTCTTCACGTCCCAATTAGACATCCGTAAGTTTTCTTTCTTATTCAAAAATTTGAACTTTTTTGAGAAGTCTGATTTGGGGATTGAAGCAAGCATAGATCTTTAAAGAGATTTGTGATTTGAATTTTTCGTAATGGATAGGGCTGTGGGTGTAGGGGAAACTAGAGATGGAACCCCTCAGAAGAAGAAACAGTGTAACTGTAAACACTCACGCTGCTTGAAGCTGTAAGTCTCTCTCCATCTAACCCATTATGAGCTACTCTTTTCGTATTTTATGTTTTGTTACTTGGTGATATACAGATTTCATACGAATTGAGCACTATGTATTGTCTTTTGATTAGGTACTGTGAATGCTTTGCATCCGGTACTTACTGTGATGGTTGCAACTGTGTGAATTGTTTCAACAACCTTGAATTTGACACCGCGAGACGAGAAGCTGTTCAAACAATTCTGGATCGGAATCCAAATGCATTCAAGCCTAAGATTGCTAACAGTCCACACGGCGGACGAGATAGCAGGGTATGTGGTTTACTTAATTGTGTTAATGCTCTTTAAAACTTTTAAATCTTTAAGGTTGTTGGATAACTTTTAAATCTTTTAACTCTATTTGCAGGAGGAGGTTGGTGAACCTGTGATGTTAGGGAAACACTACAAAGGCTGTCACTGCAAGAAATCAGGATGTCTTAAGAAGTATTGTGAGTGCTTTCAAGCAAATATTCTTTGTTCTGAGAACTGTAAATGTTTGGATTGCAAAAACTTTGAAGGAAGTGAAGATAGACAGTCGCTCTTTCACGGTGAACATTCCCACAACATGGCTTATCTCCAACACGTTAATGCTGCCATAACTGGAGCTATCGGTTCCTATGGCTTTGCATCTGCTCCAGGTCCTAAGAGAAAGAAAGGTCAGGAGTTTTTCTACAACCAAGGAACCAAAGATTCACCAACTCATAGGCTTGGCCAGGTAAGTCAGTTACAACCTCAACTTTATTTGCTTGGTCTGGTTAATATTCTATATGCTTTCCTTATCTCTCCTCCTTGGTTAGTGAAATGTTAGATCTTATATTATAATTATTGGTATCAGGCAAATACTGGAAGAACCCCATCTTTGAAAACTGATTCTCGTGCTGGAGGCCCATCCAAAGTTGTATATAGGTAGAATTCTGATGTGTTGACAAAGCTAAATCTTTTCTCTGGGATTGCAGAAACTGAATCATAAATATGTTTTCTTTTGAAGGTCTCTTTTGGCAGACATTATTCAACCGAAGAATGTGAAAGCACTCTGTTCTGTTCTGGTTGCTGTAGCTGGGGAAGCTGCAAAGGCATTAACAGAAAAACGGTTAGCAGATCAGAAAGAAACCTCCGTGTCTTCTTCTGTGCAAGATCAAGGACAAGGCAATAATAAAGGTACCGAGGTTGAGATAGCTGCGAGTGGAAATCAAGCTGATAAATCTGGTCCAGAGGATTCCAGTTCAGATGGCTCCAAAGGGAGGTCACTATCTCCAGACACTTTGGCATTGATGTGTGACGAACGAGACACTATGTTAATGGTTACAGCTTCACCTAATGGTTCGGTGGAGCCTACCTCACAGCTACCAAACGGCGGGCAAGACCAGTTTTATGCAGAACAGGAGAAAGTAGTGTTAACCAAGTTCCGTGACTGCCTTAACCAGATTATTTCTTGCGGAGAATTAAAAGGTAAAGACATTTCTTTGATCATCAAGAAAATGGGGTATATAGCCAAACATAAGATTCACGTTTTAAAACCTAGTTTTTGTTTGTTTGTTGCAGAATCAAATTTTTCTTCTTCAAGAATGAATCTAGATACACCTGCGCACACTGCCGTCAAAGTCCAGCCAGTGGTTCAACAAAGACCAGTTGCGAATGGAGTTTCTCAAACCATAAAGCAACCTTCCCAGCTAACAACAACAACACCAACACCAACAACAACACCAACACCAACACCAACACCAACACCAACACCAACACCAACACCAACACCAACAACAACACCAACACCAACACCAACACCAACACCAACACCAACAACAACAACAACTACATCCGCACAAACTCAACTTCATAAAACTCCAGCTTTGTCTGAGAAGAAAGACCTCTGAATCAATATTTACTCCTTTAGGAAAAAATGACTTTACAGAAATGCAGCTGCATCCACCTCTCCAGGCCTGACTTACGAGGTAATGCCACCAACACCGTTTTCTTCCTCTTAGATATTCTAAAACAAAGGAGAAGTCGCAGCTTCAGCACATTAGCAGGTGCTTAGAGAGTATTATTATTATATAACTATTCATACAATTTTATTGTGTTAGGCATTCTTCTTCTTTTCTTTCTTCCAAATTCTTCTCTTTGATTCATAAGAGCCGTCTCTTTACAAATTGTTGTCACTATTTGTGTACATTGCTATTTACCATCGGCAATCACAGTGATTGTTTACTGTGGAACATACATGTGTTAGCCTGATTTCGATATGATTTAGGAATACAGAAGATCTGATGTTACTTCTGCTTGAGATTTGAAGCATATATAAAATAAAATCAAATTTTGGAATTCCGAGGTTTAAGTCATCTTTTGTCATTACAGAAAATTCGCAATGCTTTTTCGCGAAAAATAATATTTTCAGGAGTGATTCATATCTAAGAAGAGAGACCTACCTTACATTATACACTTTAGTAAACACAAATGAAATATTACAACAATACTGAAGAGACTCCAGAGACAAACACACTCATCGTCACCCACAACAAAAAGAGAAAGTCTTCTGCATGAAACTATAGACTTGTAGTTCTGTCGATTGAGGCCGAAGGTTTATCAAGAGTCGATAGAATCTGTGGCATTGACATTCCACCCGATACAACAATCTCTGCAGATGAAGAATAAATGAGTGTAAATAGTTCAGTAGCTTTCTACAACACATCTAGGACAGACAATAAGTCACACGATGGCTGAGTTTAGATTATGAAATCTCACCTATTCCTTCCCGGACAGAGAGATTCGGCCTGATAACATCATTACTGTTGACAAGTAGTATATCTCCGATATAAAGGTGGTTTGTGGGAACATATACACAGCAAAGTTCCTCCTCGGTTGGGTAGTTCTACAATGACAGAGCATTATTACATTTTGGTATAGAAAGGATCTAGTCATTTAGTCAATTCATAACAATCTCTGTAGAACAATAACTAAATCCTTGAACCAAGCAGTTTCACTCACCTGGAGAACAACAGTCGATGTAATGAAGCCAAATGCATATTCGCCTATTCGGGGATGCCTAATGATTGCAACTTCCTTGAAAGCTTGTGTATTTTGATCTGAACAGATAAAAAAATAGATATGAGCAAGTTGAGATTAGAAAATTTTAATTAACTTATATAATGTTGAATTGTAGAATAAGATTTTTCAAAGCGAGACCAGGAGATATTGCAGTGCTGATTTGCTTAGAGGCGTTGTAGATGTGACGAACAAATGGCATCCGCTTGATAAACCACTCTCCTAAGTTCAGAACCGATGCTCCCAACCACGAAGACATGAACACACCGACCAAGAAGATGAATGCTATGGAAGTCAAAAAACCAAAACCTACCAAACCAAAACAAAACTCATGTCAGAAACAAATATCAAGTAGTTGATTCGATAAAGAGGGACCACCATTCAAATGCTTACCAAATACGTTGATTCCAAGTTGTGCGTATATCGGAGAGAAGAATCCATCCACAAAGTGAATAAACCACCATGTTATATAGAAAGTAATTGCAATAGGAAGTAGGATAACACTGCAAAGAGCAATTGAGATTTCAAAAACTGTCAGCACAAATTCTGATCCTGTGAAAACCACAATCAAATGGCAAAAAATTTCAAGTGTTGCTTACCAGCCTGTCATGAACTTCTTGGACGCCCAACCCCTAATGAACAAGCTTAAAGTCTGCAGAAAATAGCCAAAGCATCAGACCACAATGCTCTATTTGTTATATATATGCTTGAAAACATGAATGACCATAAACATCACAAGACTCAAGAATCGACAGATCCAAACAAAAACACTAGGAATGCAAATTCATACTTGACTCAATCAGGAAAGGTCAAATTTTTACAAGCTTCTGCATAATAAAGATCAAAGTTTGGCTAATTCACACAAGTTCAAGGAAAGTGTTCTGGTGATAGATTGAATCTAGGGTAAAACAAGCTCCAAGATTCTGAACTAAGGGGAAACAGAAACCCCCAAATCTGTGAAGACTAAATCTTGAAAGGAACTAAGAGCTTACTATAAATCGAATTCAAGTGTTAATTTAGCATGAATCTTGAAATGAGAAAACGAAGAACAAGATTCTAGATCAGGAGATGAAACTAGACCTCGTGGCTGGATTGATGCGAAGAAGAAGAAGAAGAAGAAGAGGAAGAGGAAGCAGAAGAAGAAGGCTTCGAAGGACCATCGTCTTTTTCGCCGGAATCAGCGACGGGAATCAGAAGCTCTCGATCTCTTTCTCGATTGGCCATCACAACCGCCGGCTTCTCGTCCCCCATCGCCGTTAAACTCAGGCGATAAGGAAATCAAGTCGGAGAAGAGAGAAATACTTGAGTAAATAATTTGTCTTATTTGTTTAAACAAGAAAAAGATAAGTAAAAGAAGACAAATACAAAAAATAGAAATTAATAACTAATTTTATTGAGATCATATAATTGTATTGAGATCATATAATTGTAAAAAAAAAAATAATTGAGATCATATAATTGTAAAAAAAAAATATCACATTGATTTATCTTTAATTTTTTTACATATTTGATTAAAATCAAGTCTAATGTAGTATAATACTAGGGACTGGACCCGCACATACGTGCGGGGTTAATTTTAAACAATTAAGTTTGTAATTAAGTTTAGATTATGCAGAGTTACATTTGTAATTATGAATGTTAAAAATGTTATTAACATTCATAATCTAACTTTGTACCAATTTATTTTCAGTTTGGTTTGGAAAGAAGATGTTTAGATTTAAGTACATTAAAAAATAGTAAAAGAAAGATAGTATATATGTTTATGTGTTTCTGGAACCCGTCTCATCCCATATACGGTATGTCCCTTTTATCTTATAACTGTAATTTTAATAATATTTTATCAATTTGAGATTGTATATTTTAGTCCAACAAATAAGGAAGTAGGTAAAAGATTCACATCCACATAACATTTTATTTGTAAATATAATTATTTGGTATAACATTTATAACATGAACTTATATTGGTTTACCTTCATCAAATTTCTAAACGTTTGAAATAATAACCGCTTCACCATATATTTTGGATTCACATAAAATTTAGTTTAACTATTGTAATTTTATAATCTCATCTTGATATATTTATTTCTTGTTCTTTTTTCTATGAAAAATAGTTTATATAATGTTTTTATTTTTTTAAAAATTACTCGTTCGCGTCTCTGATCTTCCTTCTACATTATATTTCTTAATTAATTATGTTATTAGTAAAACTAAAATTATTTGGGGTTAATTTCTGTGAAGTAAACCTATGGACCAACCCGCACTTTTGTGCAGGGTTTTTAATTTTTAAAAATTTGTTTAAATTGTTTACATTAGACAGTTTATTAAAAATAGTGAGAAGGCCTATAATATATACATTTTGACAGAAAACATAAATTTTTCTAATTTAATTCAACCCAAAGTCTTTAGGAGCCATAATTATAGAAGCCCATTATAATAAGTATTGATAAAATAAAAAATGAAGTTAAAAATATTTAAAAATTAATATTATTATTAGTTTGGTAAAAATAAAAGAAAATAAAAAAATAATGAGTCAAAACAGTATATGCAATTCAATTTGATCATGTAGAAGTAATAAAAAACTTTTTCAAAGTTGTAAAGGTTGCATTCATAAAAATTACATATTCACAATATAACTTTGTAATTAATTATTTTAAATGAAACTTTCTGATTGTTTGTTTAAATGGTGGATATATGTCATGTTTTTTTTTTTTTTTTTGTATCCCTAAGTGTGCTTCCTAATTAATATTATAGTTATATGATTATTTGTTTCTATCTAATTGTATTAAATTGATTTATTATTTCCGTAAATATCTCACAATTTAAAATCAAATCAAATATGTTTACACATATATATACACATATATATATATATATATAATTTCGATTTAAATTCTATGATTTTTATGGAAGCAAACTTTAAACTTTAAACTATTTTCAAAAATATAGGGTAATTTTTATTTTATAATTAATTTCGTAATTATTATTTCCATAAATATTAGATTTTTGACTAACAGTTTTTGTTTACCATATATTGTTTATTTTTTATTTTTGTTATATAAGTAATTGAACCTGTTTGGCAACATGAATATATATCATGTTTTTTTTTTTTGTATGCCTAAGTGTGCTCCCAATTAATATATATATATATATATATAATTTTTGATTTAAATTATTTAATTTTTATGGAAGCAAACTTTAAACTTTAAACTATTTCCAAAAATATAGGGTAATTTTTATTTTATAATTAATTTTGTAATTATTGTTTCCATAAATATTAGATTTTTGACTAACAGTTTTTGTTTACCATATATATATATTTTTTTTAATTATATAAGTAATTGAACCTGTTTGGCAACATGGATATATGTCATGTTTTTTTTTTTGTTTTTTTGTATCCCTAAGTGTGCTCCCCAATTAATTGTATATATATATATATAATTTTCGATTTAAATTATTTGATTTTTATGGAAGCAAACTTTAAACTTTAAACTATTTCCAAAAATATAGGGTAATCTTTATTTTATAATTAATTTCGTAATTATTGTTTCCATAAATATTAGATTTTTGACTAACAATTTTTGTTTACCATATATTGTTTATTTTTTTATTTTTAATTATATAAGTAATTGAACATGTTTGGCAACATGGATATATGTCATGTTTATTTTTTGTTTTTTTGTATTCCTAAGTGTGCTCCCCAATTAATAGTATAGATTTATTATTCACAAACATAAAGACAAACGTTTTAGTTTAAGTAAAGAAAGAGAGGATTGAGTGATAACATTTTTTTTTAGCTAATTATCACGTCGCTTAGTAACTCTTATCTTTTTACATCTATTTTTGTAACACCCGCAAACCAAATTTTGGTATTTTGGTAAGGGTGTCGATCGACACCTCCTAGTGAGGCATCGATCGACACCAATTGTGGTCGGTTTGGTCGGTTCAATTTTAATTGTCCGGTTTGCGTGGTTGGTTTAGGGAATCCCTAAATCGAGTTTTAAAGGAAGAAAACGACCTAGGGTCGTGTTGTTTTGTCTTATTCGCCGTTTTTGAGAGAAAACACAAAGAGAGAGTGTTCTTGAGCTATTGGGAAGAGATTGAGAGATTCCTTGCTGTTCTTGGGAGATCCAAGGCTGGGAAGGTGCTAGAAGCTTGCTAGGAGTGAGGGAATTCGTTCTTGTTGGTCAGAATCTTCCTGCAAGAGGTGAGTGCATGACCATGGCTTATCTAAGCTAAGATCTCTAGATTCTATGTGATTTGGTGCTTATGTGGTTGTTTCTTTGAGTTCTCTATGATATTTCGTTGCTGTCTGGGCTGGGTTTGGCTTCTGGGAGTGCAAGGAGCGGATTGGAGAAGCTTGGAGGCGAGATTCGGAGTTTCTGATCGAGGGAAATCGCTGCTCGGCATCGGTGTCGGTCGACACCAGTTTGGGTGTCGGTCGACACCAACGCGAGGACGGCTCGGGACTTTAGCGAGTGTCGAACGATGCCATGTGGAGGTGTCGGTCGACGCAAACTAGGGTTTTCGGGAGTGTCGGGCAGGGTGTCGGTCGACACCAGATAGTCAGTGTCGATCGACACCATCTGGTGTCGGTCGACACCCCTTGTTCAGTTACGATGGACGTTGCATGCTATGTATATTGCCTGGTTTGTTTTATTGATTGTTGTTTGTGGCATGTAGAGATCTTATTGCTTGTGTGTATAGCCCAGTAGATGGGAGGATTGCCTCACTGAGTGTTTATCAAATACTCATGCATCTCAATTTGTGTTTGTGGTGCAGGTAAAGGCAAAGTGTGATCGTGGAATCAAAGGCAATGAAGAGGAGGATGTTCTAGGGACTTGATTGTATGGTTATCTGGCATTGTTAGGTTGCTAGAATTGAGTCTTAGAGCATTGTTAGGATTGCTGGTTGTTTGATTTATGCTGGTTGGGATTAATGCTGGATATTACTTATTTGGTTATTGAATATTGTTTTATTGGTTATTTATTGGTATGTGGTTCCGCTGTTGGATTGTGAATGTGGTTAGGTGGCTAGTGGGTATGAGACCACTAGTTGTAGTTATTTAATTATATTATTATTTATTATTTATTAAAAAAAAAAAACGGGAAGGGTTGTTTCAATTTTTTTGGCAAGATTTTATTGATAAATTTGTGAAATGATGAACCTCACATATTAGGTTAGCTAACCATAGTCATTACTGGTTTTTACGGATCTTCCGCATTTTTCATATTTCAATACACCCCGATGGCCAAGATAAAACGATCTTATGATACAATTATAGTACAGTATTTCATCACAATAGACTTGTATTTTAATTCTAAGCACATCATCTTAAAATGTTAAAATTTTGAATTATTTTTGCATAATATCAAAATAATATTATGCAATATCAAAAATAATAACAAAAAGAATACCATCTAAGTTCATACTATTAAAAATAAATAATAATAATAAAATATTTTTGTATAGATAAAGGAATGAAAGTTCAAAAATTTTAAATAAAACAAAAAATAATTGTTATGAACAATGGTATTGTAAATTTTACTAGTTATATTTTAATAACAGACAATAATCAACAAATGTATTTTAATTAAAAATTTAATAAAGTATAATTAGTTGAATACTTTATATTCATTTGACATTTGACATTTTTTTTAATGCATTTGTTGTAATCTAATAAAGTAATAAGTAAAAAATTTACCTAGCTCATGCCAAACTAATTTTAAATACATTGAGGTTTATAAAGATAAATATAAATGTACTAAAATTTTCATCAAATAATCAAAATTCATTCATATAAACTTACCTTTTAAATGTTTTATATTTTCACTTAAGAAAAGTACACCACAATGCAACAATAAATAAAAATATTTATCTAGTTGAAATCCTACTATATTAATTGAGAAATACAAATATGAAACTAACCTTATAAAGTGTAAAAAATTACATTGTCATGACATTAGTCCTAAAGCAAATGCTTAATTCAATAAAGGTAAAAATGTAATTTTAATATTAAACTAATAAAATCTTTTAAATAATTATTAGTTTCTAAAAAACGATTTTCCCTCTTTAATTAATTATGGATGAAAATTATTAATAAATTTAAAAAATATAAACCAGAATTTTAGAAACTAAGATTTTATATAGAATGTACAATATGATTACTTTTAACAACTATATTTGGAAGATTTTGTTAAGATTTTAAATTATGACTCCTATCATCTTTCATTTATTTTATTTACTAATTTCTGAATTATCATATAGTACTTATGATTAATAAATATGTAGATTTTTTTTCTAGCATATCTTGCGATTTAAATATCTAAAGAAAATATATATTACTCAATCGATAAAGAAAAAATATGTGTTTTAATTTTTCACATGTGGTAAAACTAAATCTATGCGGTCGATGAATTAATAAATTTTATAATTATTACTTTAAAATATTTCACAAATAATGATGCAAATACAACAAACAAACAATATAAAACTATTATACATCAAACAAATTAAAATACTATAAATTGTAAAATAAGTAGTATTCAAAAATATATATTTAACTTCACCAAACAATAGCAGAATTAAAAAATAAATAATATCTCAAAAAAATAACCTTTTTAGAAAATATATAACAATAATTTTTATTATTAGATTGACTTGTACTATATTAGCACGATATATCTCCTAGTTAGTATTAAATCAATTACTTATTTTGTTATTGTGAATGCATCGTTTTTGGTTAAAATTATACATTGTTTATTGAACACTTTTCATGCTAAATGAATTAAATAGTTTAGATACATATTGAAATCTAATTGACCATACGTAAGTCAACATGTGTATACTTTATTATATTTTTTTGTAAGTTTTAATTTTAATTTAAAGAAAATACTAATAGTTAAATCATTAATTTTAGTAAATGGAAAGTAAATTTTTATTTATACATTAGTATATGAAACTTTTTATTAGTTTTCCAATTTTGCTAAGGAAACAAAAGTGATTTGTTTACCACTTGTTGATAATATATTGATAAATAAATTGCATAAAGATATACTATGTCTCTAAAACGTGCTCCTCAAGCTAATCTCCTTATATAATAATCAGAATAGAAAACCCTAAGATATACTCTTGAGACCATCATCGCCACCCACAATAACAAATTCTCTCTTACAATGGCTTCTTCCACTTCAATCCTTCTTGGCCCACCTTCCGTCGCCGGCGATCTACAAACCGTCAACCCAGTCACCGTCAATTCATTGGAAACCCCTGTTTCCGATTGATGGGTCTAACCGAAAACTTTTCCCCGACGTTTCTCTCTTCCGGGAGCCCATGTCTCGATTTCTTCTTCCACATCGTCCCCGACACATGTCCCGGTGATCTGATCCAAAGGCTTGAGAGTTCTTGGACTCACGATCCCTTGACTACGTTGAAGCTCGTCTGCAATCTCAGAGGTGTCAGAGGAACCGGGAAATCAGATAAAGAAGGGTTTTACACTGCTGCCCTTTGGCTTTTCAAGAATCACCCAAGAACCCTAGCTTTGAATCTCCCTTCTCTTGTTGATTTTGGGTATTTCAAAGATTTGCCTGAGATTCTGTACCGGATCTTGGAAGGTGATCAACAGATGGGGAGAGGGAGAAAGCGAGTTTGGAGGAAGAGGATTCAGAGGAGATTCAAAGGAACGTGTGAGCAAAGGTCTGATGTTTCCGGTGAACTTGAAGATCGGATTCTGGAAAATGTTGAGGAGATTGGTGGTCCTGTGGATAAGATCAAGGCTAGGGCTTTGCGGAAACAGAGAGAGGTCGAAAAGGCGAAAAAGGCGCTAGAGAGGTATAACTCTGATGCTAGTTACAGATTACTCTTTGATCGAACTGCGGATTTGTTTGCCGATGTGTTGAAATCGGATTTGGAGTATTTGAATTCGAATCAGCCGAATAAGATTGGGTTAGCTTCCAAGTGGTGTCCTTCTGTTGATTCTTCTTATGACAAGGCTACTCTGATATGTGAGGCTATTGCTAGAAGGATGTTTTCTAGAGATGAGTATGGTCAAGGAATCGAAGAAGCGCATTACGCGTATAGGATTAGAGATAGGCTGAGGAAAGAAGTTCTTGTGCCGTTGCATAAAGCTCTTGAGTTGCCTGAGTTGTCCATGAGTGCAAGAGAATGGAACTTGTTGAAGTACAATAGAGTTGCTTCTGTGGCTATGCAGAATTATAGAACGCACTTTGCGGAACATGATTTGGAGAGGTTTACAGAGTTTTTGGGGGATGTGAAAGCCGGGAAGAAGAAGATTGCGGCTGGCGCGTTGCTTCCTCATCAGATCATCAGCCAACTGGAGGATAGAGAAGTCGGTGCTGAAGTTGCAGAGCTTCAGTAGGAGAGAATGGTTGATGATGTTGCCAAGAAAGGGAAGATGAAGAGTTCTTTGGCGGTTTGTGATGTCTCTGGAAGCATGTCAGGTACACCTATGGAGGTTTGTGTGGCGCTAGGGTTGTTGGTTTCGGAACTTAACGAAGAGCCGTGGAAAGGGAAAGTTATCACTTTTAGTGAGAACCCGGAGCTGCATGTAGTAACAGGTTCGAGTCTGAGAGAAAAGACTCGCTTTATCAGACGAATGGATTGGGGAGGGAACACGGATTTACAGAAGGTGTTTGATCGTATTCTTGATGTTGCAGTCGAGAATAACCTAACCGATGATGAGATGATCAAGCGGATCTTTGTGTTCAGCGACATGGAGTTCGATAATGCGACAGGAAACTACCATTGGGAATGGGAGGTGAGTGACTCCGAAAGTGACCCCGGGAGCGACTACCAGACTGCTTATGAGAGTGATGAGAGTGACTACGAAACTAGATATGAGGAACGGTTGAAAAAATCGAAGGAACGGTCCAAGAAGAAGTGGGAGACGGATTATGAGGTGGTTCAGAGGAAGTATAAAGAGAAGGGTTTTGAGAAGGTTCCGGAAATAGTATTTTGGAACCTGAGGGACTCGTCGGCTACACCAGTGGCGGCTAAGCAGAAAGGAGTGGCTCTGGTTAGCGGGTTTTCCAAGAATCTACTGACTCTGTTAAGAAGGTGGGATCGTGAATCCTGAAGATATCATGGGGTTAGCCATCAAAGGTGAGGAGTATCAGAAGCTTGCCGTTTATGACTGAGAATAATAAAACATACACAAGCCGCTGTATGCTTAAACCTAGCTAGCACCATCGTTTTATCACTTTTCTTTGAGTTTTTATAATAGGAAGTTCTATATTTTAGTTTTGTTCTGTGATCTCTCAAAGCCTCGTTTTCTCATACCTTATCTTTTTCTTTCTCTATTTTTGTCCTAATAGACAAAAGCCAAAATTATTATTCTACAATCTCTTTCTTTCCTCGTTAATCCCCGTAACCCCCCGTTGATCGAAATATGTTGATTTGCAATCAATTCTGAAGTTCTCAGAGTTCGAAATAATACAACTGATAAACTTTTGATGCCAACGTAACACTAAGGCAAAATAACTTTTTAGCAATCATGCCAAAGTAATTCGACTATACAATGAGAGGAATGTGATGTAGTTGGTACAAAATACTTGATTGATGGTGCTGTAGTTGGTACAAAATACTTGATTGATGTAGTCAAATATTTCGATGTCTATATTAAGAAAAAGATTAATGTTAATAGATAATAATAAGCATTCATCATGGTGTGTAAGCCAAAAATTTTAGTTGAATTGGTACGTACTTGTTCGTGAAAATATTGTCAAACCTTAATAAATTTGACGTGTGAAGAAGATTTTGAAAATTTCCGCGAATATGAACTCTAGAACAGAATGGTACATACTATAATAAAGTCTTCGACTTTCACATAATGGACATTTACTGGATTTGCCTTCAACTAGGTCTATCCCAACAAGGATGTGCTACTTAATTAATAATAATCTAGCTCGAATCTCACTTGAATCACAATACATGCTGGTTAACATTTTTTTTTTTTCTTTTCTAAATCTAGTTTATATGTCAAATATCAATATGCAGTTAAAGGAAGTACGTAATTAATTGAAAACACAATTGATATCTTCGAAGTTTCAACGAATGAGATTTGATTAAACCCTTCTAATTTTTATTTCCCACTATAACATGTTCCATTCTTTCTACACGTACGTTAATGACACTCCCTAATCTATTCTACCATTTCTTGCCATAAAAAAAATCAAATAAAATTAAAATAAAAGGATAATACTCAATTACATACAAAATACAATTCAGCTGTAGTAGAACATGTACATTAGGTACCTTAAGACAAACACATGTCTCATTTTGATCTTATTTATGAAATGACTTTAAATCATTCTCTAAACATAGCTGATGTGGGAAGTTGAACATATATTTTTTATACTAACTGTATAATATATATCCGTTTAAAAAAATTTTCATGTTACAATATATGCAGAAAATTAGATTTTTATGAATTTTATGTATTATATGATGATTCAAAATAATTAAAAAAAGAATCAAACAAAAATGTTTGGAGAATCATGATTTTAAATTTTGTCAACAAAATCTTTTAAATATCTATATTGTTAGTTTAAAAGAAAAAAATATGGATAATATTAATACTATGTTTGGCTGCAAGAATAGCTATAAATTACTTAGAATGCGAGTGTTTAAAAACATCTATAAAATAAGTTCAAAAATATTATATAAATTATATAGATTATATCCAGTTTGTTTTATGGCAAGGTATATTATTTTTTGGCATTCTAGCATTGCACTCATTTTGATCAGAGAAGACAAACAAAGATTTAACTATTTTTGGAACTCTTTTTCAGATCTCCTTCCTCATTCCTTGATTCATTGAGAATTCTCACATTGTAAATGTCTTGATTGTATGATCAATATAAGATATCATTTTTCGTTGAAGTCAATCATATAATTTCAATTTGTTGGATTTTTGTCTTCAATTTGGATAGGATAGGAACCCAAAGCCATATTATGGAATAGAAATCGTATAGTAGATGATGTGGTCTTTTCACAACTGTACTGACCATTCTTTCTACGAGTGTCTCCAACCATCATTAGCATACTTTAGTGGATTATTGCTTGTTTTGCATCAAATTATTATATATTGATAGAATATAGGAATATACTCTATCATTTTTATATTTCTATATTTCTATATAGAAATTGAAGAAAGTCATGTTTTTGAAATCTGGTGGTGATGATAATGTTGGAGAAGAGAAGGATATTGTTATTCTTGGAGGAGATTCTGAGTGTTCGAATTTGTTTGAGGAGTCTTTTCTGGTTCGGACTATTGCGGGTTTTGGTGTGGATAAGTTTTCTGTGAAAGAGAAGTGGAGTAAAGTGTCGATGGAGACTAAGAAAAGAATTGAAAAGAAGTTGAAGTTGGTGGAGGCCAAGGAATATGAGTTGTTGAGGTTGAAGAGTGACATTTCGAAGGAGGTGGCCTATGTGATGACTCAAGGCATATAAGAAGAAGCAAGTTGGATATGTATAGGTTTAGCGATTTTAATCGCAGGTTTAATGGAGATGATGCAATGTCTCTTTTTGTTATCTATCTACGTTTCTGTTTTTAAGTCTTTTGGATTCTTATGTGATGATTAAATTAAGAAGAAGAAGACAAATTAGTTGTCTAATTAGTCTTTTGGTCGACGAGCAAAGACTATATGTAAGCTTTGCATTTTAACTCGTTTGTAATAAGCGAAGACTATATATGTTTTGCTTTGGCTATGACATCCAATTTGGAAAAAATATTAAAGGACATACTTATTAGTTTTTTTTTTTAATATATATTTTTTGAGATTCAGAAGATAAGAGGAGTTTTCTTAATTTTTCTTCGATTCTAGTTTTAAAATCAAAATCTAAAATCTAAAAACTAAAAACTAGAATTCAAAAACCACTTTAAAACTTGTAAACATTCATGGCCTTATAGCTTCTATTTTTATTAGTATTGATTATAAAAGTTGAAAGTTGTACTTTTACAAAGGCAGAGAAATGTAGATGCATCACCAGTAGATGCTAAGCACAATCCTCCTTTAGGGAAATTTTGGTCGACACATTTTTGGTCGCAGTTTGTTATCTCTCCACATGGATCGGCTGAATCGCCATCCTTCATCGCATACAAAGTCTTGTCTTTTGTAGAAAATATCTCTCTTGTCGCAAGACCTTTAAATAACAAAGAAGAGTTCAAAGACAATTAATATTGAACACAAAAACTAATATTGATGAGTGACATGTTGAAAAGAAAAGGACAAAAAAAAAAGACCTTGATTAAAAAGAAGAGCAAGACAAAGAAATGTGAAAAACAAGCATTTGTGTGTAGAGACCATTTTAATATGCTTCAGTCAACAAATGTCTCGGTGTAAGTTTGTTTCCTCAAGTTCAAGTATATATATATAGCCAAAACAATTTAATACTATTTCCTAATTATTATAGCCATTTGTCATGTGACATTATTAGTGTGGGTTTATCTTTTTAATATTAGTCAATGCCTACATTAATGTATAAACAACACAGATGAAAGCGGATTCAAAATTGAAATTATATATATAAAAATAGAGTCTCAGTCTCTCCTTATTGGTCCACTTGGCAATGCAATTTTAACAAAAAATTTTTTATTAATACACAAATTTTTAAAAAAATTAATTTTCACATTTAACTCACATAATATAAAACTGAAATCTTTATAGCTTCTCCCTATAAATTATGCATTAACTTTATTTCTCCACTAAGTTGTATTAATCAATTGTAATAAAACAAAACAATAAATTAGAATTGTAACTCTCATTTTTCTAAATGTAATTTTTCATCATTTCTCTTTCTATAAATACTCATTATCTTATTCTCTTAGTCTATCACTCTTTCATTCTCTCATCTTCTTCCACTACTCTCAAATCTCTTTTTTATTTTGTTTTGTTTTGTTTTGTTTTGTTTTGTATTTTTTTTGTTATTGTTATTATATGGGTTATAAAAAATCAAATCAAATATCATTGTAAAAGCTTAGTTTTAGAGTTTGTATGATATGTGTATCTTATATATTTATTTTAATCTTTTAAAATGTTTATCTCCATTTTCTATTTTATATTAACATCTTATAAATCATTATTTTCATACTTCCTTACAATATTCACCACACAATAAGATCATAAAGTTGAAATGATCCATATGTAATTATCTATTATGTCTCTGGTTATCTCACATATTCATGTATCATTTTTAATAATTTATAAAAATCAATATAATATTTAAAGATCAATATAATTATCCATTTATCAATTTATAAAGACTATTTTGTTTTGTGATCCAATTGATAAATCTGTAGAGTTCAATATAATATATATTTTTTTTTTTATGATTTGAGGTTTTTGAAAACAAAAAAACATAATTAAACAATTGGTTTTTTGTGTCTTTAATCAAAATAAAAAATGATCCAAAAGACAAAACATATTCAACTGGACCTTAAATATAAAAATAAAATATAATTTTAAAAATATTATTTCACTAAATTCTCTAAAGATGAAACCATTAGTGTGAAATCTAGCACTATAAATTAAATTGATGAGTGAAAACCAAAAAAATATAAGTTATCTTTGGGATTTTAAAAATTATTGAGATTGAAGAATTCATATAATTTTATAAGAAAATTAATTTAGTTTGTCACTTAAAAAGTAATATTTTTTATTTTGAAATATTATGTGTAAGTGTTGAGTTTATATCAACAAACAACCAAATCATGTGAATTTTGATTCAGCCACTTGGTATTCCTTTTATTTTAGGTTATAAAAAATTAAAATATTTATTTATAATTAAAGACATGTAACTCCATTTAACTCAAATGTAACTCCTATCCAATAATTGTACATTAATTCATTCCTCCTACTAACTTATTATCTTTCAAGAGAAATTATTTTTTGTTAAATTTTAATATTTTTTATTTATTTTGGTTGGCTAAACTTATATTCATATTTTGGTTGGCTAAATTAATATATTTCTCATGTAAAATTATTGTTTATAATATATTTCTCATTTCAAAGTTTAAAGCAATATATCATATATATAAAAGTAAGGTTTTGGTCTCTCCTTATTGGTTGATTTTCATTTAATGTTTTCTAATTTTTTTTAATTTTTTTATTTGCTTTCTAATTGCTTTAAACAACATTTAAGATCCAATAAACACAATAAATTTAACTCACACATTAAAATAAAATTATAACTGAAAATAAAATAAATTATGCATTAATCATATTCTACCACTCAATTTTATTCAAACATAATAAATTACTATTGTAACTCCATAGTTCTAAATGTAACTTCCATCATTTCTTATCATATAAATAAGCATTCTCTCAATCTATCATTCTCTCATATTGACATTCTTTTACTATCTTATTTTCACATTCTCTCATTCTCTTCTACAATATCTCAAATCATTTTTCGTTTTTTTTTTGTTATTTTTGATTTCTTATTTTTGTTGTATGGGTTGTAAAAAAAAACTGAAATATCATTGTAAATTGTTAATGCTAAATTTTAATTACATTGTTCTTATTTTAAAAGATTTATCTCCTTTATCTAATTTGGATTATTATCTTATAAGTAATCATTCTCTCTTCCTCTCCCACCAATATCAAATGTTGTTATATCTCATATGTGTTGTAAGAGTTTGATTCTATATTTTAATTTAGAAAGTATTATATATATAGATATTACATTGTTCTATTTTTTAAAGATTCATCTCCATTATCTAATTTGGATTACCATCTTATAGTAAACATTCTCTCCTCCTCTCCTACCAATTTCAAATGTTGTTATATCTCATATGTGTTGTAACTTGTAAGAGTTTGATTCTATATTTTAATGTAGAAAGTATTATATATATTTAACATTGTTTTCAATTTTTATTTTATTTATATAAAAAATATTTCTTTTATATTTCTTGCCTTTCTAATCTATTCATATTTATTTTTAAAATTTGCATAGTTAAATTTAAATTCACATATGTAGGTTTTAACAAAACAATCAACTTTATTTGAGAATTAGATGTTCCTATTCATTTTTAAACGATCAATGTGTAACATATAAGCATTTTGTCTTGCAATCACAAGTTCCATTTCCATTGCTTAACTCCATGGTTAAACTATAATATATGTTGTCCTATTTGTAGGAATAACAACATAATTATTTATTTAATAGAGCAGATGATTAAACGAAATAAACATTTCTCCAAATTTTATAATTCAATCAGTGAGTGTACTTATTACTTTGAAAAACTTTTACATTGAAGTTCATAAAATCATATAAGAAAACTAAAATACTATATCACTTCAAATTTGGAAGGAAACACTTGGTATTCCTTTTAAAAAAAGTCAAGACACATATAAAAATTTATTAATATTTAACTCACTTTAAAGACATTAAAGGTCATTTAACTCAAAAATAACTTCTATCCAATAATTTCATACATTCCTCCCACAAATAAAAATATATATATATATGTTCAAGATTGTATTTAAATATTACATAATTTTTTAGTTAGCTAAATTTATAGTCACATATATACAATATATATACATAAGAATTTATATTACTTATTAACATCATAATTCGACCCATTATTTGCTTAACTCAATATTGGTTTCAAAGCCAACTAAAGAAAAACAGAAACGATCTTATTGATATTAGACCAAAACATGGGCATACAAACATAATCACTTACACGGAAGATATTTTAAAAAAATAACTTACTATTGCAACATCAACGTATGAAGGGTTTACATAAGCAGTTAATTAGAAAATCTATAATACAATAAATGTATTGGAAACAATATCAGTCAATGATAAGATTGGATCCTCAAAAGCAAGAAACAACATCTTCATAATTCATAAAAAATAAACGCTACAATTATACACATCTGAACGAAATGGTATAATATAGTGTATAAATAAAAGTGACGGCAAAGCCTGTATATACCTACTTAAAACGAAATAATACAAAAAAAAGAAAACGAAAAAGACCAAAAAAACAAGAAAATGTCAACTACACCACAACTCACACGTTGCGTGGGGAAGCACCTAGTCTACAACAAAACAAAAATTAGTGAAGAAGATGATAACACAAAGACAAAATAAAGAAAATTGCGGTACTAATAGGCCCATTAAGTTTCTTACAGCATAAAAGGCCCAAATAATAAGCCCATATTAATAATCTCCTCCGCGATTTAGATTTGAAGATTTGTTTCTCCGAGAGCAAGAAACCTCAGAGAGGGAGAGACGAAGCCAGAGAGAAAGAAGAAACTCCGATGGGTCAAGGACCGTCTGGCGGATTGAATCGACAAGGGGATCGGAAACCAGATGGTGGTGACAAAAAAGAGAAGAAGTTCGAGCCAGCCGCACCACCTGCTCGTGTAGGGAGGAAGCAACGGAGGCAGAAAGGACCTGAAGCGGCGGCGAGGTTGCCGACGGTGACTCCTTCTACCAAATGTAAGCTTAGATTGCTTAAACTCGAGAGAATCAAGGATTATCTTCTAATGGAGGAAGAGTTTGTGGCGAATCAGGAGAGGTTGAAACCTCAGGAGGAGAAAGCTGAGGAAGATAGATCTAAAGTTGATGATCTTCGTGGTACACCTATGAGTGTTGGCAATCTCGAAGAGCTTATTGATGAGAATCATGCCATTGTTTCTTCTTCTGTTGGTCCTGAGTATTACGTTGGGATTTTGTCTTTCGTTGATAAGGATCAGCTTGAACCTGGCTGCTCCATTTTGATGCATAACAAGGTATTTTTGATGTTTTTTTTTTTTGCGGAATTGAATTAGGAATTAGTCGGATGAGTAGCTGATTTGACAATGCTTGTCCATGGCAACGTTAAACCAATTCGTCTATGTGAACATTTGTATCGTTTTGTGGTGGTAGGTACTCTCTGTTGTTGGCATTCTTCAAGATGAAGTGGATCCAATGGTGTCTGTGATGAAAGTGGAGAAAGCTCCTCTGGAATCATATGCTGACATTGGAGGTTTAGAAGCTCAGATTCAGGAGATTAAGGAAGCTGTTGAGCTACCTTTGACACATCCTGAGTTGTATGAAGATATTGGAATTAAACCACCAAAGGGTGTGATCTTGTATGGTGAACCAGGCACTGGGAAGACATTGCTTGCTAAGGTTCTTCTTTTAGCTATATAGTGTATCAATTACAGTAAACTTCCTAGTTGGTAACGGCTCAATTCAGTCTTTTATCAGTCTTCACTAAGAAAGGCTGTAGTTCTTTGTCCCTAGAAAAGAGAAATTAGTCAGGACAGTGGCCTGGCTTCTTTGGTTTGATCACATATAATTGAGATATTAGATCATAGTACTTGTTCAGAATGGAGGAAGATTTTCAGAGTCACTTGGATTGATCTAGTGTCTATGTCGCAAGCATGTTGTCTCTTTTTAATTTGCCTTATGCTTGTTACTTTCGGAACTGTGAGGTATGAGTAAGTATTATCTCTTGGTATTCTTTCAGGCAGTGGCGAATTCTACATCAGCTACTTTCTTGCGTGTTGTCGGTAGTGAACTGATTCAGAAGTATTTGGGAGATGGTCCCAAGCTTGTGAGGGAGCTTTTCAGGGTTGCCGATGACCTTTCACCTTCTATTGTTTTCATAGACGAGATTGATGCCGTTGGGACTAAGCGGTATGACTAAATATAACACAACATGATCTATTGATAACAATGTTCTGGAATTTGCTCTAGAGATGGTATCTAATCTGTGATAGCAAATGGTTGTTGAAACAGGTATGATGCAAACTCAGGTGGTGAACGTGAAATCCAAAGAACCATGTTGGAACTACTGAACCAGCTTGATGGGTTTGATTCAAGAGGAGATGTTAAGGTTATTCTCGCGACAAACAGAATCGAAAGTCTTGACCCAGCACTTCTTAGACCAGGCCGGATCGACAGGAAAATCGAGTTCCCTCTTCCAGATATCAAAACAAGGAGACGTATCTTCCAGGTACCACAATTGTTGATCCTGAACTGTTCTTTCTTCTTTTTTTGAATTTTGTAGAAAGATCTGATTGGTTTTTAAACGGATTACATTACTAGATACACACATCAAAGATGACTTTAGCTGAAGATGTGAACTTAGAAGAATTTGTAATGACGAAAGACGAGTTCTCAGGAGCTGATATTAAGGCGATATGCACAGAAGCTGGTCTGCTTGCTCTTAGAGAGCGCCGAATGAAAGTAAAGATTCTCTGATTCTCACCCCTTGATTCATATATGCATATCTTTGTAATAATTTTTATGTTAACCTGATTTGGTCTATTGGTCTATAGGTGACGCATGTGGACTTCAAGAAGGCGAAGGAGAAGGTAATGTTCAAGAAGAAAGAAGGTGTTCCTGAAGGTCTTTACATGTGAAAGACGCACAACAACTATTTCAGTCTCTTCTTTGAGTTTGCTCTATCTCTCCCTTTTGTTACCTTTTTCACTCTCTGCTTAGCCTTTTTTTTTCCGATCATATAAAACCGTTCGCCCTTTATTAATTTGCTTCCAAATTAGCCATTTATTAGTTTGCCATCTTCCGAACCCCCTCATATGTTCATTCGGAAAAAGTTCGTTATTTTTACTTTGTGGTTACTAATGTAGTCCAATTTTCAGTTCAATCCAATAAAAACCGATCTGGTTGTATTAACATGACATGAATGTTCGTACTTCGTAGAGTTTGTAGGAAGACTTTCAGGGCACATGGAAAGTCAACATAAGTGTAGCTGTCGATATTGTCATCAGGTCGATGCCTAAATCAAATATTAAATACATGGACTTCCAAGAAATGATGATGAAAGTTTAAAAAATGCAACACCGAATTAGAGTGAAGTCGTGTTGTGTACTTTATTAATATAATTCTTTCTAGGAAACTGCAAAGAAAGTTTCAAAGATAGATTAGAAAAAGAAAAGCATGATGTTGGTCACAAAGAGTGATTATAAGATGGTCAGAGAAGAAGAAAGATTGGTCTCTTAAGAAAAAAAAGAACTCGATGCCTAAAATGAAACACGATGTGTTCATAAGTTTCAGGAGCAAAGACACTCGTGACAACTTCGTAAGCCATCTCAGTGGTTGTCTACGTAGGAAACGTATCAAAACCTTCTTATACGACGAACTACCAAACGAAGAGAGATATGAAGGGTCGTTAAAAGCAATCGAGGTATCGAGAATTTCAGTGATTGTGTTCTCGGAAAACTTTGGGGATTCGAAATGGTGCTTAGATGAAGTTGTAACCATCTTGAAGTGTAAAGAGAGGTTTGGTCAGATTGTGATACCTGTTCTTTACCATGTTGATCCTCTAGACATTGAAAATCAGACAGGAAGCTTTGGAGATGCCTTCGGTAAGCGACGAGATAAACCCGAACAGCTACAAGAATGGAAAGATGGTTTTGAAGAAGCTATTAACCTCCCTGGATGGAGCACCGCACACTTGAGGTATAGCTCACTTGCATATAAGTAGATCGTGTTTTTTTTATTTTTTTCCGAACATGTTGGAACCCAGTTGTGACCAGTAACACGAACCATTATGTTACATATCTCGATCTTTTTGCATTAATGTTATACTATATATATAGTTTATTTTTGCTATCTGCTTTTTTCTCTAGAAATGAGGAGATGTTGGTGAATCAAATAGCTCGGGACATCGAGAACAAATTACTAAGAGCCTCAAGAGCGAAGGTTTTTAAAATCTTAACGTTTTGTTACTAACAATTTTGTTGGCGAAACTGATTCAAACAAACACTTCTCTGTTTTGTTTTTAAACAGGTTATAATTGAGTGGTCTCTGGTCATCGCCAACCTCATACTGGAAATAGCTTCCTCTGTTGTCGACCAAATCTCTTCTCCACATAAACCTTTATATGCGTTGGCTGCTATGTCAATGTCATTGTTATCTTGTATACTTTGTCTCGTAGATTTATTACACAAAGGACGAGTTGAGAGAGTTCTTTGGAAGTGGACTTGGCCTATTCCTTGGTTTTACTATCCAACTCAAAGATCACACAGATTTGGTAGCTTCCCGGAGATGGTTGGATTACTTTGTGCCTTGTGCCAAACCACTACCACTGCCGTTAGCTATTCATTCATCACACATGGAGATGATTCTCCCATCAAATTTTCTATCTGGCCAGTCATGTTTGCGTTAGGTTTACTTTGCTCTTTGTTGATTAAAAGATCTTAGATAGTAATATCATTTACTTGTGTAAAGATAAAAAAAAAAAAACATTTCTCCTCTGGTTTTACAAATTTTTCTAACTTTTTTTTTTAATAATTTTAAAGTTTTAAATAAAACATGAAAAATGCATATTTATCACATTTTTTTATACCGAGACGTGACCTGGTGTTTTAGTTTGTTTTGTGTAATGGTCTTTCAGAATATTATATTTCATACACATTTGTGTAAACCTTTTTTTATTGTATAACCAAACAATACTAGACGGTTTAGGCCGTATATTGTTAGATATATACAGTATGATTTAGGTCGTATAGTTGTGTGTTCATTGATGGTTTGGTTAACGTGACCTGCAAAGACCCAAGACATTTTGACTTTTTGAGGCAGTAAGTCCAGTTGTAAAAAGGAGCCAAGTGGAGATTAGTGGTAGAGTTTTTCCAAATTACTAAATTAGTCTAATACAAGTTTCTGATATTCTCCGTCGGAAAACAAGATATTGAGCTTCTCATCGTTGTTCTTGTGAGCCTAATCCACAAAATATCAAGCTTACATTGATATATATATATGTAAATTTTAGAAGGAGAAACTCACATAAATTTTCTTGACTTTGGACTTCGTCACTTCGGTACTTTTCCTATTTCCGTGACATTATGCAATTGGCTTTTTTTTTTTTTTTTTTGTAATGTAAATTAAATCAGTAAGAATCTAAAGTTGAACTCAGATTAATTTATATCAAGTATGTGTGAATGAAGCAAACCAAAGCTTATTCCACAGGTTTTTTTTCCACATACGACAGGTTCTTAATTTTGACTTGAAAATAATTACGGCATTTGGCATTTGGTTTTAGAAAAGAAAAGAAAAAAACAAGCTTAACAAGAACAAGCAAAAATGGCTTTCAGAATTTGGCATTTGGCATTTGTTGGTTTCAATGGTTTCAGATTTTCTTTTACTTTGTCAATGTTTTCAGATTTTTTTAGTTAATATTTTCAGATTTTGTCAGTTATTTTATTGATTACTTCATATTTACGTGAATATATATATAGTTGTTATGCTTTAATCATCTTTTTGGTATTAAAAGTTTAAGATCTTTAATTTTCTATGAGGTCCTCCACTAAGCTTATCTTCTTGGCTTCAACAATAGCTCTCATTTTGGTTACTGAGAGCCGAAGAACAATACCATCAAAAGAGCAGATATATGAGCTAGAGAAACTACTCAACCATGTAAACAAACCTGCAGTCAAAAGTTTCCACGTAAAACTCTTTTTACTTTTAGACTTTTAATGTTTTTCTTAAACAAAGAAATGTAGTTGAACATTGAAATTTTTATTATCTTTCTCTACTGGTATTGTCTAGGATACGTAGTCATCGTATACGATTACTGTTTAGAAGGATATTTATATATTCAGGATGAGTGATAAAAGCTAATAATGGGAAATTTATGTCGTAATTAAGATATTAGATGAATTATGATAGTGTAGGAAAAAAAACTCATATTTCAATAATGCTCTTTCACTTTTTGTTTTATCTCAACTCATATTTGCTTTGTATTTTGACAGACGAAACATGGTTATATATTGGATTGCATAGACATTCAAAAGCAGCTAGCCTTTGATCATCCTTTGCTTAAAAACCATTCTATTCAGGTTTTATTCAACAAATAAAAGCTATTCAAGATTCTTTCCTTTTTCTATCCTATCCTAATGGATTATAACTTGTAGTTGAAGCCTACATCTATACCTAGATGGACAAGAGATAACAACACTTCTCAAAAGTCAAGTTCCCTGCCTTTTCGACAAGAAGACGACATACGTTGCCCACTTGGGACAGTGATTATTAAAAGAACTACACTTGAAGATCTTAGAGAAATACATCTTTTGAAACCCTTAGGATTCAAGTATCCAAAAGACAAAAACTTGCTCGATATGACCGGTCGTCATGTAAGATTTGTTCTCATAGTTGAGACCCCTAACATCCTAACATGTTACTTATAATATTTGTTTTTTTTCTTCTTTTAATTATCTTAGTTTGCGATAGCTGAGTATTATAAAGAAAATCATGGAGCAATGGGAAACATTAATATATGGGATCCGCCTGTCAAACCTGATCAATTTAGTCTTGCAAGTATATCTATCGAGAACGGCCTTAGAGACAGCTTACAAAGCATTTCAGCTGGATGGATGGTAAGTCTAAAACCAAATGACTTGGAAATTTCATAACAATTCAAAACTATAAAATTGCAAAAAAAAAAATATCCCACAGGTGTCCCCAAAACTGAACCAGAATCATAGTGGCTTGTTTGCATACTGGACCGTAAGTTCTTCAAACATAGTTAAAGTTTGGTATTTCATTACATGGTCCGTCCAGCTACACCGGTTAATTATCAGTCTTAATTTATGATTGGAAACAGGCAGATGGGGATAACAAGACAGGTTGCTACAATACAGTATGCCCTGGGTTTGTACAAGTGAGTAGCAAATTTGCACTTGGAACTCTTGCCAAACCGGTTTCCACTTATGATGGTGAACAATATATCCTACAAGTCATCATTTTTCAGGTACATAGCACTCATTTTCTCAAATTCCTCACATATGGAAAAGTCGAAGTTACATATATAACAGTTAGGTGTATTCTTCACCAACAAAATATTGACCAATCCATACTGGAATAGTTAAACCAAACCGAAACAAAATTTGTTTATATATTGATGAGTATTTTTTTTTTTTTAAACCAAACCAAAATAATTTTAGTGTAATCAAATAGAGAGAATGAACAAAAATCCATGAAATTTGGTTTAAATTTAGTTTCATGACCAAAATTGCATTAAATTGAACCAAAACCAAAAGAACTACAAATGTTTCATTTGGTTACAATTTGAATAAAACCAACAAAACCAAACAAAAATCTCAATCGCCACCTTTAAAAATATAGTGTTTTTGCCTTTTTGGTTTAAGCAGGATCATATTACAGGAAATTGGTGGTTTTTGCTAAAGGGAAACCCAATTGGGTATTGGCCAAGATCATTGTTCAATGGTGAAGGTATAGCTAATGGAGCAAGTCGAGTATTTTGGGGAGGAGAAGTTTTCAGTGCAGTGAGACAAAGAATAAGCCCAATCATGGGAAGTGGACATTTTCCACAAGAGGGTTACAGAAAAGCAGCTTTTGTGAATGGTCTTAAAGTGATTGATCATGTTTCAGAAAAGAATACGAGTCCACCCGCGACAAATAGAGCAATATTCGCAAACAGTCCACGAGCTTCAGATTTAATATTATTCGCCAACAGTCCAACTTGTTATAAAGTCGAAACAAAATCAGGGGTTGGTGAATATTGGTCTACTGCTATCTACTTTGGAGGGCCAGGTGGATGCACTGTTAGCTAACAAATCTTTTAAGTATATTTTCTGTTTTTTTCTTGTTGTGTGTGTTAAGAAAATAATAAAAAGGATGTTGTCGAAATAACGTTAATTTTTATCTTCTTGATTTTACGAATTTAGGAATGATTTGGTTTATATGCATGCGTCTCAAGTCCAAGTGTCAAACTAATGAATATTTTCATGATTGAAATCACTTTTAATAGAGAAGTTGATAGTTAGGCCATTTAGAGAACTGAAAAGAAGTACATGTATACTCTTCAAAAACTCATGTTCATTGTCGATAGCTCTTCTGACCCTTATACTCGTGAGCTCTTCTTTTCATCAAAATGCAAACTTCTTCCTCATACTCTAGCGAAGAGGAAAGACAAAGAACAAATGTTTGTTGCTGGATTTGTCCGTGAGTCCATACGACTGGAATCTTTGTGCATATTCACCGATAAGCTTACTCTCAGAATTCAGAAGTAGCATAGTGACGACTTGTTTAACTGTGGTCAAAACTTATAGAAGACAAGAAAGAATAATGTTCGGGTTTGTATATGAACCTAATGTTCCATCTATTCTCTTCACTAAGCCTCTGTAACTTTCTATGTATTGGTTCCTAGAATTCTGGATCTTGACATGTACAGCTCTCTAAGTTTACAACTCGGAAAGAGAGAACAACAACAAAAAGAACAGGGGAGATACGTTATCTTAGATGGCGATTTACATGTTAGGTCTCTCTCTCTGTCAAATTCTCAAAATTGTGTGTTTGCTTGTCAAAAAAGATGCTCTGGCTGCTCCAAGCTTTTAACCTTTTGTGTGGTTTTCCTGATCCACAGATTCCTTGCTACTACTTGCCCTGCTTGAACTTGGGTACGATGTTGCTTGATTCTACAAGAACAAAAGATAAGACCTTGTGACTTTTGTGAGCAGAGGAGAGGAAGTGTCATTTTTGGAACCAGATGATGGGAAGGTAAAGTACCTGAAACGGAGGTGGTTGACTCGGGTGGACACCGCGGAACTGCTGATATGGATCCATATAACTAGGATACTGAGGAGGCTGGCTCAATGTTGGATTACATTGCTGGTTCTGTGTATAGAGTCTTGACGGGTCAGAAGGATGAACAGGGTACTGCGGTGCTGGGAATACAGAGGCTCCTCCCATAGGTTGGGTCTGTGTAGGCAAAGGTCTTTGAGCAGGCAACATATTGGGAAAAGGCATGAAGGAAGGAGGAGGAAGAGGCTGGTTCATACCCATCCCCATCCCCATGGCCATGTATTGTTGCATACCCGGATACATCATTGGCATCACACCACATCCCATTGACATCATCTGCATTAATCTCAGTCATAAACTGGAGTTTTCCATGGGAAAGTATAAATTTAAATTTTCATGGACTTAAAAAAAAGGCTTCATGAGTCTATTTGGTTCCTAAACTTTAGATAAAGGTAAAGAGAAAGACCTGTATTTGAAGCTGTAGAGATTTCATGTACTCAATAGCTTCATCCAGCATGGAAGCTTTGTCTGACTGAGAGAATCAAACAAGAGTTTCTCTAAATCAGCAACATATTAATCAATGTTTAAAAATAAATTGAAGAAGAGAAAGTAAAAAGACCTTGTTGCAGCGAGGAATGAGTTCTTGGAGAGCTTTCATCCTCTCGTTGATCCTATCTCTTCGTTTCTGTTACACCAAAGTCCTCAGATTCGATCTTATGTAAAACTAATGAAGAAGAGATTACTCAGATAAGAAAAGAAAAAAAACAACTTACCCTTTCAGAGAGATTGTGAACTTCAGCAGCACGAGTTCTCTTGGTTGATCCACGTCCTTGTTTAGTTTCCTGCAGCTCCAAAGTTCAACCAATTTTTAAAATACGCCGAAATATATAAAAGACAGTCTAAAATGCGTCGAATCCTATCTGCGCACGATAGTTAAAAACTCGGTCTCTTCGACTCACCTCGTTCTCGTTGCGACACTCAGCCTCGTCAATGGCTTCTCTCTCTTTTCGTTTCCTCTCATCGACGATAGTCTTCTCCGGTCCGATTTCTCTCTTCGACATTATAGAAGTAGATGTACCGAGAATCTCAATAGTCGGCGTAGTCGTCATCGTCGCCACTGCTTTTCCCTTCAGATCAAGTCCGCCTCCAGCCACGGCGGAGCATTTTTCAGTACCATCCGTCCTCCGTAATAAAGCAGAATCACCCGCCACCACCGCCGGCGGTTTCGCGGCGGCAGCGAAAGTATTCACCTGCGTCGATTCTCTCACAACCGCCTTGGAAACCGACGGTTGTCCAGATTCACCTCTACCGTTGGTAAAATCGCCTCTCAGCCTCGAGAAATTCATAAAATTCCTCACCGGCGGCCTTGGCAACGACGGTTTCGCTGTCGCAACCTCTTGACTCGTCATCTGTCTCTCCGCCACCGGCGGTCTCTCTGCCGTAACAGCTTGACTAGTCATCTGTCTCTCTGCCACCGGCGGTCTCGCTGTCGTAACCGCTTGACTAGTCATCGGTCTATCCGCCGTCACACACGGAGCAGTGGGCGCGGCTGAAACTGAAGAGAAGAGAAGATCTGAGCAGAAGTCGTCGTTATCGTCACGGAGAGGATAATGAAGCCATGAGGTCATTTCGTCTTCATGGATAAAAAGATTCTGATCTGACGGTTGCTGCTGCTGCTGCATAGGAGGAGGAGGAGGATGAAACATCTTTGGTGGAGACGAAGAAGGTTTCTTGTTATGGTGATGAAGTCTCTGGTTATGAACAACAACTTGACCGTTGTGCCATAAAAGCTCCATAAGATCATTATCATCATCACCACCCCTATAGTGAGTGAGTACTTGTTTCATCAATACTCTTACTAGTACTAGTAATTAAAAGAAAAAAAACTCAGATCTTGAATATTAGTAAAACAAGAAGAACTTACATAGTAGTAATGGATTTTCTAGGAAGATTCAAAGATGAGGAATTGACATAATCGTCATCTCTATCGAAGTCTGGGACGAAATGATGCATATCTCTCTATCTCTATCTTTGATGATGCTTCTTCGTCTCTCTAAGGTTTTTTTTGTTTGTCTTTTTGTTATTATGTCTTTCACATTTGAGTTTTGTTTTGTTTTTTTTTTTTTTTTGCCTCTTCGTGACTCTCTAGTGTGTATCTCATTTACTACTCTGTCTATCAACTAACTTTAACAGTCTATATATTAAAAAAAAAAGTTTCTTTCTCTGTAGTGGAAATATTTATTATGAGTGTGTGTTTTGTGGATTGAAACTTGTGCAACCTTTGAATTTGAACAATAAAAACAAATGTACGAGTGAGGAGAACATTGTAGATGACAGTAATATCAAAAGATAATCAGCCTCTGTCTTCTTCATATATGCATCATCCGTACTACAAATATATTGCATCATCAAAGTCGTAATGGATATTATAGTGTTTGATGATGTAAAAAAAAGAGAGAGAGAGAGGATATGTACTGAGATTTTTTATATTATCTTACTTTTGTCAATTTATTATAAGGATATCATATAATTTTTAGAACACTAGAGCACGGATTAAAAAAAATTTATTTATATTATAATTTTATAATAAAATATAAATTATGTGATTGTTTTTAAAAAAAATTTTTATATAATTTTATACAATAAAATCAGATGCTAAATATGATGGCTTGGAAAAAATATATATTTTGTAAGTTTTATATTGTTAGTTTTGTAATTTTATGTATGATAAATGGCTATGTTTGTTGTTTGTTTTTATTTTAATTTTTGAACATATTTGGTGAAAGTTTTTTAATATGATCCGTGCTTACGTAAGATTTTATTTCAACTGCACAATAAGATTTCGGAAATTAAGATTAAATGTGATAAATTGTCAAGATTTTGTTTCTTTTTACGCCTAACAATATATATTTTATGTCTAACAGTATATAATTTGTAACAATACATGGAATACTAAAAATTTTATTTTGAAAATTCTATAAATCATTGGAATATTCTCTTTAAGAAGATTCTTTGAGATATTCTTAAGTGTATTCATATAACCTACATATTGACCAATTAATTTATAATATTCTTTTGTAACCAACGTATATTTAATCTATAACATATTTTGTAACCAATTTATAAAAATTATATAGTATATAAAAAAAGTTGTGTACTTCCGTTTTATTATATAGAAGATGAACAAAAAATTTGATATCTAATGAACTGAAATATTTGACCTAAGTTTTAAATTAGAGGGTAGTGTTTTAGCTTAAGTGACTAAGTTAGTACTTTCTATATATAGTAGTCAAATTAGCGAATCAAGTGTTAATACTAGCAAATTAAAATACTAGCCTTTTTCTGTATAAATCTTTTGAAGATCAGGTTCAGAGATAAACATGTATAGATAACTAAATCGAACTTATGTTCTATATATTTATCTCTTAATCCTGATTCTCTGTTTTGCTATCTACTATTCATATTTCATCTATCAAGGTAAACTTTTACCATTTTAATTTTGAGCATTTTATTCTCATTGATATATGGAATGATATGTACATGTAACTCCAAGTAGGGTAGAAAGAAAACAGATATGGACTCCTTGGCATTGGTGGGGACAATAATATTTAAGACAGAAGTTGGGTTTTTCTATTGGAAACCTCAATGATTTGTAATAAGAGACAGTGCAATAATTAATATGTTTATATTTTGTTGCTAAACAACCCTCTTTCATCATCTATCAAACTTATTTATTTACTTTCTTTATTTTATTCGAATATGCTAATGATATTGTGAAATTGTCATATCTGGTCTTCTAGCTAGACACTACTATGCTCATGCAAAAAATGTAGGTTTCTTTCTATAACTAAATTATGATCGAGGAGGATAAAGTTTAGGTCACTATATTGTCTACTTGATAATCGTTACCAGCTTTAGAATTAAAAAGGTCTGTCTTCATTAGATTAGATTAATAAAATACTCCATCTTTCCTCATCATATTAGTTAATTCCATTAGCTTTAAAATATTAAATTAGCGTGTTGGGTTTAAGGAAACGATAACCCAGACCAATATAACCTTAATCATTTGCATAAGACAATGTTTTTTTCAGGTAAACACAAGCTAATACTAGTACTTTATTAGTTCGCACGTACCGTAACCTTTCCTCAATATATTATTTTCTGCATTGCTAATTACCTACAAATAGTAACATTAAGTACTATGTATATACGTCTGAGGTTTGGATAATTAAATAAATAGTGACTATTGCATATAGTTTGTTTCGTTGTCATGCAATATGCATATTGAAGTCGTTAGTACAAATGTACAAGTACAAAGTACAAACCAATAGCCAATAGGTTATAAGATGTATATATTTTTTTATAAAAAAAAACATTACTGAAAATTCAACATGCAACAAAGTTTTCAATAACTAGTAGAAATGATTGACAATAAAAATTTACAAGTAGAAAAATGATGACAAAAATGGTTGACACACAAAAATGATGTTTGATGGCGACGTGTCTATTTTTTATTAATAAGAAATCAGATATACAATAATACAATTTTTTTAATACTATACGAATATAGTAATCGTATAAGATAAGGTGGACCTAAATATCATACTGAAATATTAATAAATGCATATATTTTGGATCTGACTTTATATGATATCCTTATTTAGGAAAATTGCAAACTATTTCGGCGGTGGTTGGGGAATCATTTGCCCACACCTTCTATTTCGTGCTACCATTTTATTATTATCATTACTATTTTCTATCAACCATCCTAATTATCTAGAGATTCCAATATCGGATTTAACAATATCAAGTATTAACTAGCCACAAATGAAAAGCTATTGTTAAAATTCTAAATTAAGCACATGATTTAAAGCATAGAAAAGGAATAAATTTATGTGAAAAAAGAAAGAAAGATAATAATGATTAGTTGTAAAATGCTTTTGGAAATAAAATAATTTAGGAATCGATGCATTGAAAAAACATATCGATGGGGAAGACAAGCAGGCTCGCTGTCTCATCGTGCTATGTTCCTCCACGAGAGGGTAATAATTGGTGATCCCAATCCTAACGCAATAATTATTTCTCTTTTATGATTATATATTGTATATTTTAGCCATAAATATCTGACTATGTTAACCTAAATTATTATAGGATAATTATAAATTCTTTTAAAAAAGAACTGCAGGTACCCAAAACTGTACTATCCAAATCGTAAACTTCAAAAACAGAATAATTAATTTAGATGCTGTTAATTTTTTTTTTAATTACTAAAAGGTTCCGGATAGGCCAGAGACCAGAGCATTTTATATGGTCTCTTTCCAAGGGTTGTCTATCGACCTCTAGACTTTGTTATAGAGTATTTACCATTTGAGCTATCGATCTCTAGACTTTGTTATAGAGTATTTACCAGTTGAGCTATCGACCCTTGGTTAGATTAAATGCTGTTAATCAATAATAAACTTTATTAAATGCTCTAAAACATTTATCGAACCTATAATTGAGATTGCTCAAAAAAAAATATGTACACAAAAAAATGGATAGAAAACACTGCAGCAATGAGTTAAAATGTGATTCGTGAGTGGAAAACCAACAGATAAAAAGATCAGCAACTTAACATTTTACAATTTCTGATACTATCAAATTGGCCTTGTTTTAAATAAAAATTAATTTTAAAACTGTTATGTTAGAACTTGACTGATTTTTTGAAGTATCATCAAATTACAGACCAATGTTAATTAACTTAATTTACGTCCAGATGGGATCATGGGAAGTTTTAATCATAGATCTTTGTTTTGCTCACTAATAAAGGTATTGTAATAATCAGATGCAAAGTTTTATAAAATTTAGGAGATAATAAACCAATACAAAGCAAAATAAATCACACAACACCGTAACATTGGAAAAAGACCAATTTGCAAAATTACACCCAAAAAAATGAAACACACCCATATACAAAATAAACAATAATGAATAATGACCCCAAGACACACGAGAAACCCTATGAACGATGATTACAAGCAGCTCGTCAGGTGTCTGCGTCGATAGGGGGACCGTTTCTAGCCTGCGAGATCCGGTTTGCGTAGATGGTCACTAGACGAACCTGCGTGCTGTTTAGACCTTCCAAATACGGCGAAAATGCTTTCCCAAGCATTATATATATGTCTACCAGACAGAACACCACTGTCTGCAACAAACACATATCCCAAAAGAGCTCAGATAATTTTATCCGATTTCGTAAGTCTCAAGTTACTGGTATGAGTTTAAAACTTTTAAGTTTTGTTTTTTCTCAATTCCTTTACCTTGCGGACATCTGCGCTATGGCTCCCAAATGCTTCAAAAACCGCAGGCAAAAAAGATGGCAATTGCTCCATCAATTCCTCTTGCGAGAGCCTACCCACGAGCTGTACACAAGAATCAATGAAACTGTTTCAGTCAGACCTGATGATTACATCTATATCCAACTTGGTATTAACAATCTGGGAAAACACACAATATACCGTAAAATTCAGAAATCTTACCTTCGTTAAACAATTTATGCAAGCGACGAGAGTTTTCTCATCTTCTGTCACCAATAGTGGGACAATAACCTGAGGCAGTAATGTATTTTGCTTATAGACTAATCAACTAGAAACAAAAGCATAAAACCAAATGAAGCCGTGAAAAGAGAGGAACTCTAAGTACATACACTTAAACATCTGAAAGGATCGTATTGGGACAAGACCGTGGTCAGACATTGCTCAGCTTCACTAGAAACCTGAAAAGATATTATCATATGAGATCTGGAGACATATAGAAAGGAGTTTATCCACAAAAATAAGGTTTGAGAGTATCATCCTTACTTTTGGAACAGTGTCCTTTGATACATGAAGCAGCTTTTCAATTACTATTTCAACAGAATCTTCCATGGCATCTTTCTGAAATTAATAAGCAAGATATATACAAGTAAGAAAAGGTGTTTGTAATTTCACAAAGCCATCCTTAACGTGTTAGAGATGCTTGATTGATGAGGCTAAGTAAGGAACAAACCTGGCTTTTTAGCATTTCAGAAATAAGCGAAAGAGCAAGCTCTCTGATTGAAAAATCTTCGTCATCGAGCACTTCAAGAACAACCGTCAAAATTTGATTGAAGTACTGGGAATAGAAAAGTAGGAGGAATCTCCATTAGGATTCATAGGCAAGTGTACATGGCAAAAGCAACTACGAAAAATAGACTACTTCTGACTCAGAACAACAAAACGAACGAGAATCACTTACAAAAACCACAACTAGTGAATACATGGTTTGGCGTGCTAAGTTTTTACTTACAAGTCAAAGACTTAAATTTCGTTGTAAATTTCATTGACTTAAACTCTTAACAGTAGAACTGTACTATATAAGATATAAATGTCACAACCAACTACTCCAACTAGTGGAACCAGGGTTCATTAGGTATACCTTGGTCCAAACTGATTCCTCGTTAGCTACAGAGGCTTCAATTAATTGCTGGAGTCCAGATTTCTTGCTCGAAGAAGGGCTTCCATCACTCCCATTGATCTGTGAAAGCACAATCATTAGATATGCTGTTTAGTACCAGAGGTAAAAGATAACGACATTTAGCAGATGTGACAATAGTTACTAACCATATGTAGAATCTGAGGAATGCTAGGTCCAGATTCCGGCGTTGGGCTGACCTTAATAGATGCAAGCATGTACTGACCTAAATCTAATTCGCGAGGGACCTCATTTTCATGTCTTCCCTCCAAGGAATCAACGCTTGTCAGATTCAGACCATTTTTCTCCAAATGTGGTGGAGATAAATCATCCAAGTTTTCCATGTTGTCTGAGCTTCCATTAGGGCTAGTTCTTGATATCAAATTCTGGCCAGCTGAAGCAAATGTGTAATCTGAATCCTTGGTGTTCAACAGATCACTAGCAGAACTGATCCCAGTTCTGAGGTTCTGATACAGCTTTTCCTGGGTTCCACTGGAAACACTTTGACCAACACCACCAGTGATCATTGTTGGCTCCTGGGAAGAACTCCACTTCCTGCCACTATCACTATCAACTGAACCCCCAGAATACCGTCCAAGGAATATATTCTTCTTGGAGGCACCAGCATACCCTTCTTCAGACGATGTCCCAATGGCATCAGATGGATCATAAGACTTTATTCTCTGTTTATCTTTTTTACTCTGCATATAGTTTAATAGGTCCACCTCGATGCGGGGAGTATATTGTTTGAGTGATCTTCTCAGAGAGTTCTGCTCCTCAACCGACAAACTAAGAATGTAATTTAGCAGTCCCGCAGAATCATAATGATTATAAACAGATATGATGCAAGTAATGGAGGCTTCTTTCAACTTGGTATTTTTGTCACGGGTTAATGGCGTCAACTTCGCCAGCCACAACTTCAAGATGCCACTATTACCCGAAATTTCAGGGTTACCAGCGTACCTGTTGAAGGAGTTGATGGCAAATTCAATGACAGCTAATTTAGCCTTTGGTGATCTCTGCTCATCCAGTGAACGAAGCAATGCAGGTAAAAGGGAATCCACACTGTAGGTTTTGCTGACAATTTCCAAGGTTGAGGAGCAGGGTTGTCTAACTACCTCTTTAGGATCGATTAGCCGGGAGAAGACATGGGGTAGGACTCTTTCCATGTAGCTCTCAAAAGGCTTTCGGCAAGATGGTATAAGATCCGCAAGTGTCGACAGTGCTGCTTGTGCGACCTTGTGGTGAGGATCATCTAAATGCCGGAGAAATAGTTTCATTACTTTCTCAAAACTTTGAATTACTTCTTGAGCCCCTTTTGGGCCTTGTTGCAGCAGAGTTTGGAGAAAATTAAAAGCTGCAACTCTAGCACACCAATCAGAACTTGAGTTCAGTCCGTCGTTAAGGGCCTCGTTCAGGGAAGCTGGACCATCAACATAATTTGACATATCACCAACTTGCAATTGGCTATCATCAAAACTCCTCCTCCTCCCAGCGGACATTCTTCCCCCAACATTCTTCCTCAAAAGTGGCCTCTGGAAATTGGGAACATGGCTAGCGCTTGATTCCCTGAAATTCAAATCTCTATATGCGGTATCCATCTGCTGTCGGTCAAAATGACCTGCCATAAACCGCCTCGCCTCTCTGGCATCGTTGTTTTCCTCAAAAGAACTTCTCTCATTTCTGTCTGAGACCCGTTTCGCTGTCAAGGATGAAAAGGTAGGATGAGACTCGGACAACAGATTGCCACGGTATGATGATCTTCCTGAGTCCTTTGAAGCTTGAATTTGGGTGATGATATCTGACAAACCAAGGCCACCATTTCGATTACTGCCTTTGTTGATGCTGTGCGTTGATTCAGCAGTTGCGCTACTTGTGTAACTATTGGATGCTGGAACAGCAGCATGGAAAGGAGGATCACGAGACGATGGAGGGTCAACTCCTGCACTAGGGGAAAAAGAATACAAATTTAGCTGCGCAAGGATATCTTAACTCATGTTAAAGGACGTTTCAAAAACAAACTATACTCTCGTAAGGAAAGAAACTCAATACCTAGATCCAAACTACTTGAACGAAGGGCTGCAGGATTTTGTCTATCAGATACATGCAGTCCTCGGAGCATACTTTCAATGGCACTGACCTTCTGCTTGCTTGATTGTAACACACTTTCCAGACTACGTTCAGAACCTTTACTGACATCCTTTGATTGCGAAAGGAGTAACCCAGAAGAAAGAGATCCTCCAGTTGATAAATTTGAGCTTCTATCCATAGCGACTATGGCTGATGTTCCATATCCAGGTAGATTAGATGGAGCAGACGTCTGAGAAAATGAAGGCTGAGAATGTCTCTCACGGACAGATGGTGAGGCGTGTCTCCTATGAATCCCACCATCTTCTTCATTTATTAGCTGAGAACATATGGAATGCCTTATCAAGCCTCATTGATGCTAATAAGCAGACTACTATAGAGAGTTGAGAAGTCTTACCCTTTGTATGACAGGGTCAAAGGAGGAAAACAAACGACGAGAACGATCAGGCCACGTTTTTGCAAACATTCTGTAGCACATTCTAGCAGTTGTTCGTACCTGTTATTCAATATATTTACAGCTTTCAATGGAACATGGGAAAGAGATAGATGGGCAATACAACAACTACTACAAATCATTTGATACTATTTATGCAGAACATACATCCCATTAAAGTTGCATTCAATCCTAATCACTGCCTTACCAGAGAGGTAAACACGGAACAATAAACCTACTTCATAGCATCTGCATCATAACATATAGTCTTATGGAAAATAGTACCACAAACCTACCTCACTCATAGCATCTGCAACACAGCATCTAATCAGATCTTCATATAGATCAACGGATCGCTGAATCTCTGGAGCATCAGGCCAATGTTCGAGTGTTAACAATGCATATTCACAACATCTGTATTAAAAGAATGAGATCAATTTACAGAACATCATAAGTTTTATTTTTGATACAGAACTTCGAGTTTACCTTGCTCGCAGAATTGCATTACGGTCATGTTTCGCTGATTCAGCTATCCGAGGAAGTACACGGGCAGCTTTGCAGTTACGCAGCATCTGGAATAGCAAGAAACCATCTGTGTAAGCGCAAAACTTAGACAAGGAGGCCAGGTTCTAGAAACCAAAATAAGCAAGCTAATAATTTACCGTTTTTATGCAGCTATCAGCAGATTCTGCAATTACAAGTACAGTGATCACAACCAGCTTGAAAAGCACCTGATTACCATATAATTACTATTAACAAGAATGTGTATGTGTTGGATGTTATGGCAGTAAACGAGAGGAGGTTAAGCTTACTGGAATAAACATCTCAGCGCATGCTTCAAAATCTCCCAGTAACTCTTTTGATAAGAGACACAAGAGATGACAGGCCTACGAACACGAGAAATAGCATATGAAGGAAAGGCAATGGCAAAAATGGTTATCAAAACTACATAAGATAGGATGCATTAATCTAATATACCGTTCACCCCTACTAGCAAAATGTATTTTCTGGCTAAAACGAATATAAGTTTTACAAAGATGAAGGGTGTTGGCATCGAAAAAGATGAATTCTATAAATTAAGTACTTAATGAAAATGGACACCTCACCTAGTTGCCAACTTATCAATTTGTTTTACAAGGAAAAGACGAATCACAATACAATCTAAATCCAAATAATGAGGATGTCAAATCGAAAATTTAACTAACCTGCTTGACAATGGTAGATCTCCGATCCGCTAATTGAGTACTTAAGGGACCAACAAGTTGCTTCAGGAGACCTCGAAAGCAAGAGTAATCAGTCGCACCTTCAACAGAGAAAAGATTTCATGAGATGAAATACAAGAAATTTCCCCTGCTGCTGGCAGAAAATATCGTGGATACAAGCAAAGGAAATGAAACTTAGTTTCAAAGAGAAACAGACAATAGACGTAGTACCTCCTGCAACAAGTCCTTCAACCCTCCGCATAGCTGAAATACGCATTGACCAGTCTTTCTCTGGGACGAGTGTCGCTGCAACTTTCTCAAACTCTCGTATCAACTCCTTCTCTGAGTACACTTTGATGGGGTCAATGGGTTTTTCAGTGATGTCGGCATCTCCTGAAATGAAAAGATACAAAACCAGTAAGCCGAGATGGAAATATTACAACACCAAGTTTTAGACTTTAATACTTAAGAGAAACATTTTCACCCCCAAATAAAGAGTTTTCTCTCGTGGGAGCTTTTGCCCTGGGACTGCTCTTTTTGGGATTGACACTTGATGCCTTAACCTCATTAACAACATGGTGACCACTACGGGAATCTGTCGAACGCTGTTGTGGCTCAATACGTTCTAGTCTAGCGTTAATGTCCTTCACCTGATGAAAAAACAGAGAAAGAGTTGTAGCAATGAGCGCCCGAAGACAGAAATCATATTAATCTTTATCCAAGTAGACTAAGTTATGATGCAGATGAAAACTAGTAATATGCATTATGCAGTCTCGTAGTTCACATGGATTAATCTTAGTCTGAGATTTACCATATATGATGGAAGATGGTGGCGCTGAAGCTCTTCTCGAAATTGAGACCCACCCTGCATGTACATCTCCTGAGAAAAACAGAATTACAATATTAACATCAAACACGAGATAGAGCATCTAAATCCTGAATTCTCTAAAACAAAAATAGACAGATCTCCACAGAGGAAGTGAAATTCTCTACTCAAAATTGAAAGAGTTCACTACTTACTATCTCAATCACAAATAATACTAAAAGTCGAGGTACACAAAGGATGGTACAAAACTTACTTCAATGCACAAAATTGCAGCTTCCCTAACAGCTTGATTAGGGTCATTTAACATCTGAAGTATCTGATAAAAAAAATAAACACCCGCGATCAATTCAACTCGATACAAGAAAAAGCATTATAGACAAAGTAGAGCTATCAAAGGGAGAGAGAGAGAGACACTCACCGGAGCAAGTATAACACGCTGAAGAGGTAGTTCGGTAGATGCAAAAAGACCAATAGCTGATGTAACAGTACGCGCAAACTCTTCCCTAACTCTCCAACTCTTATGCATCCAAGCATACGAACCCGCTCTTTCAACTATAATCGTCGGAGACGAAACCTAACAAAAACAAACAAAGAAAACACTAACTAAGAAGGCAATTCTAAGCAAACACAAACTAATTCAAATTCCCAAAAGTTTAGTAAAATCTATCACTCACCTCCATAAGAGTGGTCAACAAGCGCCTAGCAGCATCCCTAACGGGTTGCTTACTATCACCAAGGCGCTCGACAACAGCAGGAACAAGCGCATTCAAATGAAGCTTCAAATGCTCACCAGCGAGCACAGCGGCAGAAGCAAGCGCTTGAAGCGCACCTTGAGAGACTCTAAAATTACTATCCTTGAGGAGATCCAAACAACAATCGACAAGTGACGTCACTTCCGCAGCGCTCAAACTCTTCCTAGAAGCTTCGAGAAGTTGATGCAGCCGCTCCACAGCGGCCATGCGCTCCTTCGTGTCCTTGGCTCTCGCCATTTCTAACGCTTCCTCCATATTACCTACCGACGATTCCGATCTGACTCTACTCCGTTCAGATCTGCTTCAGTCTCCAATCAGAAATCGAATCGATTCAAGGATGAACAGAGAAGAGAGAGAGAGAGAGAGAGAGAGAGAGAGAGAGAGAGAGAGAGAGAGAGAGAGAGAGAATCGTAGAGAGAGAGTGTTGTGTGTATCTCTGTAAATGTGATTGAGAGTTTAGAGAGAGAGAGAGAAAGAAAAGGGATTTAGAGAGGAGAAGTGTCGTTTAATTTTTAGTACTTAAGAGAAAAGAGTAAAGGCGACTGAGACTGTAAAAAGACTAAACTCATTTTTTGAAGAAGATAAACGAAACCATGTGGTTGGCTGGCACATTTGAGAACTTACCCTTGCTTTTCTTAATAATTACTGTTACATGCCACTGTATTATGTTATGTTCTGAACTTAAGGCACTGGTCGCGTTTGGGAAGCGGTTTAATCCGGTTAGGTTAGTCTGAAGAGAATTGAGTAATTACAGAATCCTTTTATAAACTAATTCTTTTTTTTTTAGAACAAAGAAGATCAAAATTCTGTAACTGTTAAATTACCTGAGGTATTAATTATGATTTATGAAATATAACAAATAGTTGTCGACCAAAATATGGATAAATCTGGATGGTACAATCAAACTACACCAGATAATAACAAAATTATAAAGTGCATTTTTAGTTTTATTATCTTTAACAAAAAAAAAAAAGCATTTTAGTTTTATTATCACTTTCACCGAAAAAAATAAACGAAAAGTTTCTCCAATCTATTTGATGAAAACTTAAAATAACACCCAAATCCAGACAAAACATAGGATAGAATGACTATACAATGGTTGGTAAGTTCGTTAGAGAAAAAAATAATACAAATAATTAAATTGCTTCACATTCAATTTAGGGAATGTTTATAATTTCTTTTTTTTTTTTTTGTCTAGAAAAGATCAGCTCAAACGAGCCAATGTAAAGGAAAATTGTTTACAAACAGAACATGATGCGGAGAGGTACGCGCTTGGCGTGCCAAAGAGTTCGCAGTTACATTAGCTTTTCTTGAAATAAAAGATAAAGAGAAAGTAGAAAACTCTTCCCTATCCATCGCGATGTCGTCCAAGTACGTCGAGAAAGCTGGCCAGTCAGAAGGAGAAGACACCATCTTCACCAGATCTGCACAGTCCGTATAGAAAGTCACGTCCCGGAAATCATGGCCAATCATGCACCGCATCGCCCACAGGAAAGCTTCAGCTTCGGCATGTAATGGAGATAGACTTCGACGAAAACTCCTAGCACCCATCAGTGGCGACGCAGCCTGTGTTAAGGTACAACACCATCCAGCGCCTGCAAATTGGTCTCCTGCTTTCCAGGAACCATCAATAAAGCAGCGGTAACCCGAGAAGACAGTTGGAAGTGAGGTCGTGGCCGCCGGAACCGATAACCCTACAGGAATAGAAGGAGCGATGTCGATATCCTCCTCAAGTTGAGCCTTCTGCCACCCTGTAGCTTCTCCTTCTGCAACCCTAACAATATCCTCCGGTTTCTCCATAATATTTTCAAAAACGCGTGCATTCCGGGCTTTCCAAATATACCACATAAGCCAAGGAAAAGCCACAATATTTGCCCCTGGATTTTGCTGCCCTAAGAAATGGTCCACATTTGCATACACCGATTCTGTTGGAAAGGATAGTGTGCCCACCGGTACATGGGCTAAAGCCCATACCTGACGAGCTGGAGGGCAGACAAAAATTGCATGATTTATTGTCTCCTCCTCGGCTCCACAACGAACACATCCAACGTCACATGCAATACCTCGGCGCCCCAGATTAGCCGAAACCGAAATGCAACCAGATAGAACCTGCCACATAAAATGTTGAATTTTAGGAGGGCAACGGACCTTCCAAACGCTAGCTAGAAGGGGTGTAATCTCCGGCCCAGAACCACAGGTCATAAAAGTCCGCTTTGCATCCAGTCGTGCAGTGTGATAGCCCGATTTGACAGTATACCGCCCTGTTTTCGTAAAATGCCAACCGAAAAGGTCAGTCCTCTGATTGCCTCCTAAAGGTATAGCCTGGATCAAAGCCACATCGTCTGGATCAAAATGCTCAGAGAGCATGTCCATCCGCCAAGAGTTAGTCTGTCGATCAATTAAATGAGTCATTTGAAGGGAGAGGTCATTTATCGGGCCCCTACTTAAAGCTGGTCTCGAGGATTGAGCTGGCACCCAAGGATCAGACCATATTGAAATGGTGTCCCCGAAGCCAACCCGTTTAATAAGTCCTTTGTTAACCAGAGAGCGAGCGGAACAGATACTCCTCCACCCATACGATGGGGAGTAAGACCTAATTGGTTCCAACGGATGCGTATTCCTATAGTACCTACTTTTAAAAACCCTGGCAAATAGGGAATCCGGAGCATCAATCAGACGCCAAAGCTGTTTAGCCAGCAAGGCCGAATTAAAATCATCCACATTCCTGAACCCAAGACCACCTAGCTGTTTACTAACACATAATTTTTCCCAAGCAAGCCAATGCATGCCCCCTGACTGACCATTAGAACTCCACCAAAAATTCGCCACCGCACTAGTGAGTTTGGATGTGATTGTTTTAGGGATCCGAAAACAAGACATCACAAAGGTCGGCACAGCAGTAGCTACAGATTTAATCATTACTTCTTTCCCTCCTTTCGAAAGCAAATTTGCTGTCCAACCATTCGTTCGACTCTGAAGTCGTTCACGAACAAAAGAGAAGACTTTGGTTTTGGCCCCACCCAAGCTTTCAGGTAACCCTAGATATGACCCCATACCACCCAAAGTGGTGATCCCCAGGACATCCTGTAATTCCGACCTTGTTGTGTCCTCAATTTAGTAGCCAAACTGTACCGATGACTTTGCAAAATTTATTTGTTGGCCCGAAACAGATTCATACTGCTTTAGGATATCTAGAATAACCCGACATTGTTCCCTGTCCGCCTTACAAAAGAACAAGCTATCATCCGCGAACAACAAATGCGTAATAGGCGGACATTTATTCGCCACCTTGATTCCCGTAATTAGTTTGTCCCTTTCTGCCTTCCTTATATTTGCAATTAAAACCTCTGTACATAAAATGAACAGATAAGGAGATAAGGGGTCTCCCTGTCGTAACCCCCGTTGTGGAATAATCAAACCATTTGGCTGGCCATTGAGAAGAACTCTATACTCAACTGAAGTGACACAAAACATTATCCAGGACACCCATGTCTCCGCAAACCCCATTTTTTGTAACAAAGCTGCCACAAAATCCCACTCAACCCTATCATAAGCCTTACTCATATCCGTTTTTATGGCCATAAATTTCGTCTTACAAGACGGGTTAGTGCGTAAACCGTGAAACATCTCTTGTGCAATAAGGAATGTTTATAATTTCATTAAATAACTTTAAATCAAAAATAAATAAATTTGCATGTCTATCACCAACCTAACAAAAGCTGGAATAAATCCAAAATTATGTATAATCAAATTCTAGTCTTTGGAATTTTTAACAAGACTATCATAAATAAGATATGTTATACTACTAATTAATATCTACCCATGGATTAATTATTGTGAAATCTGTTCCATTAGATGGATTTAATTAGACCATTCAACTGTGATATAATTATCTAGTACGACCCGTCGGTTCACAGATTGATTAATTATAAAAATAAAATGGTTAGTTTAGATAGAAACTACAATAAAATGGCTTATCCCAGTCTCGTTCGTATTAGTTTATAATCAAGTTCAAATTTTTTTGTTTAAAAGTTAGACTTCAGATTATTAATCACACACGTTGACATGCCAAATGTTATCATGCCCTTAAAGTTTATACAGCTGGTGCGGACCAAAGAGGGTGAAACGTAATTGACAAGTAATATAAACTTTCCCATCTTTTTCTATTTTAATTTTATCCTTGCTTCCAATGTATAATCTATTTATTTGTTTAGCACTTCCCAAAACCTATCATTTGCTTTGATGCTGATTATAATTAAAATTACTTTCCATCGGTTAGGCAATACGTACGAAGATTAGTTATGAAAATGAAGAATAACGTACGACTCTCCTACTAACGTAAAGTTTAGGTGAGCAAGTGACTTTTGGTAGCTAGACAAGACAAGTAACATCACAATGCACTCACAGTTTCTAAGGATGAACACAAATCTAAAATCCAAAAGATGGTGGAGGGAAGAGAAACGCCACCATCGAGTATCGAAATATTATTCTGATCCACGTACGTACTTATTCAAATGGATCATTCTAGTCTTCTGGAGACGCTTCCATCGCAGCTGTTCCGTTTGATATATGCTGGTGGTGTTATGATTCTTAAGATTTCCGAATGCACATCCACGATTCTGCTGACTATATCAAGGCGCTCCAGATCATCACCAGCCCGATCCTTGCATGAGTCTGTGTACCTAATGTTGATGAGAATAATGTCCAAGCGATGACTAAGGACAAAATTATGAATATGTTGATGAGAAAACAAAAATAATATTAATGATAACAAAGGTGACACATTTACATTCAAAGACGACCATACCACCATTTAAAAAGATTCCCTCGTTCTTTTCTTATCCCCAAAAAAATTCAAACTTTTCTGTTCAAATTCAGAGTAAAAATGTGATGTAATTGATGTCATATTTTGTTTGCTTATACTCTCAAGATCCTCCATTTTTTTTCAAACATAGTCTATTTCGACATTAATATATACAAAAAAATGAAGAGGTCAGTGTTTAACAAAGATCAATAGTGAGATTTCCTTCGAATCAAACAGTTGAGATATGGTCTTATTACCACAGCAAAGTTCAACGATTTGAATCACCTTCTTCTTTTTCTCCTATATCAACTCCTTATCATTAGCTAGTGGTATGTCCACTTATTCTCTTACAAATTTCAATCCTTTGAAAAATTCACAGGGAAAACAGTAATGATTTTTCGTTTTAGTAATATTGTCAATGTAAGTTTTTGGATCTGCGTTTTGGTACACGAATATGTGGCTCATTGGGTAATATGTATCCATCTGACCACGAAGAACAACAGTTATGCTCATAATATCATTATCCATCTGACCACGAAGAACAGCGGTTATGCTTATCATATCACAAAGGGTAGAGTCCCAACATAAGGGATGTTTGATCACTTACGTTTCTTGCAACATCAAAGAAGTTGGTTGAATATGATAAAAACATAGAATAAAGACTCTTTGTAGGCCAAACCAAATGCATTTTGCCAAGAGAGTCGGTTAGGGTCAACTGGTCACCTATCCTATTTGTTTGATTCATTAACTTAAATCTTGCTAATAGAGGCTACTGAATTTGCTTTCAAATCATCTATCAATTCAAGTGAGAGTTTACCACGAATTCTAGACCTGCTTGGTAACGGAATATGTTGGCGTGTATCATCATTTATCTTGAATACTGTCTCGTCGTCAGAGACTTCTAAGCTGACCGCTTTTGATTATGGTTATAGTGCCTTCTCCCTGTTTTAGATAGAAACTATATAAATTGGTTTATCCCATTTAGTTCGTATCAATTAGTTTAGGGACAATTTGAAAACTATACTAAATTTGAAAAAAAATTTAAAAATTACACTTAATCTTATAGTTATTTGAAAACTACACATTTTGAAATGAAAATGGACAGAAATACACTTATTATTAAATAATTTTAACAATTAAATAAAAACAATAAAAACTTAACTTATAATTAAAAATAAATCAACTTTAAAAATAAATTACTTTTTAAAATTGTTTAGTTCGGATTAATTATATAATAATTTAAAATTATAACGAAAATTACTTATTGTATTGTAATAATTACATGAATTAATTTGTGATCTTAAAATTTTGATTAAAGTAAAAGAATTTAAATATTTTTGTTGATATTATTTAGATTTAAATTTATTTAAAAATAAATAATTCAAGATTATACAATTTATAATATATATATATATATATATCAATGTTTTAGACTTATTTTAATCAAGGTTGATTTATTTATAATTTTGACTTTTTGAACAATCGTTATGTATTTTTACTTCTGTTGACTTAATTATCTTTGTCATCGACTTATATTAGAACAGTTGACTTATATTATGGCTAGTGGATTTATAACATAGTCGATTTTTTAACTGTTGACTAATTTTTTTTGTTCATCGATTTATATTTGTTTTCTGTTGATTTGTTTATTTATTGTTGACTTATTATATTCTACATTGATTTATTAATAAGGGCGATATTTTGAATGGTTGACTTAAGTTTAATTTTTGTAGACTTATTTATTTTTCCATCGATTTATTTTAAAATTGTCGACTTTTTTTTTGTTTGATTGTTTTTTTACAAAGTTGACTTTGATGATGTTGACTTATTTGTTTTGTTTGTTGATTCATATTTTTTTCCGTTGATTTGTTTGGTTTTAGTAGACTTATTTCATTTTAAGTTGACTTATTAATATGATTGACTTTTTTAACTGTCGACTTATATTTTATTCCTGCTGATATATGTTTTTTCTTTGTTGACTTATATTAAATAGTCGATTTATTCTTTTATTAATTGATTTGTTACATAGTCGATTTTTTTGAACTGTTGATTTATTTTCTAAAAGCTCACAATTTTTTATTATTTTATTAAAGTTAACAATTTTCGAAATAAATTAAAAAAATATAATTATTTTCCAAAAAAAAATTATTAAATGAAAACTAATATTATCTAAAACATTTACTAAACATAAATGGAAAAAAGAAAAATTCTAATTAATTTAATTTTAATTTTTATATAATAAATCTTTAAAATTGAATTACTAAATAATACCAGATCTTTAATCACGATTGAGTACCAGATTATTGGATTGTGATCCAGGGTCTTAATTTATTTTATCTTAACTTAATATTTTAGTTATTGATTAATATTATATAATAAATTAATTCATAATTTTTTTAAAAACAATTCTGAAAAATTTCGAATATCTAGTTTACATATCATTATTAAAAATAAAATTTTCAAATAAATTAATTTAATTATATTGTATTTAACTGTGATTTTGTCATTTTTGTATTGTTTCTGTTTTATAAAACAATTTTTTATTTTTTTAATCTGAATTTTAATTTTCTTTATTGATTAATATTTTTCATAATAAACTACTTCATCATTGTCAAAAAAATTTCAATATCAAAAATATAAACAGTGATTTTTAAAAATAATTTTCTAACAATGATGAGTTTAATTATTTTGTGTTTATTTTTTTAATATTTCATTAATTATTTATTAAAGGTATATGTTATTTATTTTATCTTAATTTAATCTTTTAGTTATTGATTAATATTATATATAATAAAGTAATTCATAATTTTTTTAAAAACAGTTCAGGAAATTTTCGAATATCTAGTTTACATATTATTTTTAAAAATAAATTTTCAAATAAATTAATTTAATTATATTGTATTTAGTTTAATTTAATTTGTAACCAAAGACAAAATAGTCGTTTAGTTCAATCCATAAAGTACATTTCAAAGACTTAAAAGATTTAATATAGAGTTCAAATTTCTTATTAAATTTGAGGTATGTATTCTAATTTTTTCATTAGTTTATCAATTTCAATTTTTTAATTTGTTTAAATTTAAGACTTCAGATAATAAATAAATCACACACGTTGACATGGCCAAATGTTATCATGCTGGCGAAAGTTTTTTGAGACAGCTGGTGCGGACCAAAGAGGGGGAAACGTAATTGACAAGTAAAATTATAGTTAGTCTAATAAAACTAATTTTTATTAATTTCCTACCTTTTTCTATTTTATTAATTTTTAGTTCGAATGTAATCTATTTATTTGTTTAGCACTTCCCAAAACCTATCATTTACTCAAGATGCTGATTATAAAATTACTTACTCATTGGATTAGGCAATACGATGATTAGTTATGAAAATGAAGAATTACGACGACTCCTACTAACGTAAAGTTTAGGTGATCAAGCGACTTTTGGTAGAGCTAGCTAGATAAGACAAGCAACATAACATTGCAATGCACTCACAGTATTAAGGATTAACTCAAATCTAATTAAGAATCCAAAAGATGGTGGAGGGAAGAGAAATGCTACTATCGATGATTATTCTGATCCACGTACGTACGTATTCAAATGGATCATTCTAGTCTTGTGGGGACGCTTCCATGGCAGCAATTCCGTTTGAGGCTGGTATGGTTTGAAAGCTCTGAGTAAGACCGACGATTCTAAAGATCCCCGTATGCACATCCACGATTCTTCTTACAATTGCAACGCGATAGCCATCATCACTAGCACGATCCATGCAATCGTCTGTGTATTTAATGTAGAAAGTAGCATCATAGGCGCCAAGTCCCTTGTGAAAGGGCTCCAGGTCTCGTGTGATCTCCATAGCCACTTTGTGAATCTTCAGAGCGCCTACACCGTGTCTGATATGGTTTCTATTAGTTGTGGCAACCGCAAGTTCCAAATACAGACGGATCCACTCATTCTTAAGAACCTCTGATTTTTCCACCTGCAAAAAAAACAAAAAGAAAAACAATATATACGATTAGTTGGTAAAACTCAAGAAAAAATAAAAAAAGAAAAGACAAGACAAAGGGACAAAGGGGAGGGCTTCCACTTTTAATTACCAGATGAAATCGGCCTGTGTCATCTGGAAAGGATTCTCTTCTGGAAGCAACTCATCGGGCTCGAAATATGAGAGCAACTTGTCACCCATCACGTTGTTACGTAAACCTTCGAGGTGTTTCTTGCTTTCAGCTATATATATAAACAGAGAGAGAGAGAATGATGAATTGTTGTATGTATACCATTACCAACCAATAAATTAATGATAATAATTATATACCAGGATAAGGTCCAGAACTATAGGAGACCAAAATGAATTCGCCATAGCCAAGCTCATTTACTTCAGCCTCAAAAATTGGAGGCTTGGTGGTCTCTGCAGCAGCAGGATCCTTGACTTTGAAATAAATACTGTAAGCGCAAGCAGCAGAATAAGTGGAGATGGTGTACTTCATTACGCTATCGGGCTGCACGTCTTTTCCCTAAAAAATCGAAATTGAAATGGCAAAGCAGATATACATATTTTAGCTAAAAATGATCACAAAACAAAACAAAACAAAAGAAGAGAGATCACTAAACTAACCATGAGAAAATTGTAATGATGAAGGCCCAACCTAGCATAAAGACGGACTAAGACACGACGAGAAGGGTCCCCATCCTTGGAGTAAGTGTACCCATTAGGAACAAGGCCCTAGTTAAGAACCGTACGTTTGTTACGTTATTAGTCTCCAAATTAAGAAGAATCGATAACTGATACATACATATTTGAGAATCATACAACAATTAAATAAGCAGGAGGGATGAAAGAAACGAATATATTACCCAGTGATGTATTCTACGGGGAAATTTCAGATCCCTCCCACCCTCTTTTGGGTTCTTGAACGTCAACGCCTCACCCTCTTCTGGGTTCTTGAACGTCAACACCGCCGACGACATCTTCTCGGAACCGAGAGCGGCTGATATGGATGGATCGATATGCTTGCTAGTCGATTTATGCACTCCACGCCATTTATATACCTAACTTATGTGCTTTAATTGGGCCTTCACAAGCCCATTTACACAACTCTGATTTTTAGATTATTCGAGAGATTCATATAATTTACATGAGTTTTTGTATGCATAATTTTCTATAATTAAATGCTTAAGCAAAAATATTAATCTATATTAACATTTTTGAAGTACATTTTGTGTTATACCCTTTAAGTATTACTCATTTAAATTTTTATTTACAACATTAATCCCACAAAAATTTCCATAAATAACATTACACAGCAACTCAATTACTAAACCTTCTTTAATCGACCAACATATTTTGATCAAAAAAAAAAAAAAAAAATCAACCAACATTTTTTATATTTATTGCCATAAAATCTTAACAACATCTATACATTCTGATTTTTCCAAAAACAATTATATCCATTAAGTTTTAAGCCATTAAATCTCCAAAACTATCTTTAGGCTTCACCTATAAGGCAAACGTTCAACTTAAGTACTTATCTCTTTACTGTATGTGAATAAAAAAGTTTATAATTAAAATTTAATACTTGATGATAACTATTACTGTTTGGTAGTTACTAAATAGTTGTGTTTTATTCATTATAATTTTTAATATATACTTTTGGAGTTTACAATTACTACATTTTATTTTTAAAATACTAATAATTATATTTATTTCAGATTTAACTCACATATATTCAGTTATGAGTTGTATCAAGTCTTACAACTATAAATATATTTACAAATATAAATGTATTGTATTCATAGATTATTTTAGTAAATCTGATTTGCATTATTTATAGATTTTACAAGGTCAAATCCAACCTATCAAAATTCAATAAAAAATACAACTCCTTATTGCAAATACACCAAAATATATACTAACATTGTAACATCTGTATAAATAAAAGAAACTCAATCATTTTAAAATATAAAATTATATATAAAAATAAATAAGTTATTGTCTCGTGGTGTACCACGGGTTAAATCCTAGTCTATACTAAATAAAAGTAGAACCTATAAGCTCCTATAGCTGTCCATCTAGAATTTAAAACAATCAATCGGGATAGACCATCTCAATATTTAACATCTTTTCCTATTTCGTTAACTACCATTTTAAAATTATAATATTTTATATACAAACTAGGATTTAACCCGCGGTATACCGCGGGACTATAATTTATAAAATTTAAAATTTATGGTTTATTTTTTTCTTATTTTGTTATTGTATTGTTAATTTTTAGATTTTTCTAATTATCAATATTTAATTTGATTTACCGAGACGATTTTAATTTTTTTATATATAACTTTATGTTTTTTAAATAAAATGATTAAGTTTTTTTTTAATATAGATGTTAAAATATTATTTAGGTTTTCACCCGTGGTACACCGCATAATTGTGTTTTTATGTAGAACAATATAGAGATATGTCGGAAGTAATTTTTTTTTTTTTCATGTAAATACATATATAACGTGAGTTGAATATGAAAGTTAATGAATTTAGAACTCATATGAAAATAATTTTAAACCTATCTTGTACTATTGAATCACGTTTTTTTAGATTTTTCACTAATTAATAAAATAAAATAGATGATTTGGTTCGAAATAAAATAATTTGGTTAGATATAATAGATATTTAAAATAAGTTCTTAAAATATGTTTATTTTAAACAATCACAACTTAGATTAGTGAAATTTCTTTAAAATGATGAAAATTACCCTTTTGAAAAAAAAAAATATATTCTGAAGCTGTATATTGTTCAGTTCGAATTGAAAATGTAAAATAGTCTGCTTTAATAAAACAAAACTAACGTTCCATATATAAATTACCACCAAACCCACGTTAGAAACACCATCATCACTTATAATTTTTAAAAGCTTTCATTCTTTAAATGTTTTCATTCTTATAATCAAAGATTTTCTCCCTCCTTTACTTCTTATTCCCGACCTCCTCTTCTAATTTTCTGCAGTAGTTTTATTTTCTTAATCCCATCGGTCATCAACATCTCAGCGCTTAATCAGGGATTAAGCTCCGATTTGGCCGAGTTTATAACATTTTTCTAATCTCAGTTAGAAGGATGATTTTTAATAAGCTTTGGGTAAAAGTATTGTGTTTTCTTTCGATCTCAGTTACAAAGACTTATAATTTTTTTAAAACCGTGGGTAAAAAAGATTATTTTTCCCCAATCTCAATCACAATGACTAATGATTTTTATATAAGTCGTTTGTAACTTGATCTTACACCAGCTTCATTCTAAACTCAGACAGACAATATCCCCAAAAGAGAACATGACAAAACATCATTAATTTGATATTTTGCCTTGTGATCTCTCTTGGGTTCTAAAGAAAACCAAGCCAAAGAAGGAAAAAAAAAATGATTAACAACAAACGACAAACAAAAAAATACACAAAAACGAAAAGAAATTCACATAAATCTTTGTTTTGCAAATATCTATACGTTTTGAAAAAAAAAACTAAAGCATTGAGAATAATGATATAGATCACCAATTCACCGATGGCCATATTTATAGTGAGTAGAGAAAAATTTGGTGAGCAAGTATATGAAATCTTCTAAAATATCTTCAAACGTACACTTTTGGAAATAGTTGAGGAGAAATTATAAATTAACTATGGAATATGCTGATAAGATGCTATTTTGGTTCGATTTAAGATGTTTGAGGAAATGAGTTTCTATGCAATGTTATTTTTGAAAATTGTTTAGAGGTTAATGTTGTAAAAAAAAATTTAAATAAACAAAACTTAAAGGGTATAACACAAAATGTACTTCAAAAATGTTAATATAGATATATTAATAAAAAAGGAAATCAATATATATATATATATATATAAAAAGAAATGTAAATTTTGGAAAAAATATATGGAATATATGAAACTGACATTCTTATTTTGTTAATTTTCTTATTTTCAAAAAAAAAAAATTGACAAAAATATATATTTGATTAACCCTAAATTTTTTCAACATAAATAATAACCGAAGATATCCAATTCAATCATAATTTTTTAATTTGTAAAATTTGAAGCTATCGGTAAAATTTTATTTTTGGATCTAAAAAAATGATCGATGTTGCAAGACCTTGATTTGATGTTGTTTTAATTAATTTTTAGAGATTTAAAGAAGAAGGATCGACGACAATCACACATATTTTATTAAATGTATATGTGACCATGTTCATATTTCTCTGCAAGTAACTTACGATTTTATAGTATTGAGGATTTTGATTTGAGAAGTTTCAATATCTGTGGATTTGAAACCGTGTATATGGCTGAAAATATTAATCAGTAATTGAGTGCACGTGGTGACTATGTTGGTCTTCATGAATTGCGCAAATCATCATATACATAAAAGTAAGGTTTCACTCTCTCGTTATTGGTTCACTTGGCAATGCAATTAACAAAATTATTTATTTTAAACCACAAATAAAAAATATTTAATCATGACACTAATTAACTCACATTTTCATATAAAACTGAAATTATATAAATTATGCATTAACTATATTTCTCCACTCAATTGTATTAAAAACATAATAAATTAGAATTATAACTCCTATCTATATTTCTCCACTTAATTGTATTAAAACACAAAATAAATTAGAATTGTAACTCCTATTTTTCTAAATATAATTTTACATCACTTCTATTTCTATAAATACTCATTCTTTCATTCTTTCATTCTCTCATTCTCTCATCCTCTTCAACTATAACTCAAATTAGTTGTTGTTGTTGTTGTTGTTGTTTTGTTTTGTGTTTTTTGTTGTTGTTGTTGTATGAGTTAAAAATCAATTCAAATATCATTGTAAAAGCTTAATTCTAAAATATATTTTTAGAGTTTGTAAGATATATATATATATATATATATATTACATTGTTTTAATGTTTTAAAAGGTTTATTTTCATTGTCTATTTTAGATTATCATCTTATAAGTAATCATTTTTAATATTCTTCTACTATATTCAGTTATTCACCTCACAAGGTCATGAGGTTGAAAAGATCCATGTCTAATTTTCTATTCTCTTCTAGCACTCAAATTTTAAATGGAGTGAAATATAGAAAAGAATATAATTTTTAAAATATACCATCTAATTAAACCCTCTTAAGATGAAACCATTAGTATGAAATCTAGCACTAGAATTTAAATTGATGAGTGACAATTCAGAAAAAGAAACTAAAAAGATAGAAGTTTTTCTTGGGATTTTAGAAAATATTAGATTGAAGTTCATATGATGTTATAAGAAAACTAATTTAGTTTGTCACTTACAAAATAATATGCATTTGTATATGTATGAGTTTATATCAACAAAAAACCAAATCATGTGTAAGTTTAAAATTTCATTGGACCACTTGATATTCCTTTTATATAAAAAAACAAATTAAAAAAACATTTCTAATTGACTCACATTTAATGTCATGTGTAACTCTACATTTAACTCAAATGTAACTCCTACCCAATAATTATTATAAATTTCATTTTCCCACTAATTTGTTTAATAAAATGTCTTTGGTTAAATTTTCATATTTTTAATTTTTGTTAGTTATATTTATAGTTATATATATATATATATATATATATATATATCTTCAATTTATATTTCGTTAAACTTTGAAATGAAGAATATTTATACATAGTTACTATTTTTTTTTGAAAATTTTGTTTGATACAATTTTACTATGATACAATCTTAAAAAAAAATTATTTGATTATGTTATTGTTAACAGAAAAGAACAAGATATTATTTTTATAAATATTCAAAATATAATAAAAACAATTATGCACGCAACCACGCATTGCGTGGACTAATACCTAGTTTTATGAGAAAAGAGGGAATGATTTTGGTCTTGGAGGTTGCTGAGAATAAGTTGTGTGGGGTTTTGAATGATTCTTTTGTGGAAGAAAATAATATTTTCTCAAAACTGAATATAAGAAAACAAAATTGATGATTTTTTGATCAGATTTTATTCTTAAACACAACTAATTTATATAAATTTTTAATTGTTGAGATAATTTTTTTTTGTCTTAATAGTAATTTAAAGTTTTTATATAATATAATATTTCATAACTATCATCAATTGTATATAATTTTTTACCAACATTTATCAAATAAACCTACGAATAGCATGGGTTCAAAACCTAGTCTATCTTATTATATAAAGCTTGATGTCAAAGTTACTCATTAACAAGATCGTGACACGTGTCAAATATATTGATTAGATGTTGACACGTGTCAAATTTTTTTTTTTTTATAAACGTAGTAGGACAGTTAATTATATTTACAGAGTTTTACATGTTTATATTTTAAAATTTTTATTTTTCTAAATCAAAAAGGAAAACTAACAAATCAATATATTTTCCATTGTATGCTAATTATATTATACGTGTGTTCTCAATAAAATTTGACATGTATAAGCAAAAATTTAATTTATTAAGCATGTATATTAATCAATAAATAATGAATAACAAAGTTAAAAAGCACAACATAAGTTTTTAACATAATTTTAGTCGGATATAAATTGTATTTAACATTGTAATATAAATTTTTAGGGTGAGTTACTAGAATATTGCATAAAAGCTTCCTTATTACAAAAGTAACATACAATTGTTTGTTATTACTAGACTAACCCATTGTACCTATACTACCCCTGAAACTAGTGTTGGGAAAAAATGTAATTACGGCTAATGCTATTAAAAAAAAAAACATTGGAAGTTGGGACTAAGTCTACCGATCTTTTGATGGTAGATTTATACACGTGGACTGATTAAAGGTGTACGTCAGATATTTTTGGTACACTTAGTTGTAGTGCTGGTACACTTTGCCGTCGACATAGATGGTACACTTAGTTGTAGTGTTGGTACACTTATCGGTGGACGTATATGTGTATCAAAAACTAAGTGTACCAAAAATATTTGATGTACACCTTCAACAGTCAATATGACCCAAAAGATATTTATGTTAGACTAATGGCCTGTTGCGACAGATTTATTCGACAGCCTTCTCTCGTTTCAGATATTTTTGGTATACTTGTTTGTTTTTTTGAAATAGTTTTCGGAGTGTGATGGTAGGTTTCTTGTCCGTGGTAGATTTAGTAAGCATTTTTGACAACTGTAAAGTCATACCAGAATAACACGAATTTGTTTGAGCTGTCAAAGACAGTCTAGCGTTGCGATAGACTTATTGGAGGTAGATCTAAACATGTTTGCTGTTCTTTCGATCTATGGTGTTCATGTAATAACGTTTGTAGCAGATTCATCAATCATATTCTGTTTGTCGGCCGGAGCAAATGTCTTTTTCCTACTCTGTTTCGTTAATCTTTCCTCTGGGTTCATCCATGGAAGAGCTAGATATCTGTTCGAAAATCTATATAACTCACTTTTTATAGGTTTTTAACTTAGAAATCAGATGTTGAGATGAAAATCTATAATAGTTGAATAAAAAACCCACAAGTAAAACCAAAAAAATAGACATAAGTCGTGAAAAAATAAAGTGAGGCAGGGAAAATTAGGGTTTTCAGTCGTATGTTAGAGGTAGAAGACGAGGATATTCTGGTAATTTTGGGTTCATTAAACCTAAAATCGAACGTGTACGTACATATAAACGTGTACGTACATATGAACGCATACGTACATAATGTTCTTGAGATTAGAGTACGTACATAACGTTCTTTTGCTTAGTGTAGGTCCATAAATCCGTTTTAATGAACAATATTATTGTAATTTTGTAGTCATCTTCAACATATCTTCTTCTATAACCCTAGCTAATATCGTCGTTGTTGTTCACCGGAAATGGAACAAGTAAGAGATGTTACTAAAAAAAGTAAGAAATGTTACTAGAACAACCTATGTAATTTGTAATTGTTTATTTATCATATTTTCGAGAGGTAATGAACAATAACCATACAAAATTACATTTTAACTATAGAGGGTAATATTTAGATAACATAAATATATAATACTCAGTTCAACTAGGTACAACTAAATATATATTTAGATTTGCATTTATATTTAAAATATGAAAATGATAATTAAGGTTTATAAGAATTTCTAAAACATATTGAACTATTAAAGAACCATGTTTAATCAACAATACAAGAATTTATCACTTTCTAATATATATTATCGTTTTCACATAAAACACTCTTTATAGTATAAGGAAGACTTAGTAAGTGATCACCTCAAATGAAACAAAAGAGGTGAAACCCAAGTTTTTATGAACATTGTGTTATGAAAACCTTGTATATGCTAATTAATAGTGATAAATCTTGTGGCCAACTGCTAATTAATAATTTATTTTATAGTCCAACTGAAAATTCAAAAAAAATGCAAAAGTTCAACTATGGATATGAGAGTACAACTGAATAACTATGTATAGTTATGTGTATATCAAATAATTTTTTACTAATATCATATTGTCTTTGGTTCATTTTATCACAGTGTGATGATTTTAAATAAATATTCTGTGCCAAAATCTATTTTTTATTCGTTTTCACATGATCCATATTGAAATTTATTTTAATAATTCTACTACAGTTGCACCAAGTAGTTCAAGTTATACTAAAATTTTCTACCTAAGTGATCTAGTTATACATAAGACCTCACATTCACCCTAATATTCTATTAATTACAACCAAACAAATCGACCACTCACAATATTTTACAACTTTCGTTTTTTATTTAGAACTGATTTAACAAGTCGACCACTCACAATATTTTAATGAAACAAAGCATAGCCCCAACATACAAACAACAATGTTTCACTTTGGTACATAAACTCGATTACTGAAAACTTAGCAACTTTTAGTATAGAGCCACTCTATACACACACATATCACTAACTCGGACAAAGTCTTGTCTTATCCTCTAGACTCCAATAGATGATAGGTGGTTTCCGGAACCGAGCCTTCTTTTTCGCAGACGCTATGCAATGATGAACGCAAGCTCAAGAGACTGAGAAGCGTTGAGCCTTGGGTCACAGTGAGTGTGGTAACGTGAGCTTAGGTCGTTGTAAGTGATGGTGCGTGACCCTCCGACACATTCTGTCACGTTTTGTCCCGTCATTTCTAAATGAACTCCACCAGGGAAGCTCCCTTCTTGATCATGCACGTAAAAGAATGCTCTCAATTCAGCCTGATACACACCATGCAATTCATTTTATTTAATGTCAAATACATGAATCATAGACAAAATTATATCAAAAGTCAGAAGACGAAGTAAGTAGGAAGTATTACCCTGATTGCATCGAAAGAATGAGTTTTTAGCCCACTTGGAGCCATGATTGTGTTTCCGTGCATTGGATCACTAACCCAAGTCACAATCTGACCAGCTCCACGTACTGCTCTGATCAAGTGAGGAAGCTTAACACGCATATTCTCAGCTCCCATTCTCACTATAACTGTAATCCTTCCAGGCTTGTTCTGAGGGTTTAGTATCTCTATCAGCTTAACCATTTCACTAGGGACCATTTTATCACTCACCTACATCAAAATACACCAATCACTATCTGACGATTTCTCATACAAAAATCCATTGTACTGAGGCAATTGATAATCCTAAAGAGCACAGTTATAATAATCACGAACCTTGATTCCAAGAGGGTTAGCTATTCCCCTCTGAAACTCAACATGAGCATCATCAAGTTGGCGAGTTCGTTCTCCAACCCAAACCATGTGCGCAGAACAATCATAGTAAAGCCCGGATGTTGAATCTTCTCTAGTGAGGGCTTGCTCATATGAACTAAAGCTTGGTACTACAGAAGTTCATATGAGCAAGCCCTCACTAGAGAAGATTCAACATCCGGGTTAGAGTGGGGTACATTTGAGATTTAACTTTGATTATGTGGATCTTGATATGTATCTAGATTCAACAACGGATCTTGATACCAGAACAGGATCCTGATCATCAAAAAGTGTCAGACCGGTCTACCTTTTTTTTTTTCTGAAACAACAGAGAAAACATCTCAGAAGCTGCGGCTTCAGTTTCACAAGTTATTTGTAGACTAAAATAGCTTGGTATAGAAACAGTACAAGAGATCCAACCTCAGAGGTATCTCGTGGTTGTCTACAGATGATTCTCTCGGTAAGAAAGCAAGAAGCTTTGAGACAGCCCTATTTCTTCCATCCTCTAACTTTCTATACGCGCTGCATGATGTTGAAGCTGCCGATCTTACAACAGCTTGGAACAATTCTGTAGCCAATCTTCCTATAAACAGTTCCAAGTCAGATAAAAATATGAAAGAAGAAGAGAGATTAAAGATAAAAGCTTTTCAAATGCCAAATCAAAAACTCACCGTTTGATCCTCCCAATTTATCAATAATATCCTTAGAGACTTGGATCAAATCTTCAGAGCAGCGAGGTAGATAGGAGCTACCAAACTGTAACGTTTCCTCGTTTCGATACCTAAGTACTTTACAATTCCTTGAAGATGAAAAGGCGCCGAATCAAATACCTGAGGATCTCCTCCTCCAGACTTAACATGACCCTCACTGGATTTACCAGGTGACCCGGGTTTGCCACCAGTCTTTTTCTCATCCCTAGCTTTGTTGAATATCACTGTGAAACCTTCTGCTGAGGCTGGATCATTCACATCCCATTCACCAAATTTCGGCAAGGGACGACCTTTGTCCTATTGTTCGTTCATATATAAAAACCAAATGGTCAAACCAAAAAAAAAACATCAAGAAACAAGTTCAAACTCAGAGTCAAAATGTAACCCTTGGTGCCAATTAGATGAAATGATTGTCTAAAATGAGTCTAAACTCTAAACCCCTGAAAAGAATTAACCTTTCTTCTTTGTAAGCAAAACAAGTCTTAGGTGGCCGGGAGCAAACACATAAGAGAAGAGGCTTAAGATAAACCGAAGAAAGTATCAACCGAGTAAATACGAATGAGGACTTAAACCTTTTCTCAAGTATCAAAGATAATGGTTTGTACTATTTGCCCAAACTAATCATGTTTCCATTTTTTAGCAAACAATACACACCACAAGTCAAAAAGATTACCAAAACCAAACCAGAAGCAAAAGTTCAAAAGGTTCCTATCAACTTCTATTATCCACTAAAATTAGGTGAGAAAAAAGTGATAAACCAAAGTTTGAAACTACAAGTGGATTTCAATATTGTCTCTAAATAAGCAAACAAATCCACAAGGGCAAAAAGATCTCTTCCTTGTCCATAAACAATGATGCCACACAACATTCATACACCTCTTTCACTATCAAATGAATCAAAGAACAATCTCGGAACAAAAAAAAAAGGAGACAACAACTTCTCTGTATCAATCCTTAATTCATCTCAAATCCAATATCAGAAACTCAAAAAATCAAAATCTAAGCTTTAAAATCAATCAAATTCAGAAAAAGGTTCAATAAATTAAATAAAACCCGAGATCCAGAATAAGAGATTATCATCAGATTCATCAACAAGACAATATAAGCTAATCAGAATCACAATTTTCACATCTGGATGTTTCTTTTAAATCCACATATCTAAGCTTCAGAGGAATCAACAAAACCCCTCCAATCAAAATTCTCAAAAACCATAAAAATCGAATTCAAAAACTGTTCTCAAGCAATATATATATATATATATACACACACCAATCATAGGAAAAAACATAAAAAAGAGGAGATTTGAGAACGTACCGACATGACGTCTGCAGAAAGGAGAAAGATTTATCCCAAGAAAAATGGAGAAATATTGTGGCTTTAAGAAGAAGAAGAAAGAAGAGAATCACTCACACACATATATATGTAGTAGAAACAATGCCAAAATCCAGAATTTCAATCAAAATAACTAACCTGAGGTGCTTTGAAGCACATTAGAGATAACGCTGCGTCCATAACCTTAACCCCAGACTCCTCGCCGCCTTCGTAAGGAGTACCTATAGGACCAGGGATGGTTCCGGTGAGTCGGGTGAGATTATCGGCTTTCGGGCTGACCCGGATACCCGAAGAATCGTTGTCTCTGACTGAAATCTATCATCTTTTTTCATATCTCTCCTTCAATTGAAATATCCCAAAGAAAAGAGAGAGGAAACCCTAACAAGAAAAAAAGATTGAAACTTTTATTTGGTGGAGAAGTAAAGCTTCTTTTCTTGCATCTTTAAGGGAATTTATCCAACAGTCCATCCTTTTCTTGCAGAATCAGATTAAAGGAGGATTTGACAAAAAAATCAAACAAACATCGATTCAAAAAGAAATAAAAACGAAAATAGGGAAACAAGAGCAAGAACATGAGATCTCAAGTTTTTTTTTCGACCAAATTTAATTATAAATAGCAATACAGTAATAAAACACACAACTCATGTATAGAAGTAATTTGCAAATTTTTATGTGTTATTCTAGTAAATCTAAAATCTCAACATGTTAGTCTAGTAATAAACTACTTTTATGCAATGAGAACAAGAGAGTAAAGAACAAAAGAGAAAATAACGACCAATTTATTCTTGTGATTCTTTTTTTTGTTAATAACAAATCTTACAAAATAACACCTCTAGAGGTGTGATTCTTCCATGTCAATCTTTCAAGTACAAACGTGTTTAAAGTCTTTCAAAATCAGTGTTTTAGACTTTTTTAAAAAACCTCTTATATTTTGAATAACAGTTGATTTGATATGATTTGTATAAATTATTGATTGAATAACAAAAGATTGTGAGTGATTTTGAATGATTTTATACAAATATCATATTGAATAATACATGATTTGGTAAGTGATTTAAAAATCACAAGTTGAATAACAGAGGTTTTTTAAAAAAACCAAAAATCTTCTAGAATTCAGGTTTCAATACCCCCCTCTTAGTTACATGTCAAAGTATTATTTTCCAAAAATAATATAGATTCTAAGAGCGTACAACTAATCGGAATTTGACATGTCACTAAGTATTTTTGGAAAATAAAATAGTTTTCTATATTCCACCTAGAATTTAAAATACCAATAAGAATCTGCCATCCCACTAATTAACATTTTTGAAAAATACAATAATTTTCTATATTATTAAGAATTTTTAGGAAAAGGAAAATGTACAATGTCCTACATCGGCTACAAAAGTTTTAGACAATGGTTCAAAACCATTATAAATAATAAGATTAATATGATTACAACTACGAATGAGCAGGAAAACTTGATTTATCAAGCGTCCAAGTTTAAAAGTTTTATTCGGTTTAATCCGATATTTTATTTGAGCAAATAAAAACATTTTAAAGTTTCAAAATAATATAATTTTATATTTTTTTAAAAGTTTAAAATATCATAAATTTTGAAACTTTTTTTAAAAATTAGCTTTTAAAAAGTTTTAAAATATTATAATTGTTAATTTTTAAATAGCTTAAAATATTATTAATATTGAAACTTGATAGAATTTTTAAAATATTATAAACACTTAAACACCATATTAAGTTTAAACTTTATATTATAATTGTTTAAACTCAAAAAAATTTAAGTAACATTATTTGTTTGAAAAGTTTTAGTACATGTGAATCTAAAACCGAATATATGGGTAAACGTATTAATCAATAACTGAGGTGGCTATGTTGGTCTTCATGAATTGCACAAATCTTATGAGAAAAGAGACGATGATTTTGGTCTTGTTATGTTTAATTAGATACCAAACTACAATGTATGTTCAACATGATGTATGACTCAACTTTCACATTTTTAGGTTACACAGTCAAACATTTTGTGTTCAAACATATAATGGTAAATAATTATATTTCTTAATATCACACAAAATACTTCTATAATAGGTCACCTTGCAATTCTATAAATATATTTTTAGTAGTCACCCAATTTTTTAGGCCTAGTAACCAAAATCATATTAAGAGAGGAAAGCAAATATATATATTATGGCAAAGACAGCTTTTACACCCGTCCTCCCAATCATCTTCCTTGTTATGTTTGCTTTAGGTATACATTTATCTTCTTGTCTTTATCAATAACTTTTTTTGCGATCTACAAATTTTTACGTTATTCATTTTCATATCTCCTAAAAACCGTAGTTCCTCTTAATATTTGCCTTATGAATACATTTAGCTTTAAGGTTTACTCTAACCAATTTTCAAAAGCTTTTACATAGTGTCTCTACATGAAATGATGAAATTGAACTTCGGTTTTATTCTTTGGTATAACATCTCAAATGTTGTAGGTTTAATGGTTTTGTTATATATATAGTTGAGCAAAATATGGGATGCACTGCAAGTATAGGACCGTGCGAAATGGGTAAAAGCTGCAGTGCCAAATGCAGAGTTACATTTGGAGCTGGAGAATGTGTTTGCGTCTACCCTTGTCGGCCTCTGCCTTCACCTCAGGCCCATATGTGATTTATACTTTGATATTTTCAAACTATATATATATATATGTTGAAATTAAGTTGAAAAATCCAAATTATGCATAATTAAAATCTTAAAGAGACTATAATGTACAAGATATCTTAATAAATATATCTAGTCAATTGATTATTGTAAAACTAATTTCAAATTTTCAATATACTGCCCAACTGACAATATATAGTACAAGACATCGCTTATAAGCTGATTAAATTGTAGCAATGAAATAATGATTTTTATGCTACAGTTTAAGATGTTGCGGGAAGCTATTTCCATGTGAACAATGAACCAAAAAACCTAATGCACATACCAAACCAAAGAATAAACCGGTACCAGACAAAAGGATAAACAGGCGAAATTGACCGGTATAGAGGAATTATCTATGGGTCATCATCGTATGGAACGTGTGAAGCCAAGGATGAAGGTAAAACAAAGATGGGCTCTCCACTGTGTTGAAATTCAGAGAGTAGAGTAGAATGGTCAGCTTTGTGATTGATGCAGCTATTCCCCGTCATGTCAAGGCGTTTGAGGTCACCTAAACAAAGTCACCATACATATAGTTACATACCAAAATATCAGAGAATGGCCCAAACAATCTAACTGATCAAACCGATTCCGGAATGTTATTACCTTTTGCGGTCCTCAGGGAATCGCATAGCATGAGCAAGGATTCAGGTGGCATAAGATTGTACGATGCGTCCACTGAGATGAGTCTTGGTGCCAAGGGTATGAGCTTTGACAGGAATCTAGCAGTCTCTTGTCCTCCGCGGTTTTTGCTATAGCGGGAAACATCAAAACAAACGTGAGAACAGTGTGAAGGTAATAATGTGAATTGTATACAACATATAGAGGATATGCATTTTGCTTTGGACCTTATATTAATACTCAGCAGCTTCTTCGACCCTTTTTCAAGTTTTCTGCCTAATGCAAGAAACCCGAGAGGACCTAGTCCTATACCTGAAATATTGAGAGACTCGATGGAGACTGTGAAAGAGTTTACTATGGCCTCCGCAACCTCACTGAAGAACAAGAATATAAGTAAACAGACCAACTTCACACCGGTGTAAAGTAATAAAGAGTTTATGACTTTATGAATACCTTCCAAGGGCATTATCTGCAACAGATAGGAACTTTATAGGTTTCTCAAGCATCGAGAGGGTATCAAGAAACTCGATAACTCCACAACATGATAGCTCACAGTTTTCCAAATCCAAATCGGCTAAACGAGAATTTGGATTCTTGGTGAAGTAAGATATCAAGCTTCTGTACCACCCAAAAAACCATGTAAGAGAAATCCAAGTCTGTTAATCTTCTCCAAGATTACCCAACTCTGTTAATCTTACAAATGCAGGGACTACAGGACACACCTGATCCCACTGTCTTCAATGGGATTCCCGCTCAGGTCAAGAGATTCTAAGCCGGGCATATGAAGAAGAGCATATGCAAGATTCTCTGCATCGTATTTGTCGAGTTCGTTTCCCCTAGAAACAAATTTCTAACCGTATCACAAGATTTCTAGTCTTAAAACTGTAAGAATTGTCTCTATACGATAAGATACCTTAAGTTGAGCTTGCACAGAGACCGTAAAGACTTTCCAGATGACGGAGAACCAACAACAGACCTCCAACTAAAAGTAGAAAGCCATCCTGAAATCTATATACCGTATGCAGGTCAGCCATGAAAAGCAAGCCATATATCAGTATGAACAAAACAAACCACGGTGGTACCCACATTGTTTTCAGAGAGATCAAGGGACGAAAGGTTTGAAGAAGAATCAAGAAGTGTAGAGAAAACCATCCTCGCGATATGCCTATCGAGATTGCCATCGCAAAAATGTAAGGAATGTAATGTCCTGAAAATTAAGAAAAGATGCAGAAAAAAGTGCATAATGATATTCCAACGTTCATGAAGAGACTCTGATAGCCAAATGAGCAAATATTTCACGATGACACGCTATGGCATCAGTTCATATATGTACCTCACTGACATCAAGAATGCAATGAAGGAGGAAGGCGCAGCAAGTGGATCTATCTCAATGCTAGATGTCTTTATAGAGAAGCGTTGCATCCCAGTTGTGTGGATACCCTTTTCATGAAGAGAAGCACATATTGCATTGATGGAATTTGAAGAGAGCTTACAGTGAATAAATTCAAGCGAAGTTAACGTATCTCGGCTCTGGATCAAAAGCTTGCACAACGGCTCAACCTGGAGAATCATGGGTAATCAGCTAACTAAAACCTATGTGATTAATGAGTGAAAGTTCCTTACATGTTTCTCGGATCTGATCCAGCGTAGAACCAAACGTTGCAATTTACTTTTCCTCAGTAACTCCTACAGTAACAAAGCCTAAAGATTATTTCTGTCTTCACTCTAGAGGTTGAATGATTGATTCATTTACAAAGATATAAATTTAAAGTTCAAAGAGAAAGGTAAAGATCGAAAGCAACACAAAGTAGCACCGCGATCAATGATGATACTAAAACAGAAGAGATAAAACAAAGATGATTCCATTTACAAGCACAGAAACACTTAAAAACGTCAGAGCATAGATTAATTACTTACAGAAATTTCAGTAACGCAGAGCACATTGAGAAGCCTCAGACACCTGCAGCAGGGTAAGAATGGACGCAAAGAAGCATAAGTATGATAGAGTGCTAAATCAGTCAAAACCAGATATCCCACTCACAAACCAGTCATGAGCAATATAAAAAAACTAGGCAAGCTGAAGTGTAGTACAGTGTGTGTGTCTGTAAATACAAGGAACGTGCGAGGCTTTGGAACGAATAATAATAATAATCAGAAAAACATGAAAAGTTACCCAACCTAAGATACGGTCCAAAAGTCCGGAAATGAAAAGATAGTTCTTTGCAGACACATTTTGGACAAGTCATGTGGTCGTCATGGCAAATGTATCTCAATATGTTATCTGCAACGACAGAAAAAAAAATACAACAAAACTGAATAGCAGTATTTCTTATACAAAAATGGACAATTCCATCCAAAGAACTTGAGAGAAAAAGAGGTACCTACCTGATACATTAATAGAACAAATCCGACCACTAAATGTGGGACGTAGAGCTACCTCAGCTGCTTCATCAACACAACTGTTACTCGGACGATTAACGTAAAACTCAACAAAGGAAGTGAAACCAAAAAAAACAACAAATCATCGAACAAACAACAAATTGGCATACTTTTGGAGATGCTTCTCCCAGTAAAGGTGCTGCCAATCAGCTGGTGATTCGACATGGTCAATGAACTCAGGCCAACGCAGCTCAAACAACACCTTCCAAGAGTTACCAAGTACATCGTTTCTGCAGATGTAATATACATCTTTCTCAGTCTGTCTTCGAAATTAATCAAAAAAAAAGTTTAAAAAAAAATCAAAAAGGAAGAAATAAGAAAACCTTGCACGTTTTCTCCCATTATTAATCAAGCAATCATCTCCAGATTCATAACTATCCAAGCAGCAATTGAACGGCCTACACCAATTCTCCAGAAAATTTTTAAAAAAAAATGTAAATCAGATTATGGATAGTATCATCTTCATCCAATTCCTAAACCCTAAGGCAAAGCTAATAATAATCTCAAAATTAAACCAAAGTCTTTGAAAATTACTGACATGTGGGTTTGAAAATTATGCAAGGCAAGTGCAGGCAAGTGAGCGACAACACCTTCAAGCAACTCCGATGGAAGCTCGTATAAATCTGGAATTGGAGGATTATCGCCTTGCAGGAATTAGACCCCAAACCAAAAAAAAACCCAAACTCAAAAATTAATATATTTTGAAAATAATCAGATTGGCGCAAGAGCTGAATATAAACTGAGATCTTTAATTTGTGGAATGTGCAAATTACTTTGTAAGAGCTGAAGCTTGAGGGATTTGATGCAGAGAGACGCAAGAGATGGAGCTTTCGTACGAGGAGTCATCATCCTCCTCCTCTCGTCTCTACCAAAGACGAAAAAACAATAGAGTCCGAGTGTGTGTGACAAGTGAGAATCATCGCTCTAAGAGTATCTTTATCGGGGGTTGTTAGGTAGAGTTCTTAGTTATAATGTGATTAAAATTAAATCAAAATTGGTGAATAGGCTAAGAAAGACTTCTTAACTAAGAGGTTTAAGAGTCCTTTGAAGTCATCGACGTGGTCAAAACTGGTTGGGTAAAACATTTTAGAAAAAAAGAAAACTTGTTTTTTTTTCTCCTCTTCATTCTCTCTCGCGAAGAGTTACATGCAAACAGAGGAGAACGATTTGAATTTTTGGTGACCTCCGATGACAGTGACTCAAGCGTCTCTGGGTCAGTTAATCGGCGACGGTGACTGTCCTATCCAGCGACGGTGGATCTCAAGCGGAGTTTATAGTTGCAATTATGGATCTTTGGGTCAGTTAATCGGCGGATCTCTGGGTCAGTTAATCGGCGACGGTGACTGTCCTATTCACCAAATTGAAGATTATCCGACTGTTTTCTTCTCTCCGGTGAGTTTCTTCTTCACCGATTCGATTCAATCTCACTGACTAACCGTGGTTTTATTGATTAAAGACTATTGATTGTTATTGATTGTATTGATGGTGAATTTCACTGGATTACAGGTTGGAAAATCTGGTGGAGATAAGTGATATGTTTGTGGTTGTTTTAGGAGGAAGGTCCAAAGGAGATGAGGAATCTGACAAGGTAATTTTTGTCTTGTTCAAGGATCTTTGTTGAAAACCAAAGCTTTTCAATTACATATTCACTATGTTATTAGGATTATGTATGGATTTGTTTTTGAGTGTGAGATTGAATTATGAGGTTTGTCTTGTTCATGAGCTTTGAATACACTCACAATCTAAACTCTAAACAGACACCCGAGGAGCTTGTTCCCGATTGATTCTTAGAGGCACATGTGAAATAGATAGAGTTTTCGTAAAAAAGAGAAAGTAAAAAAACATGTCATAGTGATATCTCTATGGTTCGATATCTCTCTTACTTGTCTTCTCTCTTGAATGCCTTCCATGTTCGTTTCCGAGGAGCTTGTTCCTGATTGAGAGACTCCTCTGTTCATCAAGCTCCTGACTTGAGGCTTAAGTAGCTTCGCTCTCTCTTTTGAGATCCTCAGAAGTGTCGACTCTTAAGTTGCATCCAGGTTTGTACCCATGAGACTGATTGATAATTAAACGAGAGTTGGGTTATCTTGTCTTTTAATCTTATTTCGTTTTGTCACGGTTTAGGGAACAACACAATCATCTCTAGCTATACGGTTTTTAATCCTTTGCAGCAGAACCAAAGGTACGTCTTTTTAAACTCTATGAAGTTGCTCATCTTCACATGCTTTCTCTATCTTTCTAGTTATGTCAAGGTTTTTGCTTTATAATAAATGCATATAGTTGGGCATATGAACCACACCTTGTCCACTTCAAGCTCTCCCCACACCTTTACCGTTTCACATTGCATAGTTATTGTGGCTCTCTAAACTTTGAATTGTATTTGTGAGAAAGCTTTGATATATGTAGATAATTTTTATTGATTGCATTGTGTTTGGTGGGTAGAATAAATGCTTGTTAGGTGTTGATTAGGAATGTCTACATCATACTTATGGTCTTTGAGTTCAATGCTTAGTGTTATGGTCTTTGAGTTCAATGTTTGGTTGTGTTATGTTAGGTAAATGTGTACTTTGACATTGATTGCTAATAACAACAACCACCAAAACGTGACAAGAATGCTTGTTGGAGTTAGAGGCGATAACAACAACCATTAAGGCTTCAAAGGCAAAAAAAAAGAACGTGAAGAAAACAGCCACTGATGATGAAGATAGCAAGTATCTGTTGGAGTTAGAGGCGATATTGGAGCTAAAGCAAAAAAATTTTGCTTTGACAGAGAAGATTAGCAATCGTAACCTCCTTGAAATGATACTTGCAAAAACAGAGCCACTAACTGATCATGATATAGCTTTAAAGAACAAGCTAATTGATGACATTTTCATGTAATCGGTTTCTGTTCTTCATGTTTTAATGTCATATTTTTCTGTTGTTGAAGTTTTAGTGTGATGTTTAATCTATTTATGTTCTTGACTTTTTATTGTAATCGGTTTCTGTTGTTGAAGTTTTAATGTGTTTAATCTGTTTATGTTCTTGCCTTTTTATTGTAATCGGTTTCTGTTGTTGAAGTTTTAATGTGATGTTTAATCTGTTTGTGTTCTTGAATTTTTATTGTAATCAGTTTCTGTTGTGTCATATTATGTTTTTGTGCTTTTGATTACCAACCTTTATGTGTTCTTTCGATGTTAAACTGATGGATGTGTTGTTGTGGCTTGTGACAGATAGAGACAAGTATGCCCGTGGATCGAAGAGACAACTAAACACAGGTTTATGACAAGAATGCTTGGTGAATTGTTGCTCGTGACTTCAAGGACCCATTTTTACTCTTGTTTTTTATGCCGACTTCTTTGTAATTGTTTGCCTCGTGACTTCTTTGTAATTGTTTGCCTCGTGACTTCTTTGTACTTGTTGCTCGTGACTGCTTTGTTATTTTTTGTTAATGTAGTTGACTTGTGCCACTCTATATAAGATCGTCATATATTACTTCCACAACTCCCACAACTCTTATCTCTTCTATTCCTACTACAATTCAAATAAGTTAATACTTCTTCTACTACAACTTCATTGCTCATCTTTTTCTTTTACCACTCCACAACTCCATATCTTCTTCTTTATTTTGATCTTCGTCATTTTGCCTCGTGAAATAAATGGCATCTTCTTCTAGTAATAATTTTGAAAATTTGGACAAAATGCTTGATGATCGATTTGAGCAAGTGTATGATCAAGCGTTTGATCATATTAGTGCTGCTCATGCTGATCGCCAACAAGCAAGAAAGCCAAGGAAAAAAAGAGTCCATATTGAAAGAAATCGTGAAGATGGACATATCCGCTTGTGGAACGATTATTTTAGTGAAGATGCAACATACCCTCCTCATCTTTTTCGTCGTCGCTTTAGAATGAACAAGGCGTTGTTCATGCGTATTACTGATCGACTCTCTAATGAAATTCTATTCTTTCAACAAAGAAGAGATGCTACCGGAAGGTTCGGTCTCTCTGCAATACAGAAGTGTACAGCAGCAATTCGTATGATGGCATATGGTCGTGCAGCTGATGCGTTTGATGAATACCTCCGGATTTCTGAAACCACTACGATGCAATGCTTGGTCAATTTTGTTGAAGGAGTTATAAATTTATTTGGAGATGAGTATCTAAGGAGACCCACACCAGAGGACCTTCAACGTTTACTCGATATTGGAGAGCTACGAGGATTTCCCGGGATGATAGGAAGCATCGATTGTATGCATTGGGAGTGGAAGAATTGCCCGACCGCATGGAAAGGTCAATACACACGTGGATCCGGAAAGCCAACCATCGTTTTAGAGGCTGTAGCGTCACATGATCTGTGGATATGGCACGCATTTTTTGGACTTCCAGGTACGTTAAACGATATCAATGTTCTTGATCGCTCTCCGGTTTTTGATGATATATTACAAGGTCATGCTCCAAAAGTTAATTACCTTGTCAACGGCCGCGAGTATCATTTGGCTTACTATCTCACCGATGGTATTTATCCAAAATGGGCTACTTTTATCCAATCTATTCGGATTCCACAAGATCCAAAGGCATCCTTGTTTGCTACATATCAAGAAGCTGTCCGTAAAGATGTCGAGCGTGCTTTTGGAGTCTTGCAATCTCGCTTCGCTATAGTCAAAAATCCGGCTCTTGTCCATGATAAGGAAACAATTGGAAAGATAATGAGAGCGTGTATCATACTTCACAACATGATAGTAGAAGACGAACGAGATGGGTATAGACAGTTGGATCCAACAGAATTCGCACAAGTAGAAGCACACAGAACTTCACATGTGGACTCTACATTTTCAACTGATAGACCTTCAAATGTCAACAATTTGATGACCATTCTCAGCAAGCGGAAGGAAGTTCGTAGTCAGGAAAAACATCAACAATTGAAGGATGATTTGGTTGAGAATATCTGGCAAAAATTTGCCACAAATCAATATTACAACTAAACTTTTTCCCCATATGTAATTTCTACTTCTATTTTAATATGTTTTTGTGTTTTGTATGTTTAAAAGTTTATGAAATGCAATAATAATATTTTCATTGTTTAAACATTTAAACATTAATTTTTTTTTTCAAAACTAAGAACCTCATTTCTAAGAGCTTACCATTGGAGGAGTACAATTTTAATTAACAAACAAAAGTTCTTAACTTATAAAAATATACTTTTTAATACTAAAAATTTTAAGAACCCCAAAATTATTGGTAGATGCTCTAAGCAACCCAAATCTTCCCGCTGCTCGAATAAATTAATGGGCCGAATAGTATGGCCCAATTAGCAAACCCTATGTATTTTACGCTATATGATTAAAGAAACCCTTCAGTTTCTTCTTTTTCATATTTTTCGTTTCCGCACACTAGGGCTGGGCAAAATAACCGATAACCAAATAACCGACCGAAACCGAACCGAAAAAAACCAAACCGAACCGAACCGAAATTCTTCAAATACCCGAATGGTTAGTAAAAATCTATATCCAAACTAACTGAAACCGAACCGAACCGAACCGACAATTAAATGGTTAACCGAAATATCCGAAAACCTAGAAGATATCAAATATTATATACTTAATATTATGCAAAACTATAAAATAAACTTAAAATATAAATTATTTCTAGATTCAAAACAATTAAATATTTTAACTAATCAATATATGTAAATGTTATTATTTTGAATTTACAAAGTTAAATACTATTTTGTAAAACTGAATCCATATTTTTCCCTTTTTTGTATTTTTGTTATTGTATATTTGGTTAATTTTGGTTATATTCGGTTAGTTTTGGTTATATTTGGTTTATTTGGTTAATGTTAATATAATTTATGTTAGTTATGGTTATTTATTTAAATAACCAAACCGAAACCGAACCGAAAGAAACCGAATCGAACCGAACCGAAATTTCAAAAATATCCAAATGGTTACTATATTACTATATCCAAAATAACCGAAACCGAATACAACCGAACCGAAACCGAATGGTTAACCGAATGCCCAGGCCTACCGCACACAAAGAAAAAGAAAAAGCAAAAAGTTTCCGATGGCCACGAAGAAGGTTCTCAACTTTTTGGAAGATCCACCATCAGCTTCTTCTTCAAGCGATGAAGAAGAGGTTGAGAGCTCATCATCTGGGGAAGAAGAAGATGAAGAAGAACAACAACAGCTCTCCATTTCCGACGAACACAAAGATCCCTCCCCTAAACCCCTAAAGACTCCTTCCACCACCGCCGCCGCCGCTGCTGCTCAAAGTTCCGGATCTGCGAAGAAGCGAGCGAGTGAAGAAGAGAACGAGGAACATGCAAAGCGAGCCAAGACGCTTTCTCAGAAGTCTCCTTTTGCGAGAATATGGAGTGAAGAAGATGAGATATCTCTCTTACAAGGGATGATTGATTTCAAAGCTGAGAAAGGTACAAGTCCGTATGATGATATGAATGGGTTTTTCCTTGGAGCCAAAGATTCTATAAGCTTTGATGCTAGTAAAACCCAATTTGTTGAGAAGATTAGGTCTTTGAAGAACAAGTACTTTAAGGGTAAAGACTCTAGGTCTTTTTTGAAACCCCATGATAAGAAATGTTTCAAATTGGCTAGTTGTATTTGGGGATCTGATGATGGTGTGGCTCTTCTTGATTCTGCTCCTGTTGTTACTGTCGCTGTGATATCATCAAACAAGGTTGATAAGAAGAAGAAGCTGGAGTTTGGAGATGAAGAGATGCAAGTGTTGGGATCTGATGATGGGATGGCTCTTCTTGATTCTGCTCCTCCTGTTAAGTCTCCTCCTGTGGCTGTGACTCCTGCTGTTAAGTCTCCCCCTGTTGCTGTGATATCAAACAAGGTTGATAAGAAGAAGAAGAAGAAGAAGCTGGAGGTTGAAGATGAAGAGATGAAAGTGTTGGGATCTGATGATGGGATGGTTCTTCTTGATTCTACTCCTGCTGTTACTGTCGCTGTGATATCAAACAAGGTTGATAAGAAGAATAAGAAGAAGAAGAAGAAGAAGCTGGAGGTTGAAGATGAAGAGATGTTGGGATCTGATGGGGTTGAATCTGCTGAGGTTGTTAAGGCTAAGGTTGATATGGTTGAAGAAGATAAGGAAGTGGTAATTCTTGATGGAGATTCTGAGTCATCAGATTTGTTTGACAAGTCTTTTGTGGTTCCCTTAATTGTGAGTCTCGCTGGTGTGAATGAGTGTTCTCTGAAGCAGAAATGGAGCAAGATGCCAGTGGAGACCAAGAAGAGAATTGAGGACAAGCTGAAGTTGGTGGAGGCCAAGGAATTTGAACTGCTCTTGCTGAAGTCTGACATTGTGAAGGAAGTGGCCTCTGTTTTTACCCAAGCCATCTAAGAAGACATGCAATTAGACGGATGTATCCGTGGATTTAGTAGGAGATGCAATGCCTCTTTTGGTATCTAATCTATCTTAGGATTTATCTTTTCTTTTTGGTTATTAACCGTGGGGATTTCGAAATGGACATGCAATGCCTTCGTCCTCTTTTGTTATATATCTTAGGATTTATCTACGTTTCTGGTATTTTCTTTTTGTCTTCTGGATTCTTATGTTCAGAATTATGAATTATGAAGAAGAAACGTTAGTTGTTTAAATAGCCTTGTCTTTGGTCAATTGTTGCAATGAGCAGAGACTATATAAGCTTTGCAAAACAAAACCAAACAAAAACATGTAATAATCATCACACTGCAGCTAAAGCACAAGTTTAGAGGAGTCTAAACAAAATATCCAATTTTTTTTTAAAAAAACACTCCAATATGAGTATCAGATAAGAGCTAATTAAATCACAAAAAAAATTGAATCACAACAATAATATCCAAGCTTGATGTTAAAAGAAAAAAAATAATATCTAAGCGATGACTTCATATATTTTTAATAAGAAAACAAAAACAACAACAGAACAGAGGTGACACCTTTACAGGATAAAGACCACCATTGAAAAAAGTTTTCTCCGACTCTTCTTCTCTCTTTTATCCTCCGAACAAAAATTCAAACCTTGAGAGAAAAAAGAAAACATGAGGCGTAATTGCTGCCATGTTTCGTTTGCTACTAGTCTCAAGATCCTCAATTTTGTTCAAGCTTTCATCGGTGTTTCCATCATTATATACTCTATATGGATGCTCCATGAATACAACCGTCACCTACCCGTGGACCCGCCTCCGGCAGCTTCATCGAGCTCCGGGATTGAGATTCCTAAGGTTTCTGAACCCTTGAAGAATCCTATTGACTACATGGCTAGTATCGTTCTCGGGTCTAGTGGTGGTGATCATGGCTTTAACCTACGCTCCTTGGATCTTCCTGCTCCATGGTAGTACTACTCTTGTTTTTCACTTTAGTTTCCAATTTTCGGGTTTTTTACTCTAAAAAGTTTCCAAATTTCAGGGCTTTAATTAGATTCTTGTCACTTTTAACTTTAGCATGATCTTGCTTTGAACTTGTAGTTCGTTAATATGATAGTTTTAGCTCAAGCTTGGAATTTTACTTCTTCTCTATTACTTATAATGAAGTAAATAATAAACAAAAAGGGCAAGCTTTAAATTGCTTGAAGGACAGTTTTGATGCTGAAGGAACTTTTTCTTCTTACTGTCTGTGTCTTCAGCTGATTCGGTTTCTGTCATGATTATTATGATTGTACTACAGGTTCATCTACTCTTTCATGGCGGTTGGTATTTTGGTTTGCATTGTTACCTTCATTGGATTCATAGCAGCTGAAGCTATCAATGGCTGTTGCTTGTGTTTTGTATCCTTATCCAGAGAGACCTTTACTTTGTTTATTCCTATCTCTGTTTATTAGATCGAGTTCAATTCAACTTCATTCATGAAAGTTATTGGAAATTTGGTTTGTTGCGGTTTTCTCCTTGACAGTTTTAAAGTACTCCATTCTCAAAACTCTGCTCATTCTACTAGAAGCTGCACTTGTTGCATACATAGCTATTGATCGTCACTGGGAAAAGGTGAGATTATTCTTATGCTCGAACTCTGTTTGACTTGTTTCTAACTGTTTAGAATCTGTGCTCTATATAGGATCTTCCGTATGATCCAACTGGAGAACTCAGTACTCTTAGGGCCTTCATTGAAGAAAACATCGATATCTGCAAATGGGTTGGGATTGCTGTGGTAGCGGTCCAGGTAACTCAAACCAGTCCTTTCTAACTTTGAGCATTTTCATGATGTGTATTTTCCTTGTAGAGAGTTTGAGGACAAAACATGAGTCTTTCTTTCTTGTGTTTTTTCTCTCAGCTACTATCATTGCTACTAGCCATGGTACTTAGAGCTATGGTTTCAACCCCGAAACCCGAGCTTGACGAAGAAGAAGGTTATGAGAACCCCAGGGTTAGAGCTTATGACCCACTTCTTGGTCCACAAGGAAACCAAGCGTCTGGTGGGTCAAGCAAGATTGAAAACTGGAGCTCCCGAATCAGAGAAAAGGTAAAACCGATCATTTCTTTTTTTGGCTCTTGATACTTTCACAGATCGGATAAGGCTTTGTGATTCTGTTGTTGATTAAACGATTCCTTTGTGAAATTTTTCTCTTGGCAGTATGGTTTGAACCAGAGTCAAGCGGCGGTGAACCCGAAAGGCTGATGAAGCCAAATAAACCTGTTTCTGAAACTGCATGTGTCCATATGGTCTCTCTGAAGCTTTTTTTTTCTCTATGTTTTTTCTCGAGTGTGCAAAAAACATTTGCTCAAAACGGCACCTATTGTGTTTACTCAATAGCATAACATCTTCATTTGTGTGTTTGCTTGTACAAACAAAATCCTATGAAACAGGTTAAAAATTAGCATTTCCACTATGAGGTTTTTACCATTGTTTTTGCTGTTTTCGATTCCATTTATAAGACAATGAAAAAAGCAACATTAAAATCTGAATTGGGAATTAGAAACAGATTATTGTAACTGTATCTATATGTTAAAACTTATACTTCAATTATATCATCTATATATATGTTTCATTACAAAAGCTAATATCAATGTATATATATACATTGTTTCATCGAGTAAGATCAAAGACTGCCTCTTCAACAAGCTCTTGCAGCAACATCACTTCAATTTCAGCCCCCAGGTTGTTCATTTCCACTTGTTGTCTATAACTCCACATCTTTCCGACAAACTCATCCCTCGATGCCCAGTCCTGTAACTCTGTCCAAACATGATCCACCATGTCAAATCCCTTGGTCAAGCCGGTGCTTGCAAGTGTTAATAATGTTGTCTCTGTTATGATGTCATTAACGCAGTCAAAAACGAGTTTGCGGTCTGATCTTTGTTTCCTGCGTTTGATGAGTTCCTTGTTGGCAATTTTGTCTTTTAATGATGGGTCTAAGGGGCTATCTGGTGAGTGCCACCGGGCCATAAGCGAGCCACTACCGCTGAAACCAGACGCTATCAAGATCGCTTTGATGAAGCCATACCAGTCTTCATCTTCCTCGATTCTCATTGCGGGTTTAGTTGTGTCTGTATGTGACTCATCCTCCCATGAGAGAACCCGAGCTATTGATCCAATTGAAGGTGATTTGTCAATCAGATTAGATTTAAGAGACATTTCTTCTCCTGTGAAATGTGACAGTACAAGTGTTACAATTGATACTCTTGTAAAGTTTTAACACGAGAGAGCTAAAACTAACCTTCAGTGGTCCATGGCTTTGCTGATCCAGAACATTCCTCTCCGAAATCGAGCTGTAGAACCGAAACTGGACTCGGCTGGTCCTGGTTTTCATTTGCCACTTCTCCCTGCAAACAAATCAATGGCAGATGATTAAAACAAGAATGGTTCCCGAGCATGTACTAAAACTCACAACTAGAGTATTAGATTGTGATTTACCTCATTTGTAAATATGCTTGGTTGTTGAAATGCTTCACGGTGTATAGCCAATTGAGAGGGTGCACCTGTCTTCTCCTTGTTTGATTTCTTATTACGGAAGAAGAAGAAGCTTGAAACTTTCCAAGATGACTTTAAACTTCTTGACTCAGTAAGCTCTCGGTGAGCTTTTGCTTTTGAGGTTTCACCATTGAGCCTGATTTCAGGGACTGATTTTGACCTTTCAAGGGTATTCAGAGAATCACTTGTACTTGCTACTTGATCTAAACCATCACCTATGCATGAAACTGTTTCATTGGATCCGACAGGTATCTTCGTCTCTGAAAGTGCAAGCATTTCGCCCAAGGCCGTTGAGGCCTTTGGTGGTAAGTTTTTCTGTTCCTGTGTGTCTCCGTTTAGTGACATCATTGCCCATCTCTCAGAGAGCCGTTTCTTTGCCTCTCTGTAGACAGATGAGTCTGGAGAACACGAGACTCGGCTAAATGAAGAGGAAGAGAAAGGACTCTCAAACCTGTTTGCACAGTCCCATGAATGCCTAGAGGATGGTGACATGATCTCAGAGATGCTAATGTTTCCCACTGGATATTCGTTTTTTGACCTTTGTAACGAACAATCATCACCATTGGACAAGACAGAAGAAGAAGAAGAAGAAGAAGAAGACGAAGAAAGAGTCTCGTTCCTGCAGTGACCCCCAAAAGTTTTGCGTATTTGACGTGTAATCTCCTTTGCCACTTGTCTAGTCTCAGCATCTCCAGCCTCGTCAAAATAAGTATTATGTGGTGAAGCAATAGCCTTTATATCTAGAGCCTTCTTAGGACGACTAGGCTTCAAGACAACTATTCGAGTTGGCTGCGCATCATCGATCCATCCAGTTTCCTTACTATCTTCAACCACACATTTCTGAGCAGCAACAGCCTTGGAAGGTCTCAATACCGTAATGCGCTTAGCCTCTGGATGAGAAGAAACAGGCTGAGAGTCAGAAAGATGCTGAGACAACAAAGAATTTGATTCCTGGAGAAACTTAACGAACAGATCTTTGTTGGAGCTTAAAACTTGGAGTGCTTCTTGAAACTCCTTGGACCTGTGAGGCTTCTTGTCATCTGTAACCAAGTGTTTCGCTTCCATGAAATTTCGAAGAACAAGATCCATCTGCTTATCACTCACACTTGCTTTTCTTGAAAGGAGGTTAGCCTTGTCATCTTCTCTGTGATGCTTATGAAACTTTGCAGCTTCGTTAGTAGTAGTACCCACACAAGTCAACGAAGAGCATCTGGATCTGCTCCGTGGTAGAGGAGCAGTCTCTAGACCCATTAATTTAGCAACCACATTATTATTATTAGAACTCTGTCTATCATCTTCAACAACCTCTTTCGACATCTTCAACAAGCTATGAGTTTTTTCATAGATTCACTAGCAATGGCTTTTGCTCAATACTAGTTGTCCTCAACTCAAGCATAAACTAGTTGACTCAGTAAGCTTCTCAACCTCAGCCTTCAGTATGAACTCCTTAATAGCATCAGAGATCGACTCTTCGAAATCCTTAGACCTCTTACTGAATCTGCATTTACCACAGATTTCGAATAATTCATGAAATTGATTGGAAACAACGAGCTCGTGAAAACAGAAGAGAGATCAGATTCGGTTCAAAGTAAGAACGAGGAAGCATCGGAAAGTGAGATCGGAGCTTTTAAACTAGCTAAGACCTTTTTCTGATTTACTCAGTGAGAAAAGAGAGAGAGAGAGAGAGGGAAGGACCTGGTTAGTATGAAGCAGGATTTAGAGACACTGTCAAGCTCCGTCGATGTAGAAGTCGCCGGAGAAGATTTATGCGAATTGAACAGTTACAGGCTTTTAGGAGATGACGTTCGTTCTGGTTAGTAGAAACTAGAGAGTACCAAAAGGGACTCTTTTTTTTTCTTCTTCTTTTCTTTTTAATTAGGAGAGGGAAAAATTAATACGTTTTTTGTAATTAAAGTTTGTAATGTTTTAGTAAATGGAATTAAATAATATATGGTTGAAGAACATTATTACTATATGCATTCATGGTTTGTCTCAACTAATATATAAGATGAAATTAGTTACTGGATGAATGCATTTCTAAAATTTTGATATGTTCACATAATCTTTTTTTTTTTTTTTAACGTATTCTAATTTTTAATACTATAATTGGTAATTCTGCTTATCTTCTTTTGTTTACTTTTTTTTTCTCAACCATTCTATCAGTGGATTTACTCTCTTTTTTTTTGTGGCAACTAAATCGATTGACTCTGTTATTTATTTGTATATAAAAGGATTTTTTTTTTTAATACAATTTTTTTTTCAGTGCGCAAGTGCAACGGACACTATTAAACAAAACAAAGAATTTGTAAAACAACGGACACTATACTCTCTCAACTATACTAATGATGATATTTCTTTTTCGTATGTACCAATGATGTGAATAATGTGTAGTTGGTTCAAACCAAACATAAAATTAAGGAAATTAACAATATTTTTATTTTATCTCGCAAGCTAAAAAAAAATTGTAAAGAAATATATATACTATGTCATTATCGCAGTTGCTAATAATAGATGATCCAGGGATCGAGATAAAGCAAGTAGCATGTTATATGTTTTATCATATGTATGCAAGCAAAAATATAAAAGAATAATGATAATCTACTCTAATATGTATTTTCAATATAATTGGGACCAGGAATATCTTAAATGGACCAACCAACTTATTCTCTTAATGTCTTTTTTCTTGTCCAAATGTAACATCCCCAAAAAAAAAAAGAAGAAGAGGTGAAATAGTTTTATTCTATATTTGAATTTTTAGTGACCAAGCATTTGAATTTCTACTATTTTAAAAGTAATTACATCTAATGACAAAATATAGAAAAAAAAAATAACATGGATGTTTGTCCAAGTTAACAAGAGTGATTTTAAAAACATTTTGAATGATTTTACTCCTTTTGTTTACCTAATCACGCATATCCAAATATAATGTTGGAATAGCACGTCAATACTAATTCTCATTACTAAATGTTCGTAAAAACATCGATCTCATCTCATTCTCTATAACTGATATGCTAGACTCCGTTAGTCCCTTTATAAATATTTTGGTTGGATGTTCTTTCCATTTATTTCCGTTTATAAAGATGATTTTTTTTTATAAAGATGTCCTTTCCATTTGTATGATTGAGTATGTTAAATATTCTGATTTTATATATATATCTATATAGAAAATGACATGAATCAAAGAAAAAACCATTTTTTGGAGTGATTTTTGTTGATTTTACCACTTTTTGAATAGTTTGTGTATTTTACCACTTTCTAAATTACAAAAATTTGAGTTAAGATGCGTTTTATTTGTTATGTTTGGATTCGATTTTATTTGTTCTAGAGTTTAGTATTTGATATTAAGTATATAATGTATTTAAAAAAAAAACTGAAAATATATATGTTTTTTCTTCTCAAAAGTGGTAAAATTCACAAACTATTCAAAAATGGTATACCTAATAGATTCCTTAAAAAAGTGGCATTCTTAACAAGAATCCCAAATGACATTGTGGTCAAGTTGTGCTAGTGTACTCTACAAACTAATTAGGTTCATAATAATATTTAGAATACTAAATATTGTTTTAAACATGCGATAAAATACGATATCATGTATCGTCTACAAAAAGAGTCAAAGACAAACATTGCGGTAACAGTTTTTCCCCAGGTCTCCTAACGGTAAAAAAACCCAAAACCTATCCCAAACTATTAAACAATTAAATTAAAACCTTTCTATATATGGCAATGTAGAGTGTAGACAACAACAACGTGGACACATCTCACATCTGCACGCTTTGATTAATTCTCTCGTTTCTCTGGTTAGAGAGTAGAGACATCACATCATGATTCATGGACCGGTTTTTATAACCAATTAGGGGCCATCAAACTTTCAACTGTTCTCAACCGGTTCGTAGAATTTCGGTTCGATTTGCATTAAGTGCGAACTAACTTTTTGACCCAGTTAGTTTTGTGATCCCCCACTAACCGTTGGATTTTTGGCTATAGGTGTTTCATGTTTGTATTTATGGAAATTAAGAGTATTAAACTATAAAGAAATAAATATAAAATTATACTGTTTGGGTCAGGAAGGTGTCAGCAAAGAGAAGGAGGTTTTAATGATACTGTGGCAGACTGGGTTTAAGAAACTATCTGTTTTTGTTGTATATACCATTTCTATATCATTCTTACTTTCATTGTAACGTGATGATACTATTCTTCTCTTAGTTTGAATATTAAAGATTGTTGTGACAAAAATTATAAACGTTAGAGATGGTTTTAAGTGTCCTTAGATCAGTTTCTGCAAAAGCAAGAACAATTTGAACTCCAGAATTTCATTTGCAGAGGCTTCTGAAGTTTTAGTTTAAGAATCTGTGAAGCTTCTTCTTAGTGCATGCACTGTGATCATCTTAACTGGGGGAAAAAAAAACAAGACTACAAGAAGTAGCTAAGTAAACATTTATAGAGGTTTTAGTTAAAGATCTGATATATGCATCTTGTTGGTGAATATGCATTAAGATCATACAAATTTGAAGGTTACACATTCTCAGCTGATCATACACACAAGAAATCGTAGTTACAATATTTATTGGGGAATAATTAATGTGTAACGAAATGCCATCAAAATGACTAGGAAGGAGGAAGCAATTATCAAATAACTAATCATACACATATATTTGCATTCGCATATCACATGCTTCTACTCTTTTTTAATCCCACCTTTTCTCATTCTGGTTCCAACTAATTTGGTAGTTGAAAAGGGTCTAAGAGATTCATCAACAAAACAGGACATAAACAAAAAGAAGACGAAGAAGAAACGTCAAGAATGGTAACCAATTACTAATGTCCCCATGAAATAACTTTCATTTAAAAGATCTTTTAACATCTCAACCATATATATCAGTCTATGACGAATCGAATCATAACTTTTATCTACATCTCCTTCAATCAATTCATCAGTAATGAAGTTTGGACAAGATCTAAAACTATCAATTACTATGTCTTCTGACTTAAATGTGTTCATTAAACGAATGCAGAACAGTGACATGACACAAAATGTTCAAAGTCAGAGAGATGCTGACCTATGGCAACCAAACTCGGGTTGGTTTTTCTCAGTTGCTTCTTTAAGGTCATAGCCATTCTATGAATCATTCCAAGTTTGAGGTGACTGAAACCGAAAGGGTATCCAATCGTGAGACTTAAAACGATCACTCTGCGTAGGACTTGATGCTTCCAACATATGTGAATTGCTGACGCTGGAAAATGGGAAGGATACTATTTCACATCCAGGGACTTTAAAAGGGCAATGATCCACTGCAGAGTTTGAAAGATTACGATTGTATGTGTAGTCTCTGGCTAAACAATCTGAGCTATTTGTGAAATGAGATGTCTGGAAATTCTGGTTTGCAGCAACCGCATCTTCGTCATCGATAATATTCCTCTCGAGTTCAGGCTCAAAATGGCTGGTTTGCTTCGTTGTTGGTAGGAAGAAACTGCCTGAAGAGAAATGAGAGAGCAGAGGTAAAGGGTACATCTCCCTTGTAACCAAATCATGGGATGGAGAATAGTCAGAGCTCCATGGATTATCAGTCAAAGAGGAGGATGATGCATTTGGATACGTGATGAGTCTTGTGTGATAACTAAGTGGAAAATCATCTGTCTTTCTGGTGCTTGCGGTTTCAGTATTCCACTCGAGAAGAAATGCAGATGAAGGGTCTCTATGTTCATATGACAAGTCCTCTGAGCTGTATCCACTATCTTCTCTATGACTATTCAGTGAAAGAGGTTTGCAGTTTCTGAAATGGAGGCTAGATATGGGAGAAGAGTCCAAATCTTTTTCAACAGGAAATGACAGGCAAGCCTTCTGTTTCAACAGTGGAGGTCGATAAAATGATTCCTTAGGATATAAGATGGGGAAGCTAATCTCTTCAGGTCGATAAACTGATTCCCTAGGATATAAGATGGGAAATCTAATCTCTTCGGAATCTCTTGGGATAAAACTACTCTGAACATGACCTGTTGGATACTGCAGCCTCGGGGTAATGTTATTTTCCAGCCAACCCTGCCAAGGGATCAATCTGTCCTTTTCCATTTGCAGACTGTGGTCAACTTCTGTATAGCTTTCATGAGACCTCTTGAGAAACTTTGAGCCAGGAGAATCAACAAACGTTCTTCTTTTGACTCTATCCGTCCTCTCTTTGGAAAACCTAGAGGGCTGAGAAGAAACAAAAAGTGCTGAGGATTGATCAAGATAAGCAATTGACAAGTAGTCAGGGATTCTATCAAGCTTACATGTGTCTCCTCAGTACCAGGGAACAGCCGAGTTAAGAGAACAGAAACTAAATAGTGCCTGAAAAATGTTTTGCTTCAGAGTGCATTATAAAAACAAGTATTGAGATTTAGACAAGTTAACAACTATTGTTTACCCGTTTGAAGTAATCTCAGGGATTTCAGAAAACCATGTATCTTTGATACACTGATGCAGTTTCTTTCTCTTAAAAAAGAATATGTCTCCTTTCTCATCACTGATTCCTGATAATTCAAAAACCATGTTTCTTAATTATTGACGTATAGTATGTTTTGCTTCTTTGACATTGTAAGAGCAGTATAAGAAAGAACTAGGAAATCCAAAGTCTACCTCGACTTGCAGATCTCAGGTTGCTACCACTTGGAACTGTGTCCTCTTCTCTACTCAATGATGAAGAAGATTTGCCCGGATAGTTTTCTATAAACAGCAAAAAAAAAAACAGAAGAACTTAACAGGATCACAATAGTTCACAATAGTTCCCAAAAGTACCAGTAAGAGATGTGTAAACAACATGTAATGGAAACAAGATTGTCACATGTATCACAATAAGATACAAGAGAACATATCATGTAGCACAAACATACACCAAGAAATCGAAGTAACAGTTCCGCTAACAAACGTATAAAATCCCTTTTGAGTGAAAATTGACACCAGGTAACATAGCAGAGCCACATGAATTACCACGTCTAGTAGCACTATGAATTGGTGTGGAGAAGTTATAACTCTTGGATCTATCTTTAGCTTCACATTCCGTTGCTGCTGTACGTTCTGATTTTAAGAACAGAAAGAAGAAATGAAAATAAAAGCAGAAACTATCCATCAATGAACAGATGATAAACCTCAAAAAACCATTTGCTACCTCCTGGTTTGACTCTGGATTCGAAAGTTTTCGGGTTTTGCTTGGCCTTGTTTGATGATTTATTAGAGTCATAAGATGATGATTCAGATGAGTGACCAAAACCAGACTTTAACTTCTTAAAGAACGCAAACTCAGAGGTCTTGGCATCAGCATCAAGCTGCGCTGCAATAATGTTAAATGACCAATTTTACACTTTAGAGATTTTACAATTAAATTCAATATTCTAAAATCTGAGGTGAATCCATGGATAGACGCGAACACTCACATCGTCCGACCTGAGCTTCGTTTAAGGGGATCCGGTGATGATCGACATCGTCGTCGAAACTCACCCTTCTCCTGCGTTTCGAATCTAAAACCAAAAAAAGGAATGAAAAATTCGAACACACACCCACAAACACACAGTCACGAAAACGAAATTGGAGTACCTGAATTTGCCTGAGAGCTCAACGGATTAGTAAACTTGAACCCAATTTGTTGTGGATCGGTCTTATTTAGGGTTTCGTCAGCTTTGGTTCGGTGATTCCTTCTTCTCATCACTGATTCACCGAAATCGAATCTGCCGGAGGATTGTAATTCAGATTCAAATCAAACGCTGCTATAGAATTCACGAAGGAGATGAAAGATGAGGAAGCAGCGATTTCACATCATCACTCGTCGATTCACAAGAATTTGAAATCGGAGATAGAAGAAGACAAATGAATGAATTTTGGCGCCAAAATGCAACCCTAATCACTATAGATACTTTTTTTTTTTGTTCGAAGTTGCCACGTCATCACATTATCCAGAAGACACTGATGATGAGTTATTGTGATCACACGTGTCATATTACAAGTGGCGAAAACGATTCGGTTTAAGCCCCAAAACAATCTCAATATTTGTCCTCTTTTTTTTTTTTTGGTTTGCAAAGTCTCTTTTTTTTTGGGATCACACACACAACCAACACATTCTGTACCGTGTACACTCTCCTCAGACATATCACACAGATGGCGATGACGTCAGCAGCTACCCGATTTATTCTGACGGCCAATGTCACGGCGGCTGTAGTCGGCGGCGGCGGTTCTTCGAAGAGCGCCACCGTCGTGTCTTTCTTGCCAATGAGAAGCTTCGGTTCGAGGCTAGTAGTCCGAGCGGCTGATGATGCATCTCCGGCAACCCCCTCGTCGGAGCCCTCTTCCACCACCACCGCCGCCCCTGCTGCTGCTGCCCCGAAGGAAGCTCCGGCCGCCAAAGCTAAACCTCCTCCGATTGGCCCCAAGAGAGGATCCAAGGTCACTTACTCATACATAATCTATGATGCATGTATATATTTGAGCTGAGTTTTGTATCTACTACAAGTCTACAATTGAAGTTTCTGGTCTATTTAGATTAGTTTTTACAGTTATGCGGTCAAATGTGAAACTTATATGAAATTTTTGAGACCTGTAACTCTGTAAGTGAAGATTACTAGAAAACATTGCACTAATAAGAGCATCATCCTTAAGAGTTTTATGGTGCTAATAATGTGAAATTTTGGGGACTTATTATTACAGGTTAAGATTCTAAGGAAAGAATCCTACTGGTACAAGAACGTTGGATCAGTTGTGGCCGTCGACCAGGTAATGATAATACATCTACTTTCCAAGTTTACAATCAAACGGTTCGATTTCATTTCATCTTATATACTCCGGTTTAAATCGACAGGACCCGAAGACCCGATATCCTGTCGTGGTTCGGTTCTCGAAGGTGAACTACGCGAATATATCGACCAACAACTACGCACTGGACGAGATCGAAGAAGTCAAATGAGAGACTTGGTTCTTATCTCTAAACTGGTTTGTCTGTTTTGTAATCTTGAACCTAACCGTATATGTACCAAAAAAGTTTTATCAACTTTTACAATCTCAAGATCGATTTTCCCATATGCATTTAGCAACCTCTGAAATTGGTTGCAAACTCCTAAGTTGTGATTCAGATCAAACTCCGGTTCCGGCCTGGCTGTTTATTTACTAACTTGGATTTGAATTACATGGAAAGAAACACAATAGATTCTTATTGAAAGTCTCTATATAGACAATAAATTCAAACACCAAATCATCTCGACTTCAATCAATTTTTATTCAGAGGTTCTGCTGATCAAACAAAAAGGAAACATGAAGAAATCTCCAAACAGTTCCATCTCTAAATCTCCCTTAGGCCTGACCTGTTTTTCCATTGGCTTCAGCTAGAATTCCCTCCAGCTCTCCTTTATTGTACAGCTGCAATGTATCTGCTCAATAATAATGGTATGCAGCATTGAGTACTATGTTGGAGGCCAATACACACAAGATCAGTCTGAGCGTAAAAGAACATCAGTGTTGAGGAAAGAAAAGAAGAGAGAGTGTACCAGAGCAGCCACCAATGTGCTTGCCTCCTGTTCATGAACAAAAACATTATATCAAAATCAGATCTGTTAATGTGATGGTCATCGTAAATGCAGTGACTAAAGTTTCTTTTTTCAGGAAGAGAATCACGAAAAATGTAATGAGTGTAGTAACTGATGCAAATGAAAAAAAATAACTAACCGATGAAGACATTGGGAACAGTGTATTGTCCAGTAATTTTCTCCAACACATTCTGCAGCTGCGACCCCTCTGAACCTGGAGATGCCAAAAACCCACCAAAACATTTGTTCATGTTTAAGACCAATACCATGAGGCAGAGAGATGGTTTACCCAAAAAGACAAAACAAAACAACAAAGAACAAATGGTTTTTGGAAAGTCACCATATCTTCACAAGAGATAATAAGATTACGAAACATATAGCAATTGGATTCCAGTTTGTCAAAAATAGAAGCATACTGTCTGAGATCAACAGGCAGGTAAGAATCTTCAATGTGTAAGGTTTTAAGCCATTACAAATACCCTAGCAATTGATTGATTATTCATCAACAAGCCAATCTTTTGCCTCAAAGTAATATTACTACAGAGACAAACACACAGAAACTCCTCCAAAATGTAAAGGTATCACGGGCCATTACAAACCCCCCTATATATCAACCCTTCATCACAATCTAATCCACAAACATTACCAACCAAGCAACCAAAGCCAACTAGAAGAGGAACAAAATCATATCTACTTGGAAACAAGTATGAACTTCATCTAGTCTAAATGCTGAATGAAACAACAGGCTACTTCTAACAAGCTTAACCTTCACCGATCTAAACAATATCAACACATAAGCAAAACCAATATAGCAAACTAGTCAGAGCCGTATAAGAAAATAAATACACAATAGAGTGATGAAAGCATACCAAGTTCATCCAATTCAACAACCAGTGGCTCAACTTGAAGACTCTTGAACAAGGACTTCACTTCAGACGAGTATCTTCACCACAAGAACAAACCATTTTAAAATTTAAGCAAAAGTATCAATATTGATATCTGGGGAAATCAAACTAGCTCATCTATAAACAAAACCCATTCCTCTAAATTGAACAAAAAGCATTGTGATGTATAAAGAAGAGTGAACCATACGAGCACCAGGATTTGGAGTAAACAACGACAGGGTTCTCTGCCACCGTCTTTTTAACAGTCTCCTCCAATGGAGAAGACGACGACGAAGACATGGCCCTAACAGAAGAAGAAGAAGAACGGAGTGGTGGCCACGACGCGATTCCGATAACAGTCGGCTTCAAACATCTCCTGAAAGGTACTATGCCGAAGTTTTTGATTCCTCTTAACATGGAGAAAGAGAGTGCTGGATTTGAATTCAGAGACGTCCATGTCATGTTTGCGAGGTTCACTGATGCGGCTACCATGGCGATTTCTTCTTCCGGAGTTTCTTTTTTTTTTTTTTTTTTTTTGTCAAAACCAAATTTTAAAGATATTGTTTTGCCTTTTTAGATATATTCATCATTAAACTCAATATTAATCAGAATAAAATTGCAACCCTACCTACCTATTTGTTTCTTTAGGGGGTGTTATTGGATTGAAGATTTTAATAGATTTTAATTAATCCAGGACATTAGTGGATTTAAAAGTCTAATGCATTTGTGTGGACTTTATAATGCATATAAGGTGGATTTGAAAGTCATCGATAATGTATTTTTGGTGATTGTTATGGATTTTTTAAAAAGTTATTGTTAGAAAAAAATATATATATATATCCATAAACTGTGTTATACACCAAAATTATATTAAATTAATAACACCCAGACTTTTACACATGTCATAGAAAACTTGAATTAAACTATATTTGTTTTCAATCCAGATTTTTGGTGTAATTAAAGAACCTAGATGTCATGAACCCAGAAAAAAAAATTAAAGAATACAAAAAACACAGATCTGATGAATAAGTGTGATTATATATAAAGGGTTTGAGGAGGAAGAAACAGAGATTGAACCCAGAAAAAAAAAGTGTGATTATATCATAAACCAAAAAAAAAAAGTTATAGATCATGAACCCAGAAAAAAAAGTTAAAGAACACAAAAAAAAATTCTCAAAAATAATACATATCTGATGAATAAGTGTGATTATATAAAAGGATTGAGAAAAAAAATCAAACAATAATATGTCAAAGGCTAGAGATCCATCTTAAGAGAGGAGAAGAAAATGAAATGATTGAGAAAAGTGTGGTATTGTGTTTGTTCATATTTTAGAAGCAAAGTACGTTGAAATCCAAAATCACACAAAATCCAGTAGATATTGAATAACACTAGATTTTAATGGATTTTTAAAAATACCCAATTAAATAACACCTGATTCTTAAATACATCAAACTCCTTTAAAAACCACAATCCAATAACACCCCCTTAGTCTTTTTTTCCTAGAAATTTGTATTTCCACTGATAAGTTTTTATGTTTAGGACTTGTTGACACACTTCACATGTAAAATATGACACAAAAAGAGACTACTAGTCCTTGAATGAGAAGACATTTAAGACAGTAACAAAGATTATTCAACACCCTCAAATAGGATTTGTGTCTGCAAAATCCAATCTATTGAAAGTACACAAAACAAAACATGTGCTTTCTCTCTTCCACCACTTGTTTCTCTTGAACCATGTTTCCATCTCAAGATGACCCTTCATTGTTTGGCTCACGAATCTGGATCGATGTCTTCGACAAGCTTGCTTCCAGTTCATCCAGCTCATCCATGTCCAAGTCGTCATCATCATCGTCATCGTCTTCATCTTCTTCATCGACTTGTTTCGAACTCTGTTCACCATCACCACTACTCTTGCTCGTCCCTGCTTCTGTTTCCTTGTTCTTTGCCTGAAAAGCGAAATATCAAGATTCCTTTTACATGACTTGGTTGGTTTAAATAATAAGTGAGAGTGAGAGTGAGAGTGAGAGATCTCACCTTTTGTTCAGTCTCTTCCTGCTCTCTTTCCCTCTCGTATTCTTCACAAGCCTCAGCATCATCCACAAACAAGCTTGCATTCGACAGAAACAGCTCCCGACCACTGAGATTAACAATCCACACAATGAGTCAGCTTATACAAAACAGAGTCACATTGAAGATTGATATCAGAATGATGAATGGGATTACCTCATACGGTCGTTCTTAGCTCTCTCTGCTTGAGAAGCAGCCAAACCTGCATCTCTCTCAGCTATTTTCTTCCTCTTCCATTCCATAAATAGCGCAGGAGTCATCTGTGTTGCGGTTTGCAGTTTTGCACGCTGAAACATAGAACAAGAAAACACGGGTCTCACAAGTCAAGTTCAGGGTCCTAGCAGTTACGAACGAGCAGATTAGGGAAACCAGAAGAGTATCAAACCTCGTTTTCGATTTCGTCCTCAACTGCCATCTTCTTTGATGACTCCTCTTCCAAGAGTGCTTTCATTTGAGATTTCAGGACATATCCAGGAGGAAGTGCGTGTCTGTAATGACACTCTTTGCCACCATTGGGGCATGACCAGAACCACCCATACTGTTTCTTTTCCACAGCATCCAGAAAATACTTGCAAACCTATTACATATTAGTGAACACAAAAACAATTACAAGTCAATGAACTCAGCAGACAAAGTTTAGACAGACGATTTATTGAGATAATACGCAGGGATATTACTACTTCTAGCATAGAGTTAGCTAACAATAAAGTTAAGAAACAATTATATCATAATTTATGATTCGCACTACCATCACCAAAAGCATGAGCTCTTGTCAAGCATGATCCAAACGAGCAAAAACAACAAGGGAACAACGGGAGGCAAACTGGCTCCCAAGATTAACCGTGCTATTAGCTAAAGGAAGTACATTATAAGGTGAATCCATATCAGCTATAGCTTAATCACAGTAAAACGGGCAAATGAAACCGCAACCTTCACATAATCAATGTTAAAGGTTGTATATTTTAACACAAACCAGTTCAGACTTTTGTACAGTGCATTAACAGGTGAGAAAAGCTACTGCTAAGCATGTTTTCTGAAACAGGAAGCCCTCAAGCAACATGTCCGGACAAGCATATAATTAAAAAGTATGGAATAGACAGAGAAACAACTTACGATATCTGTTGGCTTATTCTGATTATATTCATTTTTCTTTGATTCGACAACCTTTTCAAGGGTCTCTTGATCCCACTCATCCATATCTCCATCTAAAGCAATATAAGCAAAATCAAAAATAAGAACATCATCCAAAGGACCAAAGGAATGGATATATAAAGACACTTTGTGCCAAACTAGCGCTGCCTTTACCTTCATCTCGCTTATCGCTGTAAATATCAATCTTCTCACCCTTCCTTTGAATGTTCAGATCATGAGAGAATTTGCACTTGAAACCCTTTTGACACTGCCCGGCCTTGAAAAACTCACAAAGTATAGACTTCGGATCCACACCTGCCATGAACCCACACACCATATTCAATAAAATACAACCTAAACCAAAGTGAACAAACTAGAGAAACAATAATATCAACAACAAGGCACAAGTTTTCAATGAAGACATACATACCTACAGGAACTTTGGGCTGACTAATAGCTACCTTGAACAACTCATTCAATTCCTGTTCTCTCGCTTTCTCTTCATCTTTCTTTTTCTGTCCTCACAAAGAACCATTTTTTATTGGTAAGAGAACTTATTCCGAATAGACAGATTCATCTCTCTCAAATTAGGACAAAATACAACTCCACTATGGAACTAACTTCAAATTTATCAAGAAAAAATCAAAACACAATCACAGGAATCACAAGTGGGTTACCTTAGCTGCAGCTTTAGAAGCATCGGGTTTAGGCTGGACAGATTGCTTGAGACTCTGAACATACTTCTGAACGTTCTTGCTCTTGTTCTTATTTTTCAACCCGAATGTTTTGTCTTCCACTTGTTTCTGCTTCTTCGCCAAATCAGCCTTTGGTTGTTGCTTCGGAGGCATCTTCAATTCGCGTTACTTAAAATCCAATCCCAAATTAAAAGAAAAACCTTTTTTAATTGTACACGGATCGATGGAAAGTTCTCTCTAAAGCTAATGTATCAAAACTAGGGTTTCTAAGGTTCGTGAGTAAAAAAAAAAACGAAAACCCAAAAAATTTAATCGGTAAAAAAAAAATCCCCAGAAACTGTATGGAACCAAAACGGCGGAGATTCAGAAAATTTGCAGAGAAACAGAGAGAGAGAGAGAGAGACCCTAATGAGTAAAATTACCGATCGAGATAGATAGGAGGAGAAAAGAAAAAGAGATGGACACACAAACACAACAAAGGTTACATACAACAGTTGCCTGATTTTAGCCAATTTGTCTCTCTACTCCAACAAAACACACTAGCTTTTACCACTGTTGGGCTTATTATAAAGGCCCATTTGTAGCTTTATGTAAGGCCCAGGCCTTAGGAGCATGCTTGTGATTTATTAATGTGATAGTGATACACTGATAAATGAATGTCAATTTTGTATAAACATAAATATTGAAATTACAAAAAAGAAATAAAATTATATACTAGTACAAATTAGGAAAAAAGAATGAAAGACTGCACCACAACAAGAACAAACCATTAGCAAAAAGCTTGTCTCTTTTTGTTTACTCCCAGCAAAAAAAAAAAAAAAACAAATATACTCTTTATGAAATCTCTGGGATGATTAGAGAGAGTTACAAATGATAAACATATAAACGAATCGGCGAATCTAAAAACTCTTCGCAGCAATTTTCTCTTAGATTCTTCCTCCTGTTTTTTTTCTTTCTGGATGGTGTGTTCTTGAAGGGTGGGCAGCTTTGGTTTTTCTGATGAGTTACTTACTACTATTGTAAGAAAACGAAAGCTGGATTCTCCACAAGTTCCTCAGCTGGTTTCACTTGGGCGAAGTCCTTATCTTGCATTGAACTAGATAAGTCATCGATCGAGAAGGAAATGATGTTGCTGCTCATGCCCAAGGAACGGATTTGTTAGTTTCTAGAAAGCAAAAAAAGGACATGACTTTAAACGCATAGATGCAAAGCCATACATACCTAGAATCCTCTTTTAACAAGAAGTCGCTGCTGTCTGTCATAACTCCTGTCATGCTTGCAATTACCTGTTGATCGATGAGCCACCATTAACATTAAATTACTAGAGCAGCGGATCTTAAAGAGCATATATGTCAAGGGAAGAGAACTATTTCCTCAGAAAGCTTACATCTTGGGAAACACTCTTTGTGTTGTAGATTTCATCCTTGTACAGGGTACATAGTTTGAAATGCTGCTGTATTTGAAGGTTCTGAGTGAAGGAAAGATGGTGTGAGCGTTATTACAATGTCAAAATTCATCAGCTACCGGAAGAAAGAGTTGGTTGATAGAGAGACTTACTGGACACAGATCATTTGCAATCTCATCGTATGAGATGTGGTATTTCTTATGGATGAGCTGTTGCAGACGCAAATTCAAAGGGGAACATATGTGAGAAATGCATATTCTTACTTAGGTTCAAGTGAAGTTAAAAGTTAATTTGCTTAGGCGACATTTCTTCAATTTCAAAACAATTTAAACATACCAAGAATCCAACAGCTTGTCTGGTATGTTTGAGTTCCTCCCATAATGAGCCAGCATACTATCAGAGACGGGTATCACAGGCAAGAGATTGTGTTATGTATAGACCAAATGAATTGACAGATAACAAAGGTAGAAAGGAAACTGTACTTGGGAATACCTCTTCTTTTGTCTCGGAGCACCATTTCTCTAACTTTTCTAAACCAGATTTTAGATATTCACCATTGATAAATGAACAGTTATCTGGTCGGGTGACAAGGCTGCAGATCAGAAAGACGAAGTCGATTAAATTCTGCTTATCATAGAGATACATATTCCTTAATAGACATTAACAATTTCTCACCTGTTACATAGTTGGACATTGATGAGTGAGAAAGCCTGAGAGAATATCTTTTGAATAAGAACCGCAGGAACCTGTAACAATAATAAGCTGTAAGAATTTCGTGACATTCATGGAGATAAGAGCAGCGAGTGGAAGCGAGTTTTCACATACAAAGCTCTCTTTTAGTGTGCTTAGCAGAGCATCTAGGCCTTCAATAATCTCTTGCCAGTATTTAGCAGTGGTTATAGATATTAGCGCATTCCCCTTAAATGTTTTTGGTGCCTAGAAAGAGTCTCTCATGTCAGGTACAACACACGTACGAAAGAAAGATGAAAGTAGATAAGCATTGTGGATCACAGCACCTGGATGCAGAGAGTAAGGAAAGTGTTCAACTCCTTTTTCAGGTTATCCCAAATGATTCCAATAATCTTTTCAACATATGCTTCAAGTTGCTGCTTGAAATGCAAAGCTGGATCCTTGGCATCAACTGGTCGAATAGCTTCAGCCGCTGGAGAACGGAAACCCTGGTACATAGAAGGTCAGGAACGTTTAGTTTTTGGAGCACAAGATTGCCAGAAAAAACAGAAGAAGAGTATGTTTACCTTGGTCATCCATCGGACTAAGGAAGGTGACTTTCGAAGTGGAGTGGCCCCCGTTCCTCCAGATTTCAGGCTTTGTTGGAGCATGAATAATAAGGTTGATGTATTGGATAACCAATATGCCAAATTAGCATCGTTATCTTCGTCCTGGTAATAAGAATCACTAATCATTCAACTCCGATAAAAACTAGATTTTTTACAGACGTAGACAAGATTTTTTACAGACGTAGACAAGATTTTTTACAGACGTAGACAAGACATCATCCTGTTTTAATACCTTTATAGCAGAACCAATCATTTGAACGAGACGATCAAACACATTGGTTTTTTCTGCTTCAAATGATTTCCAATGAAGAAGACATTTGTAGATGGTAAATGCCGCTACAGGCTTCCCCTGGCTGAATCCCACATTTTTTGTGACACAGTTGATAAGAGCATCAACATCCTCCTTTTCCAAGAAAAAAACATTTAAACATCAACATCAACCAAAGAGGAAATATATTAAAGATGAGAAACACATACGAGTGTGATTTAACTAAACAACATACATGTTGAGGATCAATATGGGATCCCCTTGACTTAGTGTCAGATCCTGATTCTTGTACCCTTGGCGGTGTTGTAAACTCCGCTCCCTGCAAAGACGGCTTTTAAAGATATAAAAACAAATGGAGCAGAACTTCAGATAAAACTAGACAGAGAAAGAAAGACATAATTTACATTGAGTTGGCTTTCTTCGCTAGTATGAAGGCCATTTTTTAAGTTCTGCACAAATAAGAGCAATCTTGTTATTTGGATGATTGAGAAAGACGATGTAGACATCCAAATATTTCTCTGGCATGTCTACCTTTACTGGAGTAGAAAGGAAACGTACTGATGCTGTTTTAACAGGAGTGGTCAACACAGATTCCTTCAAAAAGGTATTCTCAAATTTCACCTCCTTTAGTTTCTCTTCGAGACTGCAAATGAAGAAAAAACGCAATTGTTGACTGTCAGTGGGTAATGAAAACCTTAATATCTCTGTGGAAATTAAATTAACCAAAAGACCAATAGTGAATACTTGTGCATGGCGGTTTTCAAATTATTAATTTTGCTTTCAGCGTCTAAAGCCTTCTTCAGCCTCTCCTCACTAATTTTCTTTGTCTCCTCAAATTTTTTCTCTGTTTCATCGATCTTCTGCTCCAGCGAACTTACCAGGGACTGCATATGAAAGAGATATGAAATTCCAAATATTTATTTGTTTTCCACAGCTTTGAAATCCTTACTAAGAAGCAGAAGTCAAAAAGGTAATAGAGCAAATTCCCTACCTTGAGTTTTGCGTTTTCACTTGTGAGTTTCTCCATTAGCTCGGTGTCAACAACAGGAACTTCCTTTACAACAGGAACAGTTTCTGCAGTCCTTTTTGCAGCTTCCACTTCCTTTAAGAGCGACACTTTGGTTTCCTTGAACTGGTGTTGTATTTCTTCCAACGCTAATTGCAGTTTTGCGTTTTCTTGATTTTTACTTTCTTCCACGTGCACCTACAACGTAAAAGCGACAAAATCGGTGAAGGATGTATTGAATCAGGATCCAGATAAAGGTTTCTAGAAAAAAAATCTTTTGAGGATGGGTGAAAACCCGAGAAAGATTAAGAGCTGTGTTATCTACCCTCGTGCGTTTCTCTAGCTGTAGTCTCCATGTGAGTTCTTCCACTTGCTTCTCAAGCTTACTCTTCGCAGCTTGAAGGGCTCCAGTTTCCCTTGCAGCCTGCACGAAATATGAAGGCATCATTGCTGCAATTTTTTCATTTTAAGAAAAAGTGAACATGTTCCGTCTGTGTTCAAGACAATCAAATGGAAAGGGCTATTTCCAGCTGCTAGTTTCATCATGTAAACTCATTTAAACTTAGTTTTTAAGCTCATCAAAAGACCAAACATTAGACTGTAACGTAAAATAATAAATAGATACAGAGAGAAGCGAGAGGTAGAGAAGCGAGAGGTAGAAAAGCACACCATCTTAAGCTTTCGCAGTTCTTTACGGGCTAGCCTTGCTCTCCATGCACTTTGTGACGTAACTGCTGCTTTCTTCAGCTTCTTGTAGTGCAACTCGGACAGGCGTCTACGGCAATGGCTCTGGTATATGCGATGAAAATTCAAATATCAGAGTCTAGAAGAAATTTGACAAATGTAAAAAGCCTGCAAAACTCAAAGATAAACAGTAAAAGGAAGAGATGTTTTTCATCAAATTCCCTCTAAAGAAAAGATTTTCCACCTGAATAACAGTTGTGGCCTTGATCTTACTTCGTAGTACGTCACGAGCAGCCATACTGCGCAAACCTGACTGAACTGTAACAACAGCTTCTATGTAAGACCTCTTCCTCTCAAGGTGGTTCCGCAAAGCTTTCTGGATCTTCAAAGCAGCAGCTTCTCTGCGCAAATCCTCAAATCTATGTCGAGCAACTTGACCTGTAAAAGATGGATAACAAAGCAGATAATAAATGAAACAGTCACATCATTATTCGCTAACTGTCTGAATGTTTAAGTTAACTGATACTCTTTATAATTTTAGATACCTCTGTACACAGCCTGTATATATATTGCAGCGTTGCAAAGCATAATAAAGCTTTTGCGGGTCAGGTAGGAGCGGAATTTCCACTGGATAATACAGGCTGCTCTTTCTAAAACCTCAGTCCTCCGATCATCTAACTCAGCCATCTGCCCAGCCTTGAGGAAAACCTTCGTCTTTCCAATCTGTGAGAGCAAGAACAGATTACGCTCCACATAAAATCAGGATAGATCAAACAAAGGTATCATCAAAATCCCAAGCTCGGCTGCCCAGAAAAGTATTGAGAGTGATGTGCATAATACAAGTACCTGGTATTCTTTGAGTCCAACTGTCTCCAGAAGTTTCTTGCACGCTGCTTTCTCATCAGAACTAATAGGAACAAGCCAAAAGTTAGAAATTTTAACAATATCTGGGCAAGCTTTCAACCTCTGAATTGAGAGAGGCAAACCTCTTATCTACAGAAGCAGAAGCTAGGATACCAAATCTGTCCAGGAATTCATCAAAACGTTTTCGTGTAGGAAATCCAGCACGGCAAACCCTGATTGTCTCCATCACACCCTAAAAGTATGCGTATATAGAATTTTCAAACTCGCATAGAATAATAACAAGACAATATGTACAGACAAACTAAAAATGTATGTAAGTAAATCTCACCCCACAACGTAGCTGTTGCAGAATATTTTGGTTCTCAAAGATAGAAGGCTTAAGGAGATTATTGGGCTTCACGCAACGAATATAGTGAGGCTCAGTAGTATTAAGACCTTCAATCAATGATGCCAATTGTTGCTGCATAAAGTAAGACAGTGAATCTTAGTAATTCTGTGGACCGAACGATTTTTACGTAAAAGCTATCTTATTTTACTGCACCTTAAATTGTGAAGCTATAGAAGAGGAATTTGACTGTTTGTTAGCATCTTCCATTAAAGGAGGAAATAGACCTGCAATAAAAGTGCACCTAGAAGCAGCTAGCAGAGCCTGATGCTCAGCAACAACACGATCTTTGTTCTTTTCCAGAAACTGCTCGGTCTGATAAGTGACCTGAAAAGATAACTCAGTATTGTCAGAAATAAACAACTAAAGGACATGATTGCATTTTATAAATCCATAATGCTAAAACAGGTTTCTACTCACATCACCAGCATAGTGGCAAATTGTGAAGTCAGTTGGAGATAATTTTGGCTTGCTAAAGTACTTGTTGCCTTTCAATGTCCCGTACAGCTTTTCAGAGAATTTTACATGTGTTGAATTTAACATGCTGCAAGATACAGGTATAAAATGTCAAATCAAAGGAGAGACAATGCATGAGCAATAATAGCAATTGAAGCTCTTAGACTTACCAAGCCTCGTCCAGAAGAGCAATAATACCACCACGTTTCTGAAACGTAAGAAGACAATGATGAACATGCGAGTTGGAGTTAAAATGGAAACCTATTCACAAAGAGCTCGCAGGTAAAATGTAGTGAAACTAGTTACCTTCTCAATAAGTTCCAAAACATATCGATTATCAGGGAAATCAATGTGTCTCCACTCAATCTCTTCTTTCTTGTACTCGTCTTGTTCCATTTTCAAGACATGCTGCCCAGAAAAAGTATCATGGATAAGAAAGGAGTAAGGATGATTTTTTTGTAAAAAAACTATCAGAAGAATGAGCAGACATCAGACAAACCGCAGTAAAATGTTGCTGAAGTTTCTCATTTGTCAAATTGATGCAAAATTGCTCGAAACTGGAAAGAAAAAACATGCATTAGTAAGCATCAAGCAGCATCCACTTAATACTTTTCTCATTTCTTCCATATCAGAATGTAAATATTCTTAACAAAAGCAAACACTGTCTTGTGAATAAATTCCAAAAGTTAAAAGTCTCCCGTTTTCCATTTACTTAATATACAGAATGAGAACAGTGACTTTTAAAACCCCAATGACTTTTCACTAAACTGGTATCTTTGCATTAATCAAATGTTAGGCATACAGCTTACGCACCTGTTTGTCTTGAAACTCTCAAATCCATATATATCCAGCACTCCAATCATGTTTTTTGAGTCAGGATCTTGCCCAATCGAATTATTGATCTTGTTTACGATCCTACAAGAGCAATAAGGAAGGTTAGCAAACAGTAAAGAAAGTAACTTTCGGAACAAGAAAGAGAATCATCCAGCTGCAAGAAATCAAGTGCTCGTAAATACTATACATACCAATCAAATAATCTTGCGTATACAAATTTTGCCAAGGCATCTCTGCTGAGTGCCGCATCATTTGGAACCAGACATCTGGAAATCGTTTCTTCAGGTGTCACCATTTCACGTTTACAAAGAGAGTCTTCCAGTGCTTGTTCATCACACCTGCCGAATTTCATTCAAGGAGTCAGGCATGATATTCTTTTTCACATCATCAGATAATCGATAAACTATGTTTCAGAAAAGGGTAAATTTCGCACTGAAAGTAATCAACTTAATTAGTTACACACATGAAAAGCTCAGCCGCAATCTTCAGGTGTGTCTTGTCTTTTGGAACAGACGAGTCTGGTTCTTCTCCTGTAACAAATTCTATATTACCTAGATGAAGAATAGCTGCCACAACTCGGAATATTGCTTCCTGAGAAGAAAGTGACATTAAATACAAACTCATATGCAGATATCACCATTTTTACTAGGAGAAGGGTAAAAAACTACCTGTTCCTCTAAACTTATCCCAATAATGCTCATTGCTTCTCGGGTTTTAGTATACTCCTTGGAATCATCCACCCCCTCTAACTTAATACATTGAGATTGGTTTAGATAACGGAATTCTGTTGGATCCTTTAATTTCAGTTTTCTTCTGTCCTGTCAAATAGTAAAAGGAAAATAAGAAGCATCAGGACAATAGTTTCAAAGATTTGGGCTTCGAGTGCAGTTTCAAACTTTCAGTAAATGGGAACAAGGGATACAAGAGAGTGATAATAAATGGAATTTTTTTACTATTTATCAAAGTAGTTGGTCGTGGATAGCTATTATAGATGAATTTTTAACAACTCTAGTATGTTTGAAGAGAAAGAAAAACCCTACGTACCTCTGGCGGTGCACCACAAAGCATGTAAAAACAGTGATAGTTTCTCTCAGGATCTGACACTTTGCAAACCCGTGATCTCTCTAGCAAATAAGTCCTGATAGCAGCTCCTGATATCCTTCCCCTTTGATCAAACTGAATCTCCACGAATTTACCAAATCGACTGGAACATCATAATGATTGTACAGATGAAAAGTGATGAAGTATTTGGTCATTCAGTATAAAAAAAGAGTGATGAAAAAGTGTGAGTATGCGCGTGTGTGTGTGTGTGTTATCACCTTGAATTGTTGTTCTTGACTGTTTTTGCATTTCCAAATGCTTCTAGAACAGGATTGGACTGCAAATAAAGAAAACAGAAACCAATCATGACAAAAAAAAATGACCTTTACTAAATTCTACAGGTCTATAATAAAATCTTTGCCATTAGTTACCTCCAAAACTTGATCTTCGACAGTCCTTTTGTCAGAAACAGCTCGACCTCCCATTTTCGCAAGATATTTCATAAGCAATTTAGCAGTCTCAGTCTTCCCTGCTCCACTTTCACCACTTACCAAGATTGATTGACTAATTCCCTCATTAATCATTTGTCTACACCCAATAGAAAAAACAACAAGAATGTCAAACAATGATCAATATTACAAGAGAAAGAAAGAAAAATAACTTCAAAGTTGAACGGCAAGCACCTGTAAGCTGCATCTGCAACTGCAAACGGATGGGGACTCAATTCTCCCAAGGAAGCTCCTTTATATTGTGCCATCATATGGTCATTGTAAAGATTCGGTAGTTGTTTAAATGGGTTTATCGCAATCAAAATACTTCCTGTGTATGTCTAGTAAACAAAACAAAAACTTGTGTTAGGCCAATTTGCTTTACAGAACAGAAAGAAAAAAAAAAGGAAAAGAGAAGGAAGCTCACATAAATTTCGTCTATATCATATCTTGACTTCAAATTTTGTAAGACTCCTGGTTCATGTAAATATGCTAGCGTTGTCATATCGTCAACTCCAGAAGGTGGAACTTCCATATCTTTTGGATGTGTGTTTGAAACTTTGACAACAACCTGACAAAAATAAATCAATAGAAGTAAATATATGAGAACCAATCTCACTAACTTCTCGGGACAAACACATACAGATTCCATCCTCAAGCATAGTCAAACTGCATCTAAAGTTGTCTACACATACCGTCTTCCCTGATGTACATTGGACCTTTATATCTTCTCCATTAACCTCTACAACTTCACCATCTAACCAAGCCTCCTCCGGATCTTGCACCCAAATAATCGAGCCAGCTTTAACTGTAGAACAAGCCTGAAGAACAACCAACAAATCGGATACATATCATTTAGGAATACAAAAACTTCCAAACTATGTGACAAACCATACAGACCAATAACACAGGATTGAAGAAAAACAACTACTTTACGAAAAGGGTAGGACACAAACAGCATTCAATAGTCTTATTGGCCAAGAACAAATACCCCACTTAACTATGGTTTCAGAATAAAATAAAATTTAATAATAACCATGAAAGCAACAAAAAATGATAAAAACCTTAAAACACCCATGTTCATATATATCTCTGTATAAACTTAACCAACAGAGCATAAATTAAATGAAGCCCAGACGAAGCAAACACACACAGAATTAGACAAAAACAGATCATTCAATTTGCACCAACAAATGTTATACACATTTGCCGTTCGAACCCAAAAAAAAAAAAATGAAAAAATCAAAACTTTGAGTAAAAGTAAAGAAACGCTCAAAGTGAATAAACCCAGAAATTGGAAGTACCATTTTCACCACCGGAGACGAATCAAATCAGAAACCCAATAGATTCTTTTTTGTAGCAGCAACGAATCACCTACTTGCTTGAGCTGGAGACGAGTTCTGATAATGTTATGACTCAAGCAAGCAAGAGTGTGAATGCAAAGAAGAGATTCTCAGAGAAGAGATTTGTTGTATCTTATAGAGTGGGTTATGTGTGAAAGCTTTAAATTATAAAACTTTTTTTTATAGCAAATTTGGAGAAAATAAATTAAAAAGTTTGCTCTTTTATCTATTTTTTTCTGTTTTCTTTTAATTTCTTCTCTTTTTCTACTTCTTATAAATGAAATTAGTCTTTCAAGAGTCATAATTAAGGGGTAATCTACCGTTAATTAACAGTAAATTCCAAAAAATAGCCATTTTGCTTTTAATCTCTTTTGTTATTTTCTACAACTAAAACAAGAAATCTCCAAATTTAACAAAGTGGAAAATATCTAATTCTTTTTATTTGTTACCCTCTTTTGCTTCTTTTAATTAAAGTCGCTAGCTTTTCCCATTTACACTCTAACTTAATTATCAAGTTTATTAATTGTCTATAAACATTATGTGTCAAGTCATATTGACATAGTTGTAATATCATATTTAAGTGAAAAAATTAGATATTTTTATTTACTTAATTAGAGTGAAATTTTCTTTATACAATAAATGTTTTACTAATTATTTTAGTAAAAATCTCAGTGGACCAATTAAATGATAACATGTGACTTATATTTGAGGAAATGTTACATAATTTTGTTATTTTAACATTCCTTAATTTAGATATTTTTAATACTTTATCTAATCTATTTATGATTTAAATATAAGCAAAAACATTAAAATTTGTTAAAAATTAAGTTTATAGTAGACAAATAATTAATTTACAGATAAAGTTACCAAACAATTAATGATTATAAGGTGGTTGTTAATTTTATATTGGATTAATTGATTTTGTACTTTATGTGTAATTAATTTATTTTGTATTTAGTGATTAAATTTTTCTTAAGAAAAGTTTGTCTATTCATTTCCAATATTCATAAATAAGTGTCTTATTTCATAGTTTATTTTATAGTATAATATAATCTACCCCTACTTAGAGAGAGTTAGGAACTCATACATTGGATTGATTCCATTATAGAACAGAAAAGATTGGACACCAGGTGCCAAAAGTGTCTGGTTAAGGTGGTTTCACTTAAACCACTCGCCTACATAAACCTTCCACGCTTTATATCCGTATAATATATATGTACATCAGATAAGGAAAACCTTATAAAGACAACCCTAATACTATTGAGTTTCACTTTTAAGTTGTTAAATTACAACAAGTGAATATTGATTATATGCAATCAGGAAACATATAATTTTAGAATTATAGTATAGCTCTAGAAATTGATTGTTTTGCCTGATTAAAGGAGAAATGCGTTGGTACGGTGTTGTTGCTTATGCCAAATGCATGATTTGATATTTGTTATCTGGTTTGTGGATGTCGAGATATTTTTTGAAAATTCTCGATAGTTACGTCAAACCTTAGTCTAAACACCGACATGATTTGGAACATTCGTATATATGTTGTAAAACACTCCATCGTCGGTTATAAATTTATAATTCTTATTTAGTATATGTGTGTTTGTTTGATTTTGGTAGTAATCATAACAGTTGGGATTTTGAAACAACCCCAAAGGACTAAGATATAGTAAAACTAGAGACTCTCACACAATGGATATATATCACATAAATAGGATTGTTCCAAATCATTTCAGGTATGAACTTACAAGTTCATCTATGCATGGTCCCGAAAGTTCTGAAAAATTTAGAGTAGTCGCATGCATGTTTATGAGATTTATGAGGATCGAATAATTAATTTAAAAAGGGTTAGAATTGATTGTGGTATTTAATTTCATGAGTTTAAGCTTTGAGAGCCAATTATTTACATATAATCAAAAGCTAAGCCTTAAGGAGAGTCATTTTTGGCCATTTGAGAGTGGTTAGCTAACCAAATCACTACTTGGAGACCAAGTCTCTTTAGGTGACCCTTGTGTATGAGAGTTTGTTATGTGTTGCAAACTCTCTTCTCAGTTGTGAACCAAAATTTATACACTCTTCTCATATATATGGTTCCAGAAGTTTTCACAAAATTTCCCAATCATAAAAGGTTCAAAACGGGAAATCAAATATTACAATTCTGACTAGATTTTAAGTTGGAACATATATATATATATATATATATATATATATATATATATATATAGCATATGTTCTTTCATGAAAACATGAGGAAGGATTCGAAAATCACCTTCTTATCACCAATCATTGCTTGGTTCGGAGTTATAACATATGAATTCGAGAGTTTAGGAGAAAAGAAATGACCTTTTGAAAGTGACAATTTTGGAGCCATCAAACTGGTAACTTCATTCACTCACATATGAGAGTCCACTTTGGTTGATTTGTCATCTTCAAAACCATCAAACATAAACAAGTTAAACACAAGATAAAAGACTAATAAGAGTTTGATAAATAGTTTTTAATAAGAGAAAAAAAGAACTCCTAAGAAGATCGTTTTTCAATTACAATTAAAAACTGTCCTGAATTATATATTAATCCAAAGAGGATTGAACAGCTAAGATTAGCATAATATAGCATTAGGATCTATATATAAACAAAATTGTTAAGATTGAGAATATTATGTTAGTCTCAATAACTCAAGTTTTTTTTTTTTTTTTTGACCCTTAGATATTGCAGTTTCAAGCAATTCATATCATGGATGAGGTCATGACTAATAAGAAGATGCCCACCATCCCTTTGCAAAATTTCTAAAACTCGATCTCTTACATCCTGAAGTTGCATACCTTGCTTCAAATTATTTTCCGTCAATCTAGTTTTATCCTCTCTAAATACATTAGGCGGTTGAGCAAGATTGATATGAACAATCTAACGCAAAAGTAGTCAGTCCAAAAAAACAAAAAAAAACATAACATGTAATCGGTAACAGTGAGTTGTGGTTGGATGTGAGTGAAAAAATAACTTTCTCATCTTAATCAACCATGAAAACCCTTACACAAAGTTCAACATACTCGTCATCACCACCACCAACTATTTCATAGTCAATTGATATAGGCTTCATGTGTGTGCCACTTGTACTAGAATTAAAAGCATTGGCCTCCTCATTCCATTGGAGAGGAGGGGTGCAAACATGGGACAATTTTTAATATGCTTAGCCTTAGCCTCTTAAAAGTCTTTAAGACAAAATTTACAGCCTTTTTCAGCTAAAATTGTTTTGCATTATTCTTTGAACTGTCGACAGAGATGGTCTGAAACTGACATTGTTCAAAAATGGTATGAAATTTAACTAAATGCATTCCATAATATTTACAATATTATCACTATTTTCATTTCAAATAAAAATAAAGGTAATAATCTTGGCAAAATAAAAGAAATTTAAAAGAAGTTATTAAATATAATAAAGACAGTAATTTTTTTTTAATTATTGATATATGAATTAATAGGAAAAAAACAAAAAGTATCCATATATTTTCTATTTGGATGTTCAATACCTCTTCTTTTTTTGTTGGAAGAAAATGCTTCATCTAAATATATTTGGTATAAAAATACATCCTTTGAATTTTAGGTAAATTTGAAAACCCAGGATACATCGACTTTGTTTTATGACTTAAACCACTTGGGTTTTTAACCGGCTGTAATTAAAGTTATCATGTCCAAAATAGTGGAATTGGGGTGTTACACAATGACTCCCCAAGCAAGAAATTTATTTAACCAGAAAAAATTTTGGATTTAAATTCAAAGAACCGGAAATTAAACGACGATGACCAAAAGCCAAAACGGCAAATTCATAGGAACTTTTTTTAAAATTTCATAGGAGTTTGAAACTTGTAAACTACTAGAAAAATAGGTAATTGAATAACACAAAACTTTAACAGAGTTTAAACAAAGTTTTTTTGTTTAACTACTTTAAACAAAAAGCGGAAAAAACAAAATAGGAAAAAAACAAAGTTTATACCAAATAGAAAAAAAAACAAAGTTTATACCAAATAGGAAAAAAAACAAAAAATATCCATCTATTTTCTATTTGGATGTTCAATACCTCTTCTTTTTTTGTTGGAAGAAAAATACTTCATCTAAATATATTTGGTATAAAAATACATCCGTTGAATTTTTGGTAAATTTGAAAACCCATGATACATCGACGTTGTTTTATGACTTAAACCACTTGGGTTTTTAACCGGCTGTAATTAAGTTATTATGTCCAAAATAGTGGAATTAGGGTGTTACACAATGACTCCCAAGCAAAAAAATTATTTAACCAGAAATTTTTTTGGATTTAAATTCAAAGAACCGGAAATTAATCGACGATGACTAAAAGCCAAAATGGCAAAATTCATAGGAACTTTTTTAAAAATTTCATAGGAGCTTGAAACTTGTAAACTACTAGATAAATAGGTAATAACTACACTACAATAAAAATGTTTTTGTGGGCGTAGAAAGAAAAGAGGGAACTAAATACAGACGTCTTTAAGAATACAACCCTCCCTGTGCTTTTGCATCCTCGCAAAAACAAACAATTAGATCAAGATTTTATAAACTCTGTTAAATTTTAGTGTTATTAGTTTGTGATTTGTAAAAAGTCATTTAAAATCTTAACAAATTTGGGTTATTGGATTCAGAATTTTATAAAATCATTAAAAGTTTTGTGTTATTCAATTAAAACGAAAGAATCTAGGATTGTTAATGAGTTCAATTATTATTTTATTGGTTCATGATTTTAAACACTTTCTTTACAAATTAAAATCATGAAAAATATCACAAAGATACAGAGATTGTTTAGATAACTTTACAAGATTTTAGAAAACTAATCAACAAAACTCTCTAGCAATCTCTAACAATATTTCACTTATTCACTTTTAATGATTTTGTTGAACTCTTCAAAAATCTTGATAAATTAGAATTCAATACAACCCCCTTAATCTATTTGAGGAAAAACAAAACCAAAAATAAGGCTCCTAAAACAAATCAAACCAGAAAGTCTTTACCCACATCAACCGAACCAAACCGGATTAACCAGAACCTAACCATGCAGCTCAAGAGTTTGTGAGCCTTTCTTCCCTCTTTTTCTTTTTTTTTTTCTTTCCATTTCTTCACTGTACATTTTCTGGTTTCTCAGAGCCAGTCGCCATTGCCCGACCAGAGATGTCTAGATGACGATGGTCCACCGTGTTCGCTCATGCTTCCTCTCAATCTAAAGAAGTTTCTTCTACTACGCATGGGCCGTAACGGACCTGATCTGTTTGGTAGAAAAAGCCCTCCTTCTCTTGGAATGCTAGAGGCAGAGTGAGGCCGGTTCTCCATGTCTTCTAGCGGTCCTGAGCTATATTCCATGGTTATGAACGACGAGGCTTGACCATACCTTAACCGAGGTGTCAAATTCCACCAGCTGCTATCCGATGGAGCCAGATCGCCTTTGAAGTCAGCAGAGTCTGGTACTGATGAGTCCTTTTGGCTGCAATAGTCACCACAGGTCTCATCTGCATCGTTGTATATAAGTTTCAATGCCTGCACAACTTCACCCATAAATGGTCTGTGTGAGACCTCTTGGTGGACGCACATGGAGGCAATAGCAGCCACTTTCGCCATGTCATCAAAGTTGTAGGTTCCAGCCAATGCAGGGTCCACCAGTTGCTCCAGGCCCTCTCTGTTGGCTAGTAAGGGTCTCGCCCATGTCACAAGGTTTTCTTCTCCTGAAGGTTGAGACATGTCTACCGGTCTTCTACCAGTGAGAAGCTCGAGTAAAACCACACCGTAACTATAGACATCGCTTTTAACAAGGAGATGCCCCGTCATTGCATACTCAGGAGCCACGTACCTGCAATTATTTCCAGGGTAGTCACTGTAAGTCCGCCTTCTATAGACAGAGGGTCTGTATTCATCACATCTGAGAAAAAACAAAACTTTACCCAAAGGTCCCCATGACTCGAGTTGAAATATGTTGACTTCCTTCGGTTGCTTCTCTCGCCAGTCCAAAGTCAGAGACTTTTGGGGTAAAGTCATCTTCTAGGAGAACATTGCTAGCCTTGAAATCACGGTGGATTACTCGGGGATTTGAATCTTCATGGAGATAAGCCAGTCCTCTTGCTGCTCCAAGTGCAATCTTCAATCGTGCATCCCAATCAAGCGTTCCTTCTGTTTTGTCAACAACCGGAAAGCCAGGTTTTAGGTGGTGAAGGAATATAATTGGGATATATTGTCATTAAATGTGAAGAGATCAGAATATGTCACCGTGCAAGTGGGACTCGACACTCCCATTGTGGACGAGCTCATAAATCAAGCAACGTGTACGGCCTTCAATGCATATTCCAATCAGTTTTACAAGATTACGGTGGTGCAAACGGCTTAGCATCTCGACTTCTGCAATGAATTCCCGGTCTCGGTTCTGATTGTCCCTAGTTAGCAGTTTCACTGCAACCTCCGTTCCATCTTCCATGCTCCCCTGATAAACACGACCAAATCCGCCCTCTCCCAAAACCCTTTTAGCACTGAATCTATCAGTTGCCTTCTCAAGCTCAGAGAGTGTGAAGGTCTTAACGGATAAAGCACATGTAGCCATGGAAGACATCAAAGAATCTGAAACCGAACTTCTAGCGCTACTGGAAAACATAGATCCAGCACCTGCAAGGCGTATAAATATTTCAGAAACGGAGTCTTTTAAAGCTACCGAAGCGTTATAAAGTCAGAGGGAGAAAATTACCAGGCCTTTTGTTAATCGATGAAGCCAAAGTTGGGCCAACAGCATTAGATGACTTCCCAATTTTCTTCCATTTCACGATTATAGATATAGCTCCAACCAAAACCAGAATGAGCACAAAACCTGACAAGGCAATGATTGCAATCGTTCTAAAACCTATACCCTGGTTTTTGTTGGTAAAGGTTGCATTGATTGGAAGCCCAGTACTTGCACTTGGAGCATCTGCAGTAGGATCTTCATTTGGCGAAGAAGAAGGAATTCCTGAAGCAAAGTAAAGACATTCAAACTTTGAAATGAAACCAAAAAACAAGTGTACAAACTTGCATCTGAAAGAAATCAGTTTACCTGGGTAACTTATGTGTGTAACCTCATAATCACCAAAAATAGTCTCGTTTAGAGGTACTTTCTTGTGCCGGAACCTCTGATAAATAAGTGTTGCTGTAGTGTTGTCGAACTTTTCTCCAAGTGGAACAAGGTTAATATCCACCACTGTTTTCCCTTGGTTTTCACTGTCGGCACTGGCACCCATTATTTTCACCTGGCTTTGTTCCAAGTACGTTCCAGCAGCAACCTCAATTTCTAACTCGTTGGTCACGGGGAAAATAGAAAAAGGCGCAACACTTAGTAGAACCTGAACTTTCATGGGGAAGACACAACCACAAGGTGAACCAAAGGGAGTTGAAGTGAGAGGCTCTACACATGTCTGCTGACAGTCTATCAAAAAGGAAAGCCGGAAACACACAGGAAAAAGTAGTTACTACGCTTGATCTATCAACTATAGTCTGAAGATGCATATAAAAGATAATCCTTGCCACTAGCATAGGGCGCAGGAAAATCAACAAGAAGCAAAAAAAAATTACCAGGTGAAGAAGGTGACACTGCAGTCGCATTGCCTCTTAAATGCCAGCGACGATGATGGTGATGACCCTTGCGCCTTGGTGGTGGAATGCGGCTTGGGCTGGGGGAAAAAGCTGAAAAATGGAAAGAAAATGACCAATGAATACTCCTATACAGAAAAATAACTACAGAATGTTTATGTGACAAAAAAAAAGGATTCCTTTCAGACCTGGTGAAGGTGCAGGAGCAACTGATGGATTAAGATGAGGATGAAAAAAATGCATTTGATGGGTCTTTGATCGGGTAAATGGCAAGCTCATTGGAAACAGCCGAGCTGCAAATGATAAGAGCAAGCTGATAAGTCATCTACAGATTCTTTCTATACATGTCGAAGATTCATAGCAGAATATAATGTTTCTAGAAGTATACATACTCAATCCTAATCTTGGATATAAAAGTACAATGCATACGTTAACGAATACATTTTGGCCAAGAGAATGTCACGCGAATTCGATATTCCCTCTAAGAAACTCAGAAAAGAAAGAGTAAGCTCTATGTGCATTCTAGCTATTTAAGGTTGGGTGGTGCCAAATAAGGCATAAAACGTGGGACTTCATCGTCACTCTTACGCTTCACAATCAGAGATTCCAAACGTAATTAATCTGAATCGTACTACTAAACCCTTTTGCTTACTTTGTACATAATAAAGTTAGCTTCTAAATATATCCAATAAACAATTCTAAATATAGATAAACACCAACAACTAATCTTGAGCTGTCAAAGTAAGAATCAACCAAAAACTTAACTAAGGTTAATTTCACCTATCTCAATCGTTTCCTAAATTGGTTCACCAAGCAAACACATCAAAAGGGGAAAGAAGAATCAGTTAACTAGTTCATACCAAAACATATATGAAACGAGCCGAGGGAGTGAAGAAGAAGAATTAACAGCAGAAGCATCGCAAAGTTGGGCATCTTATCTAAGCTCAAAAACCACCATTAGTCAACAACAACGGAGAAACCAAACCCTCACAGCCTCGCCGGACACTCTCCTCCGGCCAATACGAAGCGTAACCAGAACCAAACGTCTAACCATAACTTCCTCAAAGCTCCACAGACATTGATTCCTTCCTCTCCTCCCAAAAAGAAATCAAAAACCCTAGGGTTACACGATAATCGAGTAAGGTTCAAAACGCGATTTGCACAGATCCACGAAATGCGGCTCGAGATCTGTACAGAGCAGGAAACAGAGTCGAGCTTCACCGACGATACAGAGAACGAGAGCTTTTCCGGCGAAGGTATCAGAGTGGTAGATATATAGAGAGGAGAAGAGAGTAAAGTGAATTCGAACGAGAAGAAGCGAAGAGAGAGAGAGAATTTAATGCTGATGGTGGGAAGGGCCAAGAGGGGGGGGGGGGCGTAGGGTAGTGTGTTGCCGTAGTGAGACTACTGCTTTCGGAGAAAGGCACACACACACACACACAAAAAAAAAAAAAAAAAAAATAGGCGATGATGATGGCATTTAGCAAACACTGACGTGCTTTCTTATGCGCGTGGAGTCTACGCTCCTCGAAACGACAAAACTGGTGGCCGTTTGCTACCGTCACATCGTCAAAACCGTTTCTTTTTTGGGCGTTAGTTGCCTTATTGGGCTGGGCCTTACTACATATTTGGAAACTAAATCTATTTCAACATACCCAAGCGGAAAAGAAAGTTTATTTTTTCTTTTGTTGACAAAATCTAAGTAGTATTTTGCTAAAGCATATTTAAGAAATAATGCCAAAAACGAAAAGGGTGATTCTCTAAAATGTTACATTTTCATGTTTTTCTTTCCCAAAATTACTAGTATATGTATTCAGGAAATCTCGTATATCTTATTTAAGAAGACTTCATCAACTATTTGATTTTATGTAGGAGTATTTTTGACTAAAAATATTACAATGTTTTTTACGAACCTTCCGTAAAAGTTACAACTGATTTAAGTAAATTTTTCATTTTGGAATGCCCTTTACTTAATAATTATGGATCCAAATTAGCAGCTCTAGTAACAACACTCGTTCTCTGCTGCTCTTGATCCAAATGAGCAGTTTAGTTTCACACTTTATATATCTATCCCTTTTGGATTGTTGTTGAGAGCCTTTGCTGATTGTGTGGCTATGTTACTCTGATAGCAACTTTGTTAGTGTTACAACTTATAATACATGATATTGTGATTTCTTACACTTTTCATTTTTGACCTAAGAACAATTATAAGCTTACGATTTCTAACCATCTTTTTCCGCCAACAAAACAATATTTATGTCAATTGACAAAAATGTACTTTTTAAACTTCAATTTTCTGACGTACTAGTAGCAGCTAATTAATAATATGATTCACACATAGGTAATGTATCTACTCACTCTACTAATCAGTGAAGAAAGTTAACCTAAGGACAATGATAAGATACAAACTAACAGTTATGCTTCAATCATTCAAGAAGGTTTCGAAATCAAATGAAAACGTACCAACATAGTCTTGACTTACCGGTTCAGGCAAAGGACTAACCGGCCCGGATTGGTTTGGGTTGTCCATTAGCCAGTTCTCAAATTCCGATAGTTTGGTCTCCAAGACGTTTTCATTAGTCCCTGGTTGCTGCTGTGCCGTCGCTGTCTGTGAATCTGCAGTAGTAAGAGGAGCCTCAGATGGAACAAACAGATCCACAAACTGACGATTTCCACTACCATGTATGTTCTGGTCTGAATGTCTAGTGTACCTATTGCTCTGAGAACCAGGTAGAGCTGTGCAGTGATCACTAACACTGGGATGATAATTGCGTTGTTGAGTGTACATATCCGGGCTTATTGGCGGTGGTGCCACTACGGAAGAGCTGTGGTGGCTTGATCGTGAAGCATCGTCGTTATACCGGATGCTGTTACCACTTCCCGCAGAATAGGCAACTCGGGATCGTTGCCTATAAGAACTTCTATCCCTTTGGATCACGTTGTTGCAAACACTGCTCAATGACTGCGCTGGTCGACTCTGCAAGCCTTGATTGTGTGGAGTCGGTTGCCTGATTCTAAGCCTGGCTTTGACGTTTGAGGGATTAGCAACACGGGTAGATGATGAACAAGGTCGGATACCAACCTGGTTCTGAAGCAAAGTGTTTTGAGATACCCGTAAGATACTTGGAGTAGGTTTAGAAGATGGTGGGGTAGGCATGTATCCCGTCCTGAAGAATTCGCGCTGAGTCTTCCATATCTTCTCTTTATCATTAGCATGACAATGATTTATGGTGGAGGCACCAATAGACCAGTATGGACACGGAGCACGGATGTCACACACATAACAGTGACACTTGAAAAGTGAAAACAAATGAAAAAAGGATTAGCCAGGAAACAGAACCATTAAAGCTCCGTGCAGAATTAGAGTCTTTAGATGCTTACCATGTCGCAGTACTTCTCATGTGAGGTTGAGTTGAACGCGTACTTAGCACACGAGTGCCGAGGATGAGGGAAATCTCTACACGCTATCTACAAAACAAATATTTTGCTTATTGATATTAGGGAAACTTAAAAGACTACAACACCTGCATAAAGAAGATAGAACACACCAACAAAAAAACAATTCAATGATACACTGATTAGTACACCAAAACAGTTCAATGAATCAACCATTCCCCAAAACAGTTCCTAGACAAGAAGGTCTACATATACTTCTACTTATGAAATACCCAATCAATCATTGTCATGAAATTACCAACTTACCAAGCCTCATAGCTAAACAAGACTAACGCATAATTGTGAATCAAACTGGGAAAAAAAAGGAGAACTTGGAAATGAGAAGGGTCAAGTGGGAATACTATACCTCACCCTTTTGACCAACTACAAGCACATCATCATCATCATCTTCACCATCATCATCATTCTTGGCTAATTTATCATCACCATCCTCATCAACAGAAGCAGTCTTCGTCGTCTTGTCGGGATCACCATCCAAAATCACACAATCGTCACCATCATCATCATCCTCCTTTGGCTTCCGATACTGAGAATCAACGCAACCTTTCACCTCAGAAAGAACCTCGACTACATCGGTACTGTCCGATGTGTCATCGACGGAGTCGATAACATTGTTTAGCCATTTGAAGTACTCTTTGTCTGCTACTCCTGTATTGGTCTCCTCCTCCTCCTCGTCTGAGCTGATATCGACAACAACAACATCATCATGATTTACCGAACCCATTTCGAAACCGGATCACAAGAATTCTTCAAATCGAAGTCGAACACGGGATCAGAAAGGCATGTGAGAACACCAGAATCTAGTACATTTACCGAATTGTAAGAGTAATACAAAAAAAGGAAGACTTATTTTGTTTATTACCCGGGAAAATTTCGAGGTAATAAGAAGTATTGAAATGGAAACTTCGAGCAAAGAAATTAGGGTTTGGTTTGGACAAAAGCAGAAACTGGGAAGAATGACGACAAGTTTTTTTTTTTTTTTTTTCCTTGTCTCGTCTGTTGTGAAGATGGGCCTAATGGGCCTTAACTCAATACATATAGGGCTAGTGATTTCATATAAATTGTTTTGGTTTTGATAATCATTTTTTTCCTCTAATGATCAAACTCTTCTTATTATTTTAAAAAAAAAATCTTATATTTTTATGAGAATATGCAGTGGATAGCATATTTTTGAGACTTATTAAAGAAACTACCACAAGTGTCACTGTGGATGTCGCTTGGCCCGTAGTTAATTACCAAGCTGGCCTTCAGTAGGTGACCTCTTTCTAAGGAACATATATTATAGGGGGATATAATTTTATTATTTAATAGGTTAAGAGAAGGGATAAGATAATAGAGGATAGACCGATTTAGGACCACATATTTACCCGTTCGTAACAGTAAATATATTTTGCCATTGGTAGAAGGTGTGTTTGCCCAAACATATCTTCTCACTGACCCTTCAGTTGTCTCGCCAAACAATTCGCAGAGAGTTCTAAGCGTTTGACATCCAGTATCAGCAAGTAGTAGGGTACAATTATTTTTCGTTGGGTTGGAGCTTCTCCTGTAAGATCTTCCCTACTCAGCCCCATCATTTTTTGGGAGTGTGTGGAACGCAAGCAGATCTCTGTCCCACTGTTTTGTCGTCTACTTTCAAATTCGTTAACCCAAAAAAAGACAGGTATAATCAAAATAATTATCTCTATTTCCCTTATACCTGTGTGTTAGTTTTGCAGTGGTAAATTTGACAAACATCTATTTGACCGATACAGTTCATGGAGAATTCAGTCCTGCCGCTTCGGCTGTTCAAAGAAGGTGCAGAACCAAATGGTGAATGTGTCCAGTCGTATAGCGAATTAGCTTACCTTGAAGGGATAACCTCATCATTGTTACCTGAGGATTTGAATTTCTTGAGATCTTCTCAATTTGGCAAACTGCTTGAGATTGTCGACGGTTCGGCTTTCTCAGGTAAGCTTGTGCACTTTCTGTTAACCCGCCAGTTGGTTGTAAAGAAAAAAGCAGAGTTGTGGGTTGTATTTGCCGGTTCTCCTATTAGATTCTCTCTGTCTGAATTCCAAATGGTAACTGGCCTTAATTGTGAGAAACCTCCAAACGAGAAAGCTAGAAAGAGGAAACGGGTAGTCGGACCTGGTAGATATTGGTACAGTCTTTTTGAGCGGCCTGATGTTTCTGTAGAATGGGTAGTTTCCAGACTGAAGAAGCGTTTGGTACTCGACCGTGATACCAGAATAAGAAACGCACTGCTCGCCATAATTGACGGCGTGTTGTGTCCAACCTCAGGAAAAGCGAAGATTTCCCCTGTTCATGCTGATATGGTAGCAGATATATCCAAGTTCCTGGAGCACCCATGAGGGACTAAATCTTTTCAAATGACCTTGGCCAGCATAAAGGCAAGGGGGCCCGAGAAGTTGAATAAAAAGTCAGTGTCTCTGCAAGGATTTCCACATGCTTTGCAAATGGTTCTCCTTCAATGTGTCCCCAATATAAGGGAATTACAGTTCCCTGAAATAGATGTGGACGAGTATTCTGATATTGAAGAGGAAGTCCCCGAACCGGAACATCTTTGGAATTTGAAGTTGGACATTGTTTGGAAAGTCGACGCAAAAGCTAAGGTGAGTTTAAATTTACTAGTGTTTTTCATATCTATATGTAACTGTTTCGAAATAAGTACATGTGTTTTAATGTAATAACATGTATTCTATAGTTGTCATCTTGTTTTTTTTAGTGAATTTCGTTTTATTAAAAAAATATCATCACTAATGTTATATATATAGCACATACGTAGTCTTCTCTACCATATAAAACAACTCTTTTGTGATATTTACACTTAGGTGGTAAATGAGAATCCAACGGCAGTGTATTTTTTTTTTTTCTTTTCAGTGTAACGTCACTCCCATCCTCGCAGCGTCTGCACCAGGACAGCCGTCAAGTAGTAGTAGTTGGATGGAGGATGAGGAAAACAGCCATGTGGACAATATGGTGAAACTAATAAGCAATGGCCATAAATTTACCACTTCCATGTTTTCCGGTGGTTTACTTTCTGCTGAAGTTCCGGTTGAACAAAATGACAACAGTGATGTTGGTAGCACGCATGACTCAGACGCTGCAAATAATCAGACTATGGTCCCCTGTAGAGTACACCTACTTGTCGGCATTAGCAATTTGTAGAGGGTAGATGAGTAATCTTTGTTGAATGGATTGTGATAGTTAACTAAGTTTTCTGACGCTGTGGTATTTCCTACATTTCTCACCAAAATTATGCTATTCACTAATAATACCCTTAATAATTTCACAATTCATCAGAAAAAAAAAAGTTTGTTCTCTCTCAAAATCTCTCTCTCTTTTTCTTCGGGAAGAATGAAGAATCCACTCGATTAATCGAAGATCTGTTACAAAAATTTGTCAATTAGTAAGTTTCTTTCGATTTCTATAGATCGCGAGTTTGGTTTTAGGATTTATAGATTGGTGTAATCGACCTTTATGTTGGACTGATCTAGGGTTTTAACGGAACTTGGAGGATGCTTAATTTGGCGTGAATCTGCTACAATCTTCTGGGGTTTTGATGGTGATTGGGGTATGTTAGATTCCTTACTAATCTTTGGCGTATTATACGTTTTCTTGTTTAGGTTTCGAAGATGCATGTCTCCGCTTGAAATCCGTCATCGAGGTACTGCTCTAGGGTTTTGATTGTAATTGGAGTATGCTTGATTTGGTTTGAGTCTGCTACCATCCTCGTCTGGGTTTTTATGATAACTTTGGTTAGATTCCTTCAATATCTTTCGCGATTCTGTTTTTTTTTTTTTGGATTTCAAGTTTCCTAATAGTCGTGATTTTGTTTAGGGATTCGAAGAAGATTGTCTCCGCTTGAAACATGTGGTCGAGGTATGTATATCGCTTATCTTCCTGATTTTAATTTTGGGTTTCGTGATTTTGTTTGAACATGATCTAGCTGGACTAGCCTCTCATCCTGCTATTAAATTTTCTGAATCACATGTACTTTTTTTATGTTTCTGTTCAACATCTTCTTGGCCTTGTTCACAGCTTTTATTGCAATTCTCTGAGGTTGGCTTTCTTTTTCATTGGTTCTTGTACAGGTCAAATGCTACCTGCAGCAACTATTACACGATCTAGACCATTGTCACAGTCGTGGTGTACTTCATCCAGACATAAAAGGCTCAAACCTTCTGATAGATAGTAGTGGTGTTCTAAAGATTGCTGACTTTGGATTAGCTAGTTTCTTTGATCCTCGTCAAACTCAGCCTTTGACCACTCGTGTGGTAACTCTTTGGTACCGTCCACCCGAGCTTTTGCTTGGAGCAACTCGATATGGAGCAGCAGTTGATTTGTGGAGTGCAGGTTGCATTCTTGCTGAAATATATGCAGACAAGCCTATTATGACTGGTAGAACTGAGGTGTAGATTGCATTTTTTAGTTTTAATCTCTTATTAGTGTTTGCTTTGCTTGCTGTGAGACTAGTTTGATTTCTTAAGGTGACGCTGATAGCGCCTATGGGTGTTACAGGTGGAACAGTTGCACAAGATTTTCAAGCTGTGTGGCTCGCCTTCCGAGGACGATTTAGGTGAAATCGAGGTTGCCTCATGCAACAATTTTCAAGCCTACACAGCCATATAAACGCTTAGTGGGTGAAACGTTCAAGGAGTTTCCTCAGCCAGCTTTAGCTCTTCTTGAAACTGTGCTTTCAGTCAATCCTGATGATCGTGGAACAGCCGCCGCAGCTCTCAAGAGTGAGGTACTGACAATTCTCAGTCTGTAAAATGCTACGTGTTCTTGGGATTTGCTATATTTAACTCATGGTCAATGCTTTTGTAACCTCAATTATCATTCTTTTATTTCCAGTTCTTTTCCACTAAACCTCTTCCATGTGATCCTTCAAGCTTGCCTAAATATCCTCCCAGCAAAGAGCTCGATGCAAGAATGCGGGATGAGAAGAGTAGAAGGTATTACATCCCGACTTTTCTGGTTTTACTCTGCAGTGCTCTTACAATTGCTTGAATAGTTAAGGCAAAAAGAAAACATATATTAACTTCAGTCTTGCTCTTTGTCTGTAGACAAGTTGGAGGAAACAGGGACCAAAGACACCAAGAAAGAAGAGGAACTAAGGAATCTCGAGCTATCCCAGCCCCTGACGCAAATGCAGAGCTGGTTACATCAATGCAGGTTAATATTTTTAGTAAAAGCTTATTATATCTTTCGATGTTAAAGCTTCTTGCTTTTTATTCATTGTTTTTGACCCTATCTCGCATTAACATCCTATGCAGAAAAGGCAGAGCCAGTCTACTAATAGAAGCCGAAGCGAGAAGTTTAATCCTCATCCTGAAGAAGTTGCATCTGGTTTCCCAATTGATCCACCGAGGCCATCATCACAAGCATTTGAACCAAACAGATAGTCTCCGGGTATCATTATTCCTCACAAGAGAGCTTCACATTCCGGTCCTTTATCACGTAGATCTGCTTCCGCAAAGGGTAGGAGGAACTACCAAGATTCTCAAAAGTTTTCGTCCATAGCTGATTACTCAACAATGCCTGGTTAGATTCCTTCCATATCTTTCGTGATTCTGTTTTTTTTTTCGGATTTCAAGTTTCCTAATAATCGTGATTTTGTTTAAAGATTTGAAGAAGCTTGTCTCCGCTTGAAACATGTGGTCGAGGTATGTATATCGCTTGTCTTCCTGATTTTAATTTTGGTTTGGTTTGGTTTTGTTTTTCAGTTTTTGAGGATCGAAATTTAACAAGAGAACAACAAACCTTTACTGGATCAGTTCTCGTCTATGATTTTGTTTTGCAATTGATGACATCAGTCTTGGTATTTATATATCCAAGTCATCTGTTTTTCAAAGCCTTTTTAAAATTGTTCTACGGAACTTGTTGGTTTTTGTTTTTGGATGGTTTTTGTTTTGTTTTTTTTTAAAACCCAAAGAGATTCATGGGCAGACACTAATCTAATGGTGCTCTGTCTGATTCTTTTTGGGGACATTGTCCCGAACGGAATCGGATATATTGGATGGGTAGTGCATGCATGTTGGGAGGGAATGACCGACGGTTTAAGAAGTCTATAAGACAGAGACGGGATAAAGGGGAAAAAGGAATAAAAAGAGTTCACAATTTGACTCTCCCCGACTTAAGACATTGAAAGAAGTCACAGACTTTGGATTGGATGGTAAAAACGACCAACCCTTTGTTTGATGGGGGAATGACCAACGGCTTAAGAAGTCTATAAGACAGAGACTGTGTATAAAGGGGAAAAAATAAAAGAAAGAGTTCATAATTTGACTACCCCTGACTTAAGACATAGAAAGTAGTCACAGACTTTAGGTTGGATGGTATAAACGACCAACCTTTTGTTTGATGGAATCAGACCAGCGGCTTAATGAAGTCTATAAGACTGAGACTGTATAAAGGGGGAAAAAGAAAAGAAAGAGTTCACAATTTGACTACCCCTGACTTAAGACATAGAAAGAAGTCACAGACTTTGGGTTGGAGGATTAAAACGACCAACCTTTTGTTTGATGGAATCAGACCAGCGGCTTAAAAATATGAGGCATAAAGACAACAGTAGACAAAGAAATAAGACATCAAAGGAAACTAATAGACCAACGGCTTAAAGAATAGCAGATACCACGGGCTTAAAGAAATAAGACAAAGATCTTTGACAAAGACAATGGAGTGATTAAGACTTGTTGGATGGTAACAACGACCAACACTTGAGGAAAGACTTGTTGGATGGTAAAAACGACCAACACATTAAGAGAAAGAGGTTGAATAAAGGCTGAACCTAAAAATAATAGACCAACGGCTTAAAGAAATAAGACAAAGAGACAAAGACTTGTTGGATGGTAAAAACGACCAACACTTGAGGTAGACTTGTTGGATGGTACAAACGACCAACACTTGAGGTAGACTTGTTGGATGGTAAAAACGACCAGCACTTTAAGAGAAAGAGGTTAAGATAAAGGCTGAACCTAAAAACTAATAGACCAACGGCTTAAAGAAGTTATAAGACTATAGAGCGGTTACCAACGGCTTAAAAACGATAAAGACAAAGATATTTGACAAAGACTTGTTCGATGGTATAAACGACCAACACATTAAGAGGAAGAGGTAAAGATAAAGATAAAGGCTGAACCTAGTACTAATAGACCAACGGCTTAAAGAAGTTATAAGACAATGGAGTGGACCAACGGCTCAATAAAGATTTGACAAGGATATGTGACAAAGACTTGTTGGATGGTAAAAACGACCAACACTTGAGTAAGACTTGTTGGATGGTAAAAACGACCAACACTTGAGGAAAGACTTGTTGGATGGTAAAAACGACCAGCACATTAAGAGAAAGAGGTTAAAAAAAAGGTTGAACCTAAAAACTATTAGACCAACGGCTTAAAGAAGTTATAAGACTATTGAGTGGTTACCAACGGCTTAAAGAAATAAGACAAAGATATATCTGACAATGACAACAATGGAGTGGTTAAGACTTGTTGATTTATTGGATACAAAAGATGATCAATAGCTTCAAAAAATGAGGTAAGTATCAAGCATTTCCATTAAATGAAGACTAACTAATTTTAATTTTGGGCAGGTTATATTCTTCTGAAGGCGTTGAGGAGATTCCAAGTGTAGCAGACTTCTTGAACAGGTATATGCTTATCTCTGTTTTGGTGCTTGTAAGTATCATAGGTTCTCTTTTTTAGTCGCCTGTTTTATGCTTAAAAGTTAAAACCCTTGGTGATTAATGACATTTTAAATGTATGCATCATTTGTGTATAATGGTAGTATTTACTGTTGTCTAAGATAAAAGGTAGAATTTATTTTGGAACATTACATTGTGTATAAAATACTTATTATCTCTGTTTTGGTGCTTCCATGTAACATAAGGTTTTCATTCTATGAAATGTATGCATCTTGTTACTTGTAGTAGTTTTCTTGAATCTCAAATGTATATGTTTTGCGCTATCCTCTAAACCCTTGTTGATTAATATTTTGGTATTCTGCATCATTAACTGATGATTAACAGATTGTACACGTTGCTTGAGTTTAACTAGAGTCTAATCTTAGTCTTATTGAGTTGTTGGAGCTATATGAATGATTGAAAATATCTCTCTTATGGTTACTAGTGTCTAATCTTAGTCTTATTGAGTTGCTGGAGCTTGGAATCTGTTGAATTACTAGAATGTGCAATTGATCTTTCTTGATTTTCCTACCATGCTTTTTGTTTCAATAACACTTTTCTATGACTGATGTCAAATCAGAATTTAGTATACTAATTGTGTTCTATGTCTAATATTTTGTATCGGTTCTAGGAACCATAGTTTGCTATATTAGTTGTTAGACTTGAAATTTCTTCTAGTACAGATATAGATATGTTCAAAGTCGAGTTTTTAGTTTGTCATACGGCAAAGTAATGCAATGAGTTAGTAGTATAGAACATTGTATAAGACTATAAGAGTCATTTTCTGTACGTTTCTAAGAAACGAAGCTACTATTCATGTGTATGTTCTTATCTATTTCATTTTTTTTATTCCATCTGTAATCTCTTAAGAAAGGAAATATTGTTTGTTTGTTTGAAATAGACACTTCTATTTTCAATTTTGGTTTTGTCAATTACCAGTGTCCTCTGTAATTGTTTTTGCTTTGTGTTACATTATAAGATGTCTGGTGATCATAGTTCTTGCATTTTGGTTAGTTGTCAGATTGTCTTTGGATGATGCATTTGTGACTTTTGCGTTTTGATTCTCAGATTATTTACTGTGGTAGATTGACTTAACTTTATACTTATTATCTCTGCTTTTGTGCATGTATGTATCATAAGATCTCTTGCTTGTATATGTCACGCTCTAAACTCTTGGTGATTGGCTTAAACATACAAAATGACATTCTCGAATTGTGCATCATACACTGATTATTATTGTCCTACATTCTACAAGTATACCCATTGCCTTGATTTGATTTGTTTACGATACATTGATGGTAAATATATGTGTTATGACACTAGTGTCTATTCTTTAGTCACTTAATCTTTACCACTTGATGGAGCTTTGAGCTCCATTGAATCACTAGTGTATCCATTTAGAAAGTGCAACGAATCTTACTTTTCTCTGTTAGTTATGTTTTTGTGTAAAATACAGTTCTGTAATTGACATACAGTTTTATCATCCCCACTATAGGCATGTGGCTAATGAGTCTCTGCTCTTTGTGTCTACTAAATGTGTAATGCTTTATTAATGACTTCTCTGTTTCTTACTATTCTAGAACATTAAGAGTTTGCTACATTTCGGTTGGTTGTCTAATTTTCTTTCGATCATTCTTTTCTTTGGATGACACCATCTTGAATGCTGCTTCATGGTTTTTGCATAGTTAAGGGTGGTAAAGTCTTTCTTAGGAATATTTATTCTTCTGTGTTTATCCTAGATTATACTAGTTTAAGGGTCCATGAATGTGTATGATCTGGTTATGCGTATGGAGGATAAGACATGACTTTAATCGTGTTTTTTAAAGAATAATACTTTTTCACGATCGAACCCATAACTTGAATGCTATTCAACTAACTAAACCAAATCAAATTATCAAATATAAATAGAGAGGTGTATTCGTATTAGGAGTGGTGGCAAATACCTGGTTAGTTTTGAAAAGTTTCATCTTCTATTAAAAGATCGGACCAAAACATGATGAGTTATATACCATATTTAAAGGGAAAAAAAATCATAATATAACATAGTTTTATTAAAATAAAAATAAAAAATGGTCTATCATGGACTGTCTATGTCTTTTATGTTAATTTATTAAATAGTTAGTATACTAGATATCAATCAATCTAAGATTCATTGCACCTAATTATAATATAAATTTTTTTTCCAGCAATTATAATATAAATATCCTACTGTAATTATAGAGAATTAGAGCATCTATAATGGCAATATAATTTATTTGATTTTAATTTTCTTATTTATTTAGTGATGAATAAAATTGAATGATGTTAAGATATACACCATATTTAAAGGGAAAAATCATAACCTCCCTTCACTCTCATTTCTTTTTCATAATTAATTTATTATTATTTTAATGTTAATAAGCTCCCTGCTTTTAGAGATATTGAAAATAAAAATTAACTGTGAGCATTACCAAATACAAAATTCACTTAGTAATACAAAAACTCCATGGAAGAGAAAAATGGATGATTCTTGGGTTTTTTCGGGAGGTGATCAGGACGCGACTATGGTGGATTTTGGGGGGGAGACCGCCAGGAGATCTGCCAGATAAGTCTTAGTCGTGGGTGTTGAGGGTTGTTTGCTGTAACGGTGGGGGGCAGGTACCTATTCAGGAGGAAGTTTTGGCGGATGATTTTGTCTCGGAAAGATTGGTGTTGGAGTTCCCGAACGGAATAGACGGTGAACCAGTGGTTACTATTGGAGAGGAAGTCTTGGCGGTGATGAAGCTATTATGGAAAAATTGTATGATTGTCAAGGTCCTTGGACGTCATGTCTCGATAGCGGTGTCTAGTCGAAAGCTACGGGAGTTGTGGAAACCAAATGGTGCAATGTTCCTCTTGATGGACTTGCCTCGCCAAATTTTTATGGTATGTTTTGAGAGGGAGGAGGAATACTTGGATGCACTATTTGGGGGACCATGGAGAGTTTTTGGGAGCTATCTCATGGTGCAGGCTTGGGTACCGGAGTTTAATCCGCTGACTGATGAGATTGTCACCACCCCTGTTTGGGTCCGGATCACAAACATCCCGGTGCATTACTACCTCAGATCCATTTTGATGGGTATCCCGGTGCATCCCGGTGCATTACTACCACATCACACCGAACAGACTTCCAGATCATCCAACGGAACCAACAGAACATCACTGACTCTCGATAACGCGTGCATCCCGGTGCATCACTCGGAGTCTAGTCACTCAGCCAACCATCCCCACATCACACCGAACAGATTTCCAGATCATCCAGCGGAACCAACAGAACATCACTGACTCGATAACACGTTTTGCGTACCACTCTAACAGAATCCGGTACCGCGTACTACCACGCTCGGTGATGCGAACCGCATACCCCCATTAACAGAATCTCGTACCGCGTATCACCACTCTCGGTAATGCGTACCGCGTACTACCACCAACAGAGTACGGTACTGCATACCACCACTCTCGGTGATGCGTACCGTGTAACACACTAATAGAGTCTGGTACCGCTTACCACCACTCTCGGTGCCGCATACCACCGAACATCATAATCCGTGATAGATCACTCGTCCACGCATACAGATCTGTCAACTATTGTTTGATCCTCAGGTAACTGCCGGATACACTCGAACCATCAGATGCTCATACACAACGTACTCCCGAACACATTGACTCTGACTCGCTCAACCAGCGTACCATCACTGACTCGGGCTGGATCTCCATTCCCACACGCTGATCCCACACATCGATTGTGCATCTCGATAACCGGTGGACATACCAAATCGCAAGACATACAGAATCCGATCATCGAACAGACTATCGATAACCACTCCTGAGACTCGACCATCCTCTCTAAATATCGGATTTCTCTCGGTGTTTCTCTTTCTTTCGCGTCTAAACTCGCGAACAGAACTATCGTCTCCCGTCCGTATCCAAGAAGGACCCACATAATTTCTTAAATATGCATTTATCCCAGTAACCGTCACTTAAGTCAGATCCGCATGTTTTATTACGCCAATAACCGTTTTCGCCAATTATCGCGTATGCTAGCACGTGCATTATTAATATATGTCGCTAACCGTTCCTGTCAAAACAGTTAACGCGGACTCCCTAACACACTCGACTAGTTCTTGAACCACGGCCTTTCTCATCATTAATCTTTGGTAATCAGCCCAACCAGAATACCAGGATAGGGGTGTTATAATTCTCCCCCACTTAGATTGAATTCATCCTCGAATTCGGCGTTTGATGGAATTACATTCCAACACTTAACTCTTTTCCAGACATAGACCACCGAACAGATACTCTTGCGCATCAGAAAACCTTACTCGATCGGCTTATACTCAATCACCTCTCGGATCATGTACCTTTGCAGATCACCAATGACTTTCCTTTGCAGTTCCCGTCTCCTATCGATCTAGACAAGCTAAATTTTCATTCTAGACTTTGTCCTAGAGCCGACCGCGCTCTGATACCAAATTGAAATGTCCCGACCCGGTTTCCAAAATCCTCGGCCGCATGACGCACATAATACACTGAGCCTCGCTGGACAATAAAATTCTGATAAACTTAGCCTTTCAAGGAAGCAGACTCGTACCTCGGACGCTCCCGGTGCGCACTCTAATACGCATGGCTCCTCGCACGTCTCTACACTGACTTCCGAACCAGAAATTTCGGCGCATCGGCTACAGATGTTTCATCCAACATCTCTCCTCAGAGCCTAGTCACGTAGCCAACCATCCCAACATAACTAGCCCGATGAGAGAGATGTCCAGAATCCACATCACACCGAACAAACTTCGAGATCATGAAATGGAACCAACAAGACATCGTTGACTCTTGGTAACGCGTTCCGCGTACCACTCTAACTGAATCTGGTATCGTGTACCACCATGCTCGGTGATACGTACTGCTTACCCCCACTAACAAAATCCGGTACCGCGTACCACTACTCTCGGTGATACGTACCGTGTACCACCACCATCAGAGTTTGGTATTGCGTACCACCACTCTCGGTGTTGTGTATCGTGTACCACACTAACAGAGTCCGGTACTGCGTACCACCACTCTCGGTGATGCGTACCGCGTACCACCAAACATCGTAATTCGTGACAGATCACTCGTCCACGTATACAGATCTGTTAGTTATCGTTCGGTCCTCTGGTAACTGCCGGATACACTCGAACCATAAGATGCTCGTACACCATGTACTCCTGATAACATCGAATTTGATTCGATCAACCAGAATACCATCACTTACTCGGGCTAGATCTCCATTCCCGCATGCCAATCCCACACATCGATCGTGCATCTCGATATCCGGTGGACATACCGAATCGCAAGACATACATAATCCGATCATGGAACAGACTATCGATAACCGCTCCCCAGAACTCGACCATCCTCTCTAAATCTCTTATTTCTCTCAGTGTTTCTCTTTCTCTTGCGTCTAAACTCACGAATAGAATTGTCGTCTCCCGTCCGTGTCCAAGAAGGACACGCAGAATTTCTTAAATACACATTCCTCCCAGTAACTACCACTTAAGGCAGATCCGCGTGTTTTCTTACGCCAATAACCGTTACCGCCAATTATCGTGCATGCTAGCACGCACATTATTAATATATGTCGCTAACCGTTCCCACCAAAACAGTTAACACGGACTCCCCAACACACTCGACCAGTTCTTGAACCACGGCCTATCCCATCATTAATCCTCGGTAATCAGCTCAATCTGAATACCGGGATAGTGGTGTTACAGAAATCCTCGATGAGTGCGGTGTCAAGTAGCGGTGGTATTGACCGCCGGTTCCTTTGGCGGTGAAGGACTCCACATTGATTACGGTATCAAATACTTTTGGTAATTTGTGGGAAAATATTGATGGAGAGGAGATAAGGCAAGTAGTTGATCCTCCAAGAGTGAATAATGAAAATATGCATACTCCAAATCAATTGATGAATGGAAAGAGTGGTGCTCAAGGAAAGGGGATGATTTTTGGGGTTACGGAGCATGAAATTCAGGCGCGGGAAGTGGCAAGAGACAAAAGGCCTGTGAAGAAGCAATCTGAGGCTAATGGGCGAAAGCCCACTTATTCAAAATCTGCAAGATCTACAAGGGGGCTTGTCTATGGTCCACTAAGGGGTCAGAGTGAACTATCTGCCTCGGGAAAACAGATGAGAGTGGAGTTGGGGAATGTTGGGAGATCAGGAGGTTTGTATTCGTGGGCGGTTGAATAGTATCATGATGGTGAGGAGCCGGGGTGACAGGTTTTGGGGGCAGATGAGTTGGTCTCGAACTCCCTGCCCATGGATATGGGGATTGTTGCCCAGAATGCGTCGACAGAGAGCGGAGGGATTGCTTGGTTGGATTAACGGGTTTCCCGGTAGTTCTGTTCTTTTATTGCAGAGTAAGGATGAATTGCATCTTGTGGAATTGTCAGAGGGCAAATAAACCCTAGTTTAGACGATCAGTTCGATATTTATTGAAGAAGTTTCATGTGGATATGTTGGCGGTCTTTGAAACTCACGCCGGTGGTGATCAAGTAGGACGCATTTGTCACGGCTTAGGGTTCGAGAACTCTTTCCGGGTGGATGCGGTGGGACTGAGTGAGGGGCTTTGGCTCCTGTGGCGGATTGGGATTGGGGATGTGAGTATTGTCGAATCTACATACCAGTTCATTCATGCAAATGTTGTTAATGGATTGGATTCAGTTAATTGGATTGTGGTCTATGCTACACCTACGGCGAGCAGGAGTAGTGGGTTGTGGGGTAGACTGGGAGATGCGGTGAAAGGGGCAGAGGGTTCTGTGGTGATAGGAGGAGATTTTCACACAATTCTCCGGTTGGACGAGCGGTCGGGTGGCAATGGCTGCCTGTCATCGGATTCTTTAGCTTTTGGAGAGTGGAGTAATGATCTCTCTCTGATCGACATGGGGTTCAAGGGAACAAGTTCACTTGGAGAAGAGGACAAGAGGAGCGGTTTGCTGTGGCTAAGAGACTCGATCGTGTTATGTGTTGTGCACATGCTCGGTTGAAATGGCAGGAGGCAATGGTGCAACACCTACGTTTTTTAGCCTCCGATCATGCGCCTTTGCTTGTGAAGTTTTCATCGGAGGTGAGGTTGGATCCAACAAAACTTCCCTTCAGATTTGAAGCAGCGTGGTTGTTGCACTCGATTGCACTCGAGTTTCAGAGAGCTGCTAGCTAACTCTTGGAATAGCGATATTGATATTCTAGTAGCTCTCAAGCGGTTGCAGGAGACGCTGATGAACTGGAACAAAGAAGTTTTTGGTAATGTTCAGCAGAAGAAGGATAAATTGCTTGGGGAGATTAACACTGTCCACTTTATACAATTGTTTGTTTGGAGGATACATAATGGTAATAATTCACTGCGTTCTTCATACAACCAAGAAGATGTGATCCATCATTCAGTTTCAGTATATGTTCAATCCATACCCATTGAGTCCGTCACTCCACCATCCCGCACCATCCTAGCGGTAGAGCACCACTCATCTCTCAGTCCACCAATTTTATTTGCCAAAACCTTTTTTCAGTCATTCATATTCCATATGTCATCTGAATTCTACTTTTGTTTTGTTATAAAACTTGTCTTTTGACATGATTGAAACTACTAAATAAATATATAGTGCTAAACTGAAAAATAAAATAATGAGTCTTTTATGTGTCCGAGGTTGCATTATCTAAATTGACCACTTTATATGTTTGAAAAGTCAATGTGGATGGCTCTTGCCACCATATATATATACACACAACCTTCCCTTACCATAATATACCAAAATCAAACACAACACAAGTAATGTAAATCCAAAAATTATGTTTCATTGCTCTGTTCATAGCTTTATCAAGCTCTGAAACCATTTCCGCCTCCAAATTCAACTTCAACAACTTCGACGGAACAAATCTAGTCTTCATCGGATATGCCGAGCTTGGACCAGCAGCCGATGGCATGAGCCGGTCCGGAGCTCTTTTCATTTCCATGACCCTTGACAATATTCCATTCTCACACATTCAAGGCCTTTACACGGATCTAATCCCATTCAAAGCATCCAACAACACGTTTTCTTCTTCTTCTTCTTCTGTTTACTCTTTCAAAACATCTTTCACTTTCTCCATCACTCCTCGCCGGTCAAACCCTAACAACCCTGGTCATGGTCTCGCCTTCATCGTGGTCCCAACCGTAAACTACGACAAAGACTCAACCTCTGGCTTCCTCGGTCTAGTTAACCGCACGACCAATAGCAATCCTAATAACCATCTCTTTGCCGTCGAGTTTGATGTCTTCCAAGACAAACGTTTTGGCGATATTAATGATAATCATGTTGGTATTAATATTAACTCTGTTAACTAAAAGGTCTCTGAGAAAGCTGGGTATTGGATTCAGACAAAAACCGGAGGGAAGAATCAATGATCGTTTAAGGAAGTGAAGTTTAGTAGTGGGGATAACTACAAGGCTTGGATCGAATACAAGGACAATAAGGTTACTGTAACGCTCACACTTGCGCATTTAAAAAAACCAAAGAGGCCATTGATCGAAACACAAGTTGATCTCTTGGAGGTGGTTCTTGAGACAATATATACCGGTTTCGCCGGTTCGATGGATCGTGGCATCGAGCGTCACGACATTTGGAGCTGGAGTTTTGAGAATACCACCAAAATCAATTAATTTTGTTTGGTTTTTGATTTTATTTTATTTTGGTCTTGATTGGTTTGATTTACATCTTGCTTTTGTAGTTTTGTTATCTTTGTCACCAGTTTGAAAATTATTATTTTTTTTTTCTCTCCTGTATTTATTCAAATGTGGTTTAATATTATAAATAAACAAAAATTTATTGATTTAAATTAAAATTTATTAATTTTCATTTGACTTAATAGAAAATATAAAAAGAATATGTCCAGTCGAACCTGTTTGATCTAGTCTAACATAAAATATCTTAATTTTGTACCTCATGTTTTTAGAAGATACATTGGCCGCCACATTTTGCTCATTAGAAAAACAAAATGCAAATCCTAAACACCCTGGCCACGGTCTCGATTTTGTCTTCTTTCCTTCTCATAACAACGGATTGTTTTTTCTTTCAGTTGTCATAAAAATATTTTTGCATAATGCAAAGAAACTTTGAAAAGTACTCATTTCGTTATTTGTTGGTATATCCTGATTTATCTCAAACAATACGAAAAGGTTGCATTTTAAGTAGAGCTACCTAAACGTTCTTATTTTATCGTTGCTCTTGATAGGTAATATCCCAACAACCATCTCATTCTCCTCGCTGTTGAGTTCTTACACAACTTCGAAGACAAGTTTGTTGATGTGTGATTTTTTGGTTTTTGAGAAAGCAGGTTATGTATATTGGATTAAAGACTAACCAGGGAAGTAAGCCGGTGATTATTTAAGGAAATGAAGTTGAGTAGTGGTGTGTGGAGATAAATACAAAGCTTGGATTGAGTACAAGGGCTAAGGCTATTGTCACGGTCCAACAGAAAACGTCTTGAAACCTAAAAAGCCTTAATATTGAAATTGCGAAACTGGGCTATATCTATGTAAAGTTCTCATTGGAGAAAACCGGTCTCACATTGATTATGTCAGAAGCTTACTTGGTTCACACAAAGACGATAACTTGTTGATGATGGCTCTATTGTGAGAGCTTTGGAATGTGAAGATGTTAGCTTGCGTCAGTGGTTAGACAATCCTGACCGATCCGTTGATGCGTTTGAGTGTTTTCACGTTTTCAGACAAATCGTTGAGATTGTCAATGCAGCTCACTCTCAAGGCATTGTTGTTCATAATGTTAGGCCTTCTTGTTTCGTTATGTCTTCCTTTAACCATGTTTCGTTTATCGAATCCGCTTCTTGTTCGGATTCCGGTTCTGATGAGGAGATTACAACAAAGTCTCGAGAGGTTGGGAGCTCGTGGAAAAGAAGATGTTCTATCAGAGAGACGAACATTAATTCCACTATTAAGAAACTTTGCTTGGGTACGGTGAGGGACTCTTGAGGAATTTGATGAGTCTGCTTCAGTTTTGGTTTGGAACTTGTCAAGTGAACGTGATGGAAGAAGAGCTTGGTTGCCCCAGCTAGACTCTTAACTTTGGTTCTTGAGGAGTTCTGGTGTTGTTGTTCCCACTGACATTCAGGAAGGATGGGTTCAAAAACTTCATTTGCAAGGTGATATGTAGAGTTATTTTGTTTCAAATTGGTCTTAATGCACAAATTGTGCAGCACAATGTCTCTTTACAATTTCAATTAAACATATAAGAGCTATGTTATGTAGGGATAGAGGTCAAACAAGTTTCTGATGGGCTCGGTTAAGGATTTCAAAGTTGTCATCAAGGCTTGTGTAGTCAAAAGAGCATAAGAGTAAAATATATTACTTTTGAATGGAACAGGGAGAGTGGTGACATATTTGTGAACTGATCATCCCAGGAATAAACTAGTATAGCTGAATCAGACATGGCTGTTATTTTCTTTATAAAGGGAAACACAAGAAGAAGACAAGTTTTAAGCAAAAAATGGGAGAATTTTATGGGAACAGATGCTTCCTAGGCTGTATGCCCATTTTCTATGTTCTTCATGGTCTCAAGTCTAGGGCTTTTGTCTCCAAACTTGGTAGTTGAATAAAGCTTCAGGTAGTCTTGAAACCGGAAGCCACTTGGATACAAGAGCTTTGGAGCTGGTGATATTATGGCATCACCAGCCGGATTGTAAAACGTAGCAATCGACAGTCTACTTCCTTGCTTCACTGTCATTACACGGTGTACAACACTCTTGTACCTCCCATTACTCAGTATCTCGACTTGATCACCGGTATTGACAAAAATGGTGTTGTTCTTGGATGGCGGTATAGGAACCCACTTGCCATCTTTAAAGAACTCAAGACCAGGCACTTGATCATCCTGCAGGAGTAATATGATTCCCCCAGCATCAGTATGTTCTCTCAGCCCTCTCATGAGCTCAGGACGAGGGCATTCTGGGTATTTAGCCACTTTTGTCCCAAAAGCTGGACCTTTTGAACCAGAAAACGCCTTCATCATGTCTTCCTCGTCAAGACCAAGATTCTCACACATGAGCTTGGAGAGACTCTCTGCAAACTTGTGCAGTTGCGAAACATATTCATCCATCGTCTTGCTGCAGTTTTCAGTTTCACCCCTCTCACATTGATTAGTATAATGAGCAAACAGGTAAAGTTGTAAAGCCTTTGGAACTATTTAACTTCTTAGTTACTTTACCTGAGTTCCTCTGAAATGTTTGGGATCTTGCAGATGTTTGAAGTTGGCTTGTGCGAGATGAAGAAACTGCTTTCCCAATCTGCATCTGAGGTTTTGCCTTCACTCAAAGCTTTGACCATCTCTGACTGGTAAAACTCCTCTTTCAGATGCTCCTCATAGTGAGAGTTAATCATCTGCTTCACTTTCTCCATCAACTCTTTATCAATCCCATGATTATCAACCTGCAAATTCACCAATTCTTTAAAGATATACAGTAGACACATCTAAGAAAACACTGGCTTTTGCATAAAGATATATAACATACCGTGAAGAAGCCCCACTTATCACATGCATGATCAAGAAGTGACATGGTCTTGGTTCTGTTCTCTCCATCCAATTCTCCAAAATCAATAACTGGAATCTCCATCTCTCTCTCTTTGATAAAAACCATCTCTTTTGATTTTTGTTCTGAGACACGGATTGGTTGAATGCAATCTGAAAAGAGTATATATAGGCAATGGAGTGAAGAGTTGAAACTCTGTTCTGTATTGTGTGCTAGGAGGCATATGTGCCTACTTGGAGGCAAAAACAATAGTTTCTTTCAATACTATTCTTTTCACTCGATTGAGTACCAATTTAAATAATTAGAAAAATGTATAAGAATCTGCTTTGGAAATGTAAAATGAACAATAGGGATTGCAGAGAAGTCCAAGTTCAGTCCATACAACCATGTGACCAAAAGTTATTTTTTCAAATTTTTCATAATTTCTTAAGTGTTTTTGGTCAGTTCATTATGTTTTCTTGCAACATAATCAATGTGAATTTTCTTTCTCCTTCACAAGGAAAGTGTTTTTTTTCTTATCCCTACTCATATCATATTCACTGGACCTAGCCTATGATGTCTCTATTATGTTTTTGTTTCCACTGAATTTTTTTCTAAGCGTGATTAGTGTTACAGAAAAATGTGTTAAGTTGATGTGTTTAGAGAGGAGCTATAGACAACTAATAAAATTGATAATATGACCCTTTTTGGTATGAAGAAACCTACTTGCCTTAAGCTTTATAGGATTTGATTTACGTGAAAATAGATTTGTGGAAAAGTAAAGTATATATTCAATCTGTTCACTTCAAGAGTACTAGAAAACCAAATAATTCAGAATTTTAGTACTACTACTGGCTACAATAAGTCAGGTTGATGGATGGCATCCATATTCCATCCGACAATAGAAAAGAAATCAATGTGGGTCTAAGCGGAATTAACCGAAAGAACTGGCCCCTCCTATGGGCGCTCTCGGTTTTGAATATATATTTTTATAAGTTTCATATATTATTACTTCTTTGTTCTTATAAAGAATTTGTGATAGTAGTGTTTAAAGAATGTTATCTTTTCTTTTCTTTTTTTAGCGTCGAATATTCCGGATTATCATCTGTGTTAGTCTAGTCTAAAAATCAGCACCGACACAAATATCCTTTTTACTCGTGCATGGTGTAACTTGTAAGCATATTCAACCATGACGGTCCTTCAGAGAGCTTAAATGGGCCAAGACCTAATTATTTACAAAGACGTTTTCAGTTATCTATGACCTAACTTGTTCGTCTAGTCTGAGGGAGAATATGGCAAACTGTTATTGAATCTTTTTGTTTTGGTGTTATTAATATGTTACGTCATTACATTTTTGATATGTTACATAATTGTAAATGATGGTTAATCGTTTGTGAACACACGGACTTTATCTAGCTATCTTTAACATGCGTACGTGTATTTGTGATTTTACAACGAATGATTCAACTTTTAGCATTTTGGAATTATTCAAAAAGGGTATATATATATATATATATATATATATGATCTTGTCAAGATATCTAAGGTCGTTTGTATAAATTTTTCATGTTTTTGAATTAGTTAAGGGTCATTTTTAGAGTTTCTCTATTGTTTTAATAACTTCATTATATTGAAGCTTCTACTTCACCAAGAGTCTCTCTTCCATTTGAAGATCTTTTCTATATCAGTATGGTCTTTGCCCGATCAAGACTATATCCTTCATACAACTTTAAGTACTTCACCTTTTTTTTTGGTCAACTTCTAAACTTCACTCTTTTCTTACGTCAATTTAAACGCAACTTTAAAGAATGAAATCTTATAACCTAAATAGAATTAAAGTGGGTGATCATAACGTAGGATGCGGATTATGTTATATAAAAAAAATCATATAATATAGCAAAAACTGTCAAATATCTTTGACTCATGCCTTACAATCGACGGTTCAGAACTTCAGATTGATAATTCCGAGTTGATGCCTCGATGCAATCTTGAATCTCTCATGAGTCGGTGCACCGATCTCCATAGTTACCGCCAATCAAATGGTAGTAAAATTCTCACAAAAATGATATGAAAGTTCTAAATCCAAACTTTGATTATATATAGTTTCGATCTATTTTTTTTCTTTTTCCTTTTTTCGCTACATTCTATTCACGCGATGATTATACATTGACGATATTAGCACAAATTCTAACACTTTTTGTTATATTATAATTATTGTTTAATAATATTTTAAATTATTTTAAAATTTATTGATTTTACTACAATGTATTTTTTCCAAGTAAGAATTAACCAATGTAAGTATTATTACTCAATAAACTGAATTAATGAAGATAAAATTTAATCTAGTTGCATTAATATTACAAAACAACATTCTTTGTCACACAGTAAAATTACATAACCAAAAAAAAAAATAATGATAGCAACATTCATTAGTCACTATAAAAAGAAGCAGTATATATATATTCTTTCTCCACACATTCATAGATAACTTTTATTTTCCAAAAATTGTTGCAGAATTTTCCAAGTCCGAAAATGAACATCTTTATCAAAAATGAGCATTTAAATGAATTTATATTAATTAAAATCTCAAAATCGTACCAAAATAGAGGTTTTTTATCTATTTTTTTTTAACATATTGATCGATCGATACAGACAAATGAAGTTGGGTAAAACCAAAAAATTGGCTGATTTAAGAAGCATAAAAAAAAAGGGAATTTGGTGAAAAGTACTCCAAACTAAGGGCATCTCCAACCCACCTCTATATTTGCTTTTTAACTCTATTTTAGAGTAAAATCTACTCCAACCCATCTCTATTTCTACCTCTTTAATAGAGATCTCTATTTTTTTCCTCTATATATAGAGGAACTCTATTTTTTCCTCTATAATAGAGTTGAACTTTTTTATTTATAAAATGGTCCTTGAACTTTTAACACTTTTATATTTATGATCAAAATAAATAAAATATATATTTAAATAGTTTAATAATAATTTAATGAAGTATATTAATAGGATAATTGATTATAAAGTTAAATTTGACTAATTTTAATATTTTGGTTTAAAATTTTTAAAGGTTTTCGTATAGAAAAATTGAAAGGTTTTTGTATAGAAAAACATTTTTAAAATTTGAGACTATTATTTGCAAAAGAAAATTTATATAAAATCTTATAAAATATAAATAACTTAAATATTTTAGTTTTTTTATTCATGCCATAACATTATTTTTAATACAACAAAGACTAATTATTTAATATTCTGGTAAATTACTTCCAGATCCACCAATAATATTATTTTTATATGATGCAATGTATTTCTTTTAATAAAATATGATATTTAAATAATATTTATGAATATTAAAAATTTAAATAATATCATAATTTTATGAAAGTTTTACAAATACTAAAATAAATGGGTTAGTTTGCAACTTTTATAAGTAAAATATATTAATAGTAAAATAAAAAAAAGATTTTCTACGAAATATTATTTTTAGAGGAAAAAATAGAGGTATCCATTATAACAAAAGTCACCTCCATTATAGAATTGCTCTATTTTAGAGGTAAAAATAAGGAAACCTGGAGATGGTATAAAGAAGCCAAAAGAGATCAAAGCATTACAAGTTACAACAAATCAACCCTGATTAAAAAAATAATATATAAGTATTTAATGTGCAAATTCAGCAAAAATCACCTTTGTTATCAATCGCAGAACCACGCGTTAACGGAGGCGCGTGTAATAAAGATCCGGTAATCTATGGAGATGTAACATTTGCCCCTTAAGCAAACAGAGCCTAATTACAGATTAAAATAATTTTTTTTAATTAACTCACAAATCACAATTAAACAAAAAAATATTAATTAAATTTAATTTCACTCTCTCTCTCTCTCTCTCTCTCAATCTTTTTGCTTTCTCGTTCTCCAACCACCGGAAAGAGAGAGAGAGAAGTTTTTAGAAGAAGCACACGAATATATCTCTCTCTCTATATCTCTTTCTCTCTCTATCTCTAACGCTCCGCCGCGCCACAATCACTGAGATGCGGCGGTGTAACAACAACAACAACACTGACAAATTCTCTATGAGAAAAACGATGAGGCTTCTTACGCTTCTTCTGATCTGTAGTTTCTTCTCTCTTGCTTTTTCCGCCGACTCCGACGATACCGAGACTGGCTCAGTTGTTAAGCGTGATGAGATCAATGGTACCTTCGTTGAGTCCAATGCGACGAGTGCCAAACCTAAGGAAGATAGTTTCGCTGATATGATCGATCGAGCACTTGAGAAAGAGTTTCCTGAGAATGACCAGAACGAAGGTTTCTTTCTCTCTCTACTAGATCTTTCGTTGTTCTGCATTTTTCCAATTTCTCACGTTTGGTGTAGAGCTAGGGTTTTTGTTCTCAGAGATCAGCTTGTTTTTTTGATCCTTCCTCTACTAGGGATTTATCATTGATTTAGCTATAATTGGTCTAGTGTCTCTCTCTCTCTCTCTCTCTCTCTCTCTCTCTCTCTCTCTATGTGCTCTCACGTCTATTGGAAAGGTTCTATCTTTCTAGGTTTATAGATTTCTCATTTCAGTTTTTCTGAAATGCTTTTGTTTTTGCAGTTCCTGATCCAGGAAGCTTCAATAACAGTGTTGCTGATCAGCAGGTTGGTAGCTGCAATTTTGAATCTTTGTTTTCCCCTGTTTCATTGTGGCCTATTGCTATCAGCAGACTACTCAGTTCTGTCTTTTCTTTTGATTAAGCCATTTGTTATGCTCATTAGGCTGTTCTAGAGACTGTTGCTCGAGTTAAGCCAAAGAAAAATGAAACCAAGACCAAGGAGGAGAAGTGAGTCTTTCCTGATGCTTACTTTTACCCTGTTTGGACTTGATTCGTGCAAGTAGTCGCTGTTGTCTTCATTTGTTTCACTGGTTAAAGAAAACTATAACATAACAGTGATTTTATTCTAGATCGTTCTTTAATTTGGATAACGAGAATGGCGTAGAAGATACTCCAAGACTGATAGATAGGAAGGTAATCTTTAGATAGTCTTAAGTCATTTCTACTATATATTGTATGAAGAATGTACTTATGGAGCCATGTGTAGAAGTATTCGCGTAAAGTAACTTTGCTGTAATTTTTATCCAGGACAACGTTTTTATAATGTCCAATCCAAAATCCAAGTACCCTGTACTGCAGCTAGATTTAAGGTAAGTATAACATTCGTAAGAAAAGTTCTTCATTCGATTATAATTTGTAAGTATCTAACTAACTGTGTTTTGTTGGGACGTCTCTCTTAATACGTTACATTTGTAGGCTGATATCAGATTTGGTCGTCGTCATTGTTTCTGCTACTTGTGGTGGAATTGCCTTTGCTTGTGCTGGTCAACCGGTTAGTACACACTGCCTTTGCAAAGCTTGTAACTTTCAATATTATTCTGTTAGAATTGGTTATTCAGCTTTCCAACATTGTAGAAACGATTTTGCTAGCTTTTGACTGATCAAACGTTGATTAATTTCTACACTACTTCAATGGCAGGTCATTACTGGGTATCTATTGGCAGGATCTGTAATTGGACCGGGTGGGTTAAGCTTTGTTAGTGAAATGGTGCAGGTAGCTTACAACAGCTTTAGTACTTCAAAGATCCTCTTTTGTTGTCTTCATCGTACATTTGAAAGTTTTCATGAGTACCAGATTGCCTGGTTATATAAATGGTTGACAAAGACTTGATTTATATTTTTTTTGTGTAGCACAGGTTGAAACAGTAGCTCAGTTTGGTGTTATCTTTCTCCTTTTTGCTTTAGGATTAGAATTTTCCGCAGCGAAGGTTTGCATGTTTCCACCCACTTATATTTGTCAGGTTTCTTTGTTCGAATCGATTGAAACTTTTGAGACAGTTATTGTAATTTTTGGTTACAGCTTCGTGTGGTTCGTGCTGTAGCTATTCCAGGAGGTCTTCTTCAGATATTTTTGTTCATGTGCTTGAGTGGAATAACAGCCTCGGTATGTTCCAAATGTGTAGGGATCAAGTTAAGAATGAGTCATTAGGATTTTTGTGGTATGAATCATGAATATAGAGCACCTTCGGTTGACTTGGCTGTTTCTTCATTGCAGTTATGTGGCGGTAAACTAACAGAAGGAATATTCGTAGGCGCATTTCTTTCGATGTCATCAACAGCAGTGGTATATTCTAATTTCCTTTGTGTACTTTTGCATACTTTTGTGGTAGTGAAACGCCTTGCATGTAAATAAATTTTTTGACCTTGTTCTACTCTGCTATAATATTTCCCTTGTGCTCACTCTCTACTGTGTTTTACCTTTTCTTTACTGTGCGGGTTATGTTTTCCTAAATTGCTCTTAAGACTTGATTGTTCTTCTTATGTTCTCATTACCTCACCATGATTTTTGTACCAGGTTTTGAAATTTTTAATGGAAAGAAATAGCATAAGTGCTCTACATGGCCAGATAACCGTTGGAACACTTATTCTTCAGGTATTCCAGATCACTCTCAATACAATAGCATCTCTAATATTATTATTGCATGTTTTTCCCCCTCTTATTCTAAACACTCCATTACCTCAAGTAGTATGTTGTATGCAACAATACTTTCATTAGAACTTTAATTTACTGTTTCGAGAATAACCAGGATTGTGCTGTGGGCTTGCTGTTTGCTCTCCTGCCAGTTCTTGGTGGCACATCTGGTGTCCTTCAAGGAGTGTTGTCTATGGCTAAATCGTATGTATTTTTTTCTTCCAGGAATTTCTGTGAAAATATCAACAATACCCTGCTTCCATTGTTCACTTGTTAGGTTTAATAAAACCAAGTTTGTGACCGGGTGGTGATTTCTTTCCAGGTTGGCTATTTTGATTGCTTTTTTGGGTGCTTTGTTTGTATTGTCCCGTACCTGGGTACCTTGGTTTCTAAAACTTATGACAAGTCTCTCTTCTCAGGTATACACAATTTTTTTACTTGCTTCTGTTTTCGTCTTTGAAATGTTTATCATCTTAAGCGTTCTTCAATCTTTGACAGACTAACGAGCTCTATCAGTTGGCCGCTGTAGCATTTTGCTTGCTTGTCGCTTGGGTTAGTCTGATCCCTTTGTTCTTCTTTCTATTGGCTGCTTGCACATGGGTGACTCTCAACTTGTCAGTTCTTAAATCCAGTATCGTTTTGGCTTCTTCAGTGTAGTGACAAGCTAGGTCTAAGTCTTGAGTTGGGTTCCTTTGCGGCAGGAGTGATGATCTCTACAACTGATCTCGCTCAGCATACTCTTGAGCAGGTAGGAATTCGAGATTAACTTTTTCGAACGAGAGGGTCTCTGCCCTTTTTCTATGGCCCATTGTACAAAGATTTTACCAATAGACCTGTTCTGATCGCTTCTATCTCCTTACAGGTGGAACCCATCCGCAATTTTTTTGCAGCGCTATTCCTTGCTAGTATCGGCATGCTGATACATATGCACTTCTTGTGGAACCATGTTGACATTCTGTTAGCAGCTGTGTTACTTGTGATAGTGATAAAGACCGTGGTAGTTGCGATCGTTGTTAAAGTCTTTGGATATAATAATAAAACTGCAGTACTTGTAAGAAGTGAACCCTTCTTTTTTTCCCGCTTTCACATTATTCAAAACTTTTGTGGAAAGAGGCCTCACACTTTTCTTTTCTTTTCTATAGGTTGGAATGTCCCTTGCACAGATTGGGGAATTTGCTTTTGTTCTGCTAAGTCGAGCATCTAATCTTCACCTAATTGAGGTAAGCAATTAAAAAATGCTTCTTTGATAAATTCAATGCTTCATTAGTAATATGTTAGCGTATATCTTCCAGACCGTATATGACCATATAATAGCTTTCTCATAATTTGCTTTGGGTGGACTGTGGAGTGATAGTAATGAAGAGCTTTGTGTTTCTTTGCAGAGCAAATTGTACCTCCTGCTTCTTGGAACAACAGCCTTGAGCCTGGTACGTATCTATTTCTTTTGCGCTTTGGTCCAGTTCAATTTCATAATGAATATTGACACGGAAGTTGATTATCAATGAATAGCAGTAGATTTCTCATACTTGAAATCAATATTGTGTAGTTACTATTCAAAGTAAATTATATAACAGGTAACAACGCCATTGCTATTCAAGTTGATACCAGCCGTTGTACATTTAGGAGTCCTCTTACGGTGGTTCTCTCCCGACAGCTCAACCGAGGTAACTCCAAGTCATCTATCTGTTTCTCTATGGATTTGGCTCAAAACGTAGATTTTGAACATTTATATCTTTACAGATTGGTTTCAAAGGAGAGTTGTATCACTCAGAGAGTGCAAAGCGTATATCTCTGATGATCCAAGGTTCTCTTCACGACTCTTGAAGTTTTGATGATGTTCAGTATAACACGCAAACATCAAGCCACATTTGGTCTCAAGCTAGGCAAAGGCAATGAATGGGAGCTTCCGAAATGTATAGATGCATTGAGATATCAGAAGAAACCCCAAGAGGAACCCTGTATAAAAAATCTCTACACGAAGATAATTACAGAGACTTGTAACTTCACTTCCATTTTTTTTTGTTTAATGTTTTGGGATTCTTTTTTCTCGAGTAAAGAAGGTAGGAAGAGGTTATTTTTTAGTTTGTTTTCTTTATTCTTATGCGTTCTAAAAAACAAAATAAGAAACATCTTCAGCGTACTGTAGTCATACAAAGTTAAAACTATCTTTTATACATAAAGAGTTTTTGAGCTAATCTATTACAAAGTACAAACACAGTTTAATAAAAGAATATTTGAATTGATACACCAAATATGAGAGGAAAAATACAATGAATCAATGTGTGTTTCTTCTTTAACATTTCGTGGGAACCCGAGTTTTTATTGGCTTTAGCTTTATACCAAGACTCTCTGGAGAAAGAAGCTCTGGTGAAATACATGACGGACTGAGTGGACTACGGGGGCTATCGCTAACCCGACCAGGCCGATACAATCCAAACCCCATGAAAAAGAACTCCATTGGTATCAACATCGCATGTGGTTGCTCTTCTGTCACCATTGATCCACAAGCTTGCACCTGCAATTTAAGACAAAAATACATGTTTCAAGAATCTTAGAGCCTGAATCTTCACGGAGAGAAGCTAAGAGCTACCACAACATTTTTTACGTTAAACCGCATACCTCAACTAAGGCACTATATTTTCTGTCCAATGCAGTCACCATGTGTAGAGTTTCAGAGTGGAAGGGAGATTGGTCGCCAACAAATATGAGTGTACGGCATTTCAAACTTCTCAATCCATCAGTTAGGTCATGTCTCCTGTTAACTGCTTCCAGAAACCGCATAAGACTACTCCTGTGTCTTTCACCTAGCAGCTGTATAATTATATTATATTATACAACAACGTTATTACCAAGGTGATGAAAAGCTGTTAAATCATCTGGAAACTACTACTAGGTTTAGCACTCACTCTTCTGCATTGATGTACCACATCCCGCTCTGGAACTTCAGAGCTACCACGAGCTTCCTGTTGCGATTAAAAACAAGATTAATCGATAACCATTGAGTCTACGCCGGTTTCCACCAAGGAATCACCAGAAAGATTACCTTACTGAAGTACCGTTGGAGGAAAATATCTTTTAACAGCCCAGACATGCCATAGTAATACAACAAGTTTGACACTACCTGCATAATAATTTTTAACATAGGCTTATTAGTCTGGATGCGAAAAAAGTGTGTGATACTCCCCTTTTGTACAGTCATATAAACTATGATGGGAAGTGAAGGAAAATAAACCTTGTAATAAAACCATTCAGACCATGAGGGCGCTTTGCATAGAGGTGATATAAGAATCAAACCCAAAACTCGGTCTTTATGTTTAATCTGCAACCATAAAACAATCACTGATAAGTAATGAGATATTGTATGAAGTTCTGAGAATATAGCTACACATAAATCCTCAAAAGGTCTCACTGAGTACATACAGCAAACAAGGAAAGGATGTAGGCACCAGCAGTTATCCCCATGCACATTACTGCCTCTAGGCTGCAAGAGACATATAGATATTTAGAGGATAATAGCGGGATTATTCTTGTTACGATAGCCCAGAGTTAGAGTGAGAGCTAGTCGAAACATGATTCAAGCTTCACCTAAAGAAGTTCAATACTTCAAGAATCTGGTCTGCGAGGTCCTCAACAGAAGGCGACGGATCATTGGAACAAACTGGAGCAGCTCCAAACTGCAAAAACTCTTGTGGATACGATGGAACCCAACACAACGTGAGCAAACAGCAAAGTAGTTACAAAGAAACTAATGAACTGTTTCAAGACAATCAATTTTGCAAACCTCATGTCCTGGGGGACTAATATGGTAGATGCAGAAATTATGGAGCAGTAAGGACACTGCTTCAGGGCAGAGAAACAATCCTTGGAAACACGACAAATCTAGCAGACATAAAACACACACAAGAATCAAAAATCAGATTATCAAATGAAAACAAATCAAGCACTAAGTGCATATTCCCAACTCTTACAGTTTAGTGCTACATCTGGATAAGTAATCAACGCTGGTTTCTCTTGATCTCCATAAACTACAGCTGAAACTGAACCATGGCAAGTTTTGATATGATGCTCCTGCAAAAGAGAAGAAAATAAGCAAGATATATTAACCAGTCTATATCCAAGTTTAGACAAAAATAAACAATGCCACAGGCTCGATTCTAAAATGCACACCATTAGCTTTCATCCAGTTTCAGCTCAACATTTAGAAACCAGAATATATATATTATATTTATTTTGTTGTTCTCTGAATCACATACAGCTAAGAAAAGGAACATTCCAACTTTGTTCCAGACAACAAAAAAAATTAAGGCCCTGAAGAGATTCTCCCATGTGAAAGACTCAGAAAAATCAGTAGAAGAGATAACTTATGGCTTAAAAAAGTCAGACATTATATATCAATCATGGAACAAAAAAAAAGGATACCATTTTTCAACGGAATCTCTTATGAAAGAATCAAATTAAAAGAAACACCCAACTTGCAGATTTCAGATGAAAATTTAAAGGGTCATCATCCATAAAGACAAAGTGAAACAACTTTTTTTAAGTATCAATGAAGTAATCTCCCAACTTGTACAAAACTAAAATCAAGAACACGATATGACAAAATTTTGATTCCAATCAAGAAACTGAAGCTAGAGTTACTAAAAGATTCAAGAAATTAAGGACAATGGCTAATTTCAATTCAATTGCCCACTGAGATTAGATGCTAAGAATCCAGAAGAGAGAAAACGAAATGTGACAGTTCTAATTACCACAAAAAGTATCAAACTTTAGAGTAAGACAGGTACAGTAATGGGAGAAAGGAAGTAAATTTGGTAGGTCAAAGAGTAAACAAACCTTGCCACCATTGTAGATCTCTTCAATGTCGACTGAGACGTCGTCGTTTAAACCCACCATAGCCCTGTGAAACCCCTCAAGACTGCGCCTATTCTTGCTCTCTCTCTCTCTCTCTCTCTCTATCTATATCTTGAAACTGGAATTGGAAGATAACAACACAATAAAAGTCTTGAGCTTTCTCTTGTGGCTCCTTATTATTATTGCCTTAGATAGTACGCTTCAACGGCTCTTTTAGGCTTTCACTTTGTCTTCTTCTTCAATGGAATGGACCACTACTATATCTCTCTCTCTCTCTCTCTTTCTTTCTCTCTGTCTCGATGTCTGTGTCTGTGTCTTTTATAAGCAAAGCCGCGTTGCCCTTTTAATGGCCCAGCGGTTGGTTAATCAAAATCACTTCCCACCGACGCCGATGACTCTTCCTTCTTTTTTCTTTGGTTTTTTTTTTTTTGGATTTGCACCGATCTTCAAAACGGCGCCGTTTTTATTATCCCCTAATCATTTTCTCAGTTTATTTATTTACTCACTTTTTTTTTCTTTTTCGTTTCATTATTTATTCAGTTCCCTTTATTCATCCTAAACATAATTTTATGTAATCATGCTGAAAAAAAAAAATTATGCAATCATGATTTAGTTTTTTTTTTTTTTTTGTCAACCATTGGGCCACAACTGGCCGGCCCATTAGCCAAATTCCTATATTCGTATGAGCCAGGACTCAATCTCGGATGTGATGGTGCCTTCTACAAATGGATTTACCTCCTACCACTGCACTAAGGTCACTTCACGATTTAGTTTTATTATGAGGACATTTTGTCAAATTTTCGAGCCCAAAAAAAAATAAAGAGTAAGAAAAATTTGTATGAAACTAATCTTTTTTTTAACAACAAATAAAACTGATTAACCAATTAGGAAAAGAATTATTCACATAACTAACCACATGCAGTTGGGTACGAATTTGTCGTGCCAAACGATCCGTAAACACATTTGCATTTCTTGAAATCAAAGTCAACGAGAAACTTGAGAATTTCTCCATATCCACCTTGATGTTTTCGAGATAAGCTGAGAAGGCCAACCAATTTGATGGTGAAGACATCATCTTCATCAAATTTGAGCAGTATGTGAGAAAAACTACATCCTTGAAATTATGGTTGAGCATACATCGCAAAGCTCAAACAAAGACTTCGACCTAAGCGTGAAGTGGTGAGAGGCTAATATGAAACTAATCTTGTAAAGGGTAAAAAATTTCATTGTCATGCTACTGGTCTTAATGCAAATATTTATTTTTAAATACAAATAAAAATGTAGTTTTAATATTAAATTAATAAAATCTTTTAAATAATATTTAGTTTCCAAAAGAAAATTATTTTCTCTCTAATTAATTATAGATGAAAATTACTAATAAATTTAAAAATTTTATAAACCAATCAGAATTTTAAAAATTAAGATTTTATATATAAGTATACAACTTGATTATTTTTAATAACTATATTTAGAAGATTTTGTTAAGATTTTAAATTTTGATTCTCGTATCATTTTTTTTGTTTGTTAACCAAACATTAAATTAGAAAATAACTCCAAGGTTGGTTGTCCAAACCGGAGGATAAGAGTTTACAAAAGATAAGTCTGAAACTAAGGTTCTCGAAGAACGAGCAAGACAATCTGCCCTCACATTTGACGTACGCTGAATCCTGGTAAGAGTGAAGTCAGGTAGAGGTGACCTGAAGTGGCTGAAAACATCTAGCAGGTTGGAGAATGCGGGCCATTTATCTGGAGACTGCACAATCGCCACAAGCTCTGCACAATCCGTCTCATAAGTTTGACAGTTAACACCAGCATTCATGAGAGACTCCATAGTCCAAATCAACGCTTGTAACTCCGAATGAAGGGGTGAAGGGCTTCGTCTAACACAACGTGCTCCCAGAAGTAAAGTCGTGTCCTCATCATTACAGTACCACCAACCCAACCCCATAAAACGATCTAAACCCTTCCAGGATCCATCAATCTGACAACAGAAAGAGGGTTCCGGGGTTTCCGGGGAAACCGGAGGATCTTGGATTCCCACGGAGAAAGACTTGGCCTCCTCCCATAGTAGTTTATCATTAGTTGCCTGATTAATAACATCGATTGGCTCTGCCTCCGTTTCCTCAAAAACTTTTTTATTCCTATCCTTACAAATTGACCATAAAATACAAAGTAGTCGGAAACAAATATACGGAACTCCCAATTGAGAATACGTCCGCCAGAATATAAAGTCTAAATTCGAAAACACGGATTCATAGGGGAATCCATCAGGAAGTAGTAAAACTAGAGACATCTCCCAAATCCTACGTGAATGAGGACACTCGAAAAGAGCATGATTTATAGATTCAACCCCAGAATCACATCGCTTACAGATGGTATCACACCGCACACCCTGATGGGCAAGCCGTTCCAGCACTGGAAGAGAACCGGAAGCTATCTGCCAGAAAAAATGTTGAATCTTCGGGGGAACTTCCAGTTTCTAGGCTTGTGCCCTCAGAGCCGTACACATCGGTCCATACTCAACTTGCTTAATTAAATCCCGTGCGAGCCAATAACCCGATTTGACCGAATATTTCCCTATTTTTGTAAAATGCCAAATTAATCTATCCGATTTAAAAGATTGACTGACCGTCATACTCTGAATAATCAGGATGTCCGCCGGATCCATGAACTCCTCAAGAATAGGCAGATGCCATTCTTTTGTAATTGGATTAATTAAATGGTTAACTATTAAATTAGGGTGTAACTCTTTCCCACGACCAGTAGCTGGTCTCGGTGGGTTATCCGGTATCCAAGGGTCTCTCCATACAGAAGTATTACAACTAGAGCCTATCACCACCCTTGCCCCGCGTTCCACTAAACTTTTTGTTGAGTAGATGCTCCGCCAAGCAAACGAGGGGGAGTATGTTTTTTTGGCCATTAGGGGATGTTTGTTCCTAAAATATCGACCTCGCCGTAACCTAGCCATTAAGGACGTGGAGTAGTGAATTAACCACCAATACTGCTTAGCTAGCATCACATCATTAAACTGCTCTAGAGCACGAAAGCCCAAACCTCCTGCACATTTATCATTACACATTTTATCCCAAGCTACCCAATACAAACCCCGTGCCTTATCATTAGACTACATATTTTGGAATATGGTTCATAACCACTATAAATATATGACTAATATGTTTTGAGTACAACTGAGCAGGAAGCTTGATTTATCAGGTATCCAAATTTAACAGTTTAATTTAGTTTTATATTTGAGCATATTTAAACTTTTAAAAAGTAAACATATTATAATATATTTACAATTTTCAAAATTTTTTAAGAGATTATAAATATTTAAATTTTTATAGAATGTTTAAATTATTATAAATATTTGAACTTTGTCGAAAGTTTAAAATATTATAATATATTTAGTCTATAAAATATTTAAGTAATATTGATATTTTTACTCTTAAAAATTTTAAAATATAAAAAAAGTTTGAGTTAAACCCGTTAAAACATGTATTTTTATCAAACTATAAATTAAATTGGTTTTTTACAATTTTGCTGAGATTTGATATATCAAATATTAACTTCTAAATGATAACCTAAATATACATAATCTCACTATAAATACAATGATTTCCTAACCATTGAAATATCTCACACTAAAATTTAACAAGCAACTTCCCCTCTTTTGACGATAACCCAAAATAAATAAAAAAACTCATCCTCTTACAAAACTACTATCCGATATTGCGGTGTGTCTATCCTCCTACAAAACTACTATCCGATATTGCGGAGTATCTATTCTCTTACAAAACTACTATCTAATATTACGGTGTGTCTATTTCCGTGAAAAGCTACATTTTAAAAACTACTTACTCTACTAGGATTTCCAATTTATTGTATAACCTCAAATATACAAATAAACACTATATAAACAAAAAAATAAGTCAAAATAAAAAACTACATTAAAAAAATACAAATTATAAAAAAAAATTAACTAAAAATATATAATCCCGTGCTGTAGCACGGGATATCTCCTAGTTGTTATTTATTATTTTTCTTTTATTAAAAATTATTAATTATTTTATTCGAGATGGATTTATTTTACAAAATACCTAAGGTAAATTTAAATTTATGAGTTGAAATTTGAATTTAAGTAACAGTGAAACTTCTTTTTAAAATTATCATGCATGTTTGCTTGTTTCTCAAAAACTTCTTTTTAAAAAAAGTCACAAGAAAGTCAGTCCAACGAGGATGAACAATGACCATGACCCGACGAAGCACACATTCCATTTTAAGTCCGGCCAGTCCGGTTTTTAAATCATTGGAGAAACCAAAAAGCAATCACTGTTATTATTATTAGATCCAACTAGCTCTACTACAAGGTCTCAAACTTAAAAAAAGTCCTAGTTAAATGATTTGCATAAGCGTCACATTCTCGACATGGTCTACAAAGGTGTGAATGTTATTACTCATTTCCATTCCTTGCAATTCAACCTTTTTGACTGTGTTTCTCTCGATATTGTAGTAGACAAGATAGAAAGGCGTACAACCTCTCATCGACTGGAACACAAATTCCTTTGTCAGCGTCATTCCAACAAAGCGTAGATTGGTGTTTCCCACTATATTCTGCCACATGGCAGGTAATAGATATGTATGCTTCGACCATTCTTGCTTTCCGGCATCTTCTAGAACCCACAATTCCATATTTCTAATTCGGTCACAAGAAATGGCGTTTCCAAGCGAAAACAAACCTAGTTTCCCATTGTAGTTTATTAGAGTTCCATCATACGCAGGTTTATTAATAAATCTGAATTCTTCAGACCTAACATCAAAGCAAACCAACATCATTATAGAATGCCTAAGATGATGATCACTAACCTTAGCATCATAATACAAAACACCATTGATGCATATCCCTCTCCAAAAATGATCATGTGGTCTGCAACATTGGATCATCCTCCATGACATGTTTCCAGTTCCTAAGGTCAAAATTAGATGCTCATTATCACCCCAACGGTTATATCTCAAGGTCATACCTTGAATTGTTTGTCAATTGGATCATACCCAAATAAGCTGTGTCCCCCATGTTGCACTTTGGGTAAACGTAAGGATTGTCCTGTGCTAGGGTTACATATCACCAGCACCGTTTCTTCCATTATATCTAAGTACCACCAGCTGTATCTTAGACAGATCAAGCCGTTGACAGGACAAGAACTATCAATAAAAGCCTCCGATCCTTAGCAGAGAACTTCATATGATAACTGACGACTACAGGAGGCGACTTCTCATCATCAACAGGATTTTGACGCTGAGGTGACGAGAAAAATAACGTCTCGCAACCTCTTCTGCAGGCGAACAGTAGCTTCGGGCGAGCCAAAGATCTAGTCAAGAACAACTCGGTGAAATCTGTACGACTAAGTATGGTGGCCCAGAGCTTCGATACGCAACGACATCTCGCTATAGAATTCACCGGTAACCTCAAGAGTATCTCGATGATGAGATCAATTGGGTTCCACACGGAGTTTTCTGTTCCATCCTCTAAGGTCACAGAAGATTTCATGGCGGAAATGAAAAAAACCCTTAGGAGAGACAGAGACTCCTTGTAGAAGAAGAAACCCCTGCGGCAAAACAAAGGGCTTAGAAAGCCAAACAAAATTTTAATGGGCTGAGAGAAAGCTCGTGTAGCCCAAACTTTGCAAGGTTGTCTAAGGCCCAAAGATTTAACCTAAGGAATTTAAAATTTAAAACGTGATGAAACGGCACCGTTTTATTATTTCTACATTTTACGTCCATATAAATCGTTTAATTTTGTAAAAACCCTAATCGACGACGGCTAGTAAGATGAATGACGGCGGAGCTAAACCGGAGACGCTGATTAGGGTTGCAGAGATCGGAGGAAGAGGAAGGAGTTTGGTGGCAGCACAGTCTCTTCGTGCTGGACAAGTTATTCTGAGAGAGTCTCCTCTCCTTCTATACTCTGCTTTCCCATTTCTCTCCTCCTCTGTTTCTCCGTACTGCGACCATTGTTTCCGTTTGTTAGCTTCGTCGGCGCAGCAGAAATGTCAATCTTGCTCTCTCGTCTCCTTTTGTAGCCCTAACTGCTTCGCCTCTCACACTCCTTGGCTCTGCGAATCTCTTCGCCGGCTTCACCAATCATCCTCCTCTGCATTCTCCGATCAACCTTCTGATCGCCAAGTCCAAGCTCGTTTCCTCCTCTCTGCTTACAATCTCGCCGCCGCTTCTCCTTCTGATTTCCAGCTTTTGCTCTCCCTCCAAGGTAATGGAGATTCTAGTTCTGATTCTGCAGCTGCTGGCTTTCTTCATTCTCTTTTATCCGCCGTGTGTCCACCTCTCCCTGTCTCAGTCTCGTCGGAGCTCACGGCGGCTTTACTGTCAAAGGATAAAGTTAACGCCTTTGGTTTGATGGAACCGTTCTCTGTTTCGAACGAGAAGAGATCGGTGCGAGCTTATGGGATTTATCCAGAGACTTCGTTTTTCAATCATGACTGTCTTCCTAATGCTTGTAGATTTGATTATGTTGACTCTGCTTCTGATGGTAACACTGATATCATCATTAGGATGATTCATGATGTTCCTGAAGGTAGAGAAGTCTGTTTGAGTTACTTCCCTGTGAACATGAACTACTCGAGCAGGCAAAAGAGATTGCTTGAGGATTACGGTTTCAAGTGTGACTGTGATCGGTGCAAAGTTGAGTCTAGTTGGTCGGAAGGTGAGGAAGATGAGAATGAGGTTATGGAAGGGATGGATGATGAAAATGAAGAGGAAGAGATGGAGGATTCTGAATGTGAGAATGAAGGAGAAGTTTTTGGAAATGGTGTGGATGATGAATCCAGTTTCCCTCACGCTTACTTTTTTGTGAGATATATGTGTGAGAAGGAGAATTGTTTTGGCACTCTGGCTCCGTTTCCGCCGAAGAGTTATGAGGCTTCGAAGGTTCTTGAATGTAATGTTTGTGGAAGTGTTAAGGAGGATGAAGTTGGTGGAAATCAGTGAGAATGAGGTTGGCCACGAGCCAATGTTTGTTTATGTTGGCTTCCTCTCTACTTACTTTCAGAAATCGGACTAATCATGCTTAAGACGATTCCAATCTTGTTTTTGTTTTTCTTCTTCTCCGAGTCGTAGTCTTCTGAGTGAGTTGTAATGGTCTGTGTGTTGGATATGGGTTTCACCCAGCCTTAACAGGCTTTCCTGCAGACTCATTATCGAAACAGTCAACCCAAAAACCCAAGAAGACAAACCGGTTAAATCCTACTTGTCGGGCCGATCAAGCTCCTAGAAGGCCCAATTAAGACGGACAGCCCAATAAATGACGGTCCGGATAAGAACGATCGCCGACTTTCCCACATCGATCCCGAGGCAGAGAGGTGAAACGTCCCATCAGCTATAAATACCAGGGGATCAGCTTGCAGAGAAGGGCAAGTAACATCGGGCAAGAAGAGTCAGGAGTAAATCCGATTCTAAGCTATAGTTCAGTTAGTCATTTTGAGAAGCACAATTCTTTGTAATTAGCCACCCGGCTTATAACGGTTATATTGTAATTCGACGATCTTTGACTATCTTAATAAAAGTCCTTTGTTTCACCCTTTCTATTATATCATCCTCGAGCTAGTAGCTATACTAGTTCAACATTTGGTGCGCATCCAGGGAAACAAACAAGGAAAGCTTTTGAAGAAAGTCCAACATCGACGAAGCACATTTCGAGCAATGGCAGAAAGAGAAACGACGGGCAGCGACGGCTATGTGGCGGACACGCCGGACCGCATCCAGCAGGCCCAAGAGGAGCTTCCAATACCGCCGACCCGGCCCCCGACAACGCCGAACGGCTCGATCGGAGAAGGCACCAGCGCCCTCGACATAGGAGCACTAATGCGAAGCATCCTGGAAAAAATCGACGCCCAAGACAGAAAGACAGAGGAACGATTCGCCACTCTCTCTAGCGTCTGTGCAAAACTACAGGAAAATGCCGAACATCCAGACGGCACCAATAGAGCCGATCCCAATAGCGCCGACCAGAACCAGAGCGGGGAATTGGCCGAACTCAAAAGTCAAATGAAGGATGTCACAAGCAAGTTCCACCAAGCAACCAGCGCGGCACCTGATGTAGACCATATGTTGGAGCAGTCCCAAAAAACTCCATTTACTGCGCGAATCCGTCGGGTCGTCGTTCGCCCCGATTGCAAAATAAAGCACCTACCTCCGTATAAGGGAGATTCGGACCCAACTCACCATTTGACATCCTTCGAGATCGCAATCCATCGTTGCGAGTTTTCCCCGGAAGAGCTAGACGCTGGAAAGTGTCAGCTGTTCATCGAAAACCTGAGCGGCGACGCCCTCGGCTGGTTCTCCTCTTTGCCGCCTGACTCAATCGACAGCTTCCGTACACTCTCGCTAACCTTCTTGAAACAATACTCGATATTAGCCGTCCCCACCGCGACAATCGCCGATCTCCACAATATCGAGCAAGGGGAACATGAGCCGTTGTGAACATTCATGGATAGGTTCAAAAAGATTGCCACACAGGTAAAAGCACCCCATAGCGTTTCGCTTGCAGCCCTTCACAAGGCCCTATGGTACGAATCAACGTTCCGAAAGGATCTCAAGTTGAACAGATTCCCAACTTTCCAAGATGCCCTCCATCGAGCGGGAGTCCACATTGAACTGGAAGAAGAAAAAGTCATCTACGACAAAAAACGTGCTTCTACCGGAATTCAAGTGCCAACCGGCAAAGCAAAAGAGGTATACCACGAACCTCGCCAACACCTCGACAAAGAGTACCTCGCGGACAGTAAGAAGCGCGGCGCAACGTACCTCGTCAATGACGCCCCGCCAACCCCCGCAGTCAGTTCGTCAGCTATAGTACCGACGACCCCACCAAAAGGGGCAAGAGAAGAGCCTGACCATAACTTGTATTGCGAGTTACATGAATACACCGGACACTCTACGCAGTCTTGCAGACACTTACAAAACGCGTTGCTGGGCAAATACCTCAACGGCGAGGTCAAAGTGGAATTACGCCAGTACAAGAGTAATGCCCCGCGAGGCCGAGGTCGAGGACGCCATGGACATCAAGGACGAGGTCCAAATAACCATTTCAACAATGGAGCAGCAGCTTTTGCCTCATTCACAACATTTTCACTTCTGAGAACATTCATTAGAACAAAAATACAAAAGCATTGGACTATCTAACAATTGGACGCCATGTGACTGACTCTTGAAAAGCAATATGCTAGCTCTACCAATCAAACCCAAAGTTTTTATTAATTAAATTAAACCTAAGTTGTGACGACATTTGAAAGAACAAATATATAAATCAACTCCAGCCTTGGAAAACTTAAGAATGGTAGAGAGCTTGCATCGAGAGTTACACAAGCAAAGTGGTCTACAAATAGATGTGTTGGATATCACTTCAGGATTCGAGCTTGTTACTAATTTTGGCATCATATATGAGAAGTCTCCCACTGATCCGGGCATGATATATGAGAAGTCTCCCACAACGCATGAAATATGTAATGTGGTTCCACAATCATTGCATGTATAGAACCATTCCTTTGGATTCACTTTTGTTTCGCATGCGTCACACCAATATTCACCATCCACATCCAAGTCACCACCGAAAGACAAGAAGAGGGGATGATCATCGTACCTACGTCTCATTAAATTTTGCGGAAGAAAAGCGTACTTGAAGCACAAACGAAAGTCACACTCATCACAGCTTATCGTTGACCGCGGCATACATGCACATGCACTGCAGAACCTGTAGAAATCTGTTGAGTAGTATAGAGCATGTGGATGGCTTTTGTGCACAAATGGTTCTGAAATTGAACCGCAACGCACATCTAGGATGTTATGACTATCAACTTCGTACCTGAAGCCGGTGAACAATTGCTTACATAGCATACAACTAAAAGCTTCAAGGTGAGAATCTGTGCGTAGCGTGAAAGGTAGGTTATGGCACACATGTCGCTTCTTCCGAGGAAGGTTAGCACATCTTTTGTGGAGAATGAAATCGCATTGCTCGCAACTGTAGAATGATTCTGAACAAATCTCGAAGACGCATGCTGCACAAACTATGTTATCACGCAAGATCCGGCCATCGTTGTTGATGTGTAAGTTATGATCATGGCTAAAATGTTTTATCGTCTTATCATCAATCACCTCAAATGGCGCCATTTCCTCTTCTTCCGGTACCCCTTCTAGTTCTACCATGTCCCAGACCTTGCCGCTCGTTGCGCATAGTGAATGAACAACATAGTTAGAACATTTTGAGCAAGAATAAGCTCCATAGAATCCATCTACTTCATCACGGCAAACTCCACATATCCATTTCCCATATCCAAGGCGACGGGTGTAAGAGATGCGATGATCGTGGCGATTGATGTTGATGACACGAGGTAGATCTATACATTCCCAATGAATCATGAAATTGCATTGAAGACAGAAATAAGGACTTCGGTCACCTTGCGTCCCACAAGCATTGCAAGTGAAATCGAGGCGCCTTGGAACAAGATGAAGCTGATGTTCGTGTGTTGTTGCACTTACAACACCAAGCGGTGGTGGGTTTCCCATACATCCTCTGCATATGCTAAAGTTACAGACATCACAGTAGTGAGGTTTGTGGTGATAGAGATGATCAAACCACTGCCCGCAAAGAAGACAATACTTGTCGGCGTAATAAGGGAGGATTTTATCTGTATATGACTTGAGTGGGTGTTGGGGGTGGGAAGTGTGGTATGCTCTTGGAAATGACTCTACACAATCCACATGGATGGCAAATTCGCACGGATGACATATGTATCCCCACCCAGAAAATGAACAGAGACAGGCTTTGCAGATTAACATTTGTGTGAGACTGCTAGAGAGTTTAAGTTGATGCTCATGCCCGTAAGAATTTTCAAGAAGAGCAAATGGGGCTGGTCTCCTCGCACACGCCAAATCCAACTCGAAGTCACACGTTGAACAACGATAACCAACACCAAACCAGTTTTCACATAGAGTGCAAGTATATGGTTCTGAATCGACGTTGGTGGGTTTTAGATTAAGGTTGGTAAATATGAGGGAATGGTCCGGATGGGAAGAGTGGTTGATTACTGGTGAGGGCTTGGCACACTCTTTATGGAACACAACATTATCACACCCCAACTCATTGCAACGGTACCCTCCGTAGATGTAACCATCAACGGGCGGGCGACACCCTTTACACTTTCCAAAAGCAAAGCGAGTAAAAGGTATTAGAGGATGCTTGTGAATTGGTGGTACCTCTACTTCTTCCATGGTTATCTCTTACTTCCAAAATTCCAAAGCTCTTTGAAACTGTTTTTTTTTTTTCCTTTCAGGATTTTTCAAAGTAGTAATTCTTTTTTTAGGATTTTTGCTCTGACACTTGCATATAGTAAATTAACTCGGACCACATAAAATGATTTACATGTATGCATGTGTCAGCCAAGTAGATTGGAGGTAGTTGGTTGCCAATAAGTGAGCATTTAAAAAGTCTATGAAGCCACATACTGTATCCATATATACAAAATGATATATTGTACCCATTTCACCAGACTTAGGCATGCAAATTCATTTTTTCAGAAATACAGATACAGCCATATGGGTTCTTCTTAAGTTCAATTTTATTTTTTGCTTGGAACTAGCAGATTCACTTGCAGTAAAATAAAAACACGCACACACACAACATATGATGATGGTCAAGGTGATCACACGTATGATGCATGATGGTCTCATGTTAATGTTATGGTTTGCTACCCGTAAGACAAGTACACGACTCTAGTCCACCGGTTTTAAACTCAAACTTTTAGGCTCAAAAGACAAATCAAATGTTAAAGCTAAGTGCTTTAAGTACCTAGTTGAAAAAGAACTGTCAAGGAGATCCGTAGTGATAACATTTCTCTCAAATATATGTTCTGCTCTAATTAACTCTGCTATGTTCTGTTTTGCTCTGCTCTGTTCTCCCTTATACATATGTATTGATTTGATTAAAACATAATTATAACACTCATTACAACGAATGGTACAAAGTTTTTAAAACCTGAAACATGCCCTATCAATCCTATTCTCACACTCTAAAGAACAAAAGTATAGATCAACTCCATCTTCGGCCTTGGGAAGCTTAAGAATGAAAGGTAGCTTGCATCGAGAATTGCACACGCTGCAAAGTGCTCTACAGATAGAGTTGTTGGATACAATTTCTCCTTTACTAAATCTTAACGTACCTGGAATTGTATATGAGTAGGAACCTATAACGCAGGAAATATGCAACGTGATCCCACAGTCATCGCATGTATAGAACCACTTCCCTGGATTCACTTTTGCTTCACATGCTTCACACCAATACTCGTCGTCCACACTCCTTTCACCATAAGATAAGATGAGAGGGTGATCGTCATATCTATACCTCGTTACCTTTTGCGGTAAAACAGCGCACTTGAAGCACAAACTAAACACACACTCATCACAACTCAATTCCCCGCCTGCCTCACACTCGCTACAACGCTTAGATTGATCTGTAGATAAGTATAAAGGATGTTGATGGCTTTTGTGATCAAATGGTTCCGAAACTGAACTGCACCGTACATCTAGAGTCAATCCATCGGACTCATAGCAGAAACCGGTGAACTCTTGACCACAAATACTACACCAATGTAAAAAGTAGAAGCGAAAACTTGGGACTAGTCGGAGTGGCTGGTTGTGGCACACATGACGTTTCTTTAGAGGAAGGTTGGCACATTTTTCGTGGAGAATGTAATTGCATCTACTGCAACTGTAGAACGGTTCTGAACAAATCTGGAAGATACATGCGCGACAAACAATGTTTTCAGGTAGAGTCCGGCCATGGTTGAGTCGTAAGTTATGATCATGGCTGTAATGTCGTATTGTGTTATCATCAATCACCTCGAACGGCGCAGTTTCCTCTTCTTCGGGTGTCCCTTCCAGTTCAATCATGTCCCATACATCTATTCTGGTTGCGCATCTTGAATGAACAGAGTAATCAGAACATTTTGAGCAAGAATAAGCCCCGTAGAACTCATCCACTTTCTTACGACAAACTTTGCATTTCCTCCCTCCATGTCCGAGCCGAGGAGTGTAAGAGATGCGGTGGTCGTGGCGGTTGATGTTTATGACGCGCGGTAGATCGATACATTCCCGATGGACCATGAAATTGCACTGAAGACAGAAATAAGGGCTACGGTCACCTAACGTCCCACAAGCATTGCAAGTGAAGTCTATGCATCTTGGAACAAGATGAAGTTGATGTTCATGGGTCCTTGGGCTCAAAACACCAAGCGGTGGTGGGTTTTTCATGCATGCTCTGCATATGCTGACATTACAAACACCACAGTGGTGAAGCTGGCGATGGAGTCCATCAAACTCCACACCGCAAAGAAGGCATTTCTTGTCGGCATAACCAGGGACTTCATATCTAAGTGACTTGAGTGGGTGTTGGGGGTGAGAAGTGTGGTATGCTTCAGGACTACTCTGATCGACACAACCAAGACTGATGAAAAACTCGCACTGATGACAATTGTAAAAATGTTTCCAGCTTTTATGTTGATGGCCACACCCTTTGCAATCTCTGACTGTTTCATGCTCTTCATTGGAGAGTTGCAGTGGATGCTCGTGTTGTAGGTAGGAATTTTCAGCAAGAACAACTGGGCATGGTCTCCTCGCACAGATCAAATCCAACTCGAAATCACATATTGAACAGCGATAACCAACACTGAAAAATTCTCTACAGAAACTACAATTAGAAACTCTGGTATGTAGGAGGATCAGCTCGAGAGGATGGTCCGGATGGTAAGGGTGGTTGATTTCTGGTGAGGGCTTGGCACAATCTTCATGGAACACAACATCACAACCAGGCTCATTGCAACGGTAGCCACCGTAAATGTAACTGCAACCGGGCTGTTGGGAAATGAAGATTGTATTATCTTCATCAGATGAGTAGCAGACTTTACACTTGGTGAGATCAAAGCGTGTAAATGGTACCAAAGGATGCTCGTGAAATGGTAACAATTTTTGAAGGCGCGACATTTCTTCTTCCATGCCTTTGTTAAACAAAGCTAGAAATTTTTCCATGGTGATGTTTTTGGTTACTTCCACCAAAAACCAAAGCTCTGCTCTTCTGCTCTAGTTTGAGACTTGTTTTTCTCTCTCTTTTTTTTTGGTTCTTTCAGGACTTTTCGAAATGGTTTATCCTACTGACATGTCTTGGCTCCACCGTTGCAATTATTTAATTAACTCAGACCACATATGACATATGTTGACCCCGCCACTATTGTGTCCTGCCAAAATAAAGATTTTGCTGCCAATAAGTGAGCATTCAAGTCTCTGAAACCAGAAGTTTTACTAGTGTAATTGCATCCATTAAATTTTATTGACCGTGCAGCACTTACCAATGCAGCATTTGTTATTTCATCAATCTTTTTATCCCTTGCTGCATTCAGACAATCAGACTCATTAATCAGTATCAACATTTTCTTTCACTTCACATTTCTCAATAATAAACAGTTCTACCTGTAACGCCCCCGAACCGTCCTATGGCCACTTAGGCCGTCGGACAGCCACGGGACGCCACTTGCGGGATTGCGCCGAGGTGATCCGGTCGAGGGACGGAAGCTGCAGACTTCCCGACCGGTCCTCCAAGGCACAACTCCACCTGCAGCCGAGGCTGCTTAGGCTTTGCAACCCTCGCGGCCTGGTGCGTTGTGTCAGCCCGGACAAGGCCGAGTATCATTTGCAACTTGCCATGTTTTCCTGAAAACCGTATATATATCACTTTAATAAAATAATTCATCCAAATAAATCATTAAAGCAATATATATAAAGATAGTCGGAAAATTTATATATAACCATTTATAAAAATATAGGGTTTTACAAGAAACACAAGAAAACCCTATCCGGCACCCTAACGTTCGCTCCGGCTCTAGACTCACTTAGGCTTCCCTGCAAGACCAAAAATAGAGTCATGAGTAATCTAAGATTACTCAGTGAGTCTGGGTACCCCTTTATCCTAAACAGGATTCTACTTTCCCCAACCCGACTACCCGGCAAGCAAAGAAAACAAGCAAGTTATCAAAGCAACGCAACAAAAGCTTAGCGGAAGCAATTCAAACAATAAACTTGCAAGAGAGGTTAGATCACTACGACTTAATTCGTACGATCTAAACTTGCTGCCATACGAGAAAGACGACCTAAGGAAACAAGGGACTTCTTGAACCTTAGACTCTTACCTCCCACACACCACTTACTAAGACGTCTAGCGTATGACAAGGAAACTTGAAATACCATAGACTCTATCACCACACGCAACATGTAAAGACGACTAGACATAAACAAGGGACGTTTAAATACTCTAGACTCCTTACACCTAGGGCCCTTCGATAATCTGTTCCGTTCCAACACCTCCCATGCTGAGACCACAAAGGTCACCAACATGCACCCACAAATAAGCTACATCGTCATGTAGCGTTCACGCTAGTAGCTAGCTAGCCGTGACAGTGTCCCCGCATGAGTGGTCGTCGGGAACTCACGCGTGACAACCGCTTTTGGACAGAAATATCGACTCACTACTCAAGCTAAGACTCGAGAAACGAATTCAAGAGACTAAGTTAAAATAAACACACAACATTAATTCAAGCCTTGATGAATCAAGCACCATAGCAAGAAATCAAGCAAGAATAACACAAGCTATAATCAACAAGAAGCAAGAAATATATTTCAAGCAACTTAAGATTGTTTCACATGCATGCAACCCATTTAAGCAACTTAAGCAAAATCCATGCAACAAGTTCTAATATGCATGCAATCAAATTGATTTAACCGCTTAAAACATTAAGTCCAATCTACGCATGCAAAGCCAATTTTATTCAATTTAACCCATTTCAAACCCTCAAGTCCAATTTATGCATGCGTGCTAACCTCAATCGTTTTCATGCAATAAAATTGCAAATAAACTTCACCGAGTTTTATTTATGCATGCAACCGGTCTTAAGCAAATAAAATTGCTAACCACTTCAATTCTCATCTCGCATGCAATATCTTTTGTCCAGATTTTAAGTAAGTCCAAATTACTTAAATGCATCCAACTTCATTCGCGATCTTGCATGGTGATTCCTAGCTCAAATTCGATATAATCTTTAACACGAATTTAGCATGAATCCTACCAAATCTATGCATGCAACAATTTAACTGATTCTACCGTGAATCTAGTCTACATGCAACACACTCTTACCACAGAACTCACCTTTACGCGTCGATGATGATTACCCAGACTTCACTGCACCACTCGATCAGACAATCTTTGCGTCAACAGCTTCCCGCCTCTTGACCGTTCTCGTACCACCACCAACTCTTCTTCGATCTCGCTCTCGATCACTCTTGATCTTTCTCTCGACAACTTTCTTGATTCCTCTCTTTCTTTCTCTCAAAAAGAACTTAAGTGTTTTGGAGTGTTTTTGGACTAAACACCCAAATGAAGTCGAAACCTTGTATTTATAGGCTTCAAATTCTCTTCATTCCCTTAGTGCTTCTTGACAAATGGATCTCTCCCCCCTTGCATGTCGAGCGTGCATCTCACCCCCAATGGCTGCTCGCCATTAAGCCTCAAATTCTCTTTTTATTAGTGCATGTAAACACTCTTATTAGTGCATGTTGCTTAATCCCAAATTAGAATTAGCTCTTAGCCAATAGGTTTCCACCATCTTCCCTTAATCTCCATGATTAAGTTAATCCTCCACTACTTCCCTTAATCTCCTTGAATTTTTAATTCTTCCCACTAACTCCACTTTGATTAATTTAATCTCCCACTTTTCTCAATTCTCATTGGTCGAAATTTTGAGGAAATAATAATTTTTCCACAAATACTCGATCCTTCGTCTAGCACCTTCGACGTTTATTCTTGCAATTCTCGTCTCGTTCAGACCGTTTTCTCGATCGTTCGGACACTCCGCTCGGCAACACTCGGCAATCTCTCGGGCAATTCGGACAGTACGCCTCGGCGATACATCTCGGGCAACTTCGACTACGCGTCTCGGATGTCTCGACAATTTCTCGGGTACTCGGCAACTTTCTCGGGCTCTCGACAATTTTTTCGGGTACTCGGCAACTTCCTCGAGCTCTCAACAACTTTCTCGAGTACTCGGCAACTTCCTCGAGTCTCGACAACTTTCTCGAGTACTCGGCAACTCCCTCGAGTCTCGACAACTTTCTCGAGTACTCGGCAACTTCCTGGAGCCCGACAATTTTCTCAAGTCTTCTCGACAGATTCCCTCGACGAGTTTTCTCGACCTTCTCGATGAATTTCTTCGACCAATTTTCTCGACACCCTCTCGATGAATTTTAGGGTCTCGACCGTGCGTCCGGTACTTCTGTCTTGGCTCGGCCATTCTCCGTTTCACAAATATTTCCTCGGACTTCCTTGGGTCATTCACCTTTATTTTCCTTCTTTTTCTTTCTTAGGTCTTTTCCGTCCCATTTCCTTGACCTTTTTATTTTGAAATTTCTACTCTTAGTGAGGGTCATTACACTACCTCTACAACATTTTCTTTGCATTTATTGAACATTTTATTTGCTCAGTGTTTTTTTCCAAATGATATCCCCCTTTGGCTCTCAAGGTTAGTAAATAGATCTGCCAAAAAGACTTGGAAAGCATAGCAAGAGATAAGATGTTGTTTTTATCCTAATCGCTTCATATAAATTCATGCTAAATTTTTGACATGTTACGAGATCTTTGGTCAAAGACCTACAGTAAGAGGCAAAGCCGATTGCAAAAAAAATCAGGGTTCCAAGATAAATGATAGCAAAAACCAAAACGTAAGACAAGATCTTTCATATTACTCGCACTCTATATTTTTCTTCTTTATAATGAGCACCCTCTATGGCTGTAAGATACATATCAATTCCATCATCAACCTAACCAAATAGAACAAAAGGCACATAAAAATGCTCAAAGCTATGATCAAGCTGTGGTTGCCATGAAATTATTTCTTTCATGGCAGCCATCCGACTTTCTAGTGAGAAGTCCTTTGAATTTAACGACATACTCATAACATTCATTAAAACAAATGATACAAGTGTTTATTCACTAAAAAAATGCCTTAGAAATCTCTGAAGCGAACAGAGGCAAAACATTTGAAAGAACAAACGTATACTACAACTTTGGCCTTGGAAACCTTGAGAATAGTAGAGAGCTTGCATCGAGTGTTACACTCAGTGCAAACTGGTCTACAGATAGACGTGTTGGAAACATATTCTGCTTCATATGGTATTACTGAACTTGGCCTTATATATGTGAAGTCTCCTCCAACACATGAAATATGCAATATGACCCCACAATCACTGCATGTATAAAACCATTTCTTCGGATCCACTTCTGTCTCACAAGCTTCACACCAATATTTGCCATCTACACTACTTTCACCATAAGAGAGGACTAGAGGGTGATCGTCGTACCTATGCCTTATTACCTTTCTCGGTAGAAGAGCACACTTGAAATCCAAACTGAAGTCACACTCATCACAACTAAACCGTCCTGTCCTCCCACATTCACTACAGTGCTTGGGGTACTTATCGTTAGAATAGTATAAAGGATGAGGATGGCTTTCGTGCCATAACGGTTCTGAACTTGAACCGCACCGTACATCAACAGTCATATTATTCAGTGACTTGTACCTAAAACCGTTGAACCTCTGACTACAAAGATTACATGTAAACTCTTTGCATATAGAATTTGTGTCAAGTGTGAATGGGTTGGTTGTGGAACATATGCCTCTTCTTCCGAGGAATGTTAGCACATTTTTCGTGGAGAACGAAGCCACACTGCTTGCAACTATAGAAAGGTTCGGTACCAATCTGAAAGACACATGCTTGACATAGTTTCATTTCCTCTAGAATATTCCTCCCATGTTTGTTGATCATTTGTAAGTTATGTTCGTGGCTAAAATGTTTTGGAAGGAAACTCCACACCGGCTACAAGTGGACGACCGGCCATTTAGTAGCAGCTTGAGAGGATGGTCGGGATGAGAAGGGTGGTTGATTTGTGGTAAAGACTCAGCACACTCTTTATGAAACAAAGTTTTGTGACACCCCAATTCATTGCAACAGTAGCCTTTGTAAATGTATCCAAGATACCTACACCCTACACAAGGCTTCTCGAAAAAGCGTGTAAAAGGTAACAAAGGATGTTTGCGAATTGGTACCTCTACTTTCTCCATGGTGATTTACAAAATTCAAATCAAGCCCGAGCTGCTCTGCTTCAGAGTGATGGTCTTTTTTTTTCTTTCTTTTTAAAAAGTTCTTTCGTATCTGTTTAAAGAAGAAGATGGCGTGGAGCCTTTGAAAGAAGTAATCGATTTTCTGCACATAAGGCCACCACCACCAAGAGATGAGTATGAAGATTTTTCTGTTGGGGACAAGATTAATGCATTTTACAATGACGGCTGGTGGATAGGTTTTGTCATAGAGGGTATGAAGGGTGGAACAGTTGGTATACATTTTAGGCAAACAGGAGAAAAAATGCGGTTTGGAAGGCAGGGTCTTCGTCTGCATAAAGACTGGGTTAACGGTACCTGGCAGCTACCACCACTAAAAGGAGGGCAGATAAAGAGGGAAAAGACCGTTTCATGTAGTCGGAACGTGAGACCTAAGAAAGCAATCGAGAAGCAAGAGTTCAGCATTGGAACTCCAGTAGAAGTTAGCAGTGAGGAACAAGGATTTGAAGGTTCTTGGTTTCCTGCAAAACTTGTTGAATACAGAGGAAATGACAAATGCGTTGTAGAATATGATAACCTGAAAGCTGAAGACGGGAAGGAGCCTTTGAGAGAAGAGGTTAATGTTTCAGAGATAAGGCCTCAACCAGTAGAGCAGGTCATGGTTTGTCCATTCGAGAAGAATGACAAAGTTGATGCTTTGTATAATGATGGTTGGTGGGTCGGGGTGATTAGGAAGGTTCTTGCAAAGTCATCGTACCTGGTTTACTTCGAGAACACTCAAGAGATGCTAAAATTTCATCATTCTCAACTAAGGCTACATCAGGAATGGATAAATGGCAAGTGGATAACAAATTTTAAGTCTCAGAAGGCGTAATCGGGCTGGATAAAGGTGTAATTGGCATGGATAACACATCAGGATTTTAGGATTTTGGGATCTCAAGTTTTGTATTTTGGAGGTATTTGGATCCTTAGTCTTAACCCCGTCGTTCATTGCTATTGTAGATAATTGCAGTTATGATGCTTGACTAAAAGGCAAAAACCAGACCGGTTGATATTTTTATTGATTTCCCATATGAGAAAAAAAAAAAAAAAAAAAAACCCCACACCACGTGGAATGGTTCTTTTCCCATTGAGATTCACGACATATGAGACATTCGAGACAACTAAGTATGACGATGATGTACTTTCCAGGTTTCATTCACTTTTAATATTCTCAATGTTTCCATTATCTATCTTGTTGGTGAGCGGCCAAATCCTATTGTAAGTTGTAACATAAAAGCAGAATAGGTCTAGTATGTTATATCTTCTTCAGAGAAACCTGAAACCGTTAAAGTTAAGAAATTAAGGGAAGAAATTTCTGATTCATTTTGTTCTGAAACGTCATAACATAATGGAAACAATAGAATTACAAAATGAGAAATGTTCATCTCAGCTGAAAGATGATGGGGATTTCCTTTTCATCTGAGAGAGCTTCTAGCGCATTTTGTAGGAGTGGGTCCTTGAGATCTTGCAATGTTGGCCATTCAAAGAATAATTGAGCTTTATGTCAACGTCTCTGGGATTCTTTTTGTTTTGTGCAATTGTCATGTTTCCTGTGATTGTTTCACCCTCGCATATGGTTAACACATCTTCCAGGTACAGCACTGTTTGTTTCCAGTGTGTGGCCCGAGATTTTGGTCCTGCATTGCATGTTGTGGTTGTACTGTAAGTTCCAAACAAAGAAGTCGAGTAATCAGAAAACTTTGCAGGAAATAGTGTGAACCTGTTGAGAAACCCATCTTCTTGTGGCACATGGTGAATGCTACATCAAAGTAGGCTACAAGGGCATGGATATGGTCATTTCGTTGTGCGACTAGCGTAAATGGAGCTGTGAAGGAAGCATCTCCAGAAGCCATCTTAGAGATATCCATGGTCTTTATAGTAAACCAAAAAAAACAAATGGAATTTGCATTAGCTACAAGTAAGGGAATGAGATATAACTAACTACTCTAGTACAATCTCACTTACCTTGAGCAGCTTGCTATCAGTCACGATTTGGTTTCCATCTACCGTGTCAACAAGTGGTTCCGTAATTGCTCTTCTCTTGATGCATGACATGTCAAACCCATACACGTCTTCCCAGACTGTACAGGAAACGATTAGAGGCAAATCCGATAGCAAAAACTAAGGTTTCGAAGATAAAATTTCGCAAAAAGTAAGACGATCTTTCATATTTACTCACAGTCTACTTTGTCTTCTTTATAATGAGCATCCTCTATGGCTGTAAGATACAGAGAAGCTTTATCTGGTAGAACAATTCCACCATCAACCTAACCAAAAAAAGAACCAAAAAGCACACAAAAATGCTCAAAAACTATGATGAAGCCATGGTCGTCATAACTTAAACAAGGCGAGTAAAAATGTCACTTACAAGCCATTTATTGCGAGCATACAAGACGGTGTCGAGCATATTTTCATACAACAAAAAGTAACCCATCCACTCAGAGATAATCACATCCACTTTAAGAACTGGAAGTTCGATTTCCTCAATCTTCCCTTTCAAAACAGTTATAACTGCCAAAACAACCCAACCACTTGTTTCAGCCAACTACCATCAGATTATATAAACAATTTGAATAACACTCTAAAGTCTAAACACAACATACATACCATCTGAAAGTCCATTCGCCTTAACAATCTCCTTTGCAGTGTCAGCCATTTGAGAACACTCAACCTATTTAACAAATCACTTGTCAAATCACAATGTATATCCAAATCAATCAAGAGCAAATTTTGTGATTAAAGGAGAAGATAAAAAAAAAAACATACTGCGTAAACATGAGCTGCTCCTGCTTTAGCACAGAACAAAGACAAGATTCCAGTTCCAGCTCCAACATCAAGAACGATTTTGTCCTTGATAAGAAACTTGTTCTTGTAAATAACATCTTGATAACTCTTTGTCCTCACTACATCCTTTAACATTTCCTAATAATAGCAATAACAATCACCATACAAAACTCATTGCCTAGTTTCTTCAGACCAAAGGATACAAATATCAAAAAAGCAGGAGACTTACTTCATGAATACCTGAAAAAAATCAATGAATTTGGAAAACAGAGTAAGAACTTTGCGGAGAAGAAGAGAACATCAAGGAAGCAAATAAAAACATGAACTTTGAAGGATTGTTACCAAAATGGGAGTAAGAGTCGAAGTAGTAATCGGCGCTGGTAACGTCATCAGTAACATCTGCATTGTTGTCACCTCCATCGGACATTGACACATCAGCATCTTCGAAGTGGAACTTCGTCTCCTGAGTTTGTTCAGAGCCGTTGTTCTTCGTACTAGTCATCTTTGCGGCAGAGAGAGAGAGAGAGAGAGAGAGAGAGAGAGAGAGAGAGAGAGAGAGAGGGTTTTTAGAAGTGGAAACTAACAGATTCGAAGATTTAGGGTTTTAGGATTCGAATCTATTTGTACGGTTCTGTTTCAGCCGCCGGTTCAATTTTTTTAATCGACAAGACAAACCGGTCTGGTTTATACCGATTTAGTTCGGTTATTCTAATATAAGCTGAAATTAATTTTAGAAATAGGAGCAAAAAGAAGAAGAAGAGAATTTTAGGATTGTGACGCTGTTGGTGTGAGTGGCGAGCACGGCGGAAGGTACGGCAGCTTGCTCACGATCACCGATTCATTCTTCTTTTGATTTAGGTTTTTAGGATTCATGTTAATATCTTTCTAGAAGTTCTTCTTTCTTTTTGGATTTTGGTTTCTAGGGGTTTAAAAAGTGTGTTTTCTCTGTGATTTGAGTCTCAGATCTAATTTGCAATCTCTTCACTACGTAATGCTTTGTGGGTTTTGAATTGCTTAGTTCTTCTATTATTTGAACTCGGTGGATCTGTAGTTCTGGAATTGGGGATTAGGGTTTTAGTGATTAAGCTTTGATATGTGTGAATTTTATGAAAAGTCTTGTGCTTTTGGATGACTTGATTCTGAGAAAACATTCTTTTCAATTTCCGTGTTAATTGATGAGCTAATCTATCTTCCTTAAGTTTGATTTCTGACTCTAAACTGGTAAAAAGCTAAACTGGGTTTCTGTAATTTTGAAGGACTCTGTGATTGTGAAACAACATGGCATCAAAATTGATACAACTTCAGTCAAAGGCATGTCAGGCTTCAAAGTTTGTGACCAGGCATGGGAGTTCCTACTACAAGCAATTGTTGGAGCAGAACAAGCAATTCATTCAAGAGCCTGCATCTATTGAGAAGTGCAACGAATTGTCTAAGCAATTGCTCTACACTCGTCTTGCTAGGTCATTACCTTTTCTTTCTCTCTTTTTCTCTAAGCATGTTTCCAAGGGCCATGCTCTAGCCTCTAGAGTCAGTGTTGTTGAGATTTTTTTTTTTCTCTGACTATAATATCTTTTATGTATACTTTTGAAACATTAATCTTTGCATTACTTGCGAGTAGTTAGCCTTTTTTTGCGTTATAGACTTTGATAGAACTGAAAAAGATATGCTTGAGAACTTTGGTGTTATCTTCTAGTAATTTTTGTCCTCGATGGAATTAAGCTGGTAAATCCCTGATGATTCGGTTAGTGTCTGTGTCTGTCATGTTTTTACAGTCCTGATTACACAACTCATGATCCACAGTGTGTCTTAGCTATTACTTTTGTAGGAATTTGGCTTTTGGTAATTTGCTAATACTCACTCTTGTTACGAATTACAGCATTCCAGGGCGCTACGAAACATTTAGGAAAGAAGTAGAGTACGCAAAGAACTTAATGAAGAACAGAGCGAATCTGAAGGTGGAAGATGTAGGGATCGGTGCATTGTTTGGCTTAGAATGCTTTGCTTGGTTTTGCGCGGGTGAAATCGTCGGCAGAGGATTCACTTTCACCGGCTACTACCCTTGAAATTGAGACAACAGCAATGTCGTCGGCAGAGGATTCACTTTCATAGCTTGTAACTCCCTTCCATATGATTCCTCACTGAACTATATATACTTCCTCGAATCCATTTATATTTTCAGTCTTTTCCTGAAACAGAAGTTTTGGAGCTAAGGAAAAAAAAACCCATTTTGGTAAAGCTCTTAATAAAAGAAATTGAGAAAAATGCATTTGATACAAAGATTCTTCTTTAGTTTTTTTGTAAAATTTTTACGCATCAGAGAATTTTAACTTTTTATATATCAAGTGGTTGTGAATAACCGAATAGCTTTTCAAAAATAAGAATGATTGAAAAAAGAATTACCAAAAAAAAAAAAGATAGAAAAAATGTAATTGGTGAAATAAAAACAAATATTTTACAAGAAAGTACAAAATATAAATATTTAATACATTTATTTTGAATTGACTCAAGATAATATATTAATTTAGCTCAAAATCTCAGCGACAAAATATTCAAAAAAAAAAATTAAAAAAAAAATCGAGGACCAATGAGATCTTAAGGAGACCCAATTGGAACTTTGGCTATCATAATCCGAAACCTTAGCGAAGAAGACAACGAACGATTTACCCTAAAACATCTACGAGACGACGACGGTGATTATTCGCACTTCTCTGATGCGTTTCGCGGCGGCTTTCTTCGTCACTGTCTTCGTCGTCCTCTTCGGTGTCGTTCGCAGCGAGGTTCGAATTTGGTTCTCTGTGTTTTCTCTGTGAATCTTTAGTTTCCATAATTAGACATAAAGGAATCACATTCTTGTGGAATTAGCTTAGCACATTGTCTTAATTTGAAACCCTGCCAAAAAATCTGATTTTGCTAATTTCACTTGCCTCTGCTGATTTCTGAGAGAAAACTCAACACTTTAATGTGTTTTTTGGTCTGTGTTTTATTGTTTCTTGTAATAATTTCAAATTATGAATTATTTTTGTGTTGTTGTTGAATCAAATTGTTACAGGAATGTACAAGAAGATGCATTGCACAGAATTGTGACAGTAAGATTACATTTTTTTTTCTCAAGTTTCCCTTTGGTTTTTTATGATTAGTTTTTTTAGCTTACTCAAATGTATGTTTTATATCTTTTTTTTTTCTTTTCAGCTCTCTCTATTCGATATGGGAAGTATTGTGGGATTGGACATTCTGGTTGTCCTGGTGAGGAGCCTTGTGATGATCTTGATGCTTGTTGTATGGTCCATGACAGTTGTGTTGAGTCAAAAGGTACTATATCAATCAAGAACTTCGAATCCTTTACCGCTCTGTTTTACATCCATCTGCACGAAAAGGGTTCATGTCCCAGGAATTGAGATGTAGTTTTGGTATTATCACCTTGTAAAGTTCACGTTTGCCAAAATTGGTTTTAGTTTTGTAACCCGGCAGAAGAATGATATGCCCATTAGGCCTCTGTTAATAGAGTGAGATAAACTGACATTAACATCTGTAACTACAGATTCCGTATGAATGTAACTTGGCTTGATTAGACCTTATACCTGAGAACCATCAGGCTCTGATGATCTTTAAGTGACTCTACTGCTTTAGGGATCTTAACTTCTCATCTTTTGTTTGCCTTGTTGCATTGAGTGGTCATAGCTTTAGAGATTTGAAACATATTACCATGTTTCATTCTTCTTAAGCTATATAAGTCTTGATGGAGTCAAATGCTAAATATTTGGTCTTGAATTGTCATGCTTACGCTGAAACCTTTTCGTATTTGTTTCCCATTTTTCAGGTATGACTAACATAAGCTGCCATAAGAAGTTCCAGCGATGCGTTAGCAGGCTAAGCAAAGCAATAAAACAGTCCAAAAACAAAAAGGTTGGGTTTTCCACCCAATGCCCTTATTCAGTAGTCATACCTACAGTGAATCAAGGAATGGATATTGGGATCTTATTCAGTCAGTTAGGTAATGATATGAAAGTAGAGCTCTGAGTTTTGCTGTTCTCATATATACTCTGGTCTTGGAGGCATCACATTGGTGTTGGAACTTGGAACTAAAGCTTACCTCATAATATTTTTTTACTGATTGATGATAACCTTAATTATTGCAATTGCATGTCAATGATAGATTTTAGCTTAAGTCAAACACCATTGAATGATTTAACATGTAAATCTTGGATGCATGTATGAAGCAATGGCACTACGTGAATTTATGCTATATACTAAGCAAATTTTGATCGGAAACTCTTCTTTACTCTTTTGTTACAATCAACAAAAGAAACTTTAGTTACAATTCTACTTCTCTATCAAGCGATAAAGAAGCTAAGTAGAAGCCTCATTAAGATTTTGTGTCACCGAAGACGTTGTTCCAACCTTATGCACGTTCTTCTACTTCTTTATCAAACTCCACAATCACGAGATCCTCGAATTCAGAGGGTTTCGAGTACACATAGCCGCTATTTCATCATCATAAAACATAGTCGCGAAATCTGCCAATTCATGGAGCTTCTACCACAGCTTTTCATGTCATATGTCGTCATTAATTGTGATCGGACCTAAACTCGAATTATAATAGCTAGCGTGGGTAAGAAGTAAATTAGATAGATAAAGAGAACGGGAATGAGAAAGAAAGAGCTGTAGTCAATCTTAGGCAAAGATTTTTATCATTTTCCTCTGTTCATTAGCTTAGCACAAAAGTTTTGTTTTCTTTTTTTGGGTAAGAAGCTTAGTACAAAAGTTTAGCTATTGTAATTACTAATTATATATTATTGAGTGTTCCTTCTTCATTTCACACTCTTAATAGATACAGTATATACTTTGATTGATTATCTTAAAAACTAAAACATAGATAAATTTTTACAAAAAGTCTCATTCTATATTTCCAATGTGTTGTTATGCTAAAAATTCTAATTTACCCCTAAACCCAAAGTTCATTTCATTAATTTATATTATTAACTACTTATTAAATAGGGACAAACATGTATAATTTAATTTTTTCTTAATTTGTGTGAAATGTGTCAAAATAACACTCTTTGTTAAACAGAGAGATTATTATTTAATAAATAAAACTAATTAGATTAACAAACAAAAACTTAATTAAAGGCACTCTTGATGGTCTTTAGAAGTTGGAGTTGGTGAAGAATATGATCCTAAACCCTGGCCTCCCCTAGAAGAAATGGGTCTTGCATTCTTCTGTGTAGAGATGTTTGACGTCTATGTTGACCAAGTTTTTGATTGGTATCAACAACTTCCAAGTTTCATAAATAGCTGCTTTTTCCAAAGCCTTCATCAGGGAAGTGACCGAAACCCATCTGGGTTGTTGTATGTCATCCTAAATGCTCCAAGTTCAGAATTTCGCCGCCCCACTGTGCGTATGTTGCGTGATCAGTCAATGTTTGTAATATCTCTGATGGCCAATATCCTACTATTGTCATTATAATTTGATGACTCCACCAAATAAACTATATGTTTTTAGAGAGATCATAGACTGTTTATATAACACATTGTTTTGTGTCTTCCCTACTCGTGTTTCTTCTTTAACCTAACTAAGAAAAAGAAACTCATAATCTAAAAAGGGTTATAGTTGTACATAAAAACATAAATATAAAATTACTTTTTTTTATCATTTTCTAAAAAAATTCTTAATTTTTTCTTATGTTTTGCTTAAATTTTGCTCATAATTTTTTAAATTACAATATATTTTATTTCAAATTAGATAATCATATCATAATCTTCATAGTATATTATAGCACACTTAACAAAACATCTCGTGGTCCTACACAAACAACCCACAACAAAATTATGTTTTAATACTATGTTTAGCATTTTGGTAGCTCACATATTATTGGTCTTAAAACTATCAAAAATAGTTACATAGTTATAAGATATAATATAATTCTTTTTGTAAGAAAACATCATACCTATGGCTGCTAAAACATTGTTGTCACATAACTAAATTGTCAATATTATTACAAGAAAAATTAAGGTGACTAGAACCAACAAAACATAGATAAAGTTCAAACTTATAGCGTAAAACATAGATAAATGAATCCAAACATAAAATTATTACATCTATATATACATTTTTTAAATACATTTTGGGTTCTACCCTTTTTATTTGTACTTATTTAAAAACTTATTTACAATTTTAATCCCTAACAAATTTCCAAAAATAGTATTACTTCAGATTTTTGTTTCCTAAATATTTTACATTCCATTTCAACTAAAAAAAACTTACAAAAATCAATATGAAAACAGAAACTATGATATATTTAACCACACCTTCTATTGTGTTTTGAATATAAAATTTTGTGGTTAAATATATCATAGTTTAACATTTATGGTTTAACAAAATGGGAATCAAATTGTTGTTTTCTCACCGGATGTGATTGCTCGAGGCGGGTTCTCTGGTATATTTCCAGATTCCAGTATTCAAACATATCAGTTGGTGAATTTAACAACTTCCATTTTGTTGATTCCCATTTTGTTAAACAATGATATATTATATATGTTGAACAATTTAAAAGAAAACAACAATTTGATTCCCATTTTGTTTTCCAAAAACCTGTGAGCTCTGATTTTTAACGTAAGAAGAACTTCGACTCACATTTATTTAAATATTATAATTAATATGTATAAACTTAATAAAATTTTAAAATATTACGAATATGTAAAATTAAAAAAGTTTAGAATACTATATAATATGGTTATATAGTAGATGAGTTAAAAAGAGAACATGTTGGAATTAATAAAATATCATTAAATTTGTGCTAACGCGGGTTAAATCCTTATTTTATTATTTGTCCACTACTAATATTAGAATATTTGACATATAAAATTAAGTTGATTTAACTAAGATTGTGTAAAATAATTAAATCATTAGGAAAATATGACTTAATCACAGCGTATAAATTACTTATTATGTATTTAGATCCCCTATTTTTTGTTTTAATAATTAAAAATCAAAATAGAATCTCAAACACTAAACATAACAAACTAAATATAACAAACAAATGGTAATGACGTGTATTGCAAGTTAAAAAGTTAATATAAAAAAATAGAGTTATTCCTCTATTTACAAAACATCAAATATTTAACCAATAAAATATAAAATATAAATTATAAGAAAATTAATATAAACATAAAATATAAAAAACAAATTATATGCATGCGATGTAGCACAGATTAAAATCTAGTATTATACAATATTTCTAATCTATATGAAACTTCTATCAATATCTTTAAAGTTCTGTAATAATTATTTTTTGTTTTTAAACTATTTAATTTATTTTATGAACTTTGGTTATATATAAGTGGATGGATATTGATAAGATAAAGAACCCAAATTAAAACAATATTCAAAATCATCCAAATAGTATTAGGGGTTGGACTTGGATAATGTATAATTCCAAGAAACGATATAACAAAAGATATAGATCATATAAATCCCCTTTATAATAAAACGGAAGTACACAACATTATTTTGGTAGACTTTATAATTTTAATAAATGGTTACAAATAGGTTATACATAGATTATAAATTAATCCATATATTAATTGTAACAAATAAAATCTTAATTGTAACAGAAAATCTTAAACAAGTTATTCCAAATTGATAGTTCATGGATATTCCAAACTTTATTTTCGGAAGATCACATATATGGTTCCAAATATCTAGAATCACAATATTACCAATTTATTTTTCACGATTTTATTCATAAACCACATCAATAAAAAAGTTATTAAAGGGATAAAAATATATTCTCAATCATAAAAAAGAATCAAATCTCGCTAATTTAACAAGATTAATGTGATCTTCGGGATCGTATTCAGAAATTAAAAATTAAACCTTAATGCTAGATTAGGACCGTGCTAGAGCACGGGTTGAAATCCCTTTTATTTATATTAAAATTTTAGAATAAAATATAATTTATATAATTGATTTTAAAAGTTTTTAAGGTCCTAATCTAGCATTAATCGTGATCTTCGGAATCATATATTAATATAAATAAAAAGAATTTCAACCTGTGTCCTAATCTAAACTAAATTAAAATGTATACATGGTTATATTTATTTAATTTAAAATCAAAATAGATTCTTAATACATCAATGTCCTTTGACCAAAAAAAAAAACATGTTAATGTCCAAAGGAAACATAAAAATTCAAACGGAAAGTTTGAAAGTAAATAATCTTATGCACTTTCCAATAAATCAAATATATGTAGTTCCTACCAAAAAATAAATCATATAGTATATAGAAAGAATATTAAAGTCAGTCCACGGTATGTATCTATTTCGTGGAACGTGCACCGCTACACAGAGGATCCTTCCTTTAACATATATAGTAATGGTTTCGCGCAGACTCCAACCTAATTAATTTTAATATTTTAATTTCTTTCTTCATCTTCTTCTTCTTCTTCTTCTTCTTCTTCCTCTATATATCAAATCTTTTTACGTTTCTTCTTTGGTTATAGGTCCCCGCGAATAATTCCATTCTTTTCAGATCATAGATTAGATTTGCGTCTCACCCAATTTCACAAGCCAATAAACCCTAATAATTTAGTGATCTACCTGATTCGATCAAAGTTCCGATTTTTTTTTCTTCTTCTGCTAAAATATAGTTTTCCATGAAGAAGGTTCTTAATCGAGGTTTTAAGCCTGCTAAATGGTAAAACTCGATTATGGGTCTCTTTATTATTCTTTCTATCTCCTGTGTTGTTTCAGATTATGTTACAACAACACATGTTTAGATTCTATTTATGACCGAACCTTTTTGGTTTCAGATCATCGGTTGTTTTTTTTGGTTTTGATTTATATATTTTGTTGGGTTCTTGTGTGTATGTGTGTTGATTTATTGTTTTGATGCAATGCAGCAAGACAGCTATGCAGATGGCGAATTCACGGCTCAAGATACTCAAGAACAAAAAAGAGATTCAGATTAAACAGCTTAGGAGAGAATTAGCTCAATTGCTCGAGTCTGGACATACCCCTACTGCTCGAATTCGGGTAAACCAATCTTCAAAATTTGGGAATGTGGCAACTTTTTTTAAGTATTATAGAATTTTGAGTTTCACTTGTTTGTTTGTTGATGGAAATTGGGAATGTGGTTTATGTTTTTAATTCTATCAGGTGGAACATGTGGTTAGGGAAGAGAAGACAATGGCTGCTTATGAGCTCATTGCCATATATTGTGAACTTCTTGTTGTTCGTTTGGGTGTTATCGAGTCTCAAAAGTAAGAAAGATTTGAGCTTTGACAACTCTTCATTCATTGATGTTGTGTTTGTTTTTTTCTCAATGTTTAATGTATTGATCGTTTGTGATATTGTACTTCAGGAACTGCCCCATTGATTTGAAAGAAGCTGTATCGAGTGTCTTATTTGCTTCCCAGAGGTTATTATCAGATGTCCCTGAGCTCTCAGAAATCGTTAAGCAATTCACTACCAAGTACGGGAAGGATTTTGCTACGTCTGCTATTGAGTTGCGTCCAGATTCTGGTGTGAGTCGCCTGGTAAGTGTCTGCGTCTTCTTTAATCTTTGATGGTGGTTTTGTATCTATGAACCTTTCTTGATTGTGATTGCTATCTTTCTAGTTGGTGGAAAGATTGTCTGCCAAAGCCCCCGATGGTCCAACTAAGGTCAAAATTTTGATGGCAATCGCTGAGGAGCATAATGTCGTCTGGGAGGCACAATCTTTTGTTGAACCAGATCCAAAAGATGCGCTGTTGGTACGTGTAGTCACATTTCAGTGTAAAGGCATCAGTTTTTATATCTACTTGCTAGTGTTAACCGTAACGTTTACTTTGCTTTTCTTTTAGAGTGGAGCAAGCTCGTTTCAGCCAGCGAGTAGCATGAACATGGATTCATCTATAAAATCAAACAAGGAACAGCCTCCAAACGTTCAAGCTCCAGCTACTGTCAATGCTCAACAGGGATCAACTCAAAGACATCATTCCCCAGAGAACTCGTATGCAAATGGTGGAAGATCTTCAAGCCAAAGCAATAATGTTACTTCTGGGAAGGCTGATGACTACTATCATCCAGATCCAAGACCTTCTCGTAAGCGTTGTGTCTTTTCTGCTGTTTCTGTATTTGTTTTTTGATCGAATCATTTAACGGAGTTGTTTTTTTTGTTTGACAGGTTCTAGGACTGATGAAGGAGAGTGTAGAAACCCAAATCATGGCTATGAAAATTCATCTTCAAGAGGTAATCATAGGTGGGAAACAGAATTTGTTGATTCTACAGATGCTGCACGTGCCGCTGCTGAAGCTGCTGAGAGAGCAAGTTTCGCTGCAAGAGCAGCTGCTAAACTCTCGAGCAAAGAAAGGATGACGAGGCAGGATACATCGGAGTCGCATATATCCTCTGCATCTGTAAATCTTAGAAACGAGCCGTCACATGGACGTAACAGATCGAATGTACAAAGTGAAAGCTTTCCTGAAGAACAACATTTCTCCCTAAGACGAAATAATAGGATGCAGTATGAAAATATGGACAGAACCCGGCAAGATAGATATGATAGGGCAAAGGAATCTGATGTTCCTCTTGTACATCAGCCATCAGATAGACATCCCCTGGAGATTTCGAGAAATAACGGTTCCTTCGGTGAAAAAAGTAGAGAGAAGCAGCCAAGCAAGGATGAGACGGATTTGAATTCTGGTCACCCTGAAGATGTTTACCTCATGAAGCAGTCAAGCCGGACTTCATCGCATTCACACTCGAGCAATTATTCTGATGAGAATGTCAATGGCTCAGATTATATAAAGTCACCGAGCATTGTGGAGGAAAACATTTTTGCCACTTATGATGATCACCGATCTCAAAGCAACTTTAAAGATACAGACACCCATTATCATGGACATGATGATGATGCAGCTGCGGATACTTATGATGACTATAGTTCATTTTTTGATAAACCTAAATTCGACGCTGAAGATAATCATTATCAAGATGAAATTGATCATGGTGTGGGGTTCTCATTGCTTGGCAGCAAAACATCTGCGTCAGCAGCTTCTTGGAGCTTCAAAGGAGACCATAGTAAGTCTCATGAAGAACACAGCTCACAAGTTTACCAAGAGAACACAAGTTCCCCATTATTTGATGATGTCTCTGCAAGTCCTCCGGCTGCTTACCATGAGCCTGATCCACATACCAGGTTTGACGATTATGGTCCAGATTCAGAAAGCGACAGTGATCAGCCAAAACATAGAGGCAAAGTTTCTGGAGATGTGCATGAGAAGAAGGGGAATCTGACGTCTGATCGATCTCAGGAATTTAAAGTCTCTGATTCTGCTGGACACGAATTTTTCCCTTTAGACACAGAAGAACACAAAGATAATTCGAGGACACGAGAAGAATCAGATTCAGAGTCAGAACCTCAGCTTGGTCTGAGGCTTGGAGCTTTGGCCGGTGGATTTAGGAACAAAAAGACACTCCCACCTTATAGAATTAGTCCGGCATTGTCCAACTCTGAAAAGGAGTATATCCAAACCGATGATTCTGGTCAGTCTAGCAGAAAAGATCATTACAGTAAGAAAGAAAGTAACACCGAGATGAGACCAAGTTTTCTGCCTCCTCATCCATCTTCTAGTGATGAAGACGACTCAGACATGCAACTTCCAGGAAGAACAGAAACAAAATCTGATTCCTTATTTAGTCATTCCCGTGCCGATCAGGATGACTTGGAGGAAGAAAAACTCCCAACTCGATCTTCTTCAAGAAGTCAAGAGAGGACTCATAAGCCATCAACGGGAATGAGAGATTACAAGAGAACGAACTTCAAGATGCCAGTTTCAGCATCCTCTGAAGACGACGAAGACATGGAAAGAGAGGCTGCACGCATCAATGTCAAGCCAAATAAACCAACCGGGTTCTCTCTAAGGACAAATGGCCAAGCAAAAGCTCATGAGAAACATTCGTTCCCTGTGACAACGAAGAAAACTGACAAAGAGCCTCATGATCAGCCATCTCCAAGGCACCAGACAGTAACTTCAAGCCCTGTTCCACAAACTGTAAAATCACCGGATCCAGAAACCCCATCAAGGGAGAGAGCTAGTCACGTTCATCCCAACCTCCCAGAATATGACGATATCTTTGCAAGGCTCGGGGCCCTTCGTGCTTCTAATCGACGCTAAATCTACCCATCTTGTCCATCTGTTCATATATATATATATATATATATATTCTTTGCCACTGAGATCAGTCCCCACTCATTCTTTACTCATGACTGAATTTGATATTCTTACACATTGACATTATACAGATTGAAGCAGTGATATGATTCTGCTATGTCTTGATTGGTTTCTTTGTCTGTTTTATTTTTCGTGTGTATAGACGGAATAGGAAATAACTATTTGTGAAGGAAGAAAATGATTTTACAATAACATTTCAGAAATGTTGTCACAATAGAAATAAAAATTTGTCCAAATTGCAGTGCAAGAAACAAACAAACAATGTGAACAAAGCCAGGCAAATGTCTCATGTTCACACAGGATTTCGACATGTCAAAGTCCCTTCATTAGAGTTTGTTTCCGTATTCGATATCGGCGATTCAATGAAAGAAGCCAAGAACCTGACCACCCACATTCCGTTTAATAGCCTCTTCATGGTCCAAAATGCCATCAGGAGTTGTAATCACAACATAACCCCACTGCATATATAACAAATTAGAGAAGAAGGTTCAAGTTACTGCTACTATATTTTATTAGTTGCATATTCGAAAGTAGTATAAAACCGGACCTGGCGTGTTGGAAGTGTGCGTTCTGTGTATTGCCCAATCTCGTTTGCCTTGACGTCCTGCCTGTAAGTGAGAGCTTTGCAATCATTAACCCTTCCTTGTAGATCAACAGTTATTCTTCCAACTCTGTGTGGATCATGAACTTGAAAGTTCTTTATGTACCCTATACATAAAACATACATTTTGTAAACTAAGAGACAATTACCCGATTCTGTAAACGCAGTTTGAGCATATCAATGCTACTTAACTATCAACTTTTAAGAGAACTACTTAAAATTCTTGACTAAAATACTCAAAACAGACACAAGCGCAAATTAAACTATGAGACTTGGAAAAGGATATATGCCTTTCTTCAACCATAGATCAAGATGTGAAGTATCCATAAGAGTAAAAGAGAAAACTTTGCAATCCTCTTGCAATCAACCAAGAACAAAACTTTATCTTTGGACAATGCCTGCTTGAGCTATACGTGTTAGGATCAGATTAAGGACTACCAATAGAGATCAGAGACTATAATATTAATCACAGGACTAAATAGATACTTTACCACAAAGTGACTGAAACCAATGTCGATGGAAACTGATAAATCTAAACAAGTATATGGACGAACAGGGAGATGAAACTGAAACCCAATTGGACCAGAACAAAGCACAAGTAAAAAACAAAAAATGTAACCTTTCTCCTTCATGATTTTAAGAAACGAAGACATTACAGTAGAGACAGGCTTCAACTCCACCGAAGCTTTCCCTCGCTTCTCCGCATTCACAATCGTTCTCAACGCATCGTTCAGTATTCTCCTCCCCATTGTTACAAATTCGACTATCGAATGATCGATCTAACCTCAGTAGAGCAAATGGGTTTTAGTTTTCAACGTTTCTCAAACTAGTAGTGGCATTTATCGATATTCCTATTAACTTTAGGGGTATTTTAGTCTTTACACAAATAATACACAAGCTAGGGTTTTATCATTTTCTGAGGTCATATATAAATATAGCTCCATCGTCTTCTAACAAAAGCTCCGGCGCCACCATTAAAAAACCAAGTCTCTCTATCTCTCTCAGCGAAATCGCACGGTGAGCTTAATAGATCCTTTCTCAGTTGTTGTCGTTTCTATCAGTCAGATCTATTACGGCCGTGCTCCTTTAGTGATTCGATCTGTTCATCTTATCTGTATTATAGATTGATTAATTAGTAGTATCCTTGCTTGGTTGATTTGGTAGGGTTTAGAAATGGCGACAGTTCCAGGACAATTGATCTGGGAGATCGTGAAGAAGAACAACTGTTTCTTGGTGAAACAGTTCGGTAGAGGAAACTCCAAGGTTCAATTCAGCAAGGAGACTAACAATCTCGCCAACGTTCACTCCTACAAGCACTCTGGTATATCCTTTTTACACTTGTAAACATAGTGATGCCTTTACATTATGCTCTGGTTGATTGTTTCAGTCTATTGGATTGGGAATTAAAAGTATGCCGTTTGAGATTGGCATATGCACTATGTAGAAGATGTATGCGTCTGGATTCTCAAATATAAGATTATGTTACTGTAATGTATGGTTTGGAGACTTGCGAAATGCGATTTGTTTCATAGAATGTAGTCATTTTAGAATCTGTTGATTGAGAATCTTGTTACATAAACTAAATGTGTTGTTTGAAATTGAAGTCTGTCTAGCTATTTAATGTTTTGTAATAGATTTGTGACTGGATTCTTGAATACAAGATTGAAATTGTCTGAGATGAATCTTTTCAATGTGGGATTCAGGTCTTGCAAACAAGAAGACTGTGACCATCCAGGCCGCTGGCAAGGATCAAGCTGTTGTGCTCGCCACCACCAAGACCAAGAAGCAGAACAAGCCTAAGCTCTCTGTCAACAAGTCTGTCCTGAAGAAGGAATTCCCCAGGATGTCCAAGGCTGTTGCTAACCAGGTATTATTCAATTTTTTACCACTGTTGATATTTGTTTCTAAGTTTATGGTGTGCTTATGGTTACAGCTCTGAGATCTAGAATATGTTTGTGTTCTTTACTCAACTTGTGAGTGGAGAGTTAATGTGTAATTTGCATGTTGAATAGATATTAGGATATTTTTTTCTAAGCAAACATTATAAGCTAGACAGTGTAGAAGCCTTAGAAGGCCTTGTGCTTTGATGGTGATCTAAACAAATCTGTTGTCTGAAATGAATTATATAGGTGGTGGACAACTACTACAGGCCAGACTTGAAGAAAGCAGCTCTTGCTAGACTCAGTGTCATCAGCAAAGGCCTTAGGGTTGCTAAGTCCGGTGCCAAGCAAAGAAACAGACAAGCTTAAGCTTAAGTTTTTTTTTTTCCCAAAACATGTTTTTTTGAAGTAAGAGATTTTTGCTGAACAGGTTTATCTAAGTTATTTTGTTGAAGTTGAACCATAACGCTATGCACCTCCTTTTCAGTATCCCTTTTCAAAAGGAGTTAGATGTTTTCCGTATTATGCTCATGTTTCTTTTGTTCCTGTGTTCCATTTTATTAGATCTTTTTTATCGAATCAAGAGTTTGCTTAAGTCTCAATTCTAGGTTTTATAATAAATCGAATGATCTGAGTCTTTGCTGATCTGAAATGATATGATCTGAATAATCAAATCTTAAGATACATACAAATTATTCATTGATGAAGTTGTAAAGCCAATAAGTTATTAAGAAACCTATACTATATGGACACATAAACTGAAATCTCAAATGCACAAACCCTAATGATTCGAGTTGCATCAATATGTGATTAGTAGTATATTTTTGATTTTAGATGCTGACTTTTTTCCCTTTAGATCTCATCAAGAAATGCAAATTTAATTATAAGTTGAAATAAAAGGCCTATCTTAGCATATATCTCGTACTTTAAGAGTCCCTTAGGCCCATAATCGGCCCAAATTTATATCATACGGAAACTTTATATTAGGGTTTTCTTTAACAGAGGTTAATTTCGTCTCTCGCTCGATCTGGTGCCGTCTCCAACTCCATTTCTTTTGAAGTGTGAGAGAAAGAAAGACAGAGGCAGAGATCGAAGAAATGGAGAAAGGTAAGGGAAGAAAGGAGGAGGTCGTTACGAGGGAGTATACTATCAATCTCCACAGGCGTCTCCATAGCTGGTAAATCCCCAAGCTTCCATACTTGTGTGTTTCTACTTTTCAATCTCTCGTTTCCGGATTTCTTGAGTTCGTTCTGGGTTTAGTTGATAATGATTAGACTCAAGTTGCAATTCTTAGTTAGGGATGTGTGAAGACTCAAGAGCTTGGATTAAACAATGCTTTCGCTCTCTGTTTATTTACACAATGCTAATGAATGTTTCATTTTTTTATCTACGGATTTGATTTTGTACAACTCCATTGAATATACTTGTGAATCATTTGATCACCTTGGATTCAGAATGTTTCGAATCCTTGTAGAAGAAGAAGATTAGGCTTTAGATGAGAGTAATGTTTTAGTTGTGTTCCTTTGATTTTGTGTAACTGTTTGCTTGTTGCTTGTCACTATTGATCTTGTGGTTTTAGTAATGCTAAATACTCAGTGTGGTTTTTGATCATTTGAAATAAATGTAACAGCACATTCAAGAAGAAGGCACCCAATGCCATTAAAGAGATCAGGAAGTTTGCATTGAAAGCAATGGGAACAAAGGACGTTAGAGTCGATGTTAAACTCAACAAGCAGATATGGAGCAAAGGTATCCGAGGCCCCCCGAGGAGAATCAGAATCCGTGTTGCCCGTAAGAGAAACGACGATGAAGATGCCAAGGAAGAGTTCTTCTCTCTCGTCACTGTCGCTGAGGTTCCAGCTGAAGGACTATCTGGTTTGGGCACTAAGGTCATCGAGGAAGACGAGTGAAGAAGATTTGTGAATGTAATCACGCAACCCTTAATATTGTTAGAATGAAAGACGGAAAGAGAGAGACTTTTTGCTTGTTTTGATCACTTACCCTTTTTGGTAATATTGTTTCTTATCTTTCAAGTTACAGATTTTGTGCTGATACAAGTTTGATCTTCTTTTTTTTGTGTGACTTTGTTTACTTAGTAATCAAATTTTTTAGGGGACCGGTTTACCATCTGATTACTTCGTAATCAAAATCGTAATATTAAGCGACAAATCCATATCAATCAAAGTGTAGTACACATTCTGAAGGAAGAATATAAATAACTAGTGTTAAGCCGGACAAAACTTTAATAAAATTTATAGATATGGATCACTTGCTTTTTTTTTTTTTTGAATAAAGCGAAAATCAAGATGTAGTTAATCATATAATGTATAATGCGTTCAGCTTCATCTAATCGGATGAAACCACGAATGTTATTTAAATAAGAATCGAATGATTTAGTTAAAGCAAAACCAACGGAGAAATATAGTAATAGTTTGTTTGGTTTTTAGTTTGTAAACACAATCTTATAAGACAAGCCATGATGCTGGCACGATGGCTAGTCTGTTAGTAGCAGTGAGCAATACAACTCCTGAAAACGTTAAATATGTTGAAGATATGTTTTTCAAAATGGGGAAAAAGAGTTTGGTTTCGTGGAATGTGATGATCGGTGTGTATATGAAAAACGCGATGCCTGTTGAAGCCGTGGAGTTGTATTCCCGGCCGAATGGAGGCTGATGTGTTCGAACCTGATGCATTTTCAATCACAAGTGTTCTACCTGCTTGTGGAGATACATCTGCTCTGTCGTCTTTTGGTAAATATCCATGAATACATTGAGAGGAAGAAACTGATACCGAATCTGTTGTTAGAGAACGCACTGATCGATATGTATGCGAAATGCGGTTGTTTGGACAGAGCGAGAGATGTGTTTGAGAACATGAAGTCACGTGATGTTGTGTCTTGGACAGCTATGATTTCAGCTTATGGAATCAGCGGAAGAGGCTGTAACGCAGTGGCATTGTTTTCGAAAATGCAAGATTCGGGTCTCGTCCCTGATTCAATTGCGTTTGTCACAACTCTCCCTGCTTGTAGCCACGCAGGATTACTATTTGATTTTATTATCATAACCCGTACTACGTACGGGACAAAGAGATTAAATTATTATTTTCAAATTTATGTCAGGAAAAATAAATGTTTTGTAATTCTTTTTTTTTCATTTTTCTTTTTTTTGAATTGAATGTAAAATTAATTCAAACCAAAAAAGACTGTTTTACAAGGACTGTTACCATTTTTTGAGTTTTTTTTTGAGTTTGCTTAAACAAGACCAAAAAAGAGTAGACAAGATTTACATCAGAGATTATTCAAGTAGGGCGAGTGGCAAACCATAAGGTCAGCCCATCGTCATAAGAGTAGTTTCCCCGATTACGGATTGAAGTGAACCGGTTGCGAACTGTCTTGTCAATGAGTTTGACCAGACGAGAAGAAGGTAGGGGAGTTGCTCCATGTCTTCGCTTGTTGCGTTCATGCCAGAAATGATAGACAGTGGTTTGGTAACTATAACGAATAGTGAAGAGACGGATCCTATCCATGTTGGTATTGCTGAGTGTAGCCTGAAGTGTGTTCCAATCAACTGTGAAAAGGTTCCCAAGGAGTCGAGTCGCAAGTGGTGCCCAGACGGCTGCAGCATACGGACATGAGAAGAAGAGGTGATCACGGGTTTCCATAGAGCCACAGAAAACACAATCTGTTCGTTGATTGGTATTCCATCGTTGCATACGGTCACCCGTAGAAAGTCGATTCTTAACAGCCAGCCAGGATACAAACGCATACTTGGGGGTTGCATACGTAAACCAGACACTTTTAGACCAAGGTTCCGCCAGCTGAGATTCACGAAGCAGAGTAATGGTCTCATGAGTTACGAAGTTCTCGCGATAGGTATTGTGTTGACCCTTCCACATGGAGATATCCTCAGCTGCAGTGAGAGTGAGAGCCGCTAGTTCAGTTTCAATGGTATTGAGAAGGGCACAACGATGCTGTCACCTACGGTGGTCCTCTTTGGCCGTTGCCACGGTTGCAGTCAAAGGAATGCCGAGTTCAATATGTCGGTTACTGCCAGTGATCTCTTGGAGACAACCCAAGCTACTCCAACTGTCATACCAAAACGATGCTGATGTCCCATTATTAACCTGCACTCTGTAGAGCTGCTTCACAAGTGATCTATACTTTAAAAGTTTTCTCCACATCCATGATCCCATACTAGTAGTAGATTTGAGTTCCCAAAAGGATCTGTTTTTGAGTAGAGTGACAGAGATCCACCTGTTCCAGAGAGAATCCCGTCCAGACAGTATTCGCCATATGAGTTTAAGACAGCTAACCTTATTGGCAAGACGGAGAGATTGGATTCCCAAACCCCCCTCTGCTTTTGGTCGACAGACTTCTTTCCAAGAGACCTTTGCCTTCTTGCCACTCAGCTCAGGACCAGACCAGAGGAAAGCAGAGCATAATTTGTCTATCTCCGTTATACACCAACTAGGGAGACGATATGCAGAGATCCAAAAGTTGAGTGTACCAGAAATTACAGAAGTAAGAAGCTGCAGACGACCTGCATAAGAGAGAGGACGTGCACTCCATGATGTCAGACGTGCTCGGACTTTTTCTAATAGAGGAAGACAATCAGCGGATGACATTTGCTTTGTGAGCAGAGGCAAACCGAGGTAGCGAACTGGAAGCTGGACATGAGCAAAGGGGAACTGGTGGAGAATGTCTAAACGGCATGTATCAGAGACGCCAGCCATGTATATAGTGGATTTTTCAATACTGATCCTCAGGCCAGAGATTGCAGCAAACCGATCAAATATTTCTAGGATACCTTCAACAGACCGTTTTTGTCCATCCACAAAGACCATCAGGTCGTCAGCAAAACACAAATGAGTCAATTGGATAGGTTGACATTTGGGATGGTAGCCAATGCGCTTCTCAGCCGCGGCTTTATCAAGGAGCTTTGACAACACATTCATGCAAATGACAAATAGATAAGGAGACAATGAACACCCCTGTCTGAGTCCCCGTGTGCTTTGAAAAAACCCCGCGAGTTCCCCATTTACCTGAACAGAAAATGAGGCAGTGGAGATACATAACCGGATCCAATGAATAAACCTTGCAGGCAACTCCAGCGCTTCAAGGATGTTTAACAAGAAGTCCCATTGCACTGAATCAAAGGCTTTTGAAATGTCGATTTGCATTGCACATCGTGGAGAGATCGTGTCTTTGTGATAGTCTTTAACAACTTCTGAGGCAAGCAAAACATTCTCCAGTAACAACCGGTCTTTAACAAACGCAGACTGATTCGTAGTAATTAACTTAGGCAGAAGCACCTTTAGCCGGTTGGCTAGAATTTTCGAGATAACCTTATACAAAACATTGCAACAGGATATAGGCCTATAATCCTTCATGGCACTTGCTGATTCTGTTTTCGGGATTAAAGCCAATATTGTGGCGTTTAGTCCCTTCGGCAGAAACCCCTTTTCAAAAAAGGATTGGATAGCAACAGTGAAGTCATTACCAATTATTGGCCAAGCAGACTTGTAGAACTCAATGGTGTAACCGTCAGGTCCTGGAGCTTTGTTTGATGACATTGAAAAGAGAACCGCTTTAATCTCTGAAGGTGTCACCCCCTTTATTAGCAATTCCTGATCAGTAACAGAGCACTTAAAGGACAATAAGCGCTGCAAACTGTCTACAGACATTCCACAGTAATCCGCCGGAGAATGTGTGAGAAATTCTTGAAAGAACCTCACAGCCTCCTCCTTAATATCTTCTGGCTGCTGGAGCACAACACCATGTTGATTTGTAACTTCCCGGATAGTGTTCTGCATTTTCCGTTGCTCTGCAGAGCGATAGAAATAAGCATTGTTTTGATCACCCACATTCAACCAGTGAAGCTTTGATTTTTGTTTCAAATAGCCTTCCTCCAGCGTTGATAAGAAATCCCATCGCTGGAAGGCCTGTGTTTCGGCTTCCATGCTTTGAGACGTGGGATTGGCTAAAGTGGCGTCCTATCTACGACAGAGTTCCTCATGAGCATCCCGCGTTCGACAAGTAATATCAGCTAGAGCTTCTTTCCCGAGGAGACGCAACACTGGCTTCAAACTCTTGAGTTTCTTGGACAGGCGGAATAGCGCAGAGGTAGAGACAAACAACGGTGCGGAAGTTTGCCAAAACTCCTGCACTTGCGTCGGGAACTGTGGTAACGATGTTAGAACGTTTGAGAACTTAAAGGGTCGCCGTTTCTTTAATGGTTCAGCGCCTAAGCAGACTCGACCTCGAGAATGATCTGAGCAACCTCCCGAATCAAACACACAATAAGAGTGTGGATATATCTGCGTCCAAGCTTGATTTACTAATCCCCGATCCAGTTTTTTACAAATTAAATCACCATCTCTCTTGTTACACCATGTGAACTGCGATCCATGGTGTTTGAGATCAATCAGGGAGCAATACCGAACAGCCTCCTGGAAATCCCTTATACCGTTACGTACCACTGGAGTGTCCTCAAATCGGGAATGCTCCACCCCATCAAGCGTTTCATTAAAATCACCACTAATCAGCCATGGCTTATTACAAAACAAGGGAGAATCATGATGAGCTCTCATATCATCCCAGAGCTCCTTCCTACCCTCAGCCGTGTTATATGCGTAAACAAAAGAGCATAAGAATTCCTCTGTCTCACCCGCAAGAAGCACCCAAAAGGAAATCATCTGACTGCTTTTAAATACCGGAGTTAGTCGTGTTGTTGGACTCCAAAGGATCCATATACGCCCCAGCCGGTGATGTTCATAATTTGACATAAAAGACCAATGTGGAAAAACAAAAACTTTATTTACAAGTGCTTGGGCGTTATTTTCCTTGACTCGCGTCTCCAATAAGCACCCAAACTGCATAGACTGACTCTGTGCCCAACTGCGAATGATCGAGTGTTTTGAAACTGTATTAAACCCACGAACATTCCAGAAGAACCCTAACATTAAGGTTTTTTCTTCAAGTTCTTTTTCTTCCAGGTCGGAACCTGGACATCTTTAGTGGTTTGAGGATCTGTGAGAAACTTGTGGGCCGATTTAGAACCACGAGGAAGAGAAGGACGAACACTACTTTCCTCATTTACAGTTCCTTTCACTAGTTGCTCTGTTTTCTCTGTCCGTGTTGTTTTCTCTGTAAGAGCAGTGGAGTCAGAGTTTGGTAATTCTCCTTCCTCCATCCCATCTGAGGGATCCGCCAGTTTCTCTGTGTCCTCTTTATCTCCCAACTCACCCTCAACATCCAAGACTGCGAATCTCGAAGGAGAGACCGTAATGCTATTAGTGGCCTGAGACTTCTGCTCCGGACGGTTACCCTTAGAAGGGGAGACTGAGCACCATTCACCCTCCGGACCGACTGAACCTTCCACACCTACTGGATTGGTTTCTTGAGCAGTATGAACCAAAACAACTCCCTGGCTTGGGGATGCAGAGGCACTGAAACTGTATTCACGTGGCTGATCTCCGTGCTCGAGACCCGATTTTGAGTGTCGACAAAAGATGTATCAACCACTGGAATTGAGGATTCTGTAGCTTTCACTTGAACTTCATCAGGTTGTGGATTTGCTGCCTTACAAACCTCCTTTAGGTGACCCCAGTTGGAGCAAGTAGAGCACTTTGGTGGAAGCCACGGGTAGTGGAATTCCACTACTGCATCCACACCTTTTTCAAACTGAAACCGGAAAGACTTAGGAGGATCTTTGGATAAATCTACCTCAACAAACACTTTTGCTTCCCCAAACTGCTTGCATTGGACTGTATCGGGGTGTAACCGCTTGGGATCACCCACAGCACTTGCTAGGAACCCTAACCCCTTCCATGTGAACATCTTATGTGGAACCTTTTTCATAACAACCCACAGTGGAATTGTCTTAATATCTGGCTGGGACTCCTCGATGATTGGCGACCACCGAGAAACAACCATCGGGATTTCTGCTATATTCCACATACCACGCTGTAAAACATGGTCTCTTATCTTCCGATCCCGGATTCTGAACTTAACAGTGGTTTCATTGACTTCAAAAACATCGATCCGCACAGATTTGTCCCCCAGAGGCCAGATCTTGTTAACAATGACATGAATCTTTGCCACATGCGGAGCAGTAGTGGAAAGAAACTTGCCAATCAAAAAATCCTCCCATAGAGGAGCCGCATCTTGAAAGATTTCATCCGGGATTTGAACGGTATGGTTACCGTCGACAACTTTGACATCGAGAGCATGTTTGGAAAGACTTTGAGAATTCTGAACCACCGACGAGTAGGAAACCTTGGATGGAAGTACCAGAGAAAGAACCACCGGCGCGAGAGACATCGGAAACGGCGGCAGAGCCACCAGAAAGCTGGAGCGTGAGATACACGCCAAAACCCTAGATCACCTTTGGAATCGCCTTTGCCACGTCACGCCAATAAACGCATAAAACCCTTAACTCCGATATTTTTTTTCAAATAATAGGTGTAACAAATAAAAAGTTTTGGACAGTTTCTTTTAGATTTGTTTTCTTTTGCTTGATTTCAATTTATTTTTATGAAATATAAATTATGAATAAAGTCTATGTGGCATGTTTTTATTGAGCAAATGACTTGTGATTTATAGTATAAAGGATTTGTTGTTGGGAAGGAGAGGCAAATTATCCAGCCTAAGCCGGTAGGAGTTGAATTCAATATTTGCTTCCTTGTCGTAGCAAACACTAGATCAATTAAGCAGGACGCGTAGCTGGCCGCTGTGATCAAAGGTTTTCACTTCAATAGGTCTGTTCGTTTCGTCGCCGCAAGTACTTGCGGCTGCATCAACCGCAGCTATCGTTGTTCGTTTGGTTGCCGCAGGTACCTGCGGCATGATGCTGCGACAAACGCAGCTTCTGATTTTGAATGTTGATTAGATGCAGCGATTAAAAAAATTGTGTTTGCCGCTGCCGCAGCCGCTGCCGCAACCGCCAGCGTCAACGAAACGAACAGACCCAATGTTGCGTCTGACATTTGGTTTATCTTTCTTACAGGTGATATTGAAACTCTTATCTCCGGGATAGTGACAACCTGTAGAAATACCAAAAGGGTACTCAATAGTGAAATTACCACATTTAGATTGGCAATCTTGTCGAGGTTGATGTTGCCCCTTCACTAGCTGCGTATAAGCAATGGAGAAGATAGCCACCAACAAGAACAGACGACTACACACTTTTATCATCTTCTCCCTTTTAATTTCTCTGTTTGTTTCTTTCTTTCTCTCTAACTTTGTTCTGCTTTTTTAAGTCTTTTTTTTGTCAGTCATCTTTTTGAGGCCTTCTTTAATAGGAAACAATCATCAGTCTTGAGATGTTTTCTTGATTAGTGTTCGCTGATATATGCATACATAAGCAAGATCACGTTCAAATTTGCTGCATATATAATTCTAATATAGTAATATTATTACATCAAAACATTTGCGTTTGCTTCTGTTTAACAGTATTCAACGATTAGGAATAGGATGGTTGGTAGAAGCAATGAATCTTCAAATGTGAATAAATAGTAAAATAACTAAATATTAAGACATGTCTATGCTTAAAATATGAGATATCATCAAATATAAAACTACTTGACAATTAAAAAAAGTAGAGTAGTGGACATTGGTCATGAAATCTATCCTCTTGTGTGACGATGGTATGAGTGAAGCTGTGTAACAAACACTACATTGATATTTTTTTGAGTTTACCACCATACTACGCAACAACACACACAAGACAAGTAATCAAATTGAGGCGGGAAGATCTTATTATATAAACCCTGAAACTTTGGGTTCATTTGGAGATATCTAAAGCCCATGTAAGACCAACTATTATAGTTATAAAGAGTATAAAAAAAAAATTGGGAATTATCAAGGAAACCGGAGATCTACCAAGATCAAAGAGGATCTAGAAGATATAGACCAAAAATATTTACATTTATCTCTTATGTATTATTTACATTAGTATTTATCTTAGAATAGAAAACTCAGCTTTATCATATATTTATTATTATGTATAAATACTTATCCTATTTGAATGAATAAACGAAGCCTTTCTAAATTATATCAGGAATCAAACCCTAAAATCAAAGAGTAACTAGAGCTCAGAGCAAGGTGACAATGGCGGAATCTCCCACAGTGGATCCTGAATCTCCATATTATATCGATCCAGATTACGAATCCAACGAGAATCTCCCAATGGCTATACTAAGCAAATCCGAAGACAACTACTTCATCTGGAAGAGTGATTTTCTCCTATTCCTTCGAAGCAAGAACAAAACCGGGTTCGTCGACGGCACAATCCAGCAACCAGAACCTACCTCGCCGCTGTATCATCCATGGAAAACATGTAACGCGAGGGTTATGTGTTGGATGAGGAGCTCGTTGAGCGAAAAGCTTCTCATCTATGTAACCTTCGCGGAGACTGCTCATAAAGCTTGGGTGTATCTCCGAATTTTGTTCGTGCCGAGCGTTGATTTCAAGATCTACGAGCTTCGTGTGAGGCTCGCGATGTTGAGGCAAGGTGGTGACGGTGACGACGAATCTGTGGGTAGTTATTTCGGGAAGTTTATGAGAGCTTGGGCGGAGTTGTCTGAGTATGATCCTGTACCTGAGTGTAAGTGCGGTGGTTGTCATTGCGAAGGTGTGAAACGAGGTAAAGAAGCGAGAGAGAAGGAGCAGCGTTATGGGTTTCTTATGGGTTTGAAGAAAGAATTAAGCTTTGTGAGAACGCGAATCATGCTTATGGATCCTCCTCCGTCTCTTCATGAAGCTTTGGTTTTGGTTGAACAAGCTGAATCGGTTATGAAATCGACCAGGATATGATGTTATAGTTTATCTTGAGTTGTTAATTAGTTTGTGATGCAGTGCATCGTCGGTGTTTGTCAAATGTGGAACACTTGAGTCGGTGTTTGTGTTGCGTGTTCCACAAGTCTTCTTATTATTTACGTTTGGCTTTGGTTTTTCTTCTATTTGGGATAAGTCTTACAAGCTTATCACAATAGATTTAGGATTAGATCGTATCTTTTCGTTTGGTTTTTGTTTTTAATTAGTTTGTAACTTACTAATTAGTTTATCAATAAATGATGATTCATGAACACTTAAGAGTTATAAACATAATTTATTGATGATCTACAAGAGATTTCTGGAGCATAAATGTTGTTTAGAAGGACAAAGAGGGGAGTTAAGCAATAGAGATATGAGTTAAGTTTTTTTACATACAAAAGATTTATAGTATGTGATTTTATCGGAGCTGGATTGATAAATATCAGCGGCCAGCTTCAATGTCCAATACTGCTACTACATTCTTGATGCTGTCATAGCCAATGCTTTAAATAGTAGATATTCTAGAGGCAATTCAATAACTATCAGAAGAAACCAAATTGAAGTTATAACTCGTGACTAAAGGTCCCAAAATAGCACATAATAATCCCAAAAGACAAGTATATATGAAAACCAAAGTAAACTCAACTCATCCAAAGTGCTACAAACTAAAGCATGGTTTGTTCTGAAACACAGAGTATATCATCTTCGAGAAAGGAAGGATTCGAAAATAATCACTCCACTATCACGTGAACTTGGCGACAGTAACGATACAACCATGAATGGAGAATTCTTAAAGTAGACACGTAAGAGTGTAGGCTTGCACCCAAATTAATGTAAGACTTTTCTTGAACATACACCTATAACCTTGTTTCCAACACCAAAATATGACATCGAGATCGGAAAATTGTAAAAACTATTCGGTAAAGTTTGACCACATGTTTTAGATGCGACATTTGTCTTATTGTTTGATATATTATGGTTTTTGTGGTTTTTAACCATGATATAAAGAGTCTTTTAGTGTCTTTTCATTTGTTTCTAAATTGTTTTTGAGTCTTTACAGGATTTTAGCATGAAAGGAGCAAAGTGGAGCAGTTTGGATCATTTTTGAGCAATAATCTGGAGGAAATCAGCTTGGAGTCGAATATGAGAGAGGGCATCGATCGACACTAGAGAGCATCGATCGACACCCTTGTTGCCAACGAGAAAAGAGCCAAATTTGGAAGTTTTACAAATCTGCCCCAAAGTTTTCCATAATTGCAAAACAAGTCCCTGACGTGTTTTAGGACATATAAATAGTGTTTTTAGGTTTTCCAAACCCTCAAGTTTTATTCTAGCAAGTTTTATTTTTCTGCAACCCTGTGAGATCTTGAGAGCTTTTGGGAGAGAGATCTGAACTGCTTTGAGAGAAGAATTCTTGAACTCCCTCTTTACTCTTTTAATTTCAATTGCTTATTATTCAGAAAGATGTTTTGTTCTTCATTGATTATGTCTGAGTAGTTTGCTTGTTAGGCTTAGGGTTTTTCACAGGGATTTTATGAATTATTAGATCTGATTATTTAGGATTCATTATCTATCTAGATCTTCATCTTAGGTTGTTCTTCATATTAATCCTTGATTGGCCATCTAGAATTAATACTTTAGGAAAATAAATTGATATGAGAATATAATTGATTTTCCTGATAAAACCTTTTGATGAGCAAAATTATTTCTTGCAAAGAGATTTGATTTAATAATTTTGTGAACAATCTAAACCTGTTTTTAAAGCTGATTTATTACCTAGAATTTTGCAAAGAGATTTGGATTTTCTGGTTTTAAATTTAGATATTATTTGCAGTGAGAACTGATTTAATTTACAAAAGTGTTTAGAGTTCTAGATTTGTTCTTAATTGCTTGAATCCTAATTTATTGATTGATTTAATATTTCATAATTTCCTGAGAAATTCCCTAGGCCTAGCTTTTTGATCTTCTGAATTTACAACAGTTTTATTTAATATTTTGCATTGTTTATTTTAGTTCAATTTAATTTGTTTAGCATAATTGAAAAACTCTATAATTTATTGTGTAGTCTTGAGTCCTTGTGGAATTCGACTCCTAAGTACTGCATTGACCTCTTAATTTGAGAGAGTAGCTCTAGGGTAAATTTGAGCATATCAAATTTTGGCGCCGTTGCCGGGGACTCTTTGATCTACCATTAGATTTGAGTTTTAGATTTTGTCTAAATTTTTATTTTTATTTGAAACTTACACGCTTTTGTTTTCTTTTCTCTTGTGTGTTTCAGGTGTATGCCTAATAAGCCTAACACAAGGAGCAACAAGACTGGTCCAATTCTGAAACTTTCAAACCAAGAGTTGGGAAAACTTGAGCGTGAGAACCGAAAAGCAGCCAAATCTCTGAAGATGGTTACCCAATCATTCTGATGCGAGATGAGGATGGTGCTTTGAGGGATCAAGAGGGCCACTTGCGCAATGAGCAGGGCCAAAAGATTGATGCTGAGGGCAATGTGATTGCTGAAATTGCTGTTGTCGACGAACCAGCTGATGGTGTCGACGGTGTCGATCGACACCAACCAGGTGGCATCGATCGACACCCACCTGCAGACGTGCGTGGAGCTGCCAACCACGTACAGAACCCCGTTCGACGACAGGAGAACAACCAGGATCTGATCAGGACCATTGCTGACTACAATCGGGCTGATCTAGTGTATGAGAACCGGTCTGCTATTGTTCCTCCCCCTTTTCAGAGGAATGATTTTGAGTTGAAACCTGCTTACTTTCAACTAGTTGGGCAAAGACCTTTCTCTGCTTTGCCCAATGAGAAGCCCTTGGATCACATTGAGCATTTTGAGGATCTGGTGACTAGCATCAAGGCTAATGGGGTGACTGAGGACTACATCTTCTGCAAACTCTTCCTTTACTCACTTGCGGGAGAGGCATCTCAGTGGTTGAAACAGCTGCCTGCTGGATCATTGACAAGCTGGCGTGATGTCAAAGTGGCTTTCCTCAACCATTTCTATGATGATGCAATGTCAGATGAGTTGAGAATCAAGCTGTCTTCTTTCAAGCAAAGACCAGATGAAGCCTTCAAAGCAGCTTGGGTGAGATTCAAGGCTTACCAAAGGGACTGTCCACACCATGGTTTCTCAAGGGTTCAATTGCTAAGTATCTTCTTCAGAGGGTGTGACTGGGAGTATCAGTTAGCTTTAGATGCTGCAAGTCATGGGAATTTCAAGACAAGAATGCCAGAAGATGCTGAATTGTTGATTCAGAACTTAGCTGCTAGCAATAGTACTAAGAGAGCAGATGCTGAAAGGAAGAGATTACATGGAGGATATGATTCAAATCAGCTAGCTTCTGTTAATGCTAAGCTTGATTCAGTGCACAATCTTCTTGTGGGAAAGAAGTCAGTCCAATTTGCTGCTGAAGTTGAGACATTTGAGCCAGAGCCAGAGAATTCAGAGGAGAATATCAACTATGTGTATGGAGCTGGGTATCAGGGACAGAGATTCGGTAATCAGCAAGGAAACAGACCTTACAATGGTGACCAGAAGCAGCAACATAACAATGGCTATACAAGAACCTATGGGAATTCATCTTATCAGTCTCCACCTCCTAAGAATTCTTCAGAGAGTAGAATGGAAGCCATGCTTGAGCAGCTTTTGCAAGGTCAAGAGAATTTGACAGTGACATTCAATGGAAAGATTGACAATGTCTACACTGAGCTGAATGGGAAGATTGATGCATTGAATGTTCATGTTAAGAAGCTGGAGATTCAAGTTGCACAGACTGCTGGGTCTGTTAAACGACAAGAGAGTGTTCTTCCAGCAAGAACTGAGTCAAACCCCAGACATGGTTGCAATGCCATATCAGTGAGAGATGACAATGATGGTGACATTGCTTCTGCAGAAAAAGAAGAGAAATCGACAAAATTCTCTGTTTCAGATGATGGTGTCGATCGACACCACCTGGGTGTCGGTCGACACTCCTCTCAGACGAACCCAGAAACCGCAAAATCTCAGGTTCCAGCTGCTGAAAGGGTCTACAAGCCTAAGATTCCTTTTCCCAAGCCAAGAAAGTCTAAGCAAGAGATGGAGGAAGCTAGATGCAAAGCAATGATGGACAAGGTGATGATTGAGATGCCTTTGATTGATGCAGTGAAGCTTTCACCACCTCTTAAGCGGTATGTGAAGAGAATGGTATCCAATGGTTTGAGCCCTGAAGAAGGAGCATTGCTAACTAAGGATGTTAGTGCAATTCTGTTGAACCAGCCTGTTCAGAGGAAGAAGGAGAGAAAGCAGGAGGTAGTTGTCTCTAAGGAAGTGAGTGCAATCATTCAATGTAAGACTGCGGAGAAGTTACCAGATCCTGGAAGCTTTGTTCTTGATTGCTCAATCTCAGCAGGAAGGTTTTCTCACTCACTTTGTGACCTTGGTTCTAGCATCAACTTGATGCCACATTCTGTTGCTGTGAGACTTGAGATGACAGAATTCAAGCCAACTCAGATTTCTCTAATCCTAGCTGATCGATCCAGAAGAACTCATGAAGGTGTTTTAGAGGATATTCCAGTTAAGGTTGGCAACTTCATGATTCCTACTGACTTTGTGGTGCTGAAGTATGATCAAGAGCCTAAAGATCCTCTCATCTTAGGAAGATCTTTCTTGGCTACAGCTGGTGCCATCATTGATGTGCAGAAGGGACACATAGCACTGAATGTGGATGGTTTGAGTTTGAATTTTGAGATGGATAAGCTGAGGAGGGCTCCTACTATTGATGGACAGACTTTTTCTGTTGAAAACGTTTCTGCAACACAAGCATCAGGCTCAGTGTCGATCGATGCCACCAAGAGGGTATCGATCAACACCCCTCCACGACCGCGACAAAGCTTGTCCAAAACTGATGCTCCAAGTCAGAAACCTATTCCCAAACAGAAGAGTCATCAATCCACACTCCAGAGCCCTCAGGTAAGGCCAAGGTATGCATCTTCTTCTCCTGATCCTCCTCCTATCATCAACAAGAATTTCAAAGAGATAAAAACTGTTTTGCAGTTAACCAAGCCACGAGATTATCGTAGAGCGCTTGTTTCATCTGTTGATGATTTTGCAGGACAAAAAAGATACCCTCCCATACCTAAGTCCCGCCATGGTCCTGTTCCTAACATCCTTGGCAAGCCTCATGCACCTAACGCTTATACACCGCCTTGGATGAAGAGGATTTCAATGCCATGTTCTGATCCTCCGGATGCATGAGCTCCAACACAGTCAAGCTAATGACTGAAAACAAGCGCTTAGTGGGAGGCAACCCACTGGTAGGTTTTCTTTTTCTTTTGATTTTGATTTTTGTTTATTTTATTTCTATTTTTGCTTTCCTCTTACTTGATAACACTGGGGACAATGTTGTTTAAGTCTGGGGGAGGTTGTCTACTAACTATGTTTTCTGTTTTTGAGTTTCAGTTGTGTCAGTCAAAACCATAAAGTTTGAGTCAAATTTTTCAAAATTTTTCTTTTTGTCTTTGGGAATTATGATCTTGACTAATGATTTCTCTTATTTGGCTAACACTCTAATGATTATTTGTTTATGCTTGATCTCAGAACTGAAGCTTAGAAAGACTATGAGCCTTATCAATAATCCTGAAAGCCCTTATTCAATGGATATCTGATTGATCTAACGTTGTCTCAACCTTTTATCAGGATTTTAACCGGACTTAATCTCTTACTTTGGGGTTGGAAATCAGTGGACTAGACTTCTTCTTCAGGCCGTACAAGACAGTGCAATTTTTCAAAGTATGTCTCCCCTCTCTCTTCCTTTCAGTGCTTTAAGAAAAAAAAAATCAGAAAAAGAGAATAAAAGATGAGATGATTTTGATCAGTTTAGAGAGGTAGGTAAATTACCAGTGACCTCATTATTCTACTCTTGAGTCAAATGATCACACAAAGCTTGGAAGCGAGAGGTAGGTAAATTACCGATGACCCTGGTATTCGCTTACACCTTTGAAAAAAAAAAAAAAAGAAGAAAAAAATAATGGAAGTGAGAAAAGGGAGAGGAAAGGAGATGTGAGAAGAATGTCTTGGCCTGAAAAGAGTCCACATACCACTGATCAATACACCCAAGGTAAGAATTCACCTTATTTGTGCTTTAATATTGACTAATGAGATGACAATGGAGATGAGATTCCAGAGGATTGTGGGATTTGAGTAAGGAATGTTGATGCTTATCATGGTTAAGTATAAGAAGTAAGTTCTTGAGTCAGGTAAATGAAGAGTGCAAATAAGAATCATCATGCAATTGAGTGAGTTCCCTGTTTTCAAACTTCTTTCACAGGTCTAAGTTTATGTTTTGCTTGAGGGCAAGCAAAGGCTAAGTCTGGGGGAGTTGATATATCATGGTTTTTGTGGTTTTTAACCATGATATAAGGAGTCTTTTAGTGTCTTTTCATTTGTTTCTAGATTGTTTTTGAGTCTTTACAGGTTTTTAGCATGAAAGGAGCAAAGTGGAGCAGTTTGGATCATTTTGGAGCAATAATCTGGAGGAAATCAGCTTGGAGTCGAATATGAGAGAGGGCATCAATCGACACTAGAGAGCATCGATCGACACCCTTGTTGCCAACGAGAAAAGAGCCAAATTTGGAAGTTTTACAAATCTGCCCCAAAGTTTTCCATAATTGCAAAACAAGTCCCTGACGTGTTTTAGGACATATAAATAGTGTTTTTAGGTTTTCCAAACCCTCAAGTTTTATTCTAGCAAGTTTTATTTTTCTGCAACCCTGGGAGATCTTGAGAGCTTTTGGGAGAGAGATCTGAACTGCTTTGAGAGAAGAATTCTTGAACTCCCTCTTTACTCTTTTAATTTCAATTGCTTATTATTCAGAAAGATGTTTTGTTCTTCATTGATTATGTCTCAGTAGTTTGCTTGTTAGGTTTAGGGTTTTTCACAGGGATTTTATGAATTATTAGATCTGATTATTTAGGATTCATTATCTATCTAGATCTTCATCTTAGGTTGTTCTTCATATTAATCCTTGATTGGCCATCTAGAATTAATACTTTAGGAAAATAAGTTGATATGAGAATATAATTGATTTTCCTGATAAAACTTTTGATGAGCAAAATTATTTCTTGCAAAGAGATTTGATTTAATAATTTTGTGAACAATCTAAACCTGTTTTTAAAGCTGATTTATTACCTAGAATTTTGCAAAGAGATTTGGATTTTCTGGTTTTAAATTTAGATATTATTTGCAGTGAGAACTGATTTAATTTACAAAAGTGTTTAGAGTTCTAGATTTGTTCTTAATTGCTTGAATCCTAATTTATTGATTGATTTAATATTTCATAATTTCCTGAGAAATTCCCTAGGCCTAGCTTTTTGATCTTCTGAATTTACAACAGTTTTATTTAATATTTTGCATTGTTTATTTTAGTTCAATTTAATTTGTTTAGCATAATTGAAAAACTCTATAATTTATTGTGTAGTCTTGAGTCCTTGTGGAATTCGACTCCTAAGTACTGCATTGACCTCTTAATTTGAAAAAGTAGCTCTAGGGTAAATTTGAGTATATCATTGTTATTGTTATTTTGACCACATGTTGTGATTTCTTTAGGATTAATAAAATGTGACCGCGAGATACTAAGGCAACTCAAAAACTATCAGAAGTAACAAGGTTGAAGTCCAAACTCGCAACTAGCACAAAAGGTCCAAAAAAATAGCTCATAAAAATCCCAAAAGATAAAAGTTTTGAAACGAAAGTAAAACTCATAAAGAGTGCTGCAAACTAACGCATAGTTTGTTCTGAAAATTGGGAAACAGAGTACAGTATTAAGCAGCTTGTTGAGCAGAAAGTCTCTTCCTGGCTTCCTCAATGATGGTCAACTTAATACCTTTACCCTTTGGAAGAGACACCCATGGTTTTGTTACTTTCCCGAGAGTGAACACATTTCCCAACCTTGTAGCAAACTCATGTCCTGTTGAGTCTTGGATGTGGATGGTCTCGAAACTTCCCTTGTGCTTCTCACGGTTCTTGATCACACCAACACGCCCTCAGTTTCTTCCTCCGGTGACCATAACTACATTGCCCACATCGAACTTGATGAACTCCACAATCTTGTTTTCTTCAAGGTCGAGCTTGAGCTTGATGGTGTCGTTAGGCTTGATGAGCGGGTCGGGGTAACGGATGGTGCGACCATCATATGTGTTCAAGTAGGGAATGCCCTTCTGACCAAACTGGATATATCTCACCTTGCAAAGCTTGAACTGCACAACAACAAATGAGGTACTTGTTCAAACTAGTAATCAACATGAAGATTCATCAGACCTCTAATGTAAAGTTTAAAGCAACGAATACAGACTCAACTTAGTTTCAAGGGGTTCAGTATTTGGGAATGTAAGGGATTTAGGAGAACAAACCTTAGCTTCCTCATCCTTGATGGAGTGGAGACGGAAACGTCCCTTGGTGTCATACAAAAGACGGAAGTTCTCATTTGTTTTTGGAATAGACACAACATCTGGGAATAATTATGCATCTTTTGTTAGATCACTCATCAAAAGAAGCAGAGACAAAAGGGCATAAACATCATGTAACAAAAACAACAGCCAGACTCACCCATAAAACCAGCAGGGTAAGTCTTGATGCCTTTGCATCAAGATGGAAATCACTTCTCTGTAAGTCAGAGCATACTTCAACCTGTTCCTGATGATAAGGACAAGGGGTAGACACTCCCTAGACTTGTGTGGTCCAGAAGACGGCTTGGGGGCCTGGACAGAAATAGCAATTATGAGCACCAAATCAATTGAAAACTAAGCTCTAATAAGATATCAATCCAACACAAGTGACTTACAAAGGCACCACCAAGTTTGTCAAGCATCCAATGCTTAGACTGGTTTCGCCTTGTGCTGATAGGATTTGAACACCTAGCAATTGCTCAACATCATCTGCTTCAGGATACTTATGTTTAGTTTTTGTGAGTCTTAGGGCTTCTAGCTCTGCAGCTACTTCCTTCATCTGTGGCCTTTCTTCTCCCGCCAATCTTGTACATTCGATAGCAACTCTTGCAGCTTCATGGATCTCCTTCTGATTATCCTCGTTCATCACTTGCCCATCAATAATCTCATGCAACCTATTCTCTTTTGTCGCAGAAGCAAAGTAACTTACCAGATGTTTTGAGTATTGTGGTCTTTCAAAGCACAATGCTGTTTGACCTGAGAGAAGTTCCATGAGGACCACCCCAAAACTATAAACATCACTCTTCTCGTTCAGAAGCCCTGTGTTGTAGTATTCTGGGTCTAAGTAGCCGAGAGTGCCTTGCACCATTGTTGTGAGCTGCTCTTTAATTATCCATTGGTATCAGCCTTGATGCACCAAAGTCAGCTACTTTTGCAGTTAAGTTTTCATCCAGGAGAATATTAGCAGTCTTGACATCCCGGTGGATAATAGGAATAGAAGCAGAGGAGTGAAGATATGAGAGAGTTCCCGCGACTTCTACAGCTATCCTCAGACGGTGTTCCCATTTTAGGGAAGAATCAAACATGGAACCGTGCAAGTGGTCGAAAAGGGTTCCACTGTTAATGAACTCATAGACCAACAAGGGTATTTCAGTCTCTAGGCAGCAGCCTAATCAAATCTTCCATACTTTTCAACCTCTCGTATCCGGATTTCTTGAGGTTGTTCTGGGTTTAGCTGATAATGATTAGGCTCAAGTTGCAATTCTTAATTAGGGGTTTCTTGATTTGTCAAGAGCTTGGATTAAACAATGCTTTTGCTCTCTGTTTAATTACACCATGCTAATAAATGTTTCATTTTTATCTACGGATTCAAAGACTCTAGCATTTGATTTTGTACAAGTCCATTGAATATACTTGTGATCACCTTGGAATCAGAATGTTTCGAATCTTTGTAGAAGAAGAAGATTAGCCTTTAGATGAGAGTAATGTTTTAGTTGTGTTCCTTTGCTTGTTGCTTCGTTACCATTTCCCATTTAAGGCGTTGTCACTATTGATCTTGTGGTTTTAGTAATGCTCTGAATCCTCCTCAATGTGGTTTTTGATCATTTGAAATAAATGTAACAGCACATTCAAGAAGAAGGCACCCAATGCCATTAAAGAGATCAGGAAGTTTGCATTGAAAGCAATGGGAACAAAGGACGTTAGAGTCGATGTTAAACTCAACAAGCAGATATGGAGCAAAGGTATCCGAGGCCCCCCGAGGAGAATCAGAATCCGTGTTGCCCGTAAGAGAAACGACGATGAAGATGCCAAGGAAGAGTTCTTCTCTCTCGTCACTGTCGCTGAGGTTCCAGCTGAAGGACTATCTGGTTTGGGCACTAAGGTCATCGAGGAAGACGAGTGAAGAAGATTTGTGAATGTAATCACGCAACCCTTAATATTGTTAGAATGAAAGACGGAAAGAGAGAGACTTTTTGCTTGTTTTGATCACTTACCCTTTTTGGTAATATTATTTATTATCTTTCAAGTTACAGATTTGGTGCTGATACAAGTTTGATCTTTTTTTTTTTTTTTTTTGTGTGTGTGACTTTGTTTACTTCCTAATCAAAATTTTTAGGGAACAGGTTCACCTTCTGATTACTTCGTAATCAAAATCGTAATATTAAGCCACAAATCCATATCAATCAAACTGTAGTACACATTCTCAAGGAAGAATATAAATAAGAACAATACTTAAGTTCACTTCTAGGGTAAAATAAGGAAATAAAATCTGTATACATTATGAATTATTATAAAATTAAAAACTTAAACTATTTTTTTTATAAATCCAAACCAATATATAATTTTGTTCTAATTGTAAAATCTAAACCCTAACCATCTTATTTGTAAACCCAAACCGACATATAATTTCACTCTAATTGTAAAATCTAAACCCTAACTATCTCATTTGTAAACCCAAACCGACATATATTGTTCTAATTATAAAATCTAAACCCTAACTACCTCATTTGTAAACCCCAACTGACATATAATTTCGTTCTAATTATAAAATCTAAACCTAAAAAAGTTATTTGTAAACCCAAACCGACAAATAATTTCGTTTTGATTGTAAAATCTAAACCCTAAACTATTTATTATAAACCCAAACCGATACATAATTTTGTTCTAATTATAAAATCTTAACCAAACCAATTAAAAGAGTATAAAGAGTATAAAAAAATTGGGAATTATCAAGGAAACCGGAGATCTAACAAGATCAAAGAGGATCTAGAAGATATAGACCAAGAATATTTACATTTATCTCTTATCTATTATTTACATTAATATTTATCTTAGAATAGGAAACTCAGCTTTATCATATGTTTATCATTATGTATAAATACTCATCCTATCTATAGTTACATTTTTGAAGTACATTTTTGTTTATGCCCTTTAAGTTTTACTTATTTAATTTCTTTTTTACAACATTAACCCCTAACAATTACATAAATAACATTGCAGAGAAACTCAAATACTAAACTTTCTTAAATTGACTAATATTTGTAACATTTATTGCCATAAAATCTTAACAACATCTATACATTCCGATTTTTCCAAAAACAACTCTACCCATTAAAATTTTAAACCATTAAATCTCTAAAACTATTTTTATGGATGCTAGAATCTCTCAAATTTAAATGATATACAACAGATTTTCCATAACAAAAATTTACAATATCCATAATTATATTAATATTAATAAATTTCCTAAACCGAAAAATCCAATTATAAAATATCACATTAAATACGTTGAAAATCCCCATATAATTTGTTTTATTTTTTTTATTTTTTGAGGAATTACCACAAAAATTAAAATTCTATTAATGATCATAAACTATATATATTGACATGAAAAAATTATAAACTATAAAAATATGCTAATTTGGTAAAACAGTTAACATAATTAAGCTTGATAAAAAAACTTATTTTGATTATTTTTTAATGCAAAAACTTATTTTGATTTTGGTGAGACGAGTTGCCATTAATCTCATATAGGGAGTTAAGTGGAATTTTTTTTTTTTTTAAACACTTTTAGATGTGTACCAAGAGATAAATGTATTGCTAGACTATACATATACCACACGAGTTAAAACCTTGAAACACTATAAAAATCCTATACTTTGAATACTTATATCAAATACATGTAAAATTTTATATTTTAAAAATTAATAAAACAATAATAAAATAACAAGTAAATATAATATAAATTTAAAATTTTAAAAATTAAAAATATTGTCACGCGGTGTACCGCAGGTTAAATCCTAGTTTTAATGAATAAACTAAGCCTTTCTAAATTATATCATGGCATGAGAGCCCAAGGTTAATTAAAATTCTTGTGGACCTAGAAAAGTGGATATGAACATGCCTCTTGTTATCCTAAGTAATGGGCCCAAGAAGGGGTTTATTATCGGTCCAAATAGGATCGGTTTGAGATGGAGTTATCATCTCGAGGAAGCGTGTTAAGATCCCATATGTGGTCCTTGGTTTGAAGAGAAGATTGTTGGGATACAAACCAAATCCCACATCTGAAGTTTAAAGGGACTATCATTAATATATAAAGGGTTAGGGTCAATCTATTAATTGCCAATTGGTTTTTAGTTAGAAGCCCAAGACGAGCCCAAATTTAACATGGTATCAGAGCAGAAAGCTTTTGTGACCTAATTTCTTTTATACCATTACCGCCGCCTTTGCTTGGCTTCAGCAACCGCTGCCTTCGTTCTAAAATCATTAACCTAGCCACCGGTGCTGCAATAGCCGGTGTTGCTTCCACTATCTTCTACTATCGGTTTTCTATTAAACCTAACCGCCGCTACTATCGTTTTCCGTGACCGTGAAAACCACCCCCGCTGCCTTTACTTCTACTTTGCCGCCGCTTCACAAGCCGCCGCACATCTATCTTCTACCGTTTCTACAAGCCGTTGTTGCTTCATCCAGGCCCGGCCCTGACCTAAAGCTCATGAAGCAAGGGTTTTAGGCGCCAAATATTATAGTTATTTTAGGGGCATCAACTTCTGAAAAGTTTCCTTGGTGTAGTGGTTTTGATTTTTGATTTTTAGTTTCTTGTCCAGTGTTCAAACCCTGCCCACGTTAACGATTAAACTATTTGTTTCCTTTTTTTTTTAACTCGATTTGTTTCCTATTTTATCTGACCATAATATTCTGTTTTATAAAAATTTATTTATATTATATTAACTAATATAAAAATTATACGATTATTTGACGGTTTGTCTTTATTTGACGGTTCCTCTTTTTCTTCTTCCAATTTTCGCTGATCTCCGTCGAAACACCATCAATCGCCATCGGAGTCTCTCCATCTATGTTTATGTTTCTTCTTTTTTCCTCCTGGCTTCCGACTATAGTCATACCTTTTCTATGTTTTTTTTCTTTGCTAAATTTCTCTGGTTTTTTTCTAGATTTTCATATTCTCTCAAGCACTTAATAATTGAGAGATTAATTGTTAGAAGTTAAAATGTTCATGCACTTTGACTAACTTTTATTTAACATTCAAGCAGTCTCTACTAACTATTTGTCAATTTGATGATGTGTTGTTTTCTTTGATTGCTTGTGTTTTTGTGGTATAGTTTAGTACTGAAATTTTAGTAATCTTTACCAAACGTAAGTGGTTAATTGATGTATAGATATTTTTTCTTTTGTCAACAAGTGATGTATTGATAATTAGTGTTTCTGTATGATTTCTATTTAAAGAAATGAAAATTTTTGTGATCTTTTGCATAGTTATATAATTGTATCGAAAAAATAAGTTGGTGTTTAGGGGCAGCATTTTCTACTTTGCTTTAGGCGTCATATACCTACGGGCCGGTCCTGCTTCATCAAAATAAAGCGCAACCACTTGATCTACTGCCGCCTAACAAGTCGTCGCTGCAACGTTGGTTTGTACCGAATTGTTTGTGATGCACACGTTAGTGCATGGCTCTCTATCTTTAAAAATGAAAAAAAAAAAAAAGTCAAATATTAGCTACGTTTCTTTGTGGCTGTGAAGATTTGACTTGAAGACTTGGTTCTCAAGTAATTCATCATCAACTTCGACATATGTTCTACAATTCTACTAGTGTTTTGGTGAACCAAACACATGTAATTTTATTCTACTACCATGCCGCTGCTATACAAGCCGCCGCACTTCTACAAAAGTTATACTATTCTACACCGGCCGCTCCTGTTCATTCACAAGTTGCTGCCAATACTACAAAGTTGTCCAATCTCAAACGCGTTACGACGTATGAGCTTGCGGGATGCTGGGTATCAAGGAAACCGGAAGATCAAGGAGGATCTAGAAGATATAGACTAAGAATATTTACACTTATCTCTTATGTATTATTTACATTAGTATTTATCTTAGAATAGGAAACTCAGCTTTATCATATATTTATAATTATGTATAAATACTCATCCTATTTGAATGAATAAACCAAACCTTTCTAAATTATATCAGGAATCAAACCCTAAAATCAAAGAGTAACGAGAGCTCAGAGCAAGGTGACAATGGCGGAATCTCCCAAAGTCGATCCTGAATCTCCATATTATATCGATCCAGATTATGAATCCAACGAGAATCTCCCAATGGCTATACTAAGAAAAACCGAAGACAACTACTTCATCTGGAAGAGTGATTTTCTCCTTTTCCTTGGAATCAAGAACAAAACCGGATTCGTCGACGGCACAATCGAGCAACCTGACCCTTCCTCGCCGCTTTATCATCCATGGAAAACATGTAACGCGAGGGTACAGTGTTGGATGATGAGCTCGTTGAGCGAAGAGCTTCGAATCTATGTAACCTTCGCGGAGACTGCTCATAAAGCTTGGGAACATCTCCGAGTTTTGTTTGTGCCGAGTGTCGATTTCAAGATCTACGAGCTTCGTGTGAGGCTCGCGATGTTGAGGCAAGAAGATGGTGGTGACGACGACTCTGTGGGTAGTTATTTCGAGAAGTTTATGCGAGCTTGGGCGGAGTTGTCTGAGTATGATCCTGTACCTGAGTGTAAGTGCGGTGGTTGTCATTGCGAAGGTGTGAAACGAGGTAAAGAAGCGAGAGAGAAGGAGCAGCGTTATGGGTTTCTGATGGGTTTGAAGAAAGAATTAAGCTTTGTGAGAAGGCAAATCATGCTTATGGATCCTCCTCCGTCTCTTCATGAAGCTCTTGTTTTGGTTGAGCAAGCTGAATCGGTTATGAAATAGGACCAGGAGATGATGATGTTATAGTTTATCTTGAGTTGTTAATTAGTTTGTGATGCAGTGCATCGGCGGTGTTTGTCAAATGTCGAACACTTGAGTCGGTGTTGTGTTGCGTGTTCCACAAGTCTTTTTTATTATTTACGTTTGGCTTTGGTTTTTCTTCTATTTGGGATAAGTCTTACAAGCTTATCACAATAGATTTAGGATTAGATCGTATCTTTTCGTTTTGGCTTTATAAATAGAGTCTCTCAAGTCTTTGTATCAACATCATTGATTTGAAGTGAATAAGAAAACCCAAAAAAAGGCAATTTAAATTGCCCAAAAAGAGCTTGTCTAAGCCCTGCCAGGAGGACTCCCGTATCGGTTATCACCCCCTCGTCTCCACCTATCCTCACCTCCACCCTCGCTACACCATCGTTACTGTCTTGTTCCTCTGTTCGTAAGTGTTCTGTTTCTTGACCCAGAAAACAGAGTTGCTAAACTCCTTACAAAGCTTCCGCCTCTACACTAGTTTGTAACTTACTAATTAGTTTATCAATAAATGATGATTCATGAACACTTGAGTTATAAACATAATTTATTGATGATCTACAAGAGATTTCTGGAGCATAAATGTTGTTTAGAAGGACAAAGAGGGGGAGTTAAGCAATAGAGATATGAGTTAAGTTTTTTTACATACAAAAGATTTATAGTATGTGATTTTATCGGAGCTGGATTGATAAATATCAGCGGCCAGCTTCAATGTCCAATATTGCTACATTCTTGATGCGGTCATAGCCAATGCTACTCCTGGTTTCGCCTTGTGCTGATAGGATTTGAACACCTAGCAAGTGCTCAACATCCTCTGCTTCAGGATACTGATCTGACCATTTATGTTTAGTTTTTTGTGAGTCTTAGGGCTTCTAGCTCTGCAGCTACTTCCTTCATCTGTGGCCTTTCTTCTCCCGTCAATCTTGTACATTCGATAGCAACTCTTGCAGCTTCATGGATCTCCTTCTGATTATCCTCGTTCATCACTTGCCCATTGATATATCATGGTTTTTATGGTTTTTAACCATGATATAAAGAGTCTTTTAGTGTCTTTTCATTTGTTTCTAGATTGTTTTTGAGTCTTTACAGGTTTTTAGCATGGAAGGAGCAAAATGGAGCAATTTGGATGTTTTGGAGCATAAATCTTGAAGAATCAATTTGGTCTCGGATGAAAGCAGGAGCATCGACCGACACCAAGATAGGAGGCATCGATCGACACTCATCTTTGCCGACTCAAGACCCAAGTTTTGGAAAATTTACAAATCTGCCCCAAAGTTTTCCATATTTGCAACATAAGTCCCTGACGTGTTTTAGGACATATAAATAGTGTTTTTAGGTTTTCCAAACCCTGAAGTTTTATTCTAGAGAGTTTTATTTTTTCTGCAACCCTGTGAGATTTTGAGAGCTTTGGAGAGAGAGAGATCTGCTTTGAGAGAAGAATTTCTTAAACTCCTTCCTTACTCTTTTAATTTCAATTGCATATTATTCAGTATTATGTCTTGTTCTTCATTGATTATGTCTGAGTAATTTGTTTGTTAGGTTTAGGATTTTTCACAGGGATTTTATGAATTATTAGATCTATTTATTTAGGATTCATTATCTTTCTAGATCTTCATCTTAGGTTGTTCTTCATATTAATTCTTGATTGAAGCAAAGTAACTTACCCATCAATAATCTCATGCAACCTATTCTCTTTTGTCGCAGAAGCAAAGTAACTTACCAGATGTTTTGAGTACTCTGGTCTTTCAAAGCACAATGCTGTTTGACCTGAGAGAAGTTCCATGAGGACCACCCCAAAACTATAAACATCACTCTTCTCGTTCAGAAGCCCTGTGTTGTAGTATTCTGGGTCTAAGTAGCCGAGAGCGCCTTGCACCATTGTTGTGAGCTGCTCTTTATCCATTGGTATCAGCCTTGATGCACCAAAGTCAGCTACTTTTGCAGTTAAGTTTTCATCCAGGAGAATATTAGCAGTCTTGACATCCCGGTGGATAATGGGAATAGAAGCAGAGGAGTGAAGATATGAGAGAGTTCCCGCGACTTCTACAGCTATCCTCAGACGGTGTTCCCATGTTAGGGAAGAATCAAACATGGAACCGTGCAAGTGGTCGAAAAGCGTTCCACTGTTAATGAACTCATAGACCAACAAGGGTATTTCAGTCTCTAGGCAGCAGCCTAATCAAATCTTCCATACTTTTCAATCTCTCGTTTCCGGATTTCTTGAGGTTGTTCTGGGTTTAGCTGATAATGATTAGGCTCAAGTTGCAATTCTTAATTAGGGGTTTCTTGATTTGTCAAGAGCTTGGATTAAACAATGCTTTCGCTCTCTCTTAATTACACAATGCTAATAAATGTTTCATTTTTATCTACGGATTCAAAGACTCTAGCATTTGATTTTGTACAACTCCATTGAATATACTTGTGATTGTTATAGCAAATTAACGAGACTGAATGATGAGAACAAAAGCTTGTTCTTCTCTTATTCATGAACGGCCTTAAATAGCCAATTACACAAGACAACTGCCTCCTACATTATCGGAGGTCTTTAACAAACACGAACACAATCAACTAAGTCACAACTCCTTATACACCGGAGCCTTATTCTAACACTTCATGACTAAGTCTAAACGACTAAGTCTAAACAACTCAACAAATTCCTTCCCTAAACTGATACTCGCCACTGTATCAGTTTACTTTGGAACCTCAACAAGCCCGAGCCTCTCCTTCAACTCCTTGAAAGTGTCTAACTTCAGTGGTTTAGTCATAATGTCCGCCAGCTGATCTTGAGTTCCACAGTGCATAAGCTTCACTTTGCCTTCTTTAGTTAAATCTCTCAAGTAATGAAATCGTACCTCAATATGCTTACTACTCCCATGATGAACTGGATTCTTTGATAGTTGAATAGATGAACTGTTGTCACACTTGATCGTAATGCACTCTTCATGACTTTCACCGATATCACCAATCACCCTCATCATCCAAATTCCTTGCATTGCACATGAGACAGCTGCAATGTATTCTGCTTCAGTAGTCGATAAAGCCACAATGGGTTGCTTCTTAGAACTCCAAGAAACAGCTCCTCCCACCATGAGAAATACAAAACCAGAGGTGCTTTTTCGATCATCCAAATCACCAGCATAATCACTATCCGTAAAAGCCTGAAACTCACTCACTCCACGCTTATACATAATGCCAAGTGATGTGTCTGCATTTTATAGGGTTTTAACCATACTTTTTACACTTGTTTTGAGTCTTTTCCTAAGTCCAAGTGTGCTTTTAGAGTCCTTTTAGTCTTTTGTGAGTCTTTACAGGTCCTAGGTGACTTTGGAAGGAATCTGAGCGTTTTGGGGGTGAAAATATGCATCTGGAGCTAAATTGGTTGAAGACTGATCGAGCTAGTCAGCAGATGGAGTGAGAGCAGAAAAACGTTCCGGATCGACTGATCCTTTCGAGATCGACCATTCCCGTCCCCGACGCAACTTTTCCTTATTTGTTTTAAACCGACTTTTAGGGTTTTATTTTGATATTTAAGTTAGAGGCACGGCCTCCAAAGACATAAGCTTGATTTTTCTAAGACTATTCTGTATTGAGAGAAAAGGGAGAAGATCTCTAATCCTTCTTGATACTTTGGAGAAGATTTCTAAACCCTATTTTCTATCCTTTTGCAATTCAATTATGTTTTCTTCATTATTGATTTGCTGTTTCTGCTTCTCCATGTCTGAGTAGTTTCATTGTTGGGTTTAGGGTTTCAGAAGGGTTTCTATGATTAATTGATGCTAGATTTGTTAGATTAGGGATTGATCTTATTGTTCTTCATCTATTGTTGTTCTTAATGTTTAAGCTAGATTGATCACCTAGATTAAGATCTTAGGTTTAATTCATCGGGGCACCAAAAATGTTGTTGAGTTGCTGGAAAAGAACTTAGGTGAGCAAGGTGGACCTTAGCCAACGAAAGTTGAAGTTGAGGCACCTTGTGAACAGATCAAACTTGAACTTGTTATTGCTTGCTTGGTTTGCTAGATCCAAACGACGGTTTAGGGTTTAGTAAATTCATTGCATAGATAGTTAATGCTGCGAAAGTAGGTTAGCTTTACAACAGTGATTTGAGTTCTAGAACGGTGTCTAATGCATCCCTATCTAACCATCTAAATTCGTGATCATAATCCCTAATGATTCCCTGCGCCCAATATTTCCTTTTTTGATTTAGAAACAACTTATTTACTTTCCGTTTTTGATTTATTACTTGTTTCACAAACTTCATGTTTTGTCTTAGCTATATTTGATCTATACAATTTCATAGTGCATTGTTTGGTCTCTGTGGATTCGACCCTAAATTGCTACGACGACACCACTAGATCGTGGTTGAGTGTGCTTTGGGTTATTAATTGACCTGTTGATCAATTTGGCGCCGTTGCCGGGGACCAAAACGATTGCCTTTGAGATTTTAGAATTGAGTATAGTCTAAGATTTTATTTTTGTTTTTACTAATTATTTTTATTTGCTCTTTTTGTAGATAAAAAAAATGAAAAATGTTTTTGGGGCCATGGATTACGATGATTGGCCACATGAAGAGGAGATCACATTTGATGAAGACATTCTAGATGAGCCTTATGTGGAGCCATTGTTTGATGAGAGTGTTCTTACACCGGATCAAAAAGTTAAGTTGGATGAGCTTTAAATGGAGCATCCAACAACGACAAGGAGGAACTTAGCAGCAATGATCCGGTTGAATCTCATCTCACATCGAGCAGTACTTGAAGGGAGGGAGCCCACTTTCACAGAGATTAGGGAAGCTCATGCTTGTGAAAAGGTAATATAATTGGTTCCACCAAGCCAAATAGAAGGTACATTCGTTTCCACCCTTGAAATTTATGATTTTGAGGATATTCACATGCCATGCATTGAAGATGTGACTTCTAGTTTGGATACTCCATTGCTTATTGATGAATGCTATGATTTGATATGTGAGTCTCAACGTCTAGACATCTTAAGAGCAGAAAAACTTGCTAGGGATTATCATGAAATATGTTTTGATATTGAATATCATTGTGCTTTGAATGTTCATGATCTCGAGTTTGAGTTTTCAATGCCTGATGTATCTAGCTCTCTTCTTGAAGAATCTTACCTAGGGTGTGTTCTTGATATTGATACAATTTTGCATGAAACAAAGGATCCTGAGGTGGATTATATGAATGAGGATATTGTGTTCTATGAAATTAATGGGGATGAAGTTAATTATTTTGTGAAAACCTCGTTTGAACCTGAAATTGACTTTATTTTCCCATTAAATGCATTTGATCCTCATGAGCATCCAACCATCAAAGAATATTTCAAAGTATATGCTACATTTGTAGTAAACTTCCTTGATGTGAATTTTATTGTTGTGCCATGGATAATTATGTGTTACTTGACACATATTGTTTATTGCATTAACAAGAGAAGGACTAAAGGTCCATTGGCTCAGCCTTTTGATACTTATGATTAACATTTTGTGCTGAGTGGTCAAGCTATAGACCTTAAACAAGCGCTTATGGGAGGCAACCCATGGGGTTTGTGCTAGCTTACCCTTTTATTTTTATTTGTCTTAGGATTTTGGTTTTGTTTTTAGGATTTATTACGGTGAAATCACGTCCGGTGTTAAGTGTTTTCAGGATCAGGTTCCAAACGCAGAAGATGCAAAATTTTTTGTTCCAGGAGTTTCGGATCGATCGGTCCTCCTTAAAGATCGACCGATCCTGTTGGTTTGCTGTGGGTATCTCCAAGTTCAATAATGTTGCAGATCGGTCGATCCCACCCTGAGATTGGTCGATTCCATCACCACCCTTGCCAACACCACTCCAACACCAGATGCGAGATCACCGGTTTTTGTTTCTTTTCCTTTCTTTTTCTTTTTCATTTTTCTTATTTTCTTTGTCGGATTCATTCTTTTCTTGGTTTTTCTTTCACACCGGGACGGTGTGAAGTAAGTCCGGGGGAGGGATGTCTCCAAGTTACTAATGTCGTTTTCTTTGGCTATTTCTTTTGATTTTTCTTTTGTTTGAGTCAGTTTATCGAGTCTAAAAAAAACAAAAAAAATGGGAAACTATGATCATTTCTAGGAATCTTTTGTTTTGAACTAACACTCTTATGATTTCTTTAGTACTTTTGATTTTTGAATGAAGTTTGGAATGAACATGAGCAGTCTCAACACGCCCCAAAAGACACTCGCCAAGGAGAACACTAAGTTGAACCAGAAGTTGTCTCTAGCTTTGACAAGACTTAACCGGATTTAATTTCTTACCTTGGGGCTTGGTATACATCGGACAAGACTCCTCCCTTCAAGCCTTACAAGACGTGCATCTCCTCACAAAGTATGCTTCCCCTCTCTCTTCCCTTCAGTACTCAGTTAAAAAAAAAAGAGAAGAAGAAAGAAGAAAAGGATAAAGGTAGTGAAAGAAGTGAACCGAGGGTTGTGCATAAACCCGTGCATCCTTCGGAACTCATGGAAACCTGTCCACAAGAAAAGAGCAAAGGATTGGTAAAAAAAATAAAATGATACCCTAGAAAATTAGGGAGAAATCAATCCTTTGGAAGTGAGAAAAGAGAGAGGAAAGGGAGCATATGAAGGAAGTCTTGGGCGATAAAAGGTTGAAGGAGTCAACAGTTCGATGATCGATACTCCCATGGTAAGACTGCACCTTTTTACTAATCTGATGTAGAGAGACAATGATGGGGAGATTGAAGGTTCTCTAAGGCCGTGGAGTTCAGAGTAGGGAGTGTTGATCCTAATCATGGGCAGAGTACAAAAAGTAGTTCTTAATTTGATGTGATGAAGAGTGTAAAGAAGAAGTTCCCAAGAATATGTGAGTTTCCACTTTCAAACCTTTTCTTTGTTCTTGAGTATTTGTCTGTTCTTGCTTGAGGACAAGCAAAGATTCAAGTCCGGGGGAATTGATGTGTCTGCATTTTATAGGGTTTTAACCATACTTTTTACACTTGTTTTGAGTCTTTTCCTAAGTCCAAGTGTGCTTTTAGAGTCCTTTTAGTCTTTTGTGAGTCTTTACAGGTCCTAGGTGACTTTGGAAGGAATCTGAGCGTTTTGGGGGTGAAAATATGCATCTGGAGCTAAATTGGTTGAAGACTGATCGAGCTAGTCAGCAGATGGAGTGAGAGCAGAAAAACGTTCCGGATCGACTGATCCTTTCGAGATCGACCATTCCCGTCCCCGACGCAACTTTTCCTTATTTGTTTTAAACCGACTTTTAGGGTTTTATTTTGATATTTAAGTTAGAGGCACGGCCTCCAAAGACATAAGCTTGATTTTTCTAAGACTATTCTGTATTGAGAGAAAAGGGAGAAGATCTCTAATCCTTCTTGATACTTTGGAGAAGATTTCTAAACCCTATTTTCTATCCTTTTGCAATTCAATTATGTTTTCTTCATTATTGATTTGCTGTTTCTGCTTCTCCATGTCTGAGTAGTTTCATTGTTGGGTTTAGGGTTTCAGAAGGGTTTCTATGATTAATTGATGCTAGATTTGTTAGATTAGGGATTGATCTTATTGTTCTTCATCTATTGTTGTTCTTAATGTTTAAGCTAGATTGATCACCTAGATTAAGATCTTAGGTTTAATTCATCGGGGCACCAAAAATGTTGTTGAGTTGCTGGAAAAGAACTTAGGTGAGCAAGGTGGACCTTAGCCAACGAAAGTTGAAGTTGAGGCACCTTGTGAACAGATCAAACTTGAACTTGTTATTGCTTGCTTGGTTTGCTAGATCCAAACGACGGTTTAGGGTTTAGTAAATTCATTGCATAGATAGTTAATGCTGCGAAAGTAGGTTAGCTTTACAACAGTGATTTGAGTTCTAGAACGGTGTCTAATGCATCCCTATCTAACCATCTAAATTCGTGATCATAATCCCTAATGATTCCCTGCGCCCAATATTTCCTTTTTTGATTTAGAAACAACTTATTTACTTTCCGTTTTTGATTTATTACTTGTTTCACAAACTTCCTGTTTTGTCTTAGCTATATTTGATCTATACAATTTCATAGTGCATTGTTTGGTCTCTGTGGATTCGACCCTAAATTGCTACGACGACACCACTAGATCGTGGTTGAGTGTGCTTTGGGTTATTAATTGACCTGTTGATCACCAAGCTCCATAGTTTCTTTGACATACCTCAGTATTCTCTTCACCACTGCGAGGTGTGCTTCAGTTGGTGTCTTCATATACCGACTTGCAAGCCCTACTACGAATGCCAAGTCAGGTCGAGTAACTGTGAGGTACATTAAGCTTCCAATAATCTGCTTGTAGAGCATGACATCGATGACTGCTCCACCTCCTGTCTTTGAAAGTTTTATTCCCGGAACTATTGGATTGCTCACCCCATTGCTTGAAACCATGTCGAATCTTTCAAGGACCTCTCTCGCAAATTTCTTCTGACAAATATAGATACCTTCTTCCCTCTGCAAAACCTCTACTCCGAGAAAGTATCTCATCTTCCCCAGATCAGTCATGTCGAATGTCTTCTTCATCGAGTCCTTGAACTTAGTGATCATTCTTTCACAATTACCAGTAAAGATCAGATCATCAACGTATAGACTAACAATGAGAATCTGACCTTGTTCTGTTTTCACAAACAGAGTTTGCTCGAAGTCACACTTCACAAAGCCTTCCCGAATGAAGTAGCTTTCGATCTTGCTGAACCACGCCCTTGGTGCTTGCTTTAAACCGTATAGAGCTTTCCTTAGCTTGTAAGCTTTCTCTTCATCTCCTTTCTTCTTAAAACCTTTTGGCTGATCTACATAGACAGTTTCATGTAATTCTCCATGTAAGAACGCACTCTTCACATCAAGTTGGTAGATGTTCCAGTTTCTTTCGGCTGCTTTAGCAATGATCATCCGAATTGTATCCCATCTAGCTACTGGAGCATAAACTTCATTGTAGTCGATTCCAAACCTCTGAGCATACCCCTTTGCAACCAATCTAGCTTTGAACTTATCAATCTCACCATCTTCATTGTACTTAGTCTTGTACACCCATTTGACACCAATGGTTTTGACTCCTTTAGGTACCTCTGTCAGCTCCCACATCTCATTCTTTTCAACGGACTCCAGCTTTGCTATCATCGCTTTTCTCCATTCGGGATACCTTACTGCTTCGTCATAGTTCACAGGATCACCAACTGCAGTACCAACCTGATGAGCGTGATCCTCGATACAATGAGCATACGCTTCTTCTTCTGTCTCGATGAAGTGGGCATACACTTCTTCTTCTGAACGAGCAATCCCACACTCATAGTCTTGCAAGTAGGTGGGAGCTGATCTTTCTCGTACTGGCCTTCCCTGCGGTTCGAGATTGTTACCAGCAGCTTCTTGTGGTGTTTCTTCTTCCGGTTCTGGTCCTGCTTCATCACCCTCTTGCACATATTCTTCTTCTCCCGTCATGATTTCTCCATCATTTTCCCAGGTGAGAGCAGCAGCAGTAGAATCAGAAAGAGTTGAGCTATCTGCATTTTTCCTTCCCCAATCCCAATTCTCAGTTTCATCAAAGATCACATCTCTGCTTACTGTGATCTTCTTGGAAATGGGATTGTACATGCGATATGCTTTTGATTCCTCACTGATGCCAAGAAAAACACACTTACAGCTCTTATCGTCGAGTTTTGTACGTTTTGCTTCTGGGATGTGAACGTGACCGATGCACCCAAAAACCCTGAAGTGCTTCACATTTGGTTTGAAGCCACTCCACAGCTCCTCAGGCATTTGATCTTGTAGTGCATTAGTAGGGCTGCGATTAAGAACATGCGTTATCCATTTGACCCCTTCTGCCCAAAAAAGTTTAGGCATTTGTCTCTCTGATAGTGTGCTTCGAACAAGGTTCATGATAGTTTGGTTTCTTCTTACAGCGACCCCATTTTTCTGAGGCATGTAGGCAGCCGTTAGTTGACGCTTAATGCCTTCAGACTTGCAAAAGTCTTCAAACTCCTTGGAGCAGAACTCTCCACCTCGGTCTGTTCTTAAACAGCATATTGACAGACCTGACTCCTTCTCCACACTTGCTTTGTAGTTTCTGAACACTTGAAATGTTTCTGACTTCTCTGCGATCAGATAACTCCACATCTTTTTACTGTGATCATCAATAAAGGTAAGCAGATACCTCTTCTGTCCCATGGAAACTGGAGTGATTGGTCCGCATATATCTGAGTGTATCAGCTACAACACTTTCGAGGCTCTCCATGAACTTTTCTTTGGGAATGATTCTCGCTTCTGCTTCCCGACGAGACAGTTTTCACATACTCTTTCGCATGATTCAATATGAGGGAGACCTTCCACCATTCCCTTTGAACTCAAAGTTTTTAAGCATTTATAGTTCAAGTGAGCAAACCTGCAGGGCCAGAGATGTGTGTTGTTGAGCGTCTCCACCTTCAGGCATGATTCTCCTCCCATTGCTTGAGAAACAATCACGAACATGCGGTTTGCACTCATCGGAGTCTCAATGATAAGTCCTCTTGATGGATGATAGATTTTGCAGACACCTTCTTGAATCAGAATCGCCAAATTTCTATTTTGCAATTGTCCTAGACTCAATAGGTTGTTGCTCAGCTCCGGGACGTAATAGACGTCTTGTATCACCTGAGTTAACTCATTCACCCTCATTTTGACACTTCCTTTACCTTGGACCATCATACGTGCGCCATTTCCAAGTTTTACTGAGTGTCGAAAGCTCTCATCTAGCTCACCGAACCATTTCTTTGCACCAGTCATGTGGTTGCTGCAACCACTGTCTAAGAACCACAGACTCTCCATTGTGGACTCTTTCTCTTCTACATACGTCATCAACAGGAGTTCATCCTCTTTGTTGAACTCTACAAAGTTTGCTTGTCTCTCAACACCTGGGCATTCAAACTGAAAATGTCCCAATTTATGACATTTGTAACATTCCACCAATGCCTTGTTAAACGATCCTGCTCTTCCACGTCCTCTACCACGACCTCGAGATGAACCTCCTCTACCTCTTGATCCACTCCAGTTGTTGGCTTCATAAGTCACTTTTAACACTTGCTCGTCTTTTATGATCCCCTTAGCATGCCTTGTGAGTTTCTGCTCATGACACCATAACGAGCTTTGGAGCGCATCCCTAGAAAGACTACTTATGTCTTTGGATTTTTCAATCGAACACACTACATATGTGAACTTCTCTGAGAGTGTCCGTAAGATCTTCTCCACAATCTTGGCTTCCTGAATCTCCTCTCCAAGATTTCCCATGTCTGTTACAACTAGCAACACTCTTGAGAAGTACTCTGCAATGCTCTCTGTTTCTTTCATTTCCAGAATCTCAAACTCCCTTCTCAACCGTTGAAGTTGTGCTCGCCTCACACACTCATCGCCTTGAAACTTGGTTTTCAGGGAATCCCACAGTTGCTTGGCCGTGTCTTTCTGAATTATTTGTTTCAGAACCGACTTGTCGATTGCTTGAAACAAATAGTTCTTCACCTTCAAGTCAGTTGGCTTCTTATCGGCTAACTCTTGTCTCTGTGCTCCATTGAGGATCTCCCCACGAGCTGGCTCAACGTAGCCTTTCTCGATCAGATCCCACCACTCCTTGGATCTCAAGAGATTCTCCATTAGCATACTCCAATGCTCAAAGTCACCATTAAATTTTGGAATTGCAAGCATGCTCTGACTCTCTCCTGACATCGTGTTTCACTCACCCGTTTAGACTCTCTCTCTCACGAAATTCTCACCACTCAGATCTAGCTCTGATACCAATATGTTATAGCAAATTAACGAGACTGAATGATGAGAACAAAAGCTTGTTCTTCTCTTATTCATGAACGGCCTTAAATAGCCAATTACACAAGACAACTGCCTCCTACATTATCGGAGGTCTTTAACAAACACGAACACAATCAACTAAGTCACAACTCCTTATACACCAGAGCCTTATTCTAACACTTCATGACTAAGTCTAAACAACTCAACAGTGATCACCTTGGAATCAGAATGTTTCGAATCTTTGTAGAAGAAGAAGATTAGCCTTTTAGATGAGAGTAATGTTTTAGTTGTGTTCCTTTGATTTTGTGTTACTGTTTGCTTGTTGCTTAGTTATCATTTTCCATTAAGGCTTTGTCACTATTGATCAAGTGGTTTTTAGTAATGCTGAATCCTCTATGTGGTTTTTGATCATTTGAAAAAATGTAACAGCACATTCAAGAAGAAGGCACCCAATGCCATTAAAGAGATCAGGAAGTTTGCATTGAAAGCAATGGGAACAAAGGACGTTAGAGTCGATGTTAAACTCAACAAGCAGATATGGAGCAAAGGTATCCGAGGCCCCCCGAGGAGAATCAGAATCCGTGTTGCCCGTAAGAGAAACGACGATGAAGATGCCAAGGAAGAGTTCTTCTCTCTCGTCACTGTCGCTGAGGTTCCAGCTGAAGGACTATCTGGTTTGGGCACTAAGGTCATCGAGGAAGACGAGTGAACAAGATTGGTCAACACAACCCTTATTATTCTTAGAATGAAAGACGGAAAGAGAAAGACTTTTTCCTTGTTTTGATCACTTACCCTTTTTGGTAATATTTTTTCTTATGTTTCAAGTTACTGATTTGGTGCTGATACAAGTTTGATCTTTTTTTTTTTTTGTGTGACTTCGTTTACTTAGTAATCAAATTTTTTAGGGGACCGGGTTAGTAATCAAATTGTTTACTAGGGGTGGGCATTTCGGTTTAAGTTCGGGTTCGGTTTGGATTCGGTTCGGTTCGGTTTATTCGGTTTTGGTAAAACTCTAACCAAACTCAACCGAAGTTAGTTTGATTTGGTTTGTGTTCGGGTCGGTTTATGTTTGGTTCGGTTTGGTTTTGTATGGTTCGGTTTAATTCGGTTTAAAAATCAATTAATGTAACAAAATAAAATTGATTATGGTTTTATAATAGTTAATTAATCAAATAAATTAGAAAATTAAAATTAAATACCTAACATTAACCATAATAATTAAATCTATATTTATATTTAGTTAATTTATTAGAAATTTAAAATAAAGTAAAATAGAAACCAAATGCAAGCGTTTGTAGGTAAGATCACATATTTATATTTTTAATAGTATTATTAATTAATTTAAAAAACAGATTGGGTTATTAGTTCGGTTCGGTTTGAAACCGAACCGAACCGAACCATTTGGGTTGGAAAGAAACATAACCGAATGGTTGGAGTGTAGGATTGGGTTTAGTTTGGGTCGGTTTGGGTTCGGTTGGTTCGGTTTGGTTCGGTTCGGTTCGGTTTAAATGCCCACCCCTACGGTTTACCATCTGATTTATCATAAGTTCAATAGATAGATAATCCACAAATCCATATAAATCAAAGAGTAGTACACATTCTGCAGGAAGAATATAAATAATTACTTTTGTTCTATTTACCCGCACTCTTGCGGGCAAAAACTGATTATAAATAATAACTTTGTTTTTTTGGATTTTTATTGTGTCAAAATTAAATATATATATATATTTGGTTAGATTTATGTATAATTTTATATTTGTAAAAACCATGTATGAAACTTTTAGTAATAGTTTGAATGTGTGGACTAAAACCTTTTTTAAACCATTAGATTAAAATAGTTATATTGCAGGTCATTTTTAATTTTAATTTTATTTAAATTGTTTATATATTAAATAATTCATATTTTTTATATAGTACTATTTTTTAAAAACATTTATGAAATCAATTATGTCAATAAAATGTTGTTAGTATTTGAAAGAAACAAACTATAATGAAAAAAGTATCGAAACCCATTAATAAAGTCTAAAAGTATAATTTGAGCTCAATTCAGTCTGTAATATTACGACTTTAAAAGTCTAAGCAAATAATCCAAAAATTTAAAAGTTAACATATGTTAATATGTTATTACGGTTACAGAGTTAAAATAAAAACAACCCCTATATGTATTTCAAGTTGCATATACAAAGAAGAGTTTTTTAAGCCACCGTTTGTTGCCATTTGAGTTTCTCCTCAAGTTTCACTTTCATGTTCCATCACATAGTTTATTTGATAACGTCCAGCAAATTTAGATATGTATATATAGAAAATGTATGCAAAACTTTAAATCTAACTTCATATACAACTTGATTTAAATATAAACCCACAACTTACAGAGCATTGTGATGCTCAAATCCTTGAAACTCCGGTTTTGTAAAGATTTTGGAGGAGCCTAATATGTTTACAATACATGGTGCACCTAGAGAATTTAAAAAAAAAATATACCCTAAAGTGGTTACCATTTGTTGATTCTACCAAGAGTAATTAATGGTACATACTTTCATACTATCCAACCTTCAATTTGAATGGATTCAAAACAACGTTACTGTTTGGGTCGAATAAAATTTTGACTATTAGAAAGTAAAGACACAATAAAATACCGGCTTGGTTTTATACGTAAGATGGCATCCTTTTGATTTCCAAAAAGACATGAAGCGGGAAGCATAGTTGTTTATTCCACGGCACTTTACAGATTCATTCCTACAGGTTTAGCAAGTTAATATAACTTATAACAAAAACAAACTTATAGATGTTAGTATCATTATAGGTGGAATAAATGTGTTTTACCTGCTATTCAATAGCGTGAAGACAACTTCATTACAATCATTGCCACTCCCATGTCCTCTTATGTCCTCCACATCTACTATACACCCGCAAACATCTAATTTGGCAAAAAGACATAATTTAACTTTCCAATGAATTGAATAATTTTGGTACTTTCCAAATCAATTATACATCCACACATCTATTTCGATAAAAGTTGAAATTGTACTTTTCTATTGGAGGGACCAATACACAAATTTTCAAAGTTTTAAAAAAATCTTAGATTTCTGGATACAGAAGATACCAATCGAAGTTTTTTTCTCTGTTATCAAAGAACAAATAAAAAGAGATTTTAGATTTTTATGAATACAAAAGGTCTCACGATTAAACGTTGCCTCTTAATCGTTTTAATGTCTTCCCTATTTTGGCTTATTATTTTTTTCTTTTTTAAAAAATAATATGTATATACAGTTAATATGGAAGCCTTTGTACTTTAGATTTTATAATATGAATCTAATAATTTTATTATATAAAGTTGGGTTTTGAAAGTTAGCCATTAACAAGATTTTGACATGTGTAAAAGTTAATATTTAATAAGAAAATTTGATTACAACAAAAACAGAATATTTGTTTTAAAACATATTAATAATATAAAAAGATAATTATCAAAAATTACAAAAATTATAAAAAATTACAAAGTTTTTTAAAATAATTATAAGGAGATTATATATATATATATATATATATTTCATAAATTTTGAAATTATAATATTATTTACTTATTTTTATTTTTAAGTTATTAATTCTACAAAAAAATAGAAATAGGTATTAAGGAAAATATACCGTTAATTATTAATTCTAAATTTTGAAAATACTCACTTCTATATAAACATCAATCGTTTCATATTTTTCATCTAACAAAATAATTTATTCAAAAACACTGTTTTCAACTTTGTTTATTTGGGAAATGTTTTTAATGGGATGGTAAAATTTTCTCCTACTTTTTCCTTTTTCAGTTGGGAATAGGTAAGATTAATATGTTGACCCAAAAAAAGATTAATATATGCGTCTTCGTTTCCTAATACTTTATTTTTAAATTTATTGTAGTATTTTTATATTGTTTTTTTAATTTATATTTTCATCTTTGAATTATTTGAGATTCATATATTACCGTGCTTATAATTTTTTCTTATTTCTTTAATTATGTCAAATTAAATTTCTTCTAATTTTTCAACCTTGATTGGTTGATCATAAACCCTTTTATTTTTGAAAACATAACTGTTACCATTATTCGTTTAATCCCAAAGGGAGATAACGAGTAGAAGCTCATCAACCTAATGGATGGATAAAATAGGCTAATCAAACACAAGCTTACAATAAACATAGATAGATAGATTGAAAAAAACATAAATCGTTGTTGATAGATCCATAGGAGTTCGAAGACTATGTCACCCTGGTTTGCGGAAATGTTTAAAAGAATTGATTTGGCCACATATGTCACCAAAATGCACTTATCTTTTCGGTCAATGGTCCTGAGAAAACTTCATGATGGGTGACCTTCTTGAAAGTGATTGTCGGAACTGTGCGAGTGAGGACAAAACACAGAAAAGGATCATTTGTTGATTTGTAGGGTCAGTAAACAAGTTTGTAAAACCTCCCAAACGTAACAAACCGGCCATCGAATATGGGTGGTTCCACGGGCCGAGAATATATGTAGGGCCCACCTAGGAAGGTGAGCCCATGGACTGAGAGTGGACATGGGCTCACTAAGCAAGGTGGCGGTTGGAGCGTTACAGAGACAAAGGCTATATCATGGTGTGTCAAAGACACTTCCATGAAGACATTGAGAAATTTAACATTAGCTTAGTTTCATTGGTTGTCGGAGCAATCCATTTTGAAATAGCAAAAAGACGTGAATAGTTATCTCCACACAGGAGGAGGGCAGAGCCGAGGTTCTCTCTAGGGTGGAGAAGGTTGGACACAAGGTTATCTCCCCAAGGGAGGAAGGTGGAGGAAGTTGGACGCAAGGTTATCTCCCCAAGGTAGGAAGACGGAGCCAAGTTTCTCTCCATGGTATAGGAGGTTGGACGCATGGTTTCTCTCCATAAGGAGGAGGGCGGAGCCGAGGTTTTCTCAATGATGATCATACATTATTGTGATGATACATCATTGATTAGTATACTATATAATATGTTTTTTATTCGAAATGTTTTTTGAGCTACATCATAGTGTGTCAAAGACACTTCCACGAATATATTGGAAAATTTAACATTAGTTACTATCAAAAAATTTTGTGATGTTAGAAAAGGATCTTTCGTTTCATTGGTTTTCGGAGCAAACCATTTTAAGATAGCTAAAAGAAGTGAACATGTTCTCTCCACACATGAGGAAGGCAGAGCCGAGGTTCTCTTTATGGTGGAGGAGGTTGGATACAAGGTTATCTCCCCAAAGGAGGAAAGTGGAGAATGTTGGACGCAAGGTTATCTCCCCAAGAAAGGAAGGTGGAGCCAAAGTTTTCTCCATGATGGAGGAGGTTAGACGCAAGATTCTCTCCATAAGGGAGGAAAATGGAGCCGAGGTTCTCTCCATGGTTGGTCATACATTATTGTGATGATACATCATTGATTAGTATACTATGTAATATATTTTTTATTCGAAATGTTTTTTGAGCCAATAATTTTATTAATAAAAAAAACTATGCAAAAGTAAAAGAAAAAAGACATAATAGTTGGCTTATGGTATTCATACATACATTTTCTAACATAGACTATTAAATTGACTTGTTGTACGACGTTATTGTAAAATAGACTATATATATAACATAGATAGTTGCATATATATATATATATATATATATATATATATATATTCACTGTCTGTATATGTTAAATACAATAGATTCGGTTTATGCACTTTTTTCAGCATCACTAATTTTAACACATTAAACCTTTTTATACGTTAATCACTTTTCTTTATAAATTTCTTTTTACTATATGATTATAATAAATAATAATTGCAAATATTTTCCTTATTAATTACACATATTGATATAATTGAAATTAGTAATTTAATAGATAACTTTTTATTAGAATTAGTGATATAATAGATTAATTTTGGTTTTATATATCTTTTAAAAATATTAATTGTAATCTTTTTATTTTTAGGAGTTTTTAATTTTCCTAATAATTATTAAATAAAATTTCTTTTCACACATGTCAAAATATTATCAATATACTTGACACATTTCGTGACTATATGAATTACTAACTTTGAAAACTAAGGTTTATATAATAAGATAGCATATTTAGTTAAACATATAATATTTCAAAACCTTAACTAAATATGCTGAAAATACATATTTAATTATGTACAAATTAATTAATATCACTTGACCAGCATTGAAACATAATAAGCTAATAAATAATTTTTAATACATATATAGGAAAATATATCAAAAGATTATATTTGCATCTTTGACCAGGAAAAAAACATTTAAACTTATTTAGTGTTCTTATATATTATATATATAATCAGTCTAGGTGAAGAACAACTCATTAAAAAAAAGTTGAGGGAATATCACTTAAATAATTACTATCACTATGAAAACTTTAATGGCATTTTGTTTTACTATCATCTTCATCATATCTTTTGTTCATTGTCTTCATACAACTGCTGAAAGTCTGGGTAATTGTTTATTGTTATTCATACCTTCATTTTGTAATTATCATCATAATGATTTCACTCTTTGCTAAGGAGTATTGATTATTGTTAATATTGTATATAGGTTATCAACCTCGCCGACTTTTTCGACCATCAGTCAGATGCTACAAATATAACCCGTGTGATACTGAAAGGTGCGATAGTGTTTGTAGTAGACACAAATATGATCATGGTTTTTGTCTTGGTACTGCAAAATGTTGTTGTATACCACCTCTAAGATGAAATGAATCACATGTATTGGTATCTGCTTAAAATAATAAATCTACAATTTTTACATGTTTTTGAATTTATAAAGAAGATTTAGAGTGGAGTACATAAACTTTACCAAATAAAATATTCATTTTCAAGCCATAGATTTTCTGCAAGTTTAATAAAAGCTAATATAAGTTAATAATTGAATATTAAAATGTAGAAAATAAAAAAATAAAGTATGTGTTGCATATATTGACTCTATTATTGTAAATCTTATATTCCCTCCGTTTGTAATGTCTTGAAATAATCCCTCCGTTTCATAATAAGTAATATCTTAAAGAATTATTTTCTTCATATTCTTTGATGTTTTCATAGGGGCATTTGCAAAAATACCCTCTATTATCTTCCATTTTCAATAATACATTTTTCTACATACAAAATGACTAAATTCTAAACTCCAAATTTCAAATATCAAATTCTACACCATCAAAACTATACCCTAAATGTAAAATAGAGAATCCAAACCTTAAAAATAATTCTAAAATTCAATTTAACAGATTGTAATCGTGCAAAAGAGAGCAAAAATGAAAATGTTGGAAATGGTATTTTTGAAAAGGGATATCTATAAAAGGGTATTACTAACAATTTCTCTTAAAGGTTATGTAGAATATGTTTTTATTCAATCAAGATTTTTTAAAACTTTGTTAAATTTTGGTGTTATTAGTTTGTGATTGTTAAAAATCACTTAAAATCTTAATAAATCCAGGGATTTTAAAGTCTGAATTTTATATAGCCAACAAATTTTTTGTTTTATTCAACTAAAACAAAATAATCTAAGATTGTAAACGAATTCAATTATTATATTATTGGTTTATTATTTTATACACATTTTCACAAAATAAAGTAATAGAAAGTATCATAAAATGGAGATATTGTTTGGGAGACTTTATAAGATTATAGAAAACTCTCTATCAATCCTTTAAAATCTTTCACTTATTTATTTTCTATGATTTTATTGAATTTATAAAAAGTCTTAAGAAATTAGAACCATATAACACCCCTTAAGTTAATCTAATATTAAGGTAATTTATACAACCATCAATAATGGTCAAGTAATGATATTTAGAGAACTTTTTCAATACTACTCAATTAATATTTACAACCATAGAGGAATTTAGCCAATCACTACAAGAAAATACCTTTATTTAGACGTAATATTTAGTCATAATAAAAGGTATTTAGTTACAATATAAACATTGTTACAAATTTATGACAATTTTTGAATGGTTGCAATACAATCGTCACAACTTTTTATTTGTAACAAAAACGTCACAAGAGTTGCAACGAATATATTAGTAACCATTTTGTCATAAATAATTACGACCCAAAAAAGTAACAAAACTGTCTCAAATATAGACTAACAAAATGTCTTAAAATCGTCACAATTCGTGTTTAAAATAATGTTATAATTATGTATTTTATTATTACGAAATTATAGTCTCAAATGGTCACAAATGATAACTAAAAATTTGTCCCAGAATTTTAACAAATACTCAAAAATTACGATATTTTGTGACTATCATAATGTCCAGTCCCATCATTAGAAGTTAGTTTCAAATGGTCACAAGTTATTACTAAATATTTCATTGCATATGATAAAAATTATAACTAAAAACTTAATCTCAAAAAATATTCTTTTTAAAATTTATAATCATACAAATCTTTTATAATCATAAAGATTATATATATATATATATATATATATTATAATATATCTTCATTCTTACAAAAAGAAAATCACGAATTCGACCATAACTCTCATATTACAACTCCTATGGAAATGATCTGATACTAGGATTTTTGTATCTCCTAGTAGGTTCAATTAACCTTATGCAGTTGTAATACTTAAGGTGTCAATCTAATTGGGAATCTTTACTATCACTCAAGATGCAATCAAGAAGTCACAAGTTAAGCCAATTCAAAAAGAGTGTTTTCCTAACAATCCTAGAATGGGCAAAATACAAAACGGAAATGAGTCACAGAACCAGAAGCGAAAATGTATGACAAGAAGCAAACAAGAATAAACGAAACCGAAAACGATTCTAAGCATGAACAAATGAAACAGTCTCGGGAATGTAATATCAATCAAAAAGATAAAAGTCCTAAGGATGGGAGTAATTGATGTCGGTGGAGTATCCTAGTCTACAAAGTGTTTAACATACCACAAGCAAACTATCCCTAAACAATGAACATCACAACCTAGCTAATCCAATCTCTTGGCAAAAGCTACTCAGACTCAACCACTTCCATACCTAGCTCTCGCTAGAGAAACATGGTCGAGCAGGTATTACAAACAAGTTCATTCACGTCAACAAACATCCTAGACAACTAATCTCTTAAGCTAGGAACGTAAGTCTCTGGCACTAGTTGGTCAGACATTTCATCAAACACCTTTTGGGTGTGGAAATGTCTCAAACCTAGTCCCAATTGATCAGAGAAAAACTAGTATTTCTTACTCTAGTCCAGAAGGGAATCATACAATCAATGCTTAAACACTCTACATCCTAAGATCCTCCACCTAATCTATACCATCCTCAAGAACTAACACACTACTCAGATCCGGAAATCATCACCAAAGATACAAACTCAGAAAACATTGAATCAAGCATAATAAGTGAGATAAAAATGAGATGAACAAGTTTGTAGAAGAAATCAAATGCAAAAACTCAATGAATTAAAAGATATCTGGATACAAAGTCTCAGAACGTTTTTGGAGGCTAGGTAAAACCTTAAGAACAAAACGAGATAAAAATTAAGATGATGTTCGCCAAGACTTAACAAAACGTATTTATAGTAAAAACATGTAAATCCCTAAAACTTAAAACAACAAGATGTAAGACGGTTTGGGAATCTCCTGAAGCGTGTAAGACGGAACGTCTTCCTGACATGTGCAAACGAGTAGTGGCTCGAGTGGGTGATGGTGTTGGCTCGAGTGGAGGAGGGTCGAGTCAACGGACAGCGACTCAAGCTGGAGGGTCGAGTCGACGGGTGGCGACTCGAGCGGGATGTATACGCTTCCACTAAAACGATAATAACGTTTGAAACACACCTCCGATTAGCTTGAATCCCCCGACCGGTGGCTCGAAAGATGACTCAATTCTCTACAACTTTCATGAAGACATCGAAAGCTGAATCCCCCGACCGGTGGCTCGAAAGACGACTCGAACGGCGACTCGATTGACGGTCAAGGTGTTGCTCGAGTGGGTGACAACTTGATCGACGGTCAAGGTATTGCTCGAGTGGGTGACTCGAACGACGTCGAATGGCGACTCAAACGGCGACTCGAACGATGTGTTCCCGATGTCTCCTAGATACCTTAAATACTCCAAAATGCACAATGTATGCAAGAATGATGCAAGAACTACCTAAATATGCAAAGTGTACAAAAGAGACTAGAAATTTATGCAAAACAACTAGTTATCCTAACTAAATGCATGGCAAATACATGCTTAGCAGAGACAAAATATAGATATATCATGATCTCAGGCTCTCTGGAAATACAAGACTCAGATCTTTCCAACGGCGGGTAGAACTGTGCTACCACACCCGCAGCACCCTATACCACTCAGCATTTGCGTAGCCTCCCACTTTCTCCTGGTTCCATGCGCAGGCTTTCCGACTTTCCTGGAACCTCCAGGATGCTGAGCCTTCCTAGGCTGGACGGCTGGACTCACCGTTAATGCTTGTGCCCGGATATCCTCCTCCATCACAGCTTCAATCTCAACCAGCTCTGCTCTCGAAGCATAGCTCCGCCCTCTGCAATGTATCCTCAAGTCATACCGAAGGGCACTCATAAACCTTCGGACCTGTGCCTCCTCGGACTCCATCGCCTGACCCTTATACATCAGAAGCCGACTAATGTGCTACAACGGAAAGAAGCTTCTAAAATATAGAGGTTTAGCTTCAGGTTTTATAAGATATAAGGTGCATGACGACATGACTACATCTTTAGGAGTTTTGATTGATATCACCGGTACTCGTGGCTGTATTGAAATGCAAATGTGTGACACCCCAGTTTCAGAGACTTGCGGAGAGGTTTAAAAGAATAGATTTGGCCACCTATGTCACCAAATTGCACTTATCTTTTCAGTCTGTGGTCCTGAGAGAACTCCAGAGTTAAGCGTGTTTGAGCTAGAGTAGTCTCAGGATGAGTGACCTTCCGGGAAGTGATTGTCGGAAATGTGCGAGTGAGGACAAAACACAGGAAAAGATCATGTGGTGATTTCTAGGGACGGTAACAAATCTTTAAAGCCTCCCGGACGTAGAAAACCAACCGTCAGATATGGATGGTCTCACGGACCTAGTGGGAGGGCGTGAGGCCAATTAAGGAAGGTGGGCTCATGGACTGGGATTGGATATAGGGACCACTGAGATGTTGGCGGTCGGGGCATTACAAGTGGTATCAGAGCCGAACCTAGACGAGTGTAGAGTCGAGTGGGCTCACACCGTCGGGAGTGATGTTCTTGGTGCGCAATAAGGACATTGCGATCTGTTAGTGGGGGTGAATTGTGACACCCCAGTTTCAGAGACTTGAGGAGAGGTTTAAAAGAATTGATTTGGCCACCTATGTCACCAAAGTGCACTAATCTTTTCGGTCAAAGGTCCTGAGAGAACTCCACAGTTAAGTGTCCTTATGCTGGAGTAGTCTTAGGATGGGTGACTGATAACATGATTTTCACCCAGGGTATCAATCTCCTATGCAGTTGTAGTACAAAGGGTTATCAATCCAAATGGTTGGTATACTAGCAGATAAGATATGATCAAAACAATGCAAGTCAAGTCAAACAATAATGGGGTTTTATGTAACAACCTAGAAGAAACAAAAAGGTAATAAAACAAGAACCACACGACTTAAGCACTCGATGCAAGCATTCAAGTACTGGATCGAGTGGATAATTGGATGACAGATGCAATCAAGAACACAAAGATGAACAGCTCGAAGGTATACACGAAGCTGGTGATCGAGTACCAGTTCGGGTAAGGGGTCGAGTTATAAAATAAAACTAAACAATCAAGATAAGAAAGCTCCTAAGGATGGAGTAATTGACTCATAAGTGTTCTTGACCAACTTGGGATGTCCTACATGCCTCAAGCAAATATTCCCTAGACAATGAATCTCTAAAATCTTGCTAAAACACTCTCATGATAGAAACAATCAACCTTAGTCACTCCCCTACCCAACTCTCGTTGGAGAAACATGACTAAGCAGGCATTACAATCCGATTCATTATTGTCAATAAACTCCTTACACATCTAATCTCTTAGGCTAAGTGAGTAAATCTCTAGCATTGATTGATTCAAGCATTTCAACAACATCTCTCGATGGCAAAACACCCTAGATCTAATCTCAATCTCTTGAAAAATAGCATTAAGAACACCAATCTAGAAAGGAATTTATATAAAATAAATATTCAAGCTAAGACAACCTAACCAATCAAGAACACCTATTTGTCTATCCCATCCCTAGAAACTTTATTTCACTACTCAGATCTCATGGTAGAAAGCATAAAAACACAAATGAATGAAAATTGCATTGTATTAAAAATAAGATAAAAGTAGAAGAGTACAGAATCGAAAACTAGAAAGAATAGCAAAAGAAACAAAATCGAATCCTAACAAAATGGAAAAAGTGTTTGAGTCGCTCAAAATCTCTCTCAGAAGCTCTCGCTCTCTGTTCTGAGTGTCTGCGGCGTGCTAGGGCGAGAGGAAGAAGAGGGGGTTTATATATGGAAACCCTTTTAACCTAGCTGCTCAGTTATGCCCGAGGGTCTGCTCGAGGCGGTGCATGAGGTTCAAGTCGGGTAGCTCCTCGGGTAGGTCTTCGTGTTGTTCTTCCTGACTTTAGAACCTCTTTGATCGGGTTGAGGTTCGGATTGTTCTTCTCGCTCAATTGCTCCTTCGGGTACATGCTCGGGTTTGACATCGTTTTCCTCCATTTTAGGCTCTAAAGCACCTGTTTTCATCCAAAATGCACAAATGCACCAATGCAGCACCCTAAATGGCCTAAATGCAAATTCCTACAGTTAAGGAATTAAAAATACTAAGGTTAGGGTATATATAATGCAAAATATGGACAAAAAATGGTGTCTAAAACATGTAAATTAGAGAGTTATCAGTGACCTTCTGGGAAGTGACTGCCGGAATTGTACGAGTGAGGACAAAACACAGGGAAAGATCATGTAGTGATTTGTAGGGACGGTAACAAGTTTTGAAAACCTCCCGGACGTAGCATACCGGCTGTCGGATATGGTTGGGATCACAAGCCTAGTTAGAGGACGTGAGGCCCATGGACTGGGAGTGAACATAGGGCCCACTAAGAGGTGGCGGTCGGGGCATTACAGATGAGCCTCCAAGTCACGTTTGCTGAAGCTGTCATGACTTATAGAAGACGCCAGCACATGACACTGTCTTTAAATCAGCTGGAAATGATCCTTGTTGGTATTCATACACAAGCGCTAGGACATACGGCAGATGTAGTTCTTTGGAGAGGAAAGGGTGATTATTATAAAGCGGCATCCAACACAAAAGAGACTTGGGACGCAATCCACATGAAACAACCCGACCCTTTTTTTTCCTTTAAATAATTAAATACAATATATAATTAAGCATCCCATACTACTTAATTAAACAAACCAACCCACAAACAGTAACCAACCAATAATAAACCAACACAATAACAATCCTAAGCATACTATCCATCAACCTAGCATATCTCTAACCAAGGTTCCATCATAAACAATATAGCAAAGACCAACAACACACAAACGAGACCCTAGATCATCCTCCTCCTCATCGCCATGATTCCACGTCACATACCTGCACACCACAAACAACAATTGAGATGCGTAAGTATTATCATAAATACTTAGTGAGGCCGTCCTCCCATCTACTAGGTTATACACACAAGCATTTGAGAACCCTCAAGTCTAAGCAATCAAACAAACACAAGCAATACATCAAACCAAGAAAACAAGTCTCGGTTGAGACTGGTATCGACCGATGCTACAAGAGAGTGTCGACCGATGCTCCACAAACAGTGTCGACCGATGCCACAGGAGAGTGTCGACCGATGCTCCACAACAGTGTCGACCGATGCCCACCAAAGGTGTCGATCGATGCCCCTTCTGCAGACACGATCTGCGTGAATCCGAATGATGAACTTCCGATTCAATCCACCTCGAAACCGTCCCAAACTCACCCAAATACCTCAGAAACCACTGGGAATCACGAAAACAAAAAACCCAAGCAAGCAAACGCCACAAAAGACAAGAAAACAGCCAAAACAAGAGAGATCTCATGCTTAGATCAACCATGGTCAAGCACTCACCTCAAGAACAGGAAGATTGGATTGAGAAACGTGGAAAACAACACCTCCAGAAGCTCCCCCTTCGTTTCCAGCAACAACTAACCCTCCTACAGCCTCAGATCTCTCCAAAAACTCCAAGAACAAGCCCAGAAAATCACAAAAACGTTTCTCTCTCTTTTCTCTCTTTCTTTCACTAAGCGGCGACCAAATAACTTCCCCAAAAACCCTTAAACTCGTCCTTAGACGCTTATAACACGATTTAGGGATTTAATTGACCCAAACCGAACCAATTCGGCAATTAATCAAACCGGCCGAACCCAGAAATTAGTGGTGTCGATCGATGCCACTAGGGTGTCGATCGACACTCCTCCCAAAATCACAAAATCTGGTTCGCGGATGTTACAATTCTCCCCCACCAATAAGGATTCGTCCTCGAATCCCGCAACACTGTCCATCTGTCAAGGACCTTCGTGCCACCGTCAACACGGTCTGCACGTCCTCCGACCAGACTGAATACCGCCAGCCAAGGTTTCCCGTGCAACTGTCGCAACAGCCCGCACACCTCCGACTAAACCACGAGGCCTCCCTCTAGTCAATATACTCACATCAAAGACACTATTTGCTCACAACTCAGTGCTTCCCCTGTCCGTGGTCGCAACCAACGAATCATGCCGGCTCGCTATCAGGCCAACCGCCTTAAGCTACGGCATCCAGGAAGTCACTCACACACACACTCCCCCCGCTCTCAGGTCGCAACCTTCGAGTCATACCGGCTCACTGCCAGGCCACAGCCTACAGCTACGGTATCCAGGGAGTCTCACACACACACTCCCCCCGCTCTCAGGTCGCAACCTTCGAGTCATACCGGCTCACTGCCAGACCACAGCCTACAGCTACGGTATCTAGGGAGTATCACACGCCCACTCCCCCCGCTCTCGGGTCGCAACCCTCGAAACATACCGGCTCACTGCCGAGCCACGGCTCACAGCTACGGTATCCAGGGAGTCTCAAAATCCTGCTCTAAGGTCGTCACCCTAAAGCGCGCTCACGGATCGTCATCCGAAGCTAACATACCACTCCCACTCTCTGGCCACAAAGTCCATCGAGCTATCGGTATCACATGAGTTGGGCCCACACAATCTTGAGCAAATAAGTCCGATGTCAACGAGTATCTCCCGACTAGATCTACCTCAACACTTTCCATTTCTGGAAACTTCTATTTTTAGAAACTTTCCCCTTTTTTTAATGACACTCTATTTATGGAAACTTTCTATTTATAGCAACCTTCTATTTATGGAAACTCCCCATTTATAGAATTCCCGAACTATTTCCTTTTCAGTGATTTTTCACAAATCCCAAAACCAAGGAACTCCAACTTTTATTAGAACCTCAAATGCAATAATCGTTTACAACTCCAAATGAAAATACATAATGAAAGAAAGAATACATAAGCTAAAACTAAGCGCCGGAATGGACACCCGGTCCTCCCTTCGGCTGCGCCGCAACCTCCATCATCTGCCTCCTCTTAGGGCAGAAAGGCCTGATATGCCCTTCCTCCCCGCAATGATAACACACTCGACGGTACTCCTGTGAATCACCTCCCCTGGCCCCGCTTGCCGACACGTGATCCATGCTCCCGCTCCCATAACTTCCCTGGCCACCTTGGTTTGCCACTGTCGTCTCTTCCCGCTTCCTTTTACGCCTTTGCTCCAGCTGCCTATCCTTGTTTGGAATGCTCTGCTCCAATGTCTCCTCTGAACGAACCGCTAGACTGACCACCACTAACTGTGACCTCAAGTCATCCTCTATCCCAGCTGCAACCTCAACCAGCTCCGCCCTCGTGGCATAGCTCCTCACTCTGCACCGAGTCCTCAGATCATCTCGCAAAGCCAGCAAGAACCTCCGCACCTAAGCCGACTCTGGCTCCCAAGCCCGGCCTGCATACCCCACAAGCCGACTGAACTCTGCATCCAGCTCCCGCACTGTACGGTCCCCCTGAGTCAAACCCAAGAACCGTGCCTCCATACGATCAAGAGCCTCCTGAGGAAAATACTTGGAGTTAAACTCCCCCACAAAATCTCCCCAAGACATACCCCGCCGCACCCTCCGTGCTGTCACCGACCTCCACCACACACGAGCATCTCCTGACAAGTAAAACACTGCCAGATCCACCCTGTACCGGTCGGGACACCTAAGCGAAAGGAAAATATACTCCATCCGCTCTCTCTACTCATCCGCTACACTCGGATCGGTACTTCCTGAGAAATACCCGGCTCCCACATGCCGCAGCTGCTCCATCATCCGCACATACTGTGCATCCACTACCTCGGCCCCCGGCTGCACACCTGCCTGCAAACCCGCCACAGGCTGCACCGCTGGACCCTGCCCACCACCCACTGGCGGCACTACTGGATCCTGCCCACCAACCACTGGCGGCACTACTGGATCCTGCCCACCAACCACTGGCGGCACAACTGCTGGAACTCGCTGCAAAACCTGAGCTAGCAAGTCCATCAAGACATCCTCCCTGCCTGGAGCACCTCCCGCTGCAACCCCCACACCCGGGACAACACCGTGACCGACACCGGGCCCATCCGCCCTGCCGTCACCCAAACCAGCCTGGTCTCCAGACACACTAGGATGAACCTGTGACTCTGCCACCTCCTCACTGGCCATGCTCTGGGCTACACTCACACTGGCCTCAGGAACCTGACCTCGTCCCCGACCACGACCACGACCACGCCCACGACCACGACCACGACCGTGACCAACAGCACCCTCTCTAGCCATCTGCACTACCCAGAACAGAAGGCTAAGCACACAATTCAAAAACCGCACATAGAGTACACATCTTACTGTGGAATCTCATTGAAGGCTCGAAGAGGATGATACTAGGACTCCATACCGCAAACAAATTGACTAACTACTCATAATCAATCCCATCACACAACATCATGCATCAAGCAAAAGGAAAATAATTCACCCAATTAAATTCCTAACCGCTCTAACCATCCATTTAACCATCCTAGAACCGTAAAGGCTCTGATACCAAAATGAAACAACCCGACCCTTTTTTTCCTTTAAATAATTAAATACAATATATAATTAAGCATCCCATACTACTTAATTAAACAAACCAACCCACAAACAGTAACCAACCAATAATAAACCAACACAATAACAATCCTAAGCATACTATCCATCAACCTAGCATATCTCTAACCAAGGTTCCATCATAAACAATATAGCAAAGACCAACAACACACAAACGAGACCCTAGATCATCCTCCTCCTCATCGCCATGATTCCACGTCACATACATGCACACCACAAACAACAATTGAGATGCGTAAGTATTATCATAAATACTTAGTGAGGCCGTCCTCCCATCTACTAGGTTATACACACAAGCATTTGAGAACCCTCAAGTCTAAGCAATCAAACAAACACAAGCAATACATCAAACCAGGAAAACAAGTCTCGGTTGAGACTGGTATCGACCGATGCTACAAGAGAGTGTCGACCGATGCTCCACAAACAGTGTCGACCGATGCCACAAGAGAGTGTCGACCGATGCCACAAGAGAGTGTCGACCGATGCTCCACAACAGTGTCGACCGATGCCCACCAAAGGTGTCGATCGATGCCCCTTCTGCAGACACGATCTGCGCGAATCCGAACGATGAACTTCCGATTCAATCCACCTCGAAACCGTCCCAAACTCACCCAAATACCTCATAAACCACTGGGAATCACGAAAACAAAGAACCCAAGCAAGCAAACACCACAAAAGACAAGAAAACAGCCAAAACAAGAGAGATCTCATGCTTAGATCAACCATGGTCAAGCACTCACCTCAAGAACAGGAAGATTGGATTGAGAAACGTGGAAAACAACACCTCCAGAAGCTCCCCCTTCATTTCCAGCAACAACTAACCCTCCTACAGCCTCAGATCTCTCCAAAAACTCCAAGAACAAGCCCAGAAAGTCACAAAAACGTTTCTCTCTCTTTTCTCTCTTTCTTTCACTAAGCGGCGACCAAATAACTTCCCCAAAAACCCTTAAACTCGTCCTTAGACGCTTATAACACGATTTAGGGATTTAATTGACCCAAACCGAACCAATTCGGCAATTAATCAAACCGGCCAAACCCAGAAATTAGTGGTGTCGATCGATGCCACTAGGGTGTCGATCGACACTCCTCCCAAAATCACAAAATCTGGTTCGCGGATGTTACACCACGCTCCAAAGCCGAAGAGTGATAACTCTCTAATTTACATGTTTTAGACACCCTTTTTGTCCATATTTTGCATTATTTATACCCTAACCTTAGCATTTTTGGGTCATTAACTGTAGGAATTTGCATTTAGGCCATTTAGGGTGTTGCATTCTTGCATTTGTGCATTTTGGATGAAAACAGGTAATTTAGAGCCTAAAATGGGGAAAAACAAGGTTAAATCCGAGCATGTACCCGAAGGAGCTATTGAGCAGGAAGAACCTCGACGTAGGGACCTGTCACATACCCTATGGAGGTCGATTCATATGCTAATGGAGGAGAACCGGAGGCGAACCAAACCTCACGGTTGAGGAGCAGAGCCGCGGTTGCAAGAGGGAAGAGACCAGTTTCTGAAAAAGCCGAGGAGGTAGCTGAGAGGGCGGCGGAAGAAGACAATCAAGACAACGAGGGGGAGAGCCATGACCGCGAAGAGGAGCAGAGAGTACGCACCTGGTTGGCATCGAGGAGGCTGAAGCAACGAGAGGTGGAGACTCCGGCCAAGCTCTTCAAGGTCCTCCGCAAGATGAGCTTCGTTGGGACCCGCTACCCCCACCGCAAAACGATGAAGCAGTTGGAAATCACAAGAGATGTTGCGTTTTTCTTTGACATGTGGCACATGGGCCAGATGATGCGAGCCAACCTCGAAGCCTATGAGGAGGAGACGGTTCACTTCCTTTCCACGCTGCGGTTACACTTTTTTTAAGACCACCCGACCCTACTACCCAATAGGGGATCGGGTTCATCATCTTCTCCGTGCGCAACAAGAAATATCGACTCACCTTCAAGGAGATGGAGGAGTTGTATGGTTTCAAGGCAGGGAGTGGAGAAAACATGGAAGTGAGCAAGGAGGAAATGAAGTCCCTATGGCTAACAATAGGAGATAAGCTTCCCTACAAGTCTACAAGCTCCAAATCTGCTCAAAATAAGGAGCCCTGTTTTGAGGTATTTTCACAAGTCCCTAGCATGCACTCTATTTGCTAGGAAGGAAACTGGGAATGGGAATGATCATGAGCTCCAACTGTTAGACATTGCCTCATTGCCTTGTGTGGAGTATTAGATAATGCTAGGGATGGTAGACCGCTAGTAGGAGATATAGTAGGAGATATTGCGGATACAAGTTTGGTGTTTGTCTTGCTTGATCAGTTCTTGTATCTAAAATCTTAGGCAATAAAAACCGAGAGGAGAGAGGGAGCTGGAGAGATCTCCATAGGAGGATTGGTCACACCAATTTTAATAGCCTGCGATGTGCCCCTAAAGGGAGTAGTACATGAGCCGAGATGGCTAGACGGTTGAATTCAATAACACAGTCTTTGTTTTTTTTTTTTTGGAATTGCACATAGACGGTTAGCGACAAAGGTAGCTGGTTCCAGTGTTATCACAGCGGGTTTTGAGTTAAAGCCTCCTTCATATCCTCTTGTACGTTTTCTTGAATTTGTTGTTTTCATGAGTTGGAAACTAAGTTTCTTAGATTAGAAAAGACCCTTCTTTTAGGTAGTTGATACAATTATAGACTTTGTTCTTTCTGCTGCTAATCATTACTTTCAATTTAAATGACCGTATGCAGGAACAACAGCATTTTATCTCTGTATTTATTTCTTGTATGTCTAGTATAGATTGAAAACTGTGTGCCTGCAAATAAAGCTCGATTGATTGTATTTGATATTACTTTATTTGTTTCCCTTCTCCAAGTTGTAAACGCCATAAGCTTATACTGGATTTCCTAGTGATGCAGTTTTTTGGTGCTGTGATATTTTTTGCATGTTGTAGAAGCTACAGAATTTGGTTCGATTTTTGGTCGCTCCGTTGTTATATACTTCAGGTTTGAATCATCAATCCACACTCTTCAAAATAAATTATTCTCGTCATGAAGTTTGCAGCTCTACTTCATTGTTTTTGAGATGGAAAGAATTTACTGTGACAACAACTTGGTCTGATTTGATTTTGGTTGTTATGCAGAATGGTATGACACCATTGAAAAAGAAATGACAAAGATCGGAGGTCCAAGGTCCAAGAGTGTGGAGAATTCACACATTTATCTTGTAATTTGTACTTTTACTATGAAATTAATAATGTTGGGAAAAATTATTATCTTATTATCTTATCAAATTTTGTTAATTTTTACACTGGCCCGATTTGGGATTAGCAAAATTTATTAATTTATAGTGTTTATTAATTTATAGAGTATTAATTTATAGAGGTTTTACTGTATCTTGGTTTCATATCAATCTAATAACATATGACACTTTTATTTTTTATTTTTTCAAATAATTCAAAAATTGTTAGATATCAAATGCTATATTAAAATTACAAAAAGTTCTATGAATAAACCTATTGATAACAAAGTATATCTGCTATTGTAAAATATATAATTGCATAAAACAAAGCGCTATAATTGACAAAGATAAGATAGCAATGCTAAAATCAGCTATCTAAACTAGCTTAATAACAATTAAGCAGGTTCCACCGAATGTAAATAGCCTAGCCTAACACAATTGCACAACATAAGAGTCATTACATTAAATATTATAGCATCGGAAAAACAATAGATCATAGCATATATAGGATTTTGTTTGATTTTTTGGAATTTAGATATTTTAATAAAACCTAAGCATAATAAATTAATTTATACAAAAATTTATAATTACAGAATAAAAATATAATGGTATTATAATGAATATATTCGTACTCCATTGTGATTTGACATTGTTATACTCCTTATGAAAATAATATGGTTGTACCCTTTATCATATTTAATATTTTCTATCCTTACAAAAATATCTAGTGTAAACAGTTTTTGTACCCCTTATAATTTTTTAATATATCATTAAAAAAGTTTTATTTATTATAAATTAAGAAAAACATGTATTACCAAATCATTCATGCCCAAAATTTCTAAACATTATTCATAATATTCAATAATACTTTGTTATAAAACCATTTTACATAATGAATATCATCGTATCCCACTGTGGCTTAACATCATTATACTCCTTGTGAACAATAATAATATGGTTGTAATCTTTACCATATTTAATATTTTCCACCCTTACAAAAATATTTACTGTACATAGTTTGTGTACCCCTTATATTTTACTTAAATATATATTAAAATAATTTAATTGCACTACACACTTTCTTTTATATAATGACTATCATCGTACTCTATTATGAAGTACATCATAATACTCTTTATCAGAATAAATATGGTTGTACCCCTTAGCAGATTTACATTTTATATATCTTACCAAAATATTTAGTGTACACAGTTTGTGTACCCCTTATAAATTTTTTAATATATCATTAAAAATTATTTATTAAAAATGAAGAAAAACATGTATTAAAAAAACATTCATGCCCAAAATTTCTAAACATTATTCATAGTATTCAATAATATTTTGTTATAAAACCATTTTACATAATCAATATCATAGTACCCCTTGCAAGATTTAATATTTTTAACATTACCAAAATATTCAGTGCACACAATTTTGTGTACACTGTTATGTTTAAGAGGTTCAGAATTGATTTTTATTAGTGACAAAAGAGTAATTCTAAGTCTGAGAATGAATGTGTATTTGTGCATCTGACATAGGAGAGAAAATCTTGTCTGAAAAAATTATAATGGCATTTTTCATTAAACATATTTAAGGAGAAATCGATTTTCAGAAAGTTAACGTGAGCTCTTTCGACTTCTCCTTTAATATATTAGATTAATCCATAACTTTTGAATGAAAAATTTTCAAAAGAATCAAAACACATATCAGAAATACAATGAATTATTCAAAAATCAAGTTCTCATTTGAGAATTTGTTAGAAATATTTTCTTTTGAATATTTCTTTTCAAAAATATTTTTTTTGAACATTTTCATTTTTATTCTCTTTTACACAATTACAATATGTTAAATTAATTTTGATAATACTTTTTTTAGGTTTAGATTCTCTATTTTACATTTAAGATATAATTTTGAGGGATTAAGATTTAGTATTTGGAGTTTAGGACTTTAAATTTAGTTATTGTATACATAGAAAAAAGTATTTTAAAAAATGAATAACATAAAATAATATTTTTAAATAGTGACATAGAAAAGAGGTATATTTGAAAATCCCCTCCCTATTTTCAAAAAAAACAAAATTGAACGGTAAAGAATCGAATATAATAAGCCTATACATATGAAACCCAAAATGGCCACCATTAAAAAAACCCAATAAGGGCCCATTACAGGCTCTACATATATAATTGACTGTAAAAATTCCGAAAACCCTAAAAACGAAAGCTATCGAGCATCGTCGTCCCCAACAGCCGAAGAACTGAAACTAGAAGAAGACTCTCAGTAATCGAGAAATGGGTAATTCTCCTCACCTTGTTGTTTCCTTATGCTACATACAACCTGTTGCTGCTGATTCTTCTTTAACACTCACTGTTCCTGATGTTTTTGGAATCTTCTCTCTCGTAAATGAAATCGCAGGTAAGGTTCACGGTTCATTGGCTCGTGCCGGTAAGGTGAGAGGTCAGACACCTAAAGTGGCTAAGCAGGACAAGAAGAAGAAGCCTCGTGGTCGTGCTCACAAACGGTTGCAACACAACCGCCGTTTCGTCACCGCCGGTAATTTGCTTTTTCACATTTTCCGGTATTAGATCGATTGATCCGTCTCTGTGATTTGATACTTTCTGCAAATATCTGTGAAAGTTGAATTAGGATCGTAGGACCTGCGTAATCGTAGTGTGCCCTGAGATTAAACATTTAGATTCTAGTTATGCTATTGTGATACAAGTCTTACGTGTTACCAAGTCTTGTTCATGCCAAGTTTTCTTAGAAATGCTTTAATCTAATTTTTTAGATTAGATTGTTTCTGATGATAAACTCGCTTGTATCATCTCTTGATTCTGTAGCAAATCATGAATAACAAGAATTGGATTCTCATTTGATTTGTGTATATGTTTGCTTCTTTCAGTTGTTGGTTTTGGCAAGAAGAGAGGACCCAACTCATCAGAGAAGTAGACAACAAGGTTTTACTCTTTCAGATTTCGTGGGATGTTTTTTGTATTGTGTTTCTCATCGGCTTATATCATAAGTTCTTGGATTACTCGCTTATCATACACTAGATTCTGAAGGAAGTAATATTCATTTTATCCGCAGCTTTATTTTCTTTGACGTTGAACCCAAATAATTCTCACATCTTAAACTTGTTATGTATTTGTCTCTGGTCTATGTTATGTATTCGAAACCAACTGAACAATCAACTTCATATCTCAGTCTTCTAAAACCTTTTGCATCGCTTATCACTTGATCATCTTCTTGTAACCACGTTGTTTGATCACTGCATCGAATACAATCATACTTTGAACACAGCAGTTGTAAACTGTTAAAATCAATAATAAGATAACCCTTCTTATCAAACGTAGTTTGTATTCCAATTGTCAATTTGTAAACATAAAGATTCAAGGAAAGCGACCAAATGTAAGATATCAAACGAAGTTTGTGGATGTTTATTCTTAGATTCAAGCAAAGCGACCAATGATGATGTCAAACGAAGTTTTTAAGTTTGTGGATGTTTTCCCGTCTTTCCCAAATGATATTATCACACAGTGTCAACTGTCAAGTAAAGTCATCGATTCTGAATTGGTAATTTACAATAATAAAAGAAGGGGAATTTTGGAAAACCATGGACCATCTTAGGTTGCGAGAAGGAGAACCATGATCTAGGTATTCTTTCACTTCTTTAAACATTTCACGTTTCGTTGTTTCTTGTATTGAATCATTTGAATTTTAATGTTTACTTTGTTCATTTACACTGGTTTATAAAGTCAAGCTCTGTAGACCGACCACTGTTATTAAGGAAATGATCAAACAATGGGAAGACTGGACCTAGAGAATGGTTAGATATCATTTTACCTTGCAATTTCGTACAACAGTGACAGCCCTGGACTCATATGCAATAAAGTCAAGCTCTGTAGCCGCCTAGTTTGATAAGTCGTCATGGTAGTATACTTGCTATATTTCTGATCATTTTCCTTTGGTTTAGCTTATGGGTTTTGCTCTCTCTGAATCTCTCTATGACAATCCCTCCAGAAGCACTGTTTTTGGTGAATCTGTTCGGTAAATGGTTGTTTGATATATGGAGTTTTATGGTCCAACTTCCGAACAATCTACTGGAACTGGAGAAAACCATAAGAGTGCTCAAGGCAAAGCGAAATGATGTGCAGCGAAGGGTCAAAACAGAGGAGGAAATAAGAGGTCACCAGCGGTATGAACAAGTCCAGCTATGGCTCCAAGACGTCTCCAGTGTGGAAAATGAAGTCGATGATTTCTTGCGTAAAAACGATGCTGAGTTTAGAAAGGCTCTTCGTTCTGGGAATCGACCCATCTACAAATATGCCAAAAGGGTTTCGAAAATGTTGAAAGAGATTTCTGATCTCAATTCTAGAGGATCTTTTAACATCGTGGCTGGGCCAGCTACCTAAGGTGCAGTGCAGGGGAATGATAACCATGCTTCCATATGGTCGTTATATTGTTCTGTTTGGCTCTCTTTTAGGCAAAAAGAGCCCAATATTTACAATTGGGTGTGTGTCATGTGTGGCTATGTACTCTAGGAGTGTTTATTGAAATGTGAGTAAGACAAAGGCTGACTATTCAGTTTCCCCATCCTCATATGGATCTTCAATGTGGCATTTAGAGCTTTACTACGCGTCTGACATAACATATTCTCAAACAAGCAAAAAGAAGATGATTTATAATAATTAAATTTCTTAGAACAACAAAATTTTATATAAACTGAACATGAAAAAAAACATGATGAAAAACTGAGAGAGAAAACTAACTAAAGCAAACATGTTTCCAAAACTAAATAGGGTCAGTCCCAAAATTGGATTTGGTTAATAACAAAAGAAACGAGTTTCAAGATCTACGGACAACAGCAGTGGCGAAATAAGGATGGTGTGTGAACTCAAACGACACCTTAAGCGAACGGTCTTGACAGAAAAGGTTCACAGCCACAATATTGCGTTCTGCGACTTGCTCTAATCCCCTTACTTCAGCCAATTTATCAGGATTGTTGGCGTAACCAACTTTTATGTCCTTAGCGAGCTTTTGAGCATCATGAAAGTACTCATACATAGGAAGATACTGCAGCAAAAGTAATGGATACAACTTTACTTGCATGTTAAAAACTATTTCCACCGTTTCTTTACCCATATACAAAATTCATCACTCCAACAAAGTAAATTATACTAGTACTCATCACTAAAAACATAGTGAACATTACCTATGTTATTATGTGCTCAAGGAAGATTGATATCTCAAACAAACTGAGTAGTATTTATTTATTTATTAACCAAGTTTAAATGAATAGTAAATCCTTATTTTTCCGTACTATCCAAATTAGCTGAACATACTCAAGATATTGCGAGTTTGGGTATTAATCTTTGTAGGTACCTGAACTACCTTTCAACTACTCGACTCATGAATTACCCGACCCATTTATTACATGTATACTTCAGGTAGTAGACTTAGATTAACTGAAATACCCATATCCAAACTTTACCTACTATTACATGCCTACTTCTACAATTCATCTAACGAAGTAAATAAAATTAAGCATAAGAAAAAGTTGTATAGAGCACACTTACGTCAAGACTAGCCTGAGATGTAGATCCTGAGAATGATTCATATGCGTCATATTCAGGGAGCGATGCCTTCTGGAGGTGTTCAAAATGCTGGATAAATTTCTGAATGTTGAAGAAAATGGTTAAGTCCAAGTCATACACAGGAAGGGATATCACCCTGACCTATTACTAAAGCTGAGGGTTTGCATCTTACACCTTAATTCCACAACTATGTAACAGATAAAGGGACTTATCCTTACCTCATTTTCGGTATTAAAAGGCCCTTGACTCTTTAAACACATCCCTTCATTTCTCAAAGCAGCAATCATCTACGGTAAACACAAAAGGTTTGGTCAGGTTTAAAGTACTTGATAACGTCAATGAAGGAGCTTCAAAGCAAGAAATTGAAAACCAACAACAAAAAATACCACTGCGAGGCCCTGGGCAAGGCAAGTCTGACATTGGAGAAACAATACCCATAGACTAATCCGATTTTCCCGAACCATGTCCCTAGAATATTCCTTATTCCTCTTTGCTTTTCTTTCCTCTGGCACAGATGATGACACGTAAGTGTATTATAAAAAGATATAAATCCGTTGTGCAGTTATGCCAAACTAAATGAATGCTTACCAGTGTTAACAACGATTAAGACTCTGAAACGTGCTCTTTCAGCAAGCTTCCATAGTATAATATACATGTACCAGTATACCATGCAATAATCACTTGAAGAGTAGAGGTCTAGGTCAAACCCCAGCATGAGAAAGCGAATGGCCACCCAGTTAATTTGCTCATCTAACCAACCATATATATGATTTAAAATGACGAGAGACTTATCCTGAAAGATACATAGATTCAAGTTAACATGATATCCATATCTGCTTATCAATAGAGCCAAAAAACTTGGAAGGAGAAATAAAAATGTTGTAGGAATTTAGACAACTGGTTTGTTCCTGCTAAAATCAATGAATTAACAGCCTTCAACTAGATTCAGATAGAGGTTTGATTAAATGGACCTGGCGCCTTTGCAAGGAATAGTAATGGTAGTAATTAGTAAGCGTACCCCATTTTTCGAAGCCTTTGATGAATCTTGCTGCATCATTGGACCAACAGTAATCCCCATCTGCCAAATAAAGTAACACGAATGGATGAGATCTTGACACGAAAACCCAAATCAGTATGCACAAAATTTTAGGGTAAGCAAGCTTACGTATAGCTAAGTAAAGAATAATACAGTTCCAAAGGCACAAATGATATAACCTGCACATGGAATACACTCCAGTCGTTTAAGATTTTCCCAAGCTTACGCCTCTGCCATGGGGTATTAGCACATAGTATTTTCAGTAGATTAATCATCAACTGCACCGCAAAATGAGATCAGAGATCAAATTGAGCTTTCTAAGGAAGAAGTAAGCTGTATATTTAAATTATCCATTTATTACTTGTCAGGATCCAGAGTCTAGGAAAAACCCAAAACACTAAGAAGTAAAACCAAGCATTCTGATCAAAGTCTCCACAAAAACCAGTATTTAAAAAAAATCTTCTCGATGATTACTTACATCGACACATACTAAAATTCTCTGATACTGCAGCTTACAAGCCAAACACCAAATACTGAACAAAACCAATACAAAATTAATTTTTTCAAGGTTTTACCAACTTTCAAACCCTTCTCAAGGAAATTGACCACCCATATCTCTCAATCTAATGAATAACTAACAAAAACCGGAGTTTAATGCTGACTTTAGACAAAGTGGCACTAGGAAAAATAAAGAGTTACCTCAGACAGGTTTGTAGATAAAAATGAACCCAGCGTATTTTTTAATATTACCGTGTTTACCTGATTGAGTTGAAGAATGTACTCATTTGTATGAAGGCCATGGTTCTTCGAGACTTCCAATGCAAGAGATCTGGCACAGATAGTCAAAAAGGTATCACGACCGTAAAGTTTCCCATCTTGCACAAGGAGAAGCTGTAGAACAAGATAGAATTTTTAGTATATAAGATATAAAGGCATTATGCTAGCTTAATACATAAATTTATTTACGAATATTGCATATATACAGAAAATAACAACCAGATTCAACCTCAACTACAAATGTTGAAAATATCTTCTTATATTCCCTCTTCACCATTACTTAACATCTAGCGAGCAATAAAGAGTCAACAAAGAGAATAAGTAGAGGACTAAACATGTCTGTTGAGGAAGCGGACTTGAGGTGAGAAAGGTGGTTCACAAGAGTTGACTATATTCATATGGTTCAATCACTCAACTCTAACTCAGAAAATGAGTTGGAAAAGAGTGCTAACAAATACAAAAATGCAAAGCAAGGAAGCGGGTAAGAAAAGAAGCAATATATTATAGTGGATGTATGTGAACATCTTCAGTGCAGAGACAGCCAAAACAATTTACAAAAAACAAGAAACAAAATGATCTATGGGTATTCGAAAGCACAGAGCTGCAAGATATTGGTGTATTAAGTTATAAGTAAGGCACCTGAAGATGAGCCCTAGCAACCAAATCAGGACGAGATTTTTGAAACTGAATCACAAACTGCAAGACGACATCTAAATCTGGTTCCAATGAGAATGCACAGATCTGATCCAGATTGTGAAGAAGTTTCACATAATAGTCAATAGCCTGGAGAAGCAAAAATTGAAAAAATAAGTTACTAAACAAAAGTTATTTCAGCCTATTTCTTTCTCTCTCTCTCTCTCTCTCTCTCTCTCTCTCTCTCTCTCTCTATATATATATATATATATATATATATGCGAGTGTGTGTGTATATATAGATAAAATATATTATGAATACAGAATTTTCAAGTTCCAACCTTTTTCCAAGATAGAAGTTTAATAGCACGCGGTGGGGTTGGAGCTGATAATCTTTTGTTTAAAGTAGGATCAAATCCAATTGGGGAACGACCTGATGCAGTTGTACCTTCGTCTATCTCGTTTTGGCCATTTTCAACAATATCTAATCTTAGAAATTCCGCAGACTCCAGAACAGATTCTAGCTCTGATATGCAATAGGCTATGTGTTTCCTTGCCAATTCAAGGCCTCGTCCTTGTGGTCGTCTCATACAATTAAGAGCGTGTAGAAAATGCTGAAAGTTATTGAGAAAATGTTAAAAAAACTAGCAATGCACAAGTGCATAAGAGCTACAGAGGTAAGAAAAACGGCTTATGAAACAAAATAATAACTACATCACAGACCTTACGAAAACGTATCCGGCATAATAGAGCTTTGCAAAAACTCTCTTCTAGATCGGGATTAGTTTGTAGAGGTTCCAATTCTGCATCTTTAGGAAAAAAAAAAGAAACTCATTGGTCTCAGTTCGTACTGCTGTACAGCAGTGTTACAATTAAACAATAGGTCACAGAGTAATATTTCCAAAGAAAAATTCAATTGAAATGATCAGCAGACTTTACATATAAATCATTATACAGTAGAAGACTCAAAGTTATCATATATAGGCAGGAGGGGATAATTTCAAGTTGGTATATGCTCTTACAGAGCAGTTGCAGAATATCTAAGTCCAATGCATTAGACTGTCTTCAGATTCAAAATCACCATTATAGTGTAAACAACATAGCAATGAAAAGAGGCAACAGAATAATCTTTAATCCCATCATATGAAAGCTCTCTTTGTAACTCTCTTCTGCATGTGTGTGCATGCAAAATAGAAAAGGAGATATGCAAAGAAAAAAGTACCTTCCAACATTCTCCTTTTTGTAGCTTTACAAGCACGCAGCTGACGGCAGATCGTTTCTTCGACAGCATTTAAGAGTAACAATCCCTTGGCATCTTCATCTCCACTAAAAGGAAGACCATATGTCATGGTAAAAAGATCCTCTTCCTGTTAATAAGCAGGTAAGAGGTGAAATCATTCAGTATAAAATGTTGAAGACAACCATTCTCTGGTCAATGGAAACTTCTATCCAAAATATATCACGGCATATATTCTAAAGTTTTCATTTGCATTTAGCGGCGGGCAATGGTGGCAATTTTCAACACAAATAATTTCTACCCTCTGCTAATCATCTCAATATTTTAAAAAATCAACTGCCTCGACTAGATGAGAACGAATGCAAAGACTTCATCAGAAGAAAAGAGTAAAGTGAATCGTGTTTTCATCTCTGATGTCTCTAAGCAGGGAAATGTGGCTTCTAATTTAAACTGGGAATATGAACATATTAACTCAGATAAGTGAAATGTCAAAACTTTCTTTGTGCCAGAAAACAAAATGTTGGAAAGATTAAAAGATCTAAGAAGTAAACACTGAACACAAACTAAACCATTAACAAAAAAAAACTACATACAGAAACATTTGCTTAATACCGCAAGAGTAAAAGAGGACCAAAATTTGTTGAAGTTACTTACTTCATTTGTTCGTGCATCTGAAACAACAGAAACAACTGCCCTGCAAGTTGCTCGGATGACCCTACAATAAGAATGCAATAGAGCCTGTGAAGATGTCCTTTCAGGCCTCAGAACATAGATGCATGAAAACACAGTTTGGGCCAACGAATGACCCATGTGCCACGTTGCCTGCAAAAAAGTAGAGAATTTATTTATAAGGAAGATACAAAAGATCAACCAAAACCGGGTAACAAGTTTGTATACTTAACACTAAAACAACAACAAAAAACAACAAAGAAGACACAAATTGTGGATAAAGCAAATCCAAGTGGAAGATGTTAGCTACATACATATCTCTTTATCATAAGTTTCAAAATGCGAAGTGATGAATTCTTTCAGGAAAAGGAAACGTGAGATGCTATATACTCACATTTCTATCTTACAACTCACATAGTATCATATTAGCACATCTTTAACAGAGATTACCTCGCACGCCAGAAGATGGTCCATAATGTCAATAATGGATTGCACATTAATAGTACAATCAGAGCTTACAGGGACCGGCGCAAAACCTCTTTCGATGGCTTCATCTATAGAATAAAATGTAGACACCATTCCAGAATCCATCTTTGGGTCCATAATCTAGCATAAAGCAAGGACACCATTAGATGATGGGAAAGAGATTAAAATTCGAGTAGATTGAAACAATAAAATCAATTAGACACAGTTTGTTATACACATACTGAAGATAGAAGCAAACATAGAGAGCTTAAACAGACTTTGTTACAAAGGGTTAGAGATCAATCAGAAAGAGACACCTTAAAAAGTTTGTGAGTCCAGGAGATTTTCGGTTTCAAGAAGAAACAGCTGACGAGAATCTATGTAACTAAAATCCATAATGAAAGTGGTTGACTAGGCCAAGGGATGTCATGGTTAGTAGTAGCTATCGGTTTCTAAACTAACATCTATCATTAATGTGTCTATAGCGAGGTCAAACACTGAATAAAGGTCACACTCACAGAAATCAAAACTTCTAAACTAACCAAAACCTGTTATAAAAGAAGAACTTTCTAATAAGCTGACTCTATAGACTAAAGACTTGAAATTCAACTCCCTACAACAATCACAGAGAGAGAGTTTTAAAGTGTATCTTAACCGAATTAACCAAAAGCAGCTCTTTTAACTGATAACAAATTAGCAGTGATGGGGAATGTAATGTATGAAGCTGTCAGAGCATCTAAGGCAAACACAGAAGAACATCACTTACCGTAACATCATAATTATATTTTTCTCATTGTCAATAAAGTTGCAGCATAGAAGCACAATCTATATATACTGTAGAAATAAATAAACAGAGGGGAGAGCAAAAGGTGTAAGAACCTCCAAAGCAGACATGGCAGCAAAAAGATTGAAATTATCTCCATTTATGAGTTGCCCCTCTTGAAGATCTGCGAAGTAAATTATCTCCATGAATATATTAAGCTCACTTATATAACTATACTTCTACATTGCACAAAGCTATATATATATATATATATATCATACAAATTCCAAATCAAAAGAATAGATTGAGAGTACATAATTCTCAGCCACAGAGAGAGAGAGTACCATTGCAGGCGGCGGAGAGGAGAGGCGAGACATCGGCCCAGACGGAGGTGTCACCGGAAGGGATAGAAGAGTCGTGATGAATCGAAGACGAGTCTTCGTCCCTAAGTGGTTGCATCGTTCGTTCGTTGCTCAGGAACTCGCGAATCGCCGTCTTCGATGTGTCACAGAGTAGGAAGGGAAGAAAAAGATGGGCCGATCATCGCCCGTTTTCAAATTAGGTATTCAATTTTAATTCTTACACGTTGCTTTTCTTTTCAGTTTTTATCATTTTGGTTTTTCAATAAGTTTTGTATAAATAAAAATAGTTAATAATTTTTCAATAGAATGGTTTAATTATATAAACATTCTATTTTTTTTGTCACGAGAGTCTCTTTTTATTTCATCCTAAGGTTCATCCATACAAAGACAAAGACGGATACTTAAACCCGCTAACAAATACGGGAAAGTACCGTAGCCACAAGCCCAAACAAGGAAATCAAAGCCCAAAAGAGGGAATCAAAACCGGAAATATCTGATCTTCCGGAGACAAAAGCTGGCAGTTGAAAGAACTAACCCCAGAGACAAACCGAGGAAGTAAACCTCAAAAGCAAACATAAAAGATTGAAATTTGAAATTCCAGATAATTAAAACCGAAAACTCTAATCCAAAAGCGTCCGATAAACATTCCACAGAACAGGTAGATGTCGGAGAGGAGCTACAAACAGAAGCCTCGAGCAGAACCGATCAAAAGAAAGCCTCCAAAACTGAAAGCCCGAGAAGGGAGCTAAATCGAGCTCACACAGCCACAACAACGACGGAAATGAAAACAGCAAAGCAACAAGGAAAGAGCACATAACCTAACCCATCACAGCCACTTCAAAGAACCAGAAGAAACGAGAAAGCGAAAGTTCAAAGGAAGACCTTGAAATCCGATTGGGGAAAACGCCAAAGAGGATACCCATTCCTTAACACGGACATTCGTCGGCCCAGTCAAAGGCCACCTACAGACCAAAAACTGGTAACGCCACGCAAGAGAAGAAATAGAGATCGAACTCACTGCATCGTCTTGAAAACCAAACCTGAGCCCAACAAGAACTTAGAGAAGGGTAGTAGATGCCTTTGCAGAAAATTACCTTCCGAATGATGAACCCACAATCGAAACCTTTGCCAACGCAAAACACCAGCAACTCAAGAGGAGGCAACAAAGTCGAAGTAAAAGGAACCACAAATTGCAACCCAACAACTGAGACTAAGACAACCTACAAGTAACCACAAACAGAAGCAAAGAACCCCACATAAGCTAAGCCAACAGAAGCAGAGACAAACAGAGAGATTGAGGCCAACGAAAACGCCTTCACAACTCCTTCATCAAAGGATGAAGTCGTCGCAAAGTTTGGATCACCGTGAAGAACCTTCGCCGGATGCAGATCTGAATCGCACCACCACACTCGGAATCCTAATCTCAACACCACCGTTTAGCCTAGTTTCATCGGATCCCAAAGAAAAACCTAACAACAAAAAGCAATTAAACTAACTAATTCCCCTCACAGCGCCGTGGTGGTCGCCGGAGAGGAAGGAACCACCGATTTTGTTTTTATGAAACCAGAAGAAGAAGAGGAGAGAGAAGAGAGAGTTCCTTCGAAGAAGGGAAAGGCGTCATTACCAATTGGATTTAAAACGAAAGAAAATTAAAGAAAACCCCAATTGATGATTTAATTATATAAACATTCATCCTTTTTCTTTTCATTTTTTTTCAATTTTATCATCACAGAGGAGTATATATTTGTATAGATAATTTTTTTTACTTACACCATCTTTATAAGGGCATGTTTATAGGGAGATTAGGTTAGGGTGTTCTTAGAGTGTAAATATTGTAAAAATAATGTAAGATCAGTAGTTAAGAACTTTTGTTAAGAAATTAGTTATTGGGAGAACATGTATAAGATCTTAATATTTAATAATATAATATTCTTATAGAAATTTAAGAATGTTTAATAAATACATAGATTAATGTTTAATTAATAATTTAAGAATGTTTAATACTATTTAATAATATAATGTTTATTAATATTCTTAAACATATTACAATTATAAAATTTTATAAAATAACATTTTAATTGCAAACTTATAAAACTTTTACTAAAATTAAAAAAAAAAACAAACATATTACTTAACTAATTAAACAAGACAAACATTTTATTTAATTAATACATAGATTAATGACCAAATTTATTCTAAATATTCTCAATCAAATCCTCCTTCAATTTGCGATATGCTTGTTTATCACGAATTATTTGTTGTTGTTATTATATCTTAATTCAACCAATCTTGTCTATTATTTTCGAAATACTATACCCATTGTTTAGTCCTTTCTTGCGTTTTCATACATTGTTTACTTTATTTATATATGATTTTGCATAACGCATGACAAGTATCTTACCACATCCTCTGTTTTCAACTCTATTCCAGTACTGATTCATAGTGATCATGTTTATTAATCTACTAATAGTAACAATTATAACATATACAACTTATGCTGACTACTAGTGTTTGCAAAGCTTCACACTCATATTAGAAGTGACTCTTCTTTATACTGCTATTATGTCACATGATTCGTTCCCTTCCATTATGTCAGCAGCAGCTTCCCACTCCCCTTGACCTCTCTATCTCCTGATGGTTACTTGGAAGCTTCGGTTGACTCGTTTGTGATCTCCGGATGCTAGTAGATAGTAGGTATACAAGATCACATATCATAAAACCTGTGTAGACAAAACCAATCACATTCGCAGCCAAACAGAACCTGCAACCCAAAAATGCAAAGAAAAACACAAGAATAAATCAACTCTAGAGAAAACATTTACAGGAAATTTTAGCAGTAAATAGAGTTCTCTTTCATAAACAAAATGGAGTTCTCTTTCATAAACATTTACAATAAATGGAGTTCTCTTTCATAAATAAAATGTTGCACTGCTAAAGCTCGATTCATAAACATCAAGATCACCAACGACATGCAAACACTACTAGAACACATGTGAAGCTAGCAGAAGCCAATTCTAGATCTTTAGAAAATAGAAGGACATCAAAATACACCACCAGCTATAAATAAACGAATGTAAGGAAGTATGTACATTATGCAACCAAATCAAAGAAACAACAGTCAGCTGTGTTACAAGCAAAAAAAGAACGAAGTCCAAAAGCACACAGCCTATCAAAAGAACACTCAATGAAACAGTACTCTCCCAACAGGTCAGAAAACAAACCTCAAGAGGATAGGTGAACAGTATAGCATTCTTCTCCTTAATGTACAGAATCAGCTGCATTACCGCAGTCAACACCACATACTTGCCAGAGTCAAGAAATTAAACAAATCTATAACCAAAAGATTAAGACTTTAAGCAGTTTATACGATCATACATAAACCTAATAGACATTCTAGTTTCTCAAAATCTAATCCAAACAACACAAAGCAATCGAGATATACCAAGGAAACAATTATCAATTTCAAATTCAAATCTATCCTCAGTTTCAATCTTAACCTTAACGAATCAAGCATCTAACGAATACGATGACAAAAAGGATATAATCCGATGCAGCAGATCAAAAAGTCTCTGTTCTGAGGAAACTTCTTGTTGTAGAATTGAGCAACGAGAGCAACCACGATTATAATCCCTCCTAAGAGAAACTTGACGTTGCTCAATCTCACATCCTCCTTGTACCCTCCGGTCGTAACGATCTAAATCAGCCAAAAAAGGACAAAACTTTGATTGAGATTTTATGGAGAAATCGAGAGACGAAATTGTGGGGATTTGATTGATGTTTCTATGACTTACCTCGGAGACGGATTCATCGAGGAGGTGTTTGATAGCGTTGTGGTCTAACAGGTTAACCTTCTTAGCGTTCTTAGTCGCAGATTCTGGTTTCTTCTCTAGTTCTCTTCCATGGCTGATAGAGACAAATATCAAATCTTCCAAGTTTCTTCTCTTGCAGAGCGAGACAAGAAGAACAAAATCTCTTCGCTTTTCTTTTTCGCGAGAGAAGAAGAACAAAATTATGTTAGAAAGAAATGAATAATAAAACGAAAGTTTCTTTCCGAGAGTGACACGTGGCCCTTAGATCAGAACTGATCTTATTCTTATGGGTACTGTTCAATTAATTTCAATTTTAAAAGACTCAAGATCACCCTAACTGATCCACCGATAAATATGGCCTAAAGATGCAAGTTATAAACTTACCTATGCATTTATTCCACATTTTAAACCAAGTAAATTAAAATTTTTAAAATATCAACTCAGCTAAGATAAATTAAGAACTCTATAAATTAACTATTTTAGCTTTTTAGAAAAGGATGAATGTTTTATAATTAAACCATCTACTTTAAGATTATTTTACTTATGTTATTCTAATCATCCACTTTACATTATACAATATAAATAATACAGATAACAAACACAAAATATACATCCAAAAATTATTAATACAATTTTTTAAAAAATTACCCCATTTATATGAGAAGATGGGTTTGAGTCTATAACTTTACTAGTATTAATATTAAACATATAAAATTAAGTTAATTAAATTTCGATTATGTAAAAGACTAATTTTCATGTGAGATATTTCGCGAATTAAATTATAAAATTAACAATCAAATATAAAATTTTACAATTTTAAGTACTAAAATAAACAAAATTGATAAATAAATACAACTTAAAATTTAAATTTTTTTTGTTACAGAAAAATCCTAAAATTAACAAACAAAATACAATTATACAATCTTAAATACTAAATAAAACAAAAGAAAATTGACAAATAAAATATAGTTAATTTCGTTCTCAGTAGATGTTCGCCATACCGAAAATATTCATACCACTTACAATTTCACAAACATTTATTTGTTTGCCAAACAAAATATGTTTTCAACCCCACACAGATCATAAACCGCAGATTAATTCAATTCAAGAAACAAGGTAGGAAGAAACAAAAATCAAGAATCAAAATATGGAAGCGAAAAGATAATCAAATGTCATTACAAGAACACACAAACCCAAACTCGGTAACGAGACCAACAAATCACAATTGGTTCTAAAGTAACAATTGATATATGTTTGAAAGCATTACAGAATGAAAGACACTCTTTTAGTTGAAGAGAAGAAACTGAAATGAAACCTTTGGAGTTTAGAGATCAGACTCCATAAGGTAATCCCCGAGCCTTTCGACAACCAAGTTGCATTGACCTCCAGTCATGGGTTCATCGTAGATACCAAAGACCAGTGCTTGCTTTGTCTTCTTGATAGTCACGCCTCCAGGTCCCTGCAGAAAGATTCAAAAGTTTGAAATTCTGATTCTATTCTCTCTATAAATATGCATGTTTCCCTCAGCAGGCAGGGTTCTGATGTATTGAATGTAAAGAAAGATACCTTCTTCCCTCGGATCACAGCTTCAGGTTCACCTTGAATAACCATGTATTTTTCGCCACCAAGGAATAGTCCGGTTGGGGCAAGAGTCCCGGGCTCCTCAAAGTCCTTCATGATTCCAGTGACTTCTGCAGGCTTCAACTAAAATACACAACAGCTTTGATCAGCCATTGAAACAAAGGCAAAAAAGCAAGTCAAAGCTTTGTGTTAGTGATGCACGCACAGATACATTCTCAGCTTATACGAAATTTCAAAACAGTCCATAGAGTCTACAAGAAGAAGATCTCGCATCTTTGGATCGCTAACGCATGCTTAAGAGTTTCACAAAACGCATTGGAACTTGCTAACGATTAACTTGTGCATACCTAAGAAATCTCAGAATCAGACTAACAAAGATCTAGATCCCTAGGTTTGAATTCAATTTCGCATACAGATCGATTGGTTGGTTCACTAAAGCAAATTCAGATTCCGGAGATGGCAAAATTCAAAAATCAGATCCGAGATTCGTCAGATCCGATCACGGAAAAGAATCTCAAAAGAGACGGCAGAGTCCGATCGATTCAAACGAAGAAGAAGAAGAAGAAGAAGAAAAAACCTGAGGGAATTTGGTGCTCTGAGCCCAGACACTGCCGTCTTGACCGAGAATAGCGGCGGAGGTGAGCTGGTTGCCTTCGACATCGCACATAAGGTGATCATCGACGTATGATTGCCACGACATCTTCTTCTTCTCCGACGAGTTTGTTTGTTGTATTCTTCGTTGAAAATTCTCAGAGAAGGTTTCTTTTTTATATCTCTCTCGCAATTATCACTTGGTGAGCTTTTTCTTTTGTGATCGTGTAGACAGACAAAGTGAAACGTTGTGCTTTATTAATTAATTATTTTTTATTAGTGTCAACAGCTTGTTAATTCAATTAATTAATAGCTTTGGAAACAATTCAAAAAAAAACAAACATTATTCAGCAATGGTAAAGACATTTTTAAATGAGAATAATAAAGAAAAATTGACTAATAAGCACAAATGATAATAAAAATAAGTCTACACATATGGTATGTAAATATAGGTTAAAATTTTATATTATTTTATAAATTTATTAACTGAAATAAAAATATATATAAATAGATAAATTAAGAAAACTAAAGTCGTCATACACTGTGTAAATTTCTTTTTTTGACAGCCTTACAATGTGTAACTAAAAAATTCAATGTGGAAAAATATCATATACCATTTTTATCAATCAAAATGATAATTCAGATATATCATGTATATCATGTATATACATTAGTTTATACTTTAACAACAAAACATCAGCTAATTCTATTTTAATATTTTATGATACATCAGCTCAATCATATATTGCGTATTTTATCAGATAATCAGTTGAAATTGTATTTTCAAAAACTTTTCTCGACTATAAATATAAAATTTGTATCCCTAAAATATACTGTACAAAATAAAGTTAAGTTATGCCAGAGATGTCCATCATTTGTTCTCTCCAAATACAGAGTGGATATGCTCTTTGAAGATCCTAATCATATATTATTGCGTTACACCAAATATTGCATCTACGTGTGCCCCATTACTTTCGTTTTTTTCAAAAATTAGTCAAAGTTGGGAACTTTTGGGTTTGTGTGATTAGAAGAATTACCATGGAATTGAAAATTAATTAGGGTAAGCAATTGTTCTGAATGGAGAATGTCATCATTGCGAAAATTTTATCATGGATACCAAACCGATGGGGTAAACTTTACTTAACTTCTCGTGGGGACGTAGTTTCAAGTTTGGTTTCTTTCATCGACTTAAGGACGACACATGATGCTAATAAAAACAATAAGCATGAGCATGACGCTTTCGGGGAAAAAGGATTATCCTCCTGAATAGTTTTAAAACGTTTTAGGTAGAGTGAAACAATTATTATGACTTGTCGGGCGCCCGATGCACAAAAGAAAAGTAGAGAAAAGTTTGATTAGTTATTGCCATTGGTTTAGTTAAAAAGTCTTACAGCTTAAAAAATTTTCCCGGAGAGAAATCTAAACTCAGCAAGAAGCTGAAGTGGTTGACGGACTGAATCATAAAATCCGGTCTTAACGCCAAATACCTTTTCAGCGTGAGGCTGTGTGTTTGGTCGTATATGTCTTAAACATCTATGCATATATATAAAGTGAAGTGATATATACGCATATATATAAAGTAATAAAAAAGTCAGATATACGCAACAAATAAATGTACGGTAAAATTATTTTTTTCTTTTTTCTTTTTTAAAGCAAACAAATTAATCACGAAACCATGAAAAAGAGAAAAAAAAAAAAAAAAAAAAAAAAAAGATAAGTCTCGGCTTCTTCCGACAGGCTTTGTGTTATTATCTGCAACCTTAGCCTTCAGCTTTTTGTTTAAACTTTGCTAAGGTAGAAACCAGAAAGACCTAATATTAAAATTAAACAAAAAAAAAACCCAAACCATGTACCCAAAAAGTGGAAAGATGGTGTAATGAATTAGCAAAAGAAAGAGGTATAAAGCATTGTCCTTAAGGTTCAAAGACCCTGTTCGATCAAGTAATCACCCAACCTCTCCACAACCATGTTGCATTGTCCTGGAGTCACTGGCTCTTCGTACAGTCCAAATACCATTGATTGTCCAGTTTTCTTGATCGTGATCCCTCCAGCTCCCTATCCAAGTTTCAGTAATAATTAATTAGTGGTTTTGAGTTTGAAAACTAAATTCATAAAATCAAATACTCTCAAGTTAACATATATTTGACTATCTTTGCAAGGGGTTATTCTCTTAATTAGCATAGTTGGTCTATGGAGTACTATGGTAGGAGTTGTTTCTCATAAAATATCTAAGACATCAAATTGTTTTAAGCTCTTGCATTTGCATGCTAATCTTTTTTTATCATAAAATAATTCAAGTTTCACAAAATATTTTCTATAAAATACAAACGCCAAATGGAATCGGAAGGCTGTCAGGACTCAAGTATCGATTTTTTCAAATTCAATGCAATATTTCCAAGAATAAAACATTTATAGGTTTTCTTAGATTAATTGTGCATGATGCAAACGCAAAACAATCGAGCATTAATCGTAAAGTGTCTCCTAAACATACCTTCTTGCCACGGATGACAGCATTAGGCTCGCCTTGGATGACCATATACTTTAGCCCTGCGAGGAACATGCCTGTGGGAGCGAGATGACCTGGCTCATCGAAATCCTTCATAATGCCCGTTATCTCTTCAGGTTTCAACTGTTTGAAAACACAAATTAATGCATCATCAGATTTTTAACGTTGAACCGAAATCCGGAATAATGAACTTATTGCAAAATGTTGTGATCGCAAAGCATAACGTTAATGGATAGAGATATATCACTTTATATCATCTATATATAACTATAAAAATATCCATAACGTAACGGTTAGAAATAGCAAGTATCTTTATATGACTATATGAAATATAAGATCAACGAAAGCAAAACATGATAGATCAAACTATTCGAGGAGGAGGATTAGGAAACTGAACCTGAGGAAAGTTAGCGCTCTGAGCCCAAACGCTACCGTCATGGCCGATGATAGCGGCGGCGGTAAGATGGTGACCTTGTCCGTCGCCTACATCACACATTAAATGCTCATCAACGTATGCTTGCCACGACATATCTTTCCGATCTCTTATTGTTCTTCGTTAATTATACGTTGCACGAGTTGCGTTTTGTTTCTTGATCTCTCTACGTATGTATGTGTGCGATGTGCAACTCCGAGGAGGACTTCGTCGTCTCGATAAATAGGGAGGTAACTCTGAACCGTGCGATTCTTAAGACATATTCTTAACCGCCCATTTTTTCGTTTATGAATAATTTTTTTTTAATTAGTGTTACTGACGTCTCGCCTTTGTTCTAGCTTAATCATTCACTCCCTACGCCCTACGTGTCTTTTCTTCCCTTTGCTAATTTCCTCCTATTAATAACGAACAAAAAAATATTTGAGTAATTATTAATTCTTCCGGTTTAGGATATGGTCAAAAATGAATTTTATTTGAAGGCGACCAAGGAAATAAATAAGATGTTGTAAGACACATAGTGCCCGAGATATGAGCAACCTCTCTGAAATTATTGTCTCAATAAGGATCTCTTATTTAGTTTATCGACCAGGTACCTACTGTTTGGCATACCATATAAGAACATACACGAGTCTAAAATGACCAATGAGTACTAGATATTGAGTATCTAACTTATTGTTAAAGCCTATATAACTTATTGTTTTTTTGATGATAATTAATTCAAACACTGTTACCATTTTCCAATATCATTTCTCGAGCATGAAAATAGTCAAGCACTTAATTTCCGTCTGTTTTTTGCCAACATTATTTTTCGAGCATGATCCCACACTGTTACCATTTTGATATCTTTTAGGAAAATCAAGTGCTCAACTATTTTCTTGTTTTTGAATCTACTAAAATGAAAACGTAAAATATATTGTAGCTTTATATTTGTGTTTTTGATAACTAGCATGTATTTGTGTTTAAAGCTTTTATCTACTTGAATTGAGGATACTAGCACATATTTTTTAGAAATACAAATTATGTTATTTATCTTCAAAGAGCTTTACTTTGTCTTTATTTTTTGTAAAAGTATTAAAGTGGATATTTCCGATAAATTAAACGTTACACCAAAACTATAAAGTTTTTAATCAAAATAATTTAAGCAGTTTTCGAGATTGCAACACAATGACTCCACAAGTCGTCCCTCTTCTTCAAATATAGTGTTTCACGGGCAATTAAGGCTGGTCTGTCAGCAATATACTTAATGAGAGTATCGTGACACACTTTTCCTTCTTGAACAAGATCGTGGCAGCAAGAATCATTGATGGTTGCATATCCAAAAACAACGGCGATTATATCCAAAGCACAGTGAGGAGAGATTTTAACAAGACAAGTATCCCATAATAATTTTGCTTCAGATTCATCGACCGAAAATACAGGAACAAAGGCGCAAACCAAGGCTACAACAATGAATAACATAGCAATCTGAAAGGTAAATTTAGCCATATGTGCTTATAAGTGAAATTTACCGAATATTATTTCTTATATGAAAAGAATGTAATGAAGTGTGTTTTGTATTTGATATTATAGACACAAAGCTACATACACTATTTATATGTAATTGAAAACCCAACGTAACTATCATAACATATTACAAAACTAAAATAATTAATGAGAAAGAGTTTCTTTTCTCGGTAAATAAATACACTATGAGCGTTTAAATTTCTCTTTTCAATTATTGTTTTTTAAATTGTAATGACAAATTTACTACAAGTAAATATATCTTGTTTTAATGGAGAACATTGTAATTTTGTTTTAAATCATGCAAACTTTTAGGCCAATTTTTTTAATATGAGGTTATATACTAACTGAAATATATGGAGTTTTAAATATATTAAACTATTTTTTAGTAGTTTGACATATAAATATATTTTATTTTTAATGTATAAAAACTCTAAGTCACACTAATAAATTTCTTATCTAATTGACAAAGAAATGCCACTAGTATGTTTCTAATTTCTATTACAACATTTCATTATCAAAAATTTTTTTAAAAAAGAATCTGAGATTCACTAGAGCTGTATATATAAAATGTGTAACATTTTTTTAACATAAATAAAAAGGTTGATAAGTTTGTAAAAAATGAATATATTTTAGGTCGATGACTAATAATTACAAAAAATATTTTTTCGTAAACTAGAGAAAATACTTCTTTAAAATAGATGTAAAACAATGTTTATTAAAGAGAATAGAAACAAAATTGGGGGATTTTCAAAAATACCCTTATATCTATGTCACTTTTCAAAACTACCATTTAATGGTGTCCATTTTCAAAAATACCATTTTTAATATATAAAATGACTAAATTCTAAACCATTAAAGGTTTAAACCCAAATACTAATCCTATCCCCTTAAAACTATATCCCAAATGTAAACTAGATAACTCAAACCTAAAAAAAAATTCTATAAATTAATGTAACATATTGTAATTGTATAAAAGATAACAAAAATGAAAATGTTCAAAAAAAGGCATTTTTTAAAGGGATATCTCAAAAAGGGCATTTCTAACAAATTCTCAACAAAATTTGAAATTTCAATTAAGAAATAAAAAAACATAGATATATAGATTAAAATCATGGCAAAAAGAGAAACAAATTAAATGTGAGTGAGGTTAATGATTATGTGGACTATATTTTCATTGTCAACCTAATCCACTTGTGGGAAATGACTCTAATCAAATTTTAGCCCTAGTACTCTATGGTTGAAATACTAATATACAAATACCATTCTTACATGATTCAGTCTGCAGTTAATTGAATGTTCAAAACCTCTTTAAGTTCCTATCTCAGTTTCGAATTTAAAATTGAAATATTTTTATGTTTTTCTAATCAGTTTACGTAATTTTTGACATACCATATTATAAGAACATACACTTGAGTCTAAATGACCAATGAATACTATATATTGAGTATCTGGTCAAAGCCTATATAACTTATTGTTCTTTTGATGATAATGGTCATGTTCTTTTGTTGGTCGCACGACTCAAACCAGCGACTCTTTTATTAACACATCATATTGTAATTATTAACATATTAGAGGGTGTAACTATAATTTTGGAAAATTCCCAATTAAAATTCAGATTTTTTAGGTAACAAAATATTTTTTTATGATTGTCTTCTCCATAGATTTTTGTAACATCCCCGAACAAAATATTGTATTTTTGGTGTGGGTGTCGATCGAGACCCTTGGTGTATCGATCGACACCATGTGTTACGGTTTGGTCGGGTTTGTTTTAATTGTTGTTTGGTTCGATTTGGTTCAATTGGAAATCCCTAAATCACATTTATAAGTGAAGGAGCGACGAATTAAGGGTTTAGAGAGTTTTGTTTGTCGCCGTTAAGTGAGAAAAGAGAGAAAAGGAGAGAAAGCTTTGGAGAGTGGTTCTGTGAGTTTCTGGGTCTGTTCTTGGCGTTTTTGGAAGGATCTGTGGCTGGAGAAGGAAGAGCTGTTGCTGGGAACGAAGGAGAAGGTTCCTAAGGTGTTGTTTCCACCGTTTCTCAACCCAATCTTCTTGTAAAAGAGGTGAGTGCTTGACCATGGTTGATCTAAGCATGAGATCTCTTTTGTTTGGGTGTTTTCCTTGTTGCTTGTGGTGTTTGCTTGCTTGGGTTCGTCGTTTTCATGTTTACCATAGGTTTCCGGGTGAGTTTGAGACGGTTTCATGATGAATTGAAACGGGGGATCGACGTTCGCGTTCGCGCAGTTTGTGTCTGCAGAAGAGGCATCGATCGACACCGTGTAGCATCGGTTGACACCATGTCGTGAAGCATCGATCGACACCGTGTAGCATCGGTCGACACCATGTCGTGAAGCTTCGATCAACACCGATGTAGCATCGGTCGACACTAGTCTTATCCGAGACTTGTTTTCCTAGTTTGATGTATTGTTGTGTGCTTGTTTGTTTGCTTAAACATGAGAGTCTCATATGCTTGTGTGTATAACCTAGTAGATGGGAGGACGGCCTCACTAAGTATTTATGATAATACTTACGCATCTCAATTGTTGTTTGTGGTGTGCAGGTATGTGACGTGGAATCATGGCGATGAGGAGAAGGATGATCTAGGGTCTTGTTTTTGTGTTATTGGATTTATTGGTTATGTTATTGGAACCTTGGTTAGTGTTATGTTAGGTTGCTGGATAGAAGGATTAGAAATGTTATTGTATTGGTTCTTTATCATTGGTATGTTTCCGCTGTGCATGTTATTGGATGATGGGTTACTATTGGTTGGTTTAATTAAGTAGTATGGGATGCTTAATTATATATTGTATATTATTAAAAAAAAAAGGTCGGGTTGTTTCAATTTTTGTCATGGTTTAGAACCAGCGACAGTCGCTTCTTTGAAACAAAGGCATAGATGGCATCGCTATTTCATCTGGCGACCCAAAAATCATGGGATTTCAGTCGCATAGACATAAAGAAAAGAAAGATGAAGAAGAATTGAAGGAGAAGTAAAGGCATATTTCTGATCGTGACTGTTACCATTTTCCAACATCATTTCTCGAGCATGAAAATAGTTGAGCACTTGATTTCCGTCTGTTTTTTGCCAACATCATTTTTCGAGCATGATCCCACACTGTTACCATTTTGATATCTTCTAAGTAAATCAAGTGCTCAACTATTTTCTTGTTTTTTGAATCTACTAAAATGAAAACGTAAAATATATTGTAACTTTATATTTGTGTTTTTGATAACTAGCACGTATTTGTGTTTAAAGCTTTTATCTACTTGAATTGAGGATAACTAGCTCATATTTGTTAGAAATACAAATTATGTTATTTATCTTCAAAGAGCTTTACTTTTCCTTTATTTTTTTGTAAAAGTACTGAAGTGGATATTTCCGATAAATTAAATGTTACACCAAAACTATCAAGTTTTTAATCAAAATAATTTAAGCAGTTTTCGAGATTGCAACGCAATGACTCCACAAGTCGTCCCTCTTCTTCAAATATAGTGTTTCACGGGCAATTAAGGCTGGTCTGTCAGCAATATACTCAATAAGATTATCGTGACACACTTTTCCTTCTTGAACAAGATCGTGGCAGCAAGAATCATTGATGGTTGCATTTCCAAAAACAACGGCGATTATATCCAAGGCACAGTGAGGAGAGATTTTAACAAGACAAGTATCCCATAACGATTTTGCTTTAGATTCATCGACCGAAAATACAGGAACAAAGGCGCAAACCAAGGCTACAACAATGAATAACATAGCAATCTGAGAGGTAAATTTAGCCATATGTGCTTATACGTGAAATTTACCGACTATTATTTCTTATATGAAAAGAATGTAATGAAGTGTGTTTTGTATTTGATATTATAGACACAAAGCTACATACACTATTTATATGTAATTGAAAACCCAACGTAACTATCATAACATATTACAAAACTAAAATAATTAATGAGAAAGAGTTTCTTTTCTCGGTAAATAAATACACTATGAGCGTTTAAATTTCTCTTTTCAATTATTGTTTTTTAAATTGTAATGACAAATTTAATACAAGTAAAGATATCTTGTTTAAATGGAGAACATTGTAATTTTATTTTAAATCATGCAAACTTTTAGGCCAATTTTTTTAATATGAGGTTATATACTAACTGAAATATATAGAGTTTTAAATATATTAAACTATTTTTTAGTAGTTTGACATATAAATATATTTTATTTTTAATGTATAAAAACTCTAAGTCACACTAATAAATTTCTTATCTAATTGACAAAGAAATGCCACTAGTATGTTTCTAATTTCTATTACAACATTTCATTATCAAAAAAAATTTTAAAAAAGAATCTGAGATTCACTAGAGCTGTGTATATAAAATGTGTAACATTTTTTTAACATAAATAAAAAGGTTGAAACCGTATTGATAAGTTTGTAAAAAATGAATATATTTTAGGTCGATGACTAATAATTACAAAAAATATTTTTTCGTAAACTAGAGAAAATACTTCTTTAAAATAGATGTAAAACAATGTTTATTAAAGAGAATAGAAACAAAATTGGGGGATTTTCAAAAATACCCCTATTTCTATGTCACTTTTCAAAACTACCATTTCATGGTGTCCATTTTCAAAAATACCATTTTTAATATATAAAATGACTAAATTCTAAACCATTAAAGGTTTAAACCCAAATACTAACCCTATCCCCTAGAAAATATACCCCAAATGTAAAATAGATAACTCAAACCTAAAAAAAAATTCTAAAAATTAATGTAACATATTGTAATTGTATAAAAGATAACAAAAATGAAAATGTTAAAAAAAAAAAGCACTTTTGAAAGGGGTATCTCATAAAGGGCATTTCTAACAAATTCTCAACAAAATTTGAAAACTCAATTAAGAAAAAAAAAACATAGATATATAGATTAAAATCATGGCAAAAAGAGAAACAAATTAAATGTGAGTGAGGTTAATGGTTATGTGGACTATATTTTCATTGTCAACCTAATGCACTTGTGGGAAATGACTCTAATCAAATTTTATCCCTAGTACTCTATGGTTGAAATACTAATATACAAATACCATTCTTACATGATTCAGTCTGCAGTTAATTGAATGTTCAAAACCTCTTTAAGTTCCTATTTCAGTTTCGAATTTAAAATTGAAATTTGTTTATGTTTTTCTAATCAGTTTTTGTAATTTTTGGCATACCATATTATAAGAACATACACTTGAGTCTCAAATGACCAATGAGTACTAGATATTGAGTATCTGGTCAAAGCCTATATAACTTATTGTTCTTTTGATGATAATGGTCCTGTTCTTTTGTTGGTCGCACGACTCAAACCAGCGACTCTTTTATTAACACATCATATTGTAATTATTAACATATTAGAGGGTGTAACTATAATTTTGGAAAATTCCCAATTAAAATTCAGATTTTTTAGGTAACAAAATATTTTATATGATCGTCTTCTCCATAGATTTTTGTCATGGTTTAAAACCAGCGACAGTCGGTTCTTTGAAACAAAGGCATAGATGGCATCCCTATTTCATCTGGCGACCCAAAAATCATGGGATTTCAGTCGCATAGACATAAAGAAAAGAAAGATGAAGAAGAATTGAAGGAGAAGTAAAGGCATATTTCTGACTATTTTCCAACATCATTTATCGAGCATGAAAATAGTTGAGCACTTGATTTACGTCTGTTTTTTGCCAACATCATTTTTTGAGCATGATCCCACACTGTTAACATTTTGATATCTTCTAAGTAAATCAAGTGCTCAACTATTTTCTTGTTTTTTGAATCTACTAAAATGAAAACGTAAAATATATTGTAACTTTATATTTGTGTTTTTGATAACTATGATGTTCATATATTTTACCATGTTTTCCCTTAGTTTATTCACACCTTCTGCATCTTTTGCTATCCATTTTAACCATTATTGCATAGCTTTAGGATCAATCATGCATTAGAGTTTTGTTGCATTGCATTTGCATCTTTTCATGCATAAACAGGTGATTTTGGAGCTTAAGGAGCATGGAAGCAATGGAGAAGAGATGTGAAGCAATCATGAGGAGGAAACAAGGGAGTTAAGGCTGAAGAACCAAGGTCCAGAGTCCAACTCGACCGCACACTCGACCAGACACTCGACCGTGTGCTGAGGAGGACTCGACCGAGTGGAGATTGCACGAGAGAAGCCAGCTCGACCAGCCACTCGACCGAGCACTGGTCGAGTTGACCGAGCCGTTGACTACTTTGACTTTTTGTATTTTTAGGGCTTCCACTCCTGTAACGCCCCCGAACCGTACTATGACCACCAAGGCCATCGGACGGCACCGAGACGCTACTTGGGAAACATTCACTAACGATCCGGCCGGGTGCGAGAACAAATCAAGTCCTTCGGCCAGTCCATCGGTGAGGTTCCCGACCACACGGCACATCCTTCAGGCTTTGCAACCCTACAGATACGCCGTGCATTGAGCCGACTCGGACAAAGTCTATATCAGTACGACTCGCCCGAATAAAGAAAACCCGAATATTTTGATTAACCAAAAGAGTTATTACACAAGAGTTTTGAACAAGGCTTAGTGCCGAGTTTGGTTTGAAATAAAAACATACTTGTATTTTACAATAGACACAAAATAAAACTACTCCGGGTTCCTATCGTTCACCACGCCCTCTAGTTCCCTCTAGGGTCACCTGCAGCACAAAATATTATCATAAGTAATCTAAGATTACTTAGTGAGCTCAGGGTTCCTGCAGAGAATTAAACCCCAAAACCCATACCCCATCAACAATATCATGCTAACATCAACATGCAAGCGAGTATAAATAACAAGCGAGCATAAGATCTAACATGCAAGCAATTAAACGATTGTCAAGCAAGCACACAACACAATAATCAATCAGAGATAACATGCGGAAGCTGATAAGCTAAGCAATATTATTCTACAATCAATCACCACTACATGCAATGACATTTAACATCATGCAAGCATAAACACAAATATGCAACAACTTGAACTTGGAATAAAACTAGAGTTTTAACAAGTTCTAATTCATGGGCCCGGTATGCTTCCTCTCCCTAACCCCTCCTGAACAACCGTATTACAGCCACGAAGGCATGCAATCGGGCTTCACCCAAAGCTACACCGTCGTGTAGACAGCCTCGGCCAGGGTAGCGAGCCCAGTAACCTCCGAGCTCTTCGTAACCAACCCTACAACACACGAACATGGGTTACATGTCGCGGCTGCATGTGGCACGGATGGGAAGGACCGCAATACCAAGTCTTACTACGCTTAGCCGGAATTTCTCGCGGACTAAAGCGTCTTAAGACCTCACCAAAGTTGATACTTGAGTTTTTATGATTTTCTTCTCATATATTTTCAAGTATTTTAATTAGTTACCACCCTTGTCGCTAGATCATTTCGATCTAGTAACCGGTGTAACCTCACCTCACATGCAACTTAACAAGAAAAACATAAAAGAATTTCAAGTAAATGCATCTAAATGATTCATGCAAACCGTGCACTAGATGGATGTTTTTAACACTCCATCTAAGCCGATGCAAATATGTGCCTGAACTCACAGAAAACCGGCAATCTCTGGGATGAGTGGTCGGATTTTCTTCACGGCAACGCTTGAATCCTCTTCCTTGTTGAAATCGAGTTCCTTCTCGATTCAACACTTAACTGCGGTCGTGCGATAGTCTTGTCTTGCTTCTCCTCTTCTTCACTTCTTCTCCCTTGCGGCAGCACTTCTTCTCTTTTTCTCCTCTTTCTCTCTTTCTCTCCTCTCTTTCCCTTTCACTCCTCTCTTTCTTTACTTAAGCGATTTTAGCGAAAATGAGGAAGTGGGGCGACCTTTATATAGAGGGAGAGAGTAGAAACTTGGCCCAATGCATGTGTGTTGTGTGCCATCTCTCCTAGCCACACAATTTTAAGGTTGGACACTTGTTAAGTGTAACCAACACTTGTCACATGGAATATTGCATTTTTTTCCCATTCACACTTGCATGAAACGCGATTGGCCGGTTTCTATAAAGAGGAAAAATCTTGTCTCCCACTTAGGATTTTGGGATCGAAAATCCTAGGAATATTCCTCCAAGGATTCCACTCCTAAGTTGCATGAAATCCCATTGGTGGATTTTTGCAAAAACAATTTCCACAAAATCGGGAATTTTGTCAGGTCGACCGGTCGCCGGTCACTCGTCGACGTCTCTCGATCCTCCTCGACCAGTCTCGGTTGCTATCGGTAAATCCTCGGACATCCTCGAGAATTCTCGGTCCATCGGACTTTCTCGGTAATTCTCGGTACTTTGCGATACGAGTGGGACAACTCTCGGTCCTTGGTACGTCTCGGACGATTCGGACGGTACGTCTTGGACATCTCGGTCACTTTTCGATTCGTCCAAATTTTCTCGGACTTTTCTTCAGCAAACCTTCTTTTCTCCTCGCTAGCGTCCTTTCTTGAGCTTTTGGCCTTGAGTTTTCATTTTGAAATTTACCTCTTGGCGAGGGTCACTACATTCTCCCCCCCCTTAATAGAATTCGTCCCGAATTCCATAGGGTTCCGGCAGTCCTGCCTCATCTTCCTCAGCGAACAACTGAGGATACTTGGCACGCATCCTATCCCCATCTTCCTATGTGGTGACTTTACGGTTCTGCTTTCCCCAAAATACTTGGATTTGAGGAATGCTCCGATTCTTCAACTTTCGGGTCCTCCTCTGCCCTATACCAAACGGTCCTTCGGGGTAAGTTAGGTTTGGCTCCAACTCCTCAATAGGTTCGGGAAAAATCATGTTAGGATCTGGAACATGCTTCCGTAGCTGCGAAACATGGAAGACTTTATGTAGCCGCATCATCTCTGGCATAGCCATTCGGTAGGCTACTTCTCCAACTCTCTGCTCAATCGGATATGGTCCAATGAACCTTACCGCGAGCTTTCCCACTTTACCAAATCGATCCTTTCCTTTTTGCGGGGCGACCTTCAGGTACACCATATCTCCGACTTTAAACTCCACTTCCCGCCTTTTGCGATCTGCGTACTTTTTCTGGCGATCTTGTGCCTTTTTCATACTCTCCCGTATGAACTTAATCTTCTCCGTCGTCTCATCAATCAGCTTGTGATTGAAACTTGTTCTTTCCCCAATTTCAGTCCAACACAAAGGCGTTCGACACGGCCTTCCATACATTGCTTCAAAGGGCGACATCCCAATGCTCGAGTGATAACTATTGTTATACGCAAACTCGACTAATGGTAAATTCTTCTCCCAGTCTGACGACCATTCCAAAGCACATAGTCGGATCATGTCCTCTATGGTTCGGATAGTCCTTTCCGTCTGTCCATCTGTCTCTGGGTGGAATGAGGTGCTCATGTGAACATCTGTTCCCAACGCCCTATGTAGATCTTGCCAGAATATTGCTGCGAACTTGGGGTCACGATCGGAAACAATATTTGCTGGCACTCCATGCAGCTTCAAAATCTCGTCTATATACTTTTCTGCCAAGACTGGCGCTTGATCCATGCTTCTCACTGGAACTAAACGGGCCACTTTGGTTAAACGATCAACCACTACCCATACTGCATCATTGATTCTTCCCTTCCTTATTGGTAGACCAGTAATAAAATCCATCGAGATAGAGTCCCATTTCCACGTCGGTATGGGCAAGTTGCGTAGCAAACCTACTGGCACTTGATGCTCTACCTTGATTCTTTGACATGAGTCACATTGGCTTACCCATCGTGCTACTGCCCTCTTCAATCCAGGCCAATGATAATATCTGCGCATGTTTTTATACATCTTGGTACTTCCAGGGTGTATACTTAACGCTGAGCTGTGGGCTGCTCTCAGTATTTCCTCTCTTACTCCACTCCGGTCTGGTACAGTGATTCTCCCATTAAGGAGTACGGTGTCATCATCTGCCAAATGATAACCACTAGCATTTGGTCCTTCTAAACCTTTCAACTCTTCAATAATCTTCTTCAGATTCTCATCCTTGGGCTGCTCATCACGAATTCGACGTAGTAGGCTCGCTTGAGTTACAGCTTGTAAACCCAACGGCTCACTAGATTCCCCTTCTAAGGCTAGAAGTCTCACTTTCTTTAGTTCTTCGGCTAAAGACTCCATCTCTTTCTCGGCATCCACTTGTGCTTTTCTTCGGCTTAAAGCATCTGCCACAACATTCGCTTTGCCTGGGTGGTACTGGATCTTCAAATCATAATCGGCTATGAATTCCATCCACCTTCTCTGGCGCAAATTAAGATCTGGTTGCGTGAACAAATATTTAAGGCTTTGATGATCCGTAAATACCTGAACCGCTTCTCCATACAAGTAGGATCTCCATATCCTTAACGCAAACACTACGACTGCCATCTCTAGATCATGGGTGGGGTAGTTTTCCTCATGCTTCCTTAATTGTCGGGAGGCATAGGCAATTACTCTCTCTCCTTGCATCAAAACACATCCCACGCCAACCCTTGATGCATCGGTATACACAGAGTATGGCTGATTTGGCTCGGGTAGGGCTAACACTGGTGCTGATGTTAGTGCTCCCTTCAGCTTCCTAAAAGCTTCATCCACTTCTTCGCTCCATACAAATGGTACTCCTTTACCCGTGAGTCGTGTCAGAGGTTTCGCAATGGACGAAAACCCCTTTACGAACTTCCGATAATAGCCCGCAAGGCCTAAGAAACTCTTGACCTCTGTTACTGAGGTTGGCTTTGGCCAATCCTGGATTGCGGCAATCTTTTCCGGGTCAGCGGACACTCCTTGTTCCGAAACTCGGTGCCCTAAAAATCCAATCTCCCTTTGCCAGAACTTACACTTGCTGAACTTGGCGAACAGCTTCATCTCCCTTAGTCTCTCCAACACTTTCTTCAAATGTTCCGCGTGCTCCTCCGCACTCCGCGAGTATATAAGGATTTCATCGATGAATATTATCACGAATTGATCCAGATAATCATGGAAAACCTCATTCATCAATCGCATGAATGCCGCCGGTGCATTGGTAAGTCCAAACGGCATTACTACGAACTCGTACTGGCCATATCTTGTCTGAAAGGCAGTCTTCATCACATCTTGTTCCGCAATTGAGATTTGATGATAGCCAGAGGCTAAATCAATCTTCGAAAACCAACTCGCTCCCCTGAGTTGATCTAACAGCTCGTCGATCCTTGGCAAAGGATACTTGTCTTTAATGGTTATGTTATTGATTCCCCTGTAATCAATACACAAACGCATGCTTCCGTCCTTCTTCTTGACAAAAAGCACTGGGGCTCCCCATGGCGATGAACTTGGTCGTATAAAACCTTTCTCCAACAAGTCCTTTAACTGAGTCTTGAGTTCAGCCAACTCGGCCGGTGCCATGCGATACGGTGCCTTAGCAATTGGGACAGCTCCAGGCTCAAGATTTATAGTGAAAGGATGGCTTCTTGGTGGAGGCAATCCTTCCAACGGCTTGAATACGTCCTCATAGTTCTTAACTATGGCAATGTCCTCAACTCCCAAACCTTCTTTGTCATCTCCTCCCATGGCGGTAAGAGTGACTAGATACACACTTTCCTCATCAAACGATCTTCCGATCCTCACTGCTGATGCAAAGTACGCCGTCTTACTCGGGCTAATTCCATTGAAAATTAGAGGTGTCCTTCCTCCATTTTCAAATATAACTCTGCTCCTGCTGCAGTCTATATGGGCTTGGTGCTCTGACAACCAATCCATTCCCAAAATAGCATCGAACCTCTCCAACGGCATCACTAGAGGATTCACCGGGAGGTTTGTATCTTGCAAGACTATCGACACTTCCCTGAGCCATCTTCTCGTCTTCAAAGGCGGTTGATTACCAGCGGTGTAGACGTTGATGTTCACTTCTTCCTCCTCACACAAGTCTCCAAACTTGTCAACCACGTCGGGGGTCACAAAACTATTGGACGCTCCCGAATCGAACAGTACATGTGTGGGGTTACCACCAACAAGTAATGTTCCTAAATGCAAGGCAAATATAAAAATGCAATGCAATAAACTAAACACACAATCACACAACAATCACAAGAGAGTTAGAACCCAATCAAACCTGTTATAGGGCCCTTCGCGGCCTTTGGGGTTTTGGGTGGCTCTACTCCTAAAGCAAAAACATTTGCTGGGGTTGCTTGCTTCTTCGCTGGGGGTTCCTTCACTTGCTGCATTGTCTGGGCACGGTTCACAGTTTGGGCGTTCGGCTTGGCCGGCCTTGATGGACATGTGTTCGCATAGTGTCCTAACTCGCCACAGTAGAAACATGTGACGGTCGACAGATTAGTACTCTTCGTTTCCTCAACAGTTGGGCAAGCTCAAGCAAAATGCCCTACTTGTCCACACACATAGCATCCTCGCGGATCCATGTTACTCACATTACGACCTCCTTGATTAACATTCATCCTAACCTTCCCGCGGCCTGCGCCCTAATTTCGTCCTGCCACTTGATTCACCTTTCGGGTGTTCACAATCTTAGTCTGCTGGACCGGTTCCTTCTTTTTCTCCTTGGCCGAAATCTCATTCTCGGTCTCAATGGCTTCCTCAACACTCACTGCCCTCTCCTCTACTTCTGCGACACTGCGGTATGTCACAGCGTGCAACCTCCCCTTTATGTCTGGCCTGAGTCCATGAAAGAATCTCCGGGCCATGGCTAACTCATCATCATTTCCTTGGTACAAATACCTCCGAAGTCTGGTAAAGACTCTTCCGTAAGCTCGAACGGTCATCTCACCTTGTTCCAGTTGCAGGAACTGATTCTCTAGTCGATCGCGTGACTCTGGTGGAAAATATTTCAGCTCAAACTCCCTCTTAAACATTTCCCACGTTATAGTTTGAAAACGATAACGAGGTACCACAGTATCCCACCATGCACGAGCATCTTGTTCTAAGAAATTGACTGCAACTCTTCTCCTATACTCCTCTGGGCAGTTTGTCATTTCAAAATTATTCTCCAATTCTTTTATCCATGCATCTGCTAACACAATGTTCGGATCTCCCTTGAACTTGCGGAATCCTAAGTTCCTCAACAACATTACTAGCTTTAGAAATTAGTCGGATGGATCTTCCGTTGCTCGAATTGCTTGGTTCTGTTGCTGTTGCTGGATCATGTGACTCAAGAGGTCTTGAATCATCTTAAGTGTCTGCTGGGTCTCTGGTGCATTCGGCTCACTCGGTCCTTCTCCATGCGTTCGGTCCCCCCTTGGCATGTTCTGAGTTGGATAAGTAGCGAACGGTCTAAATGGTGAAAATCCAGGCGGGTACATTCCCTCCGGTGTACTAAAACGAGTCGAACTCGCTGGTGTGTATCTTGGCGTCGCGCCAGGTACATCCCACTCAGGCATATACATATTCGGTCCGAATATGCCTGGAAACGATTCCTCTCCTTGCGCATCTCCAAAATGCGAACCCCATTCCTCCGGACCAAACTGTTGACTTGAACCCCTCCCTGTGTCCGGCGAATGATGCGTCGACCTTGTCCTTTCGGATCCTTGACGAGACATCTGCATCCACGATCAACAAAAGGGTTTACTTAATCCCATCTAACCCTAAGTGATGAACGAACCGGATTACCCCAAGTGTCTACTGCGACCATTTGACTCAATAAATCATTTGAAAAGGCGAGTCCTATACAGCATCATAACCATGCTCTGATACCACCGTTGTAACACCCCCGAACCGTACTATGACCACCAAGGCCATCGGACGGCACCGAGACGCTACTTGGGAAACATTCACTAACGATCCGGCCGGGTGCGAGAACAAATCAAGTTCTTCGGCCAGTCCATTGGTGAGGTTCCCGACCACACGGCACATCCTTCAGGCTTTGCAACCCTACAGATACGCCGTGCGTTGAGCCGACTCGGACAAAGTCTATATCAGTACGACTCGCCCGAATAAAGAAAACCCGAATATTTTGATTAACCAAAAGAGTTATTACACAAGAGTTTTGAACAAGGCTTAGTGCCGAGTTTGGTTTGAAATAAAAACATACTTGTATTTTACAATAGACACAAAATAAAACTACTCCGGGTTCCTATCGTTCACCACGCCCTCTAGTTCCCTCTAGGGTCACCTGCAGCACAAAATATTATCATAAGTAATCTAAGATTACTTAGTGAGCTCAGGGTTCCTGCAGAGAATTAAACCCCAAAACCCATACCCCATCAACAATATCATGCTAACAATCAACATGCAAGCGAGTATAAATAACAAGCGAGCATAAGATCTAACATGCAAGCAATTAAACGATTTTCAAGCAAGCACACAACACAATAATCAATCAGAGATAACATGCGGAAGCTGATAAGCTCAGCAATATTATTCTACAATCAATCACCACTACATGCAATGACATTTAACATCATGCAAGCATAAACACAAATATGCAACAACTTGAACTTGGAATAAAACTAGAGTTTTAACAAGTTCTAATTCATGGGCCCGGTATGCTTCCTCTCCCTAACCCCTCCTAAACGACCGTATTACAGCCACGAAGGCATGCAATCGGGCTTCACCCAAAGCTACACCGTCGTGTAGACAGCCTCGGCCAGGGTAGCGAGCCCAGTAACCTCCGAGCTCTTCGTAACGAACCCTACAACACACGAACATGGGTTACATGTCGCGGCTGCATGTGGCACGGATGGGAAGGACCGCAATACCAAGTCTTACTACGCTTAGCCGGAATTTCTCGCGGACTAAAGCGTCTTAAGACCTCACCAAAGTTGATACTTGAGTTTTTATGATTTTCTTCTCATATATTTTCAAGTATTTTAATTAGTTACCACCCTTGTCGCTAGATCATTTCGATCTAGTAACCGGTGTAACCTCACCTCACATGCAACTTAACAAGAAAAACATAAAAGAATTTCAAGTAAATGCATCTAAATGATTCATGCAAACCGTGCACTAGATGGATGTTTTTAACACTCCATCTAAGCCGATGCAAATATGTGTCTGAACTCACAGAAAACCGGCAATCTCTGGGATGAGTGGTCGGATTTTCTTCACGGCAACGCTTGAATCCTCTTCCTTGTTGAAATCGAGTTCCTTCTCGATTCAACACTTAACTGCGGTCGTGCGATAGTCTTGTCTTGCTTCTCCTCTTCTTCACTTCTTCTCCCTTGCGGCAGCACTTCTTCTCTTTTTCTCCTCTTTCTCTCTTTCTCTCCTCTCTTTCCCTTTCACTCCTCTCTTTCTTTACTTAAGCGATTTTAGCGAAAATGAGGAAGTGGGGCGACCTTTATATAGAGGGAGAGAGTAGAAACTTGGCCCAATGCATGTGTGTTGTGTGCCATCTCTCCTAGCCACACAATTTTAAGGTTGGACACTTGTTAAGTGTAACCAACACTTGTCACATGGAATATTGCATTTTTTTCCCATTCACACTTGCATGAAACGCGATTGGCCGGTTTCTATAAAGAGGAAAAATCTTGTCTCCCACTTAGGATTTTGGGATCGAAAATCCTAGGAATATTCCTCCAAGGATTCCACTCCTAAGTTGCATGAAATCCCATTGGTGGATTTTTGCAAAAACAATTTCCACAAAATCGGGAATTTTGTCAGGTCGACCGGTCGCCGGTCACTCGTCGACGTCTCTCGATCCTCCTCGACCAGTCTCGGTTGCTATCGGTAAATCCTCGGACATCCTCGAGAATTCTCGGTCCATCGGACTTTCTCGGTAATTCTCGGTACTTTGCGATACGAGTGGGACAACTCTCGGTCCTTGGTACGTCTCGGACGATTCGGACGGTACGTCTCGGACATCTCGGTCACTTTTCGATTCGTCCAAATTTTCTCGGACTTTTCTTCAGCAAATCTTCTTTTCTCCTCGCTAGCGTCCTTTCTTGAGCTTTTGGCCTTGAGTTTTCATTTTGAAATTTACCTCTTAGCGAGGGTCACTACATTCTCCCCCCCCTTAATAGAATTCGTCCCGAATTCCATAGGGTTCCGGCAGTCCTGCCTCATCTTCCTCAGCGAACAACTGAGGATACTTGGCACGCATCCTATCCTCATCTTCCCATGTGGTGACTTTACGGTTCTGCTTTCCCCAAAATACTTGGATTTGAGGAATGCTCCGATTCTTCAACTTTCGGGTCCTCCTCTGCCCTATACCAAACGGTCCTTCGGGGTAAGTTAGGTTTGGCTCCAACTCCTCAATAGGTTCGGGCAAAATCATGTTAGGATCTGGAACATGCTTCCGTAGCTGCGAAACATGGAAGACTTTATGTAGCCGCATCATCTCTGGCATAGCCATTCGGTAGGCTACTTCTCCAACTCTCTGCTCAATCGGATATGGTCCAATGAACCTTACCGCGAGCTTTCCCACTTTACCAAATCGATCCTTTCCTTTTTGCGGGGCGACCTTCAGGTACACCATATCTCCGACTTTAAACTCCACTTCCCGCCTTTTGCGATCTGCGTACTTTTTCTGGCGATCTTGTGCCTTTTTCATACTCTCCCGTATGAACTTAATCTTCTCCGTCGTCTCATCAATCAGCTTGTGATTGAAACTTGTTCTTTCCCCAATTTCAGTCCAACACAAAGGCGTTCGACACGGCCTTCCATACATTGCTTCAAAGGGCGACATCCCAATGCTCGAGTGATAACTATTGTTATACGCAAACTCGACTAATGGTAAATTCTTCTCCCAGTCTGACGACCATTCCAAAGCACATAGTCGGATCATGTCCTCTATGGTTCGGATAGTCCTTTCCGTCTGTCCATCTGTCTCTGGGTGGAATGAGGTGCTCATGTGAACATCTGTTCCCAACGCCCTATGTAGATCTTGCCAGAATATTGCTGCGAACTTGGGGTCACGATCGGAAACAATATTTGCTGGCACTCCATGCAGCTTCAAAATCTCGTCTATATACTTTTCTGCCAAGACTGGCGCTTGATCCATGCTTCTCACTGGAACTAAACGGGCCACTTTGGTTAAACGATCAACCACTACCCATACTGCATCATTGATTCTTCCCTTCCTTATTGGTAGACCAGTAATAAAATCCATCGAGATAGAGTCCCATTTCCACGTCGGTATGGGCAAGTTGCGTAGCAAACCTACTGGCACTTGATGCTCTACCTTGATTCTTTGACATGAGTCACATTGGCTTACCCATCGTGCTACTGCCCTCTTCAATCCAGGCCAATGATAATATCTGCGCATGTTTTTATACATCTTGGTACTTCCAGGGTGTATACTTAACGCTGAGCTGTGGGCTGCTCTCAGTATTTCCTCTCTTACTCCACTCCGGTCTGGTACAGTGATTCTCCCATTAAGGAGTACGGTGTCATCATCTGCCAAATGATAACCACTAGCATTTGGTCCTTCTAAACCTTTCAACTCTTCAATAATCTTCTTCAGATTCTCATCCTTGGGCTGCTCATCACGAATTCGACGTAGTAGGCTCGCTTGAGTTACAGCTTGTAAACCCAACGGCTCACTAGATTCCCCTTCTAAGGCTAGAAGTCTCACTTTCTTTAGTTCTTCGGCTAAAGACTCCATCTCTTTCTCGGCATCCACTTGTGCTTTTCTTCGGCTTAAAGCATCTGCCACAACATTCGCTTTGCCTGGGTGGTACTGGATCTTCAAATCATAATCGGCTATGAATTCCATCCACCTTCTCTGGCGCAAATTAAGATCTGGTTGCGTGAACAAATATTTAAGGCTTTGATGATCCGTAAATACCTGAACCGCTTCTCCATACAAGTAGGATCTCCATATCCTTAACGCAAACACTACGACTGCCATCTCTAGATCATGGGTGGGGTAGTTTTCCTCATGCTTCCTTAATTGTCGGGAGGCATAGGCAATTACTCTCTCTCCTTGCATCAAAACACATCCCACGCCAACCCTTGATGCATCGGTATACACAGAGTATGGCTGATTTGGCTCGGGTAGGGCTAACACTGGTGCTGATGTTAGTGCTCCCTTCAGCTTCCTAAAAGCTTCATCCACTTCTTCGCTCCATACAAATGGTACTCCTTTACCCGTGAGTCGTGTCAGAGGTTTCGCAATGGACGAAAACCCCTTTACGAACTTCCGATAATAGCCCGCAAGGCCTAAGAAACTCTTGACCTCTGTTACTGAGGTTGGCTTTGGCCAATCCTGGATTGCGGCAATCTTTTCCGGGTCAGCGGACACTCCTTGTTCCGAAACTCGGTGCCCTAAAAATCCAATCTCCCTTTGCCAGAACTTACACTTGCTGAACTTGGCGAACAGCTTCATCTCCCTTAGTCTCTCCAACACTTTCTTCAAATGTTCCGCGTGCTCCTCCGCACTCCGCGAGTATATAAGGATTTCATCGATGAATATTATCACGAATTGATCCAGATAATCATGGAAAACCTCATTCATCAATCGCATGAATGCCGCCGGTGCATTGGTAAGTCCAAACGGCATTACTACGAACTCGTACTGGCCATATCTTGTCTGAAAGGCAGTCTTCATCACATCTTGTTCCGCAATTGAGATTTGATGATAGCCAGAGGCTAAATCAATCTTCGAAAACCAACTCGCTCCCCTGAGTTGATCTAACAGCTCGTCGATCCTTGGCAAAGGATACTTGTCTTTAATGGTTATGTTATTGATTCCCCTGTAATCAATACACAAACGCATGCTTCCGTCCTTCTTCTTGACAAAAAGCACTGGGGCTCCCCATGGCGATGAACTTGGTCGTATAAAACCTTTCTCCAACAAGTCCTTTAACTGAGTCTTGAGTTCAGCCAACTCGGCCGGTGCCATGCGATACGGTGCCTTAGCAATTGGGACAGCTCCAGGCTCAAGATTTATAGTGAAAGGATGGCTTCTTGGTGGAGGCAATCCTTCCAACGGCTTGAATACATCCTCATAGTTCTTAACTATGGCAATGTCCTCAACTCCCAAACCTTCTTTGTCATCTCCTCCCATGGCGGTAAGAGTGACTAGATACACACTTTCCTCATCAAACGATCTTCCGATCCTCACTGCTGATGCAAAGTACGCCGTCTTACTCGGGCTAATTCCATTGAAAATTAGAGGTGTCCTTCCTCCATTTTCAAATATAACTCTGCTCCTGCTGCAGTCTATATGGGCTTGGTGCTCTGACAACCAATCTATTCCCAAAATAGCATCGAACCTCTCCAACGGCATCACTAGAGGATTCACCGGGAGGTTTGTATCTTGCAAGACTATCGACACTTCCCTGAGCCATCTTCTCGTCTTCAAAGGCGGTTGATTACCAGCGGTGTAGACGTTGATGTTCACTTCTTCCTCCTCACACAAGTCTCCAAACTTGTCAACCACGTCGGGGGTCACAAAACTATTGGACGCTCCCGAATCGAACAGTACATGTGTGGGGTTACCACCAACAAGTAATGTTCCTAAATGCAAGGCAAATATAAAAATGCAATGCAATAAACTAAACACACAATCACACAACAATCACAAGAGAGTTAGAACCCAATCAAACCTGTTATAGGGCCCTTCGCGGCCTTTGGGGTTTTGGGTGGCTCTACTCCTAAAGCAAAAACATTTGCTGGGGTTGCTTGCTTCTTCGCTGGGGGTTCCTTCACTTGCTGCATTGTCTGGGCACGGTTCACAGTTTGGGCGTTCGGCTTGGCCGGCCTTGATGGACATGTGTTCGCATAGTGTCCTAACTCGCCACAGTAGAAACATGTGACGGTCGACAGATTAGTACTCTTCGTTTCCTCAACAGTTGGGCAAGCTCGAGCAAAATGCCCTACTTGTCCACACACATAGCATCCTCGCGGATCCATGTTACTCACATTACGACCTCCTTGATTAACATTCATCCTAACCTTCCCGCGGCCTGCGCCCTAATTTCGTCCTGCCACTTGATTCACCTTTCGGGTGTTCACAATCTTAGTCTGCTGGACCGGTTCCTTCTTTTTCTCCTTGGCCGAAATCTCATTCTCGGTCTCAATGGCTTCCTCAACACTCACTGCCCTCTCCTCTACTTCTGCGACACTGCGGTATGTCACAGCGTGCAACCTCCCCTTTATGTCTGGCCTGAGTCCATGAAAGAATCTCCGGGCCATGGCTAACTCATCATCATTTCCTTGGTACAAATACCTCCGAAGTCTGGTAAAGACTCTTCCGTAAGCTCGAACGGTCATCTCACCTTGTTCCAGTTGCAGGAACTGATTCTCTAGTCGATCGCGTGACTCTGGTGGAAAATATTTCAGCTCAAACTCCCTCTTAAACATTTCCCACGTTATAGTTTGAAAACGATAACGAGGTACCACAGTATCCCACCATGCACGAGCATCTTGTTCTAAGAAATTGACTGCAACTCTTCTCCTATACTCCTCTGGGCAGTTTGTCATTTCAAAATTATTCTCCAATTCTTTTATCCATGCATCTGCTAACACAATGTTCGGATCTCCCTTGAACTTGCGGAATCCTAAGTTCCTCAACAACATTACTAGCTTTAGAAATTAGTCGGATGGATCTTCCGTTGCTCGAATTGCTTGGTTCTGTTGCTGTTGCTGGATCATGTGACTCAAGAGGTCTTGAATCATCTTAAGTGTCTGCTGGGTCTCTGGTGCATTCGGCTCACTCGGTCCTTCTCCATGCGTTCGGTCCCCCCTTGGCATGTTCTGAGTTGGATAAGTAGCGAACGGTCTAAATGGTGAAAATCCAGGCGGGTACATTCCCTCCGGTGTACTAAAACGAGTCGAACTCGCTGGTGTGTATCTTGGCGTCGCGCCAGGTACATCCCACTCAGGCATATACATATTCGGTCCGAATATGCCTGGAAACGATTCCTCTCCTTGCGCATCTCCAAAATGCGAACCCCATTCCTCCGGACCAAACTATTGACTTGAACCCCTCCCTGTGTCCGGCGAATGATGCGTCGACCTTGTCCTTTCGGATCCTTGACGAGACATCTGCATCCACGATCAACAAAAGGGTTTACTTAATCCCATCTAACCCTAAGTGATGAACGAACCGGATTACCCTAAGTGTCTACTGCGACCATTTGACTCAATAAATCATTTGAAAAGGCGAGTCCTATACAACATCATAACCATGCTCTGATACCACCGTTGTAACGCCCCCGAACCGTACTATGACCACCAAGGCCATCGGGCGGCACCGAGACGCTACTTGGGAAACATTCACTAACGATCCGGCCGGGTGCGAGAACAAATCAAGTCCTTCGGCCAGTCCATTGGTGAGGTTCCCGACCACACGGCACATCCTTCAGGCTTTGCAACCCTACAGATACGCCGTGCGTTGAGCCGACTCGGACAAAGTCTATATCAGTACGACTCGCCCGAATAAAGAAAACCCGAATATTTTGATTAACCAAAAGAGTTATTACACAAGAGTTTTGAACAAGGCTTAGTGCCGAGTTTGGTTTGAAATAAAAACATACTTGTATTTTACAATAGACACAAAATAAAACTACTCCGGGTTCCTATCGTTCACCACGCCCTCTAGTTCCCTCTAGGGTCACCTGCAGCACAAAATATTATCATAAGTAATCTAAGATTACTTAGTGAGCTCAGGGTTCCTGCAGAGAATTAAACCCCAAAACCCATACCCCATCAACAATATCATGCTAACAATCAACATGCAAGCGAGTATAAATAACAAGCGAGCATAAGATCTAACATGCAAGCAATTAAACGATTTTCAAGCAAGCACACAACACAATAATCAATCAGAGATAACATGCGGAAGCTGATAAGCTAAGCAATATTATTCTACAATCAATCACCACTACATGCAATGACATTTAACATCATGCAAGCATAAACACAAATATGCAACAACTTGAACTTGGAATAAAACTAGAGTTTTAACAAGTTCTAATTCATGGGCCCGGTATGCTTCCTCTCCCTAACCCCTCCTAAACGACCGTATTACAGCCACGAAGGCATGCAATCGGGCTTCACCCAAAGCTACACCGTCGTGTAGACAGCCTCGGCCAGGGTAGCGAGCCCAGTAACCTCCGAGCTCTTCGTAACCAACCCTACAACACACGAACATGGGTTACATGTCGCGGCTGCATGTGGCACGGATGGGAAGGACCGCAATACCAAGTCTTACTACGCTTAGCCGGAATTTCTCGCGGACTAAAGCGTCTTAAGACCTCACCAAAGTTGATACTTGAGTTTTTATGATTTTCTTCTCATATATTTTCAAGTATTTTAATTAGTTACCACCCTTGTCGCTAGATCATTTCGATCTAGTAACCGGTGTAACCTCACCTCACATGCAACTTAACAAGAAAAACATAAAAGAATTTCAAGTAAATGCATCTAAATGATTCATGCAAACCGTGCACTAGATGGATGTTTTTAACACTCCATCTAAGCCGATGCAAATATGTGCCTGAACTCACAGAAAACCGGCAATCTCTGGGATGAGTGGTCGGATTTTCTTCACGGCAACGCTTGAATCCTCTTCCTTGTTGAAATCGAGTTCCTTCTCGATTCAACACTTAACTGCGGTCGTGAAATAGTCTTGTCTTGCTTCTCCTCTTCTTCACTTCTTCTCCCTTGCGGCAGCACTTCTTCTCTTTTTCTCCTCTTTCTCTCTTTCTCTCCTCTCTTTCCCTTTCACTCCTCTCTTTCTTTACTTAAGCGATTTTAGCGAAAATGAGGAAGTGGGGCGACCTTTATATAGAGGGAGAGAGTAGAAACTTGGCCCAATGCATGTGTGTTGTGTGCCATCTCTCCTAGCCACACAATTTTAAGGTTGGACACTTGTTAAGTGTAACCAACACTTGTCACATGGAATATTGCATTTTTTTCCCATTCACACTTGCATGAAACGCGATTAGCCGGTTTCTATAAAGAGGAAAAATCTTGTCTCCCACTTAGGATTTTGGGATCGAAAATCCTAGGAATATTCCTCCAAGGATTCCACTCCTAAGTTGCATGAAATCCCATTGGTGGATTTTTGCAAAAACAATTTCCACAAAATCGGGAATTTTGTCGGGTCGACCGGTCGCCGGTCACTCGTCGACGTCTCTCGATCCTCCTCGACCAGTCTCGGTTGCTATCGGTAAATCCTCGGACATCCTCGAGAATTCTCGGTCCATCGGACTTTCTCGGTAATTCTCGGTACTTTGCGATACGCGTCGGACAACTCTCGGTCCTTGGTACGTCTCGGACGACTCGGACGGTACGTCTCGGACATCTCGGTCACTTTTCGATTCGTCCAAATTTTCTCGAACTTTTCTTCAGCAAACCTTCTTTTCTCCTCGCTAGCCTCCTTTCTTGAGCTTTTGGCCTTGAGATTTCATTTTGAAATTTACCTCTTGGCGAGGGTCACTACAACTCCCCTCCTATATAAAGCCTTGTACCTGCAGCCACCAAGGGAGTCCAGCTTTTTAGATACTCTCTAAACCTAGTTTTTACCCTTTTGGGAATTATTCCTTTTGCACTTTTATTTTTCTTAGATTTTGTACTTGAAAAAGACTAAATTCCTCAATATTGTTGGTTTCATAACTTTCTTAATATTGAGAATTTGAGTTTGATCCTTTCATTAATATTGAAGATCTTTGTTTCATCTTTCTGATAATGCAAGTTTCAATATTTTCTGGGTTTTTGACTTTGTACATCATGTATTGTTGTGAGTAGTTTCCTTAGGATCTTGAGGATGGGTTAGGCTAGGCTTTGTTTGAGGTTTGTTTGCTTTGGTCAAGCTTGATTGTTGTAGATCTCTTCTAGGGTAGATGTTCTTAATGCTGATCCTATATCTGAGAGGGTAGGATATGATCTTAAGCTTCTTAGCATCACACCAATGTTTAAGAGGCATAGATAAGGCTAGATCTAGAGCTTACCATCTTGCTTGCTAAGAGATTAGACGTTTTGCTTGGTATGAGACATATTGCTTAATGCCTGCTTGTGTAGATTCTTTACTTTGTGAGAACAAGTCTAGAGATGCATAGGTTTGATTGATTCTTGCCATGAGAGTGGAAGAAGCTTGTCTTAGATTAATGTGTCTAGAGATTAGCTCAAAGCTTTGCTTGAGATTTGTTGGCCAAAGTGTGATAGCCTCATTCATTAGTCTAGCCCATGAATCCCTCCTCAGGACCTTCTTTGTTTATTGATATCTTAGTCTTAATCATGTTGCTTGCTTGTTGTTTGATTCGTATTTGCATTGCTCTGTTTTTATTGTGTTGCTCTGTTTTCCGGATTTAACCAACTCGACCACCCACTCGACCTACACTCGGTCGAGTGCTTGCTCGAGTTCATCCCCATAATTCTTGTTTATGATTTGTGATTGTCCTGTTTCATTCCTGTTTCATTTTAGTTGCATTCATTTAGTTTTCAGTTCATTACCTGTCTTGCATTAGTTCATTAGTAGTAGTTCCTATTTCTGTTCTTGCTTCATTACTGTTACAATCATTCAGTATCATTTGCATCTAGTTCTTAGTTCTTGTAGTTTATTTTCTGCATTTTACATTTCCATCTTAGGATTGTTAGTGACAAACAATCTTCACATTTGTCTTAACTTAGATTCATATACATATCTTAATTGTTCACAAACACTCATTTAGGATTGATACCTCTTATACTGCAACAGCATAAGGGGAATTGAAACACCCATCCATCATTCCATTCATATCTCACCATTGCATACATTCATCACCATTTACCACCATAATAAAAACTTGTTTCAATTTGGCGCCGTTGCCCATTTGAGTGTGTTTTTATGACATTTAGGATCCATATTAGTCTAAGATTAAGTTCGATTATACACTTGAATCTTCTGTTGTTGGGTTGAAGTTCCACTTCAGGTACCACTCGACCAGTCACTCGACCGAGCAGTGATCGAGCACTTGATCGAGCCAGAAGCCGTGTACATTTGGACACCACTTCCCAGTCGACTTGACCCCCCAGACGAGCCTGAGCTCAATTGTGAACCTGTTCGAGTCTGTACTCGCGTTTGTTGATGCACACAAGGTCTAAGGGGAAAAATAATCTTCAAAGGCCTATTGACAACATACATAGGAAGCCAAAGGAGCTTTGGGAAATCAGAGAAGAAGGGTAGTTCAAGTTCAGCAAGAGGATTCAGTGATCATGGAGAAACAAGCTAACCATGTGCAGAGACCTAGGCACATTGGTGCTGGAGATGCACCCAATACCCACAACCAAAGGGCTGGAATTGTGCCTCCAACTGTAGCAAACAACAACTTTGAGATCAAGAGTGGATTGATCTCCATGATTCAAGCTAACAAGTTCCATGGGTTGCCAATGGAGGATCCACTAGATCACCTTGATGAGTTTGACAGAATTTGTGGTCTTACAAAGATCAATGGAGTGAGTGAAGATGGATTCAAGTTGAGGCTCTTCCCATTCTCACTTGGAGATAAGGCACACCTTTGGGAGAAGACTCTTCCTACTGGAGCAATAACCACATGGGATGCTTGCAAGAAGGCTTTCTTAGCCAAATTCTTCTCCAATGCAAGGACTTCTAGGTTGAGGAATGAGATTTCTGGGTTTGCTCAAAGAAACAATGAAAGCTTTTGTGAAGCATGGGAGAGGTTCAAAGGAGTTCAGACTCAATGTCCTCATCATGGCTTCAGTAATGAGTCACTCTTGAGTACATTGTATAGAGGAGTACTTCCCAAGATAAGGATGTTGCTTGACACAGCTTCTAATGGCAACTTCCTCAACAAGAATGTGGAAGAAGGCTGGGAATTAGTTGAGAATCTTGCTCAGTCAGATGGCAACTATAATGAGGACTATGATAGAACCATAAGGAGTTCCTCAACTGATCAAGAGGACAAGTACAAGAAGGACTTGAAGATGGTCAATGAGAAGCTTGACAAGATACTTCTTAGCCAACAAAAGTCTATTCACTTCATTGGTGAAGAAGAGGTTCCAGCTCAAGAGGGGGAGACTGAATTTGCTGAGTTGTGCTACATGCAAAACCAAGGAGGATTCAAAGGCTACAACCAAGGAGGTTTCAAAAACAACAATCTCTCTTATAGGAGTACCAATGTGGCCAATCCTCAATACCAAGTCTATCCACCTCAACAGCCTCAACAGCAACAAAACTACATCCCCAAACAACAACATCAAGTGTTCCAGCCTCAGTTGTGTCCCCCACCAGGGTTTCAGACTAACCAAGGTCAGGAACAAGACTTAAGAGCCATGATGCAACAATTGTTGATTGGGCAAACACAAGGAAAGATTGAGGAAGCCAAGCAGTTTGCTGAGTTGAACCAAAGGTTAACATCACAGTACAATGATCTGAATATGAAGTTTGAGGGTCTCAATTCAAGAGTGAAGTATATGGAGAGTAACATAGCCTCTACTTCAGCTCCAAAACCCAACCAACTCCCTGGAAAAGCTGTCCAAAATCCAAGGGAGTTCACAGCCAAAGCCATTCAATTTCAAGAGGAAGAAGTCACTGAGGACAGTGAAGTCCAAGTTTGGGGGAATTCATTAGTTACTGAAGCCCCAAGTGACGTTTGTGCAAAGCAATAGGAGCTCGCATACGAACTCGACCAGGAACTCGAGCAGCCACTCGACCGAGTGCATGCTCGAGTGGTCGATCGAGCTGGAGACTCCGAAGTTGTCAAGCCTGCTAAGTACATTCCTCCTGCCTACAAGCCTCCATTACCATTCCCTGGACGTTTCAAAGCACAGAAAGTTAACGAGCTTAGGGAAATCATTGAGAAAAAGGAGATGTTGGCTAAGCAACAAGAGGAAGAAAGGGTTTTGAAGGAAGAAGCTTTGGTTGAGAAAAAGGAACAAGTGTCAGCCATTCAAGAGATCATCATAGCTTACCAAGAAGAGGAGAGAGGACCTGCCTTGGAACAGTATGAACCATATCCTCTCTATAGAAATTTTTTGCTTGATTTGTCAAGGAAGAAGGCTCAAGCTCAAGATGAGAAAGATCTTGAGAACCTTGGAGGAGTGATCATCCTACTTAAGCTTAAGGATCCAGGGCCATTCTATCTGCCTTGCACCATCAGTTACCTTCACTACAATCAATGCCTTTGTGATTTGGGAGCTTCAACAAGTGTGATGCCATACTCCATAGCTCAAAAGCTTGGGAGAACTGATTTCAAATCCACTAACCTCCATGTGTGCCTAGCTGATGGGACAAATAGAGAGGTAGTTGGAAGGTTGGAGAATATCCCACTCAAGATAGGGAAGGCAAGGGTTCACACTGATTTTGTGGTCATAGAGATGGACAAGGATCCTGAAGATCCAATCTTATTAGGGAGGCCATTCTTAGCCACTGTTGGAGCAGTTATTAATGTCAAGGAAGGTCTTGTGACCTTGAACATTGCTGAGGATACAGTCATGAAGTTCAACATCTATAACCCAACCAACCTTCCTACCATTGATGATCAACCCTTCACTATCAAGGAGAGAGTTGATCATGAGGTTTTCAAGGATGAAGGAGATCCTAAGGCTGAGCTCCCACTTCAAGAGGATTCTGTGGAGAAGCTTAAGAGGTCAGTTCAAGAGCTGTCTAGTATGGTTGAGGATCTCCAAGTTAAGCTGAACAAGAGGTCTTTGAGGAAAGCAAGACCTAGGCTCAAAATCAAGAAGAAGTATGGTTTGTGTGCTAAGGGTGAGGTGATCAAGGATCAACTTCACAGTGACCAAGAGGTTCCAGAGAGGATTTCATCACCTCCTTGGTATCTAGATCAAGTCTAAAAGAGGAAACCAAAGTCAAGCTTAGTGACTTTAAACAAGCTCACTAGGGAGGAAGTCCCTAAGGTATCCTTTGTAAATATGCTTTAATTTCTTAGTAGTTTTGATGTGTTTTCTTTTATGTTTTTGTTGGACAGGCTTTTTGGTGAAAGTATAGTTGGGTAAGGAGAGATGTGGACTTGGAGAAGGAGACTCGCAGGCCCACTCGACCAGGCCACGAGAGGTACTCGGCCGAGCTGGGTAAGATTTGAGGCCCATTCGATTCCCATTCTTCTAGAATGATCGAGTGGAGGGAAGAACAAGGAGGAAAATTTTGAAATTTCAAAATTGGTCAAGGAGCTCGACCACGTGCTGGTCGAGTGGTGGGGTCGAGTGGCAGCCAAAAGCAAGTCAAAGATTCTCAATTCAAATTTGAATGGTATGGACGCTCCACCCTTGTCTCCTTGTCCCCTTAGCTTCTTTATATAGTCCTTGCACGATCCTATACCTCTCACATTTTCTCATTTGCTCAAAACATTTAAATTCAAGCTTTAAAATCTCTTTCAAAGTTCATCTCTTGCTCAAGCTTTGTTCTTTCAAGTTTTTGGGTCACTAACCTATTAACTTTGAGCTTTGAGTCTATTTCCTTCAGTTTCTTTTGAAAATGTCTTCCAAGATAACCAAGAAGTCTCACCAAACCGCTGCAAGCTCCATGGAACGTCGTGATGCTAACCTTGAATCAAGAGGTGAAGCTGGGAGAGTCACTCGACGGACCACTCGATCGACCACTCGACCGAGTGCCGGTTCGAGCAGTCGGTCGAGCCAGATGCCGTATCCAAGGAGAGAGCCAGTTGAGGAAGATCCTGAGAGGACTGAAAGTGAGGAGGAAAGAGAGCCTACTCTCAATGAGTTTATGAGGAGACACAAGGCCAAAGGGAAGAGGCCAGCTGTTGAAGTTGAGCAAGAAGAGAGTGAAAGTGAAAGTGAGGAAGAAAGTGAAGAAGAAGAATTGATGGATGATGGAGAAGCTGAGTCTTGTGGGCTGTCAAAGAGGCAGCTTTATGATGCTTTCATGAGGATGGAGTTCTTAGGAACTAGGTATCCACACAAGGAGACCATGGAGAAGCTTGCTATTGATGAGGATGTGGAATATCTCTTTGAGAAGAGCAATCACACCAAGTTTATGGGGCTTTGCATGGAGGGCTACAAAGAGGAGAGTTGTGAGTTCCTTGCCACTGTCAAGCTGCATACATATGCAAGGAAAGACCCTGAGGTTGGAGCTGGCCACATTTCCTTCACTATCAAAGGGAAGAAGCATGAGCTTTCAATGAAAAAGATAGCCAATGTGTTTGGTTTTGAGGTTGGGAGCAATAGGAGTTTGATGGTTCCAAGAGAAGAGTTGTATGCTGTGTGGGAAACCATTGGAGACAACAAGCTCTACTCATCCTCCAACTCCAAGAGCTCAAGGATAAGGAGCCCAGTCCTAAGGTACTTCCACAAGGCTCTTGCCAACACCTTCTTTGCAAGGAAGGAAACTGGGAACATCAATGAGGGAGAGCTAAAGATGATTGACTTGGCTCTTAATGGAGTGATCTTTCAAGCAAGGAATGGTACCATCATTCTTGAGAGCACAGTGGAGACTGATCTAGGAATGGTGTTCATTGACCACATGATTCAATTGAGAAGTTGGGTAGGAAAGTTGGAGAACAAAGGTTCAAGACGAGCACTTACCAATGGAGACATCATCACTCCAATCCTTCAAGCTGCTAAAGTTCCACTTAGAGGAGAAAGTGTCTCACCAAGATGGATTGACTCAAGTTACCTCACTTCTACTCTCATCCTAGCCAAGAAGATGCATCAAGGGAACCACATCTTCAACTTTGAGCTCCCAACACTTGGGAAAAAGCAATTCATATTGCCCAACCAAGAGCTCACCACCATTCAAGAAGGAGCCAACATTGATTTTTGGCCAGCTGAGGAGCATTGGTTTGATGGAGTGGTTCAACCTAGAGTTGAGGAAGCTGGGAATGCACAAGTAGCTGATGGAGAGGAGCAGTTCTACTTTGAAGACTATGAGCCCAACCCAAGAGATAGTAGAGGAGTGAGGGAGAATGCCAAGAGGTTAACTCTTTTGCAAAAGTGGGGCAAGTGGCATGGAAAGAGGTTTGATAAGCTGAAGAAGAAGGTGACCAACATGGCTAAGTCTATCAAAGGCTTAAAGAAGGAGATTGCTGAGCTGAAGAATGGAAACTCATCTCCTAGCCATTCAAGCCCTTTGAGGAGAAGTAGCTCAACTAGAGCACTTTCAAGGGTTGCGAATCCTGTGGAACCAGCTAGGGCTTCAATGTATGAGCCAAATCAGAGGAAGAGGAGCTCAAGTACCCGAGAACAACAATTTTCGAGGCACTCGACCGGGTCACTCGAGCACCCACTCGACCGAGCACCTCCAATGCACTCGGCCGAGTACCAGCCCAGATCACCCTATGGTTTCCCACCTCCAGCTGCTTATCCAGGTTATCCAAGTTACCCTCCCATCCCACCTCAGTACTACATGGATCCAGCTCTCTACCAGCAGTTTTGCCAGCAGCAAGGTCAACATTTTGACACTCGCGGTCCAGCTCGACCCCCCCACTCGGACACGTACTCGACCGAGTTGCGGTCGATCGCCATCGTCGAGCTGCCCCAAAGTCCATCTCCAAGTCACCAACAAGACCCAAACTACTCCTATTACAGCATGCAGATGGATGTGGACAACTTTTTCCACAACCCCTAAGGTACCACTATCACCTTCACTTGTAAATACCATTGCATTTGATGTTGTGTTTTGTTTTGTTTTTAATCTTGAATCCTCAATCAAATTTCTTTCACACAGAGGACTGTGTGATTTAAGTTTGGGGGAGGGTTTGAGATAGCATTTGATGTTGTGTTTTGTGTTCTTATTTCAAATTTTTATCATCATCATGTTAGCAATTGCATAAGCATCTAAGGCATAGAAAAACCATAAAAATTTGAAATTTTTTGAAAAAATCTTCATAAAAAAAAAGAGTGTTCATGTAGTTTGCATTGCATATTAGGATCTTGTTTAGCATGTTTCATATAGAATTGTATAATATTTGCATTAGGGATCTATGATGAGTTTGCCTTGTTAGCTAGCTTATTCACTAGACTAGGATCAATGCCCAAGTTAATAGTACTTTGATGCTAGTTGAGTAGTTAGAAGCATAAGATTGAACCAAGCCTTGAATTCTTGCATTGCATTTGGTCTAAATTGAAGCATGTTGAGATTTGAAACCATTTCCTATTTATAAGAACCTAATATTGACTTATAATTATCAATGTGTGCATTGCTTTAAACTCATGGATACTATATACATATTTGGATCATCTTTCTCCTTTTTACCACTCTTGTTGATCCAAGTAGCTGATTAAATCATTAAGATCAGTTCCCCTACCCCTAAACCAAACCTTCTTTCAAGCCTTGTTTATTCTTGAGTGTGTGAGGCCTATTTTTGGGATTGAGCTTGGTAGAAAGTGTTAGGTTTGAACTGACAAGAGTAAGACCTTGTGTAGTTCTAGTTTGCATTTTTCAAACTAGATAGGACTAGGTGGTTCACTTGTTGGGTTTGGGACTTGGTAGTTAAGGAAAAGAAAAGAAAGAAAAGAGAAAGAAAAAGGGTAAAGTCTTTAAGAGGAGATTGTGTTTAAGCAAAGTCTAGTGAAAGGATGGGAAGTAAAATGTTGTTTAAGATGGTTCTAGTTAAGGAAAAGAAAAGAAAGAAAAGAAAAGTTTAGCAAAATGGTTATATGTCTTAAGAATAAGAAGAAAAGAGAACCATAGCAAATAAGTAAGAATCCCCCATCCCACTAGAAAGATCAAATAAGAAAACATCTCCTAAGACTTGAAAACCAAAAGAGAAAAAGGGTTAAAGAGAAAAGAAGAAGTAAAGGGTAGCACTAGGATCATTTGGGTTTAGATTGCTAGGATAAACACTTTGGGTGCCTTTGGGTAGACAAGGTTTTATTCTTGTATGTGTCTAGGTGTTCTTACCTTTAGCATTCTTCTAAAGCTCAATCCATTTTCATGAGAGAATCTTGATATTGACAAGCTCCACTCTAAAAAGAGACCATCATTGTCTCAAAACCCTTTATTACCAAGCCAAATGAGTTTAAGCATTGCATAGAATTGATTCATGTTCTTGTTTAATGAATGTTAAAGGAACTGGTTGATTTGAATGCATGTTGATATCTAAGGCTCAAATCAATAAAGGTTGTGAAATGCTTGTTTAAAGTCTTTAATTCCAGCTCATTCAACTTGCATCATAGTATTAGTAACTTGGACATTGATTCTAGATGGTCTTTTTGCAAGCTTTAGGAGCTGAGATCCCATTTTCAAACCTCACTTACCTTCTTATGTCTTGCTTATTTACTTGAGGGCAAGCAAAGACTAAGTTTGGGGGTGTTGATGTTCATATATTTTACCATGTTTTCCCTTAGTTTATTCACACCTTTTGCATCTTTTGCTATCCATTTTAACCATTATTGCATAGCTTTAGGACCAATCATGCATTAGAGTTTAGTTGCATTGCATTTGCATCTTTTCATGCATAAACAGGTGATTTTGGAGCTTAAGGAGCATGGAAGCAATAGAGAAGAGATGTGAAGCAATCATGAGGAGGAAACAAGGGAGTTAAGGCTGAAGAACCAAGGTTCAGAGTCCAACTCGACCGCACACTCGACCAGACACTCGACCGTGTGCTGAGGAGGACTCGACCGCGTGGAGATTGCACGAGAGAAGCCAGCTCGACCAGCCACTCGACCGAGCACTGGTCGAGTTGACCGAGCTGTTGACTACTTTGACTTTTTGTATTTTTAGGGCTTCCACTCCCCTCCTATATAAAGCCTTGTACCTGCAGCCACCAAGGGAGTCCAGCTTTTTAGATATTCTCTAAACCTAGTTTTTATCCTTTTGGGAATTATTCCTTTTGCACTTTTATTTTTCTTAGATTTTGTACTTGAAAAAGACTAAATTCCTCAATATTGTTGGTTTCATAACTTTCTTAATATTGAGAATTTGAGTTTGATCCTTTCATTAATATTGAAGATCTTTGTTTCATCTTTCTGATAATGCAAGTTTCAATATTTTCTGGGTTTTTGACTTTGTTCATCATGTATTGTTGTGAGTAGTTTCCTTAGGATCTTGAGGATGGGTTAGGCTAGGCTTTGTTTGAGGTTTGTTTGCTTTGTTCAAGCTTGATTGTTGTAGATCTCTTCTAGGGTAGATGTTCTTAATGCTGATCCTATATCTGAGAGGGTAGGATATGATCTTAAGCTTCTTAGCATCACACCAATGTTTAAGAGGCATAGATAAGGCTAGATCTAGAGCTTACCATCTTGCTTGCTAAGAGATTAGAGGTTTTGCTTGGTATGAGACATATTGCTTAATGCCTGCTTGTGTAGATTCTTTACTTTGTGAGAACAAGTCTAGAGATGCATAGGTTTGATTGATTCTTGCCATGAGAGTGGAAGAAGCTTGTCTTAGATTAATGTGTCTAGAGATTAGCTCAAAGCTTTGCTTGAGATTTGTTGGCCAAAGTGTGATAGCCTTATTCATTAGTCTAGCCCATGAATCCCTCCTCAGGACCTTCTTTGTTTATTGATATCTTAGTCTTAATCCTGTTGCTTGCTTGTTGTTTGATTCGTATTTGCATTGCTCTGTTTTTATTGTGTTGCTCTGTTTTCCGGATTTAACCAACTCGACCTACACTCGGTCGAGTGCTTGCTCGAGTTCATCCCCAGAATACTTGTTTATGATTTGTGATTGTCCTGTTTCATTCCTGTTTCATTTTAGTTGCATTCATTTAGTTTTCAGTTCATTACCTGTCTTGCATTAGTTCATTAGTAGTAGTTCCTATTTCTGTTCTTGCTTCATTACTGTTACAATCATTCAGTATCATTTGCATCTAGTTCTTAGTTCTTGTAGTTTATTTTCTGCATTTTACATTTCCATCTTAGGATTGTTAGTGACAAACAATCTTCACATTTGTCTTAACTTAGATTCATATTCATATCTTAATTGTTCACAAACACTCATTTAGGATTGATACCTCTTATACTGCAACAGCATAAGGGGAATTAAAACACCCATCCATCATTCCATTCATATCTCACCATTGCATACATTCATCATCATTCACCACCATAATAAAAACTTGTTTCAAACTAGCACGTAGTTGTGTTTAAAGCTTTTATCTACTTGAATTGAGGATAACTAGCTCATATTTGTTAGAAATACAAATTATGTTATTTATCTTCAAAGAGCTTTACTTTTCCTTTATTTTTTGTAAAAGTACTGAAGTGGATATTTCCGATAAATTAAATGTTACACCAAAACTATCAAGTTTTTAATCAAAATAATTTAAGCAGTTTTCGAGATTGCAATGCAATGACTCCACAAGTCGTCCCTCTTCTTCAAATATAGTGTTTCACGGGCAATTAAGGCTGGTCTGTCAGCAATATACTTAATAAGATTATCGTGACACACTTTTCCTTCTTGAACAAGATCGTGGCAGCAAGAATCATTGATGGTTGCATTTCCAAAAACAACGGCGATTATATCCAAGGCACAGTGAGGAGAGATTTTAACAAGACAAGTATCTCATAACGATATTGCTTCAGATTCATCGACCGAAAATACAGGAACAAAGGCGCAAACCAAGGCTACAACAATGAATAACATAGCAATCTGAGAGGTAAATTTAGCCATATGTGCTTATACGTGAAATTTACCGACTATTATTTCTTATATGAAAAGAATGTAATGAAGTGTGTTTTGTATTTGATATTATAGACACAAAGCTACATACACTATTTATATGTAATTGAAAACCCAACGTAACTATCATAACATATTACAAAACTAAAATAATTAATGAGAAAGAGTTTCTTTTCTCGGTAAATAAATACACTATGAGCGTTTAAATTTCTCTTTTCAATTATTGTTTTTTAAATTGTAATGACAAATTTAATACAAGTAAATATATCTTGTTTTAATGGAGAACATTGTAATTTTGTTTTAAATCATGCAAACTTTTAGGCCAATTTTTTTAATATGAGGTTATATACTAACTGAAATATATAGAGTTTTAAATATATTAAACTATTTTTTAGTAGTTTGACATATAAATATATTTTATTTTTAATGTATAAAAACTCTAAGTCACACTAATAAATTTCTTATCTAATTGACAAAGAAATGCCACTAGTATGTTTCTAATTTCTATTACAACATTTCATTATCAAAAAAAAATTTAAAAAAGAATCTGAGATTCACTAGAGCTGTATATATAAAATGTGTAACATTTTTTTAACATAAATAAAAAGGTTGAAACCTTATTGATAAGTTTGTAAAAAATGAATATATTTTAGGTCGATGACTAATAATTACAAAAAATATGTTTTCGTAAACTAGAGAAAATACTTCTTTAAAATAGATGTAAAACAATGTTTATTAAAGAGAATGGAAACAAAATTGGGGGATTTTCAAAAATACCCCTATTTCTATGTCACTTTTCAAAACTACCATTTCATGGTGTCCATTTTCAAAAATACCATTTTTAATATATAAAATGACTAAATTCTAAACCATTAAAGGTTTAAACCCAAATACTAACCCTATCCCCTAAAAAATATATCCCAAATGTAAAATAGATAACTCAAACCTAAAAAAAAATTCTAAAAATTTATGTAACATATTGTAATTGTATAAAAGATAACAAAAATGAAAATGTTCAAAAAAAAAAAGCACTTTTGAAAGGGGTATCTCAAAAAGGGCATTTCTAACAAATTCTCAACAAAATTTGAAAACTCAATTAAGAAAAAAAAAAAACATAGATATATAGATTAAAATCATGGCAAAAAGAGAAACAAATTAAATGTGAGTGAGGTTAATGGTTATGTGGACTATATTTTCATTGTCAACCTAATCCACTTGTGGGAAATGACTCTAATCAAATTTTATCCCTAGTACTCTATGGTTGAAATACTAATATACAAATACCATTCTTACATGATTCAGTCTGTAGATAATTGAATGTTCAAAACCTCTTTAAGTTCCTATTTCAGTTTCGAATTTAAAATTGAAATTTGTTTATGTTTTTCTAATCAGTTTTTGTAATTTTTGGCATCCTATATTATAAGAACATACACTTGAGTCTAAAATGACCAATGAGTACTAGATATTGAGTATCTGGTCAAAGCCTATATAACTTATTGTTCTTTTGATGATAATGGTCCTGTTCTTTTGTTGGTCGCACGACTCAAACCAGCGACTCTTTTATTAACACATTATATTGTAATTATTAACATATTAGAGGGTGTAACTATAATTTTGGAAAATTCCCAATTAAAATTCAGATTTTTTAGGTAACAAAATATTTTCTATGATCGTCTTCTCCATAGATTTTTGTCATGGTTTAAAACCAGCAACAGTCGCTTCTTTGAAACAAAGGCATAGATGGCATCGCTATTTCATCTGGCGACCCAAAAATCATGGGATTTCAGTCGCATAGACATAAAGAAAAGAAAGATGAAGAAGAATTGAAGGAGAAGTAAAGGCATATTTCTGATCGTGACTGTTACTATTTTCCAACATCATTTATCGAGCATGAAAATAGTTGAGCACTTGATTTCCGTCTGTTTTTTGCCAACATCATTTTTGAGCATGATCCCACACTGTTACCATTTTGATATCTTCTAAGTAAATCAAGTGCTCAACTATTTTCTTGTTTTTTGAATCTACTAAAATGAAAATGTAAAATATATTGTAACTTTATATTTGTGTTTTTGATAACTAGCACGTAGTTGTGTTTAAAGCTTTTATCTACTTGAATTGAGGATAACTAGCTCATATTTGTTAGAAATACAAATTATGTTATTTATCTTCAAAGAGCTTTACTTTTCCTTTATTTTTTGCAAAAGTACTGAAGTGGATATTTCCGATAAATTAAATGTTACACCAAAACTATCAAGTTTTTAACCAAAATAATTTAAGCAGTTTTCGAGATTGCAACGCAATGACTCCACAAGTCGTCCCTCTTCTTCAAGTATAGTGTTTCACGGGCAATTAAGGCTGGTCTGTCAGCAATATACTTAATAAGATTATCGTGACACACTTTTCCTTCTTGAACAAGATCGTGGCAGCAAGAATCATTGATGGTTGCATTTCCAAAAACAACGGCGATTATATCCAAGGCACAGTGAGGAGAGATTTTAACAAGACAAGTATCCCATAACAATTTTGCTTCAGATTCATCGACCGAAAATACAGGAACAAAGGCGCAAACCAAGGCTACAACAATGAATAACATAGCAATCTGAGAGGTAAATTTAGCCATATGTGCTTATACGTGAAGTTTACAGACTATTATTTCTTATATGAAAAGAATGTAATGAAGTGTGTTTTGTATTTGATATTATAGACACAAAGCTACATACACTATTTATATGTAATTGAAAACCCAACGTAACTATCATAACATATTACAAAACTAAAATAATTAATGAGAAAGAGTTTCTTTTCTCGGTAAATAAATACACTATGAGCGTTTAAATTTCTCTTTTCAATTATTGTTTTTTAAATTGTAATGACAAATTTAATACAAGTAAAGATATCTTGTTTTAATGGAGAACATTGTAATTTTGTTTTAAATCATGCAAACTTTTAGGCCAATTTTTTTAATATGAGGATATACACTAACTGAAATATATAGAGTTTTAAATATATTAAACTATTTTTTAGTAGTTTGACATAGAAATATATTTTATTTTTAATGTATAAAAACTCTAAGTCACACAAATAAATTTCCTATCTAATTGACAAAGAAATGCCACTATTATGTTTCTAATTTCTATTACAACATTTCATTATCAAAAAAAAATTTAAAAAAGAATCTGAGATTCACTAGAGCTGTATATATAAAATGTGTAACATTTTTTAACATAAATAAAAAGGTTGAAACCTTATTGATAAGTTTGTAAAAATGAATATATTTTAGGTCGATGACTAATAATTACAAAAAATATTTTTTTCGTAAACTAGAGAAAATACTTCTTTAAAATAGATGTAAAACAATGTTTATTAAAGAGAATAGAAACAAAATAGGGGGATTTTCAAAAATACCCCTATTTCTATGTCACTTTTCAAAACTACCATTTCATGGTGTCCATTTTCAAAAATACCATTTTTAATATATAAAATGACTAAATTCTAAACCATTAAAGGTTTAAACCCAAATACTAACCCTATCCCCTAAAAAATATACCCCAAATGTAAAATAGATAACTCAAACCTAAAAAAAAATTCTGAAAATTAATGTAACATACTGTAATTGTATAAAAGATAACAAAAATGAAAATGTTAAAAAAAAAAGCACTTTTGAAAGGGGTATCTTAAAAAGGGCATTTTTAACAAATTCTCAACAAAATTTGAAAACTCAATTAAGAAAAAAAAACATAGATATATAGATTAAAATCATGGCAAAAAGAGAAACAAATTAAATGTGAGTGAGGTTAATGGTTATGTGGACTATATTTTCATTGTCAACCTAATCCACTTGTGGGAAATGACTCTAATCAAATTTTATCCCTAGTACTCTATGGTTGAAATACTAATATACAAATACCATTCTTACATGATTCAGTCTGCAGTTAATTGAATGTTCAAAACCTCTTTAAGTTCCTATTTCAGTTTCGAATTTAAAATTGAAATTTGTTTTGTTTTTCTAATCAGTTTTTGTAATTTTTGGCATACCATATTATAAGAACATACACTTGAGTCTAAAATGACCAATGAGTACTAGATATTGAGTATCTGGTCAAAGCTTATATAACTTATTGTTCTTTTGATGATAATGGTCCTGTTCTTTTGTTGGTCGCACGACTCAAACCAGCGACTCTTTTATTAACACATCATATTGTAATTATTAACATATTAGAGGGTGTAACTATAATTTTGGAAAATTCCCAATTAAAATTCAGATTTTTTAGGTAACAAAATATTTTCTATGATCGTCTTCTCCATAGATGTTTTTCATGGTTTAAAACCAGCGACAGTCGCTTCTTTGAAACAAAGGCATAGATGGCATCGCTATTTGTAACACCCGCAAACCATTTTCTGGGAATTTTGGTGAGGGTGTCGATTGACACCACAGGGGGAGTGTCGATCGACACTAGTGGTAGCCGGTTTGGTCGGTTCAATTTTAATTGTCCGGTTTGCGTGGTTGGGTTAGGAAATCCCTAAAATCGAGTTTTTAGAGGAAGAAAACGACCTAGGGTCGTGTTGTTTGTGTTTTATCGCCGTTTTCAGAGAAAAACAAAAGAGAGAGTAGTTCTTGAGCTTTTGAGAGAGATTGGGGAGATTCCTTGCTGTTCTTGGGAGATCTAAGGCTGGGAAGGAGCTAGAAGCTTGCTAGGAGTGAGGGAATTCGTTCTTGTTGGTCAGAATCTTCTTGAAAGAGGTGAGTGCATGACCATGGCTTATCTAAGCTAAGATCTTTAGATTACATGTGATTTGGTGCTTATGTGGTTGTTTCTGTGAGTTCTCTATGGTATTTCGTCGCTGTTGTGGCTGGGTTTGGCTTCTGGGAGTGCAAGGAGCGGATTGGAGAAGTTTGGAGGCGAGATTCGGAGTTTTTGATCGAAGGAAATCACTGCTCGGCGACGGTGTCGGTCGAGACCAGTTGGGGTGTCGGTCGACACCAACGCGAGGACGGCTCGAGACTTTGGCGAGTGCTGATCGATTCCATGTGGAGGTGGTGGTCGACACAAACTAGGGTTTTCGGGAGTGTCGGGCAGGGTGTCGGTCGACACCAGTATGGTGTCGGTCGACACCAGTATGGTGTCGGTCAACACCAGATTGTCAGTGTCGATCGACACCTTCTGGTGTCGGTCGACACCCTTCTTTCAGCTATGACGGATTGCTGTGTGCTTTGTATAATGCCTGGTTTGTTTTATTGATTGTTGTTTGTGGCATGTAGAGATCTTATTGCTTGTGTGTATAGGCCAGTAGATGGGAGGATTGCCTCACTGAGTGTTTATCAAATACTCATGCATCTCAATTTGTGTTTGTGGTGCAGGTAAAGGCAAAGTGTGATCGTGGAATCAAGGCAATGAAGAGGAGGATGTTCTAGGGACTCGATTGGATGTTGTCTGGCATTGCTAGGTTGCTAGAGTTGGGTCATTAGAAACATTGCTAGGTTGTTGGTTCCTTGTTTCTTGTTGTTTGGTATTGGGATATTGCCTTTGCTATAATATTGGTTTGTCATTGATTATTATTGGTTTATTATTGGTTTATTATTGGATATTGATTATGTTATTCCGCTGTTGAATGTGTTTGTGGTTAGGTAGCTAGTGGGTATGGGACCACTAGCTGTAGTTTATTTTATTATATTATATTTATTATTTATTATTAAAAAAAAGGGGTCGACACCAACGCGAGGACGGCTCGGGGCTTTGGCGAGTGTCGATCGATGCCATGTGGAGGTGTCGGTCGACACAAACTAGGGTTTTTCGGAGTGTCGGTCAGGGTGTCGGTCGACACCAGTTTGGTGTCGGTCGACACCAGATAGTCAGTGTCGATCGACACCATCTGGTGTCGGTCGACACCCCTCTTCCAGTTACGATGGATGTTGCATGCTTGTATATTGCCTGGTTTGTTTTATTGATTGTTGTTTGTGGCATGTAGAGATCTTATTGCTTGTGTGTATAGCCCAGTAGATGAGAGGATTGCCTCACTAAGTATTTGTGATAATACTTACGCATCTCAATTGTTGTTTGTGGTGTGCAGGTAAAGGCAAAGTGTGATCGTGGAATCCAGGCAATGAAGAGGAGGATGTTCTAGGGACTTGATTGGATGTTGTCTGGCATTGTTAGGTTGCTAGAGTTGAGTCATTAGAAACATTGTTAGGTTGCTGGTTTCATGTTTTCTGATGATTGATTATTGGATATTGCTTATGCTATGGTATTGGTTATATTATTGGTTTATTATTGGTTATTGGTATTGAGTATTCCGCTGTTGAATGTGTTTGTGGTTAGGTGGCTAGTGGGTATGGGACCACTAGCTGTAGATTATTTTATTATATTATATTTATTATTTATTATTAAAAAAAAAGGTCGGTCGTTTCATTTTGGTATCAGAGCCCTTACGGTTCTAGGTTTGGGTTCGCTAGGTTTCTGTTGTGATGTTTTGGATTGCATGTTTTGATTGATTATGTGAGTTAGTCAATTGTGTGTGGCATTGAGTCCTAGAACATCCTTTTCGAGCCTTCAATGAGATTCCACGGTGAGTTATTGTTATGTTTCTTTGTGTGGTATTGATATGTTTTATGCTTGCTAGCCTCTGTTCTTGGAAGATCAGTGGTTAAGGTGTTTGAGTTGTTGGTCGTGGACGGGGACGTGGTCGTGGTCATTGTCGGGCGGGTCCCGAGGCCAGCGAGTGTGTGGTCCAGAGTTCCACGAGGAGGTACGTCAGAGGATCGCAAGTGTATCAAGAGGGACCAGAGGGGGTTAGCCGGTGAGCATGCCGGTGGTGCTGGGAACCCAGGTGTGGGGTTGCAGCAGGTGGAGCCCAGGGTCGAGATGATTGCTTGGCAGATCGGTTGGCGTGCTGTTGGAGCGGTTACCGAGAGGGGTACCAGTGTAGGCTCCAGTTGTGCCGCATGTGGCGGGGTGCAGCCGAGGGCTGCGGATGTTGAGGACTTTCCACCTTATGTTAACAGGATGGAGCGGTTGTAGATGACCGGTATGAGATTATTCTCAAGGGGTATCTGACCTAGAGAGGCGGATAGGTGGACATATGCAGTTGGAGCAGATATTTCTCTGTTTGGGGGTTAATCCAGTTGGATATTAGAAGATTAGTGGGCAGGTGTAACATTGCAATGTTATACTCGGACCACAGGAGGTACTTTGTGTCGAGAGATGTTTATAGTCGTTAAGGATTGTTGCTCCTAAGGGGATGATTATTCCCCTGAATACCGATAGCTCGAGGGGCTGAGGGCTCCGAGAGTGGCCGAGGGGATGATGTTCCCCTGAGGGGATGAGTAGTTCCCCTAATACCGAGATCTTGAGGATTGTGGTCTAAGAGTGAGACGGTATAACTCGAAGACGCTGGTCTGAGAGTGAGATCGGTATGGCTCAAAGGTTGCGACCTAAGAGAGGAAGAGTTGTGAGCAAGCAATGTATAGAACGTGAGTATGAACATAACGACGGAATGTAGACCTCGAGAGTGATGATGGTTTAATCTTGGATTTTAGGATTATGTTGGCCGGTGGGCCAGGGTTTTATGACCGGAGTGGTCAAGAATATGTGGCTGATGTGCCAAGATTGAGTGGCCGGTGGTGTTGGAGTCCCGGGAAGGAGAGTTGCAGCAGATATGAGCCGGTAAGGGCATGGTTGCCAGGTACATAAGATTCATGAGAAGCCTTCATGGCAGGATAAACTAGTCGTTTTGACGATGGTGGATGAAGTTCATTGGAGACGGACATGGTTACTAGATTTAAGGTTTTGGTAAGCTTGCTGAGGAGAAACAAGTCAAGTAGGTTAAGTTGGCGGTCTGCAAAGCATTTGATGCGGTGAATCGGAATATGCGAACGTATGGTACTTGTTTGTTTTATTACGCTCGTATTGATGATTTGCTGTGGAGAATAACTAAGCGGAAAGCTAATTTTGGATTGATCTATCTTCTGGAAGTTTTCCCTAAGAGACATGTTACTAGAGGTTTTTGGACGAACAAGAGGGTTGACATTCATGTGGCTTCGAGTTGATGTCGGTATACTTGAGTGTTTGTTTGGCAGAGCTGAAGAAGCAGCTAGAGGATTTATTGAGTAAGGGATTCATCCGTCCTAGTGTATCACCGTGGGGAGCGCCGGTGTTGTTTGTGTAGAAGAAGGATGGGAGTTTCAGGTTGTGCATTGATTATCAGGGTTTGAACCGGGTCACTGTGAAGAACAAGTACCCTCTTCCTAGGATCGATGAGTTTTTGGATCAGTTGAGGGGTGCTACTTGGTTCTCTAAGGTAGATCTGGCGTCGGGTTATCATCAGATACCGATAGATGAGGCAGGTGTGAGAAAGACGGCTTTCAGGATGAGGTATGGGCATTATGAGTTCGTGGAGATGCCTTTTTGAGTTGACTAACGCGCCAACAGCATTTATGAGATTGATGAACAACGTGTTTCAGGAGTTTCTGGATGTGTCTGTCATCATTTTCATCGACGATATCCTAGTCTATTCTAAGAGTCCGGAGGAGCATGCAGTGCATTTGAGGGCAGTTATGGAGAAGCTGCGGGAGCAGAAGTTGTTTGCCAAGTTGAGCAAGTGTAGTTTTTGGCAGCGTGAGATGGGCTTTCTGGGTCACATTGTTTCTGCAGAGGGGGTTTCTGTAGATCCAGAGAAGATTCAGACTATCAGAGATTGGCCTAGACCGCAAAATGCCACAAAGATCAGAAGTTTCCTTGGATTGGCAGGTTACTACAGGAGGTTTGTGCAGGGGTTTGCAAGCAGAGCACGTCCTATGACTAAGTTGACAGGGAAGGATGTTCCTTTTGTCTGGTCAGAAGAGTGTGAGGAAGGCTTTGCAAGCCTGAAGGAGATGCTGACTACTGCGCCAGTGTTGGCTTTGCCTGAGCAGGGAGAACCCTATGTGGTTTATACAGATGCATCTAGAGTTGGTTTGGGTTTTGTTCTGATGCAGCATGGGAAGGTGATTGCCTATGCTTCGCGGCAGTTGTGGGTGCATGAAGGCAACTATCCTACTCATGATTTGGAGATGGGTGCTGTAGTTTTTGCCCTGAAGATTTGGAGATCTTATCTTTATGGTGCAAAGGTACAGGTGTTTACAGATCATAAGAGCCTGAAGTATATATTCACTCAGCCTGAGCTGAATTTGAGACAGAGGCGGTGGATGGAGCTGGTGGCAGATTATGATTTGGAGATAGCCTATCATCCTGGTAAGGCTAACACGGTTGCAGATGCTCTGAGTCGGAAGAGGGTAGCTTTGGCTCAAGAGCAGGAGATGGAGTCTCTGGTAGGGGAGATCAGTGCTTTGAGCTTGTGTGCTGTTTCACAGGAACCGTTGGGTTTGGAAGCAGTAGATAGAGCAGATATTATGAGTAGAGTGCGGTTGGCTCAGGAGAAGGATTTGGGGCTGGTGAATGCCTCTAAGGATGTGGATTCAGAGTATCAGGTCTCAGATAATGGTACTATCTTGGTGCACGGTCGTGTGTGTGTGCCCAAGGATGAGGAGTTGAGGCAGGAGATTCTGAGAGAGGCTCATGCGAGCAAGTTGTCTATTCATCCAGGAGCGACTAAGATGTACCGTGATCTCAAGAGGTACTATCATTGGGTCGGGATGAAGAAGGATGTAGCTAGTTGGGTTTCGAGGTGTGATGTGTGTCAGCTAGTGAAGGCTGAGCATCAGGTTCCTGGCGGGTTACTGAAGAGTTTACCCATTCCTGAGTGGAAGTGGGATATGATCACCATGGATTTTGTGGTAGGCTTGCCAGTGTCACAGACCTTTGATGCTATCTGGGTCATTGTTGACCGGTTGACTAAGTCGGCACATTTTCTGGCCATTAGGAAGACTGATGGAGCAGCGGTCTTGGCTAAGAAGTATGTGAGGGAGATAGTCAGGTTGCATGGGGTGCCAGCGAGCATTGTGTCTGATAGGGATTCTAAGTTCACTTCGGTGTTCTGGAAGGCATTTCAGGCAGAGATGGGCACTAAGGTGCATATGAGTACAGCTTATCATCCCCAGACTGATGGACAGTCAGAGAGGACGATCCAGACACTGGAGGATTTGCTGAGGATGTGTGTGTTAGATTGGGGTGGCCATTGGGCAGATCACCTGAACCTGGTAGAGTTTGCTTACAACAACAGCTATCAAGCGAGCTTTAAGATGGCTCCTTATGAGGCTTTGTATGGGAGGCCATGTCGTACACCTTTATGCTGGACTCAGGTGGGGGAGAGGAGCATTTTTTGTGCTAGTTTTGTTCAGGAGACCTTAGAGAAGATTCGGGTTCTCAAGCTGAACATGAAGGAGGCTCAGGATAGGCAGAGGAGTTATGCAGATAGGAGGAGGAGAGATCTTGAGTTTCAGGTAGGAGACAGAGTGTACCTCAAGATGGCTATGTTGCGGGGTCCGAACAAGTCATTGTCAGAGACTAAGTTGAGTCCGAGGTATATGGGTCCATTCAGAGTGATTGAGCGGGTTGGACCAGTTGCTTATAGATTGGAGTTACCTGAGGTGATGCGTGCATTCCATAAGGTTTTCCATGTGTTTATGTTGCGGAAGTGTCTCCGTGAGGGAGAGGAGGTGTTGGCTAAGATTCCTGAGGATCTTCAGCCTAACATGACTTTGGAGGCGAGACCAGTGAGGGTTCTCGAGAGGAGGATCAAGGAACTTCGGAAGAAGAAGATTCCTTTGATGAGAGTCCTGTGGGACTGTGATGGTGTTGAGAAGCAGACTTGGGAGCCTGAGGCAAGGATGAAGGCAAGGTTCAAGAAGTGGTATGAGAAGCAAGCCGCGACTTGAGCTTGTTTAGCCTGGTCCCATCTGTAATTCGTGGCTGGAACGGGAATGGAGTATTCCAGCCCATCTCTCTTGATACTCGGTCGCTTGGGGTGGTTGGTTGTGCGACTCAGTAACAAGATGAGGTGGTGTTCGGGGTACAAAGTTTCCGTGAGGCGGGGTTTTGGAAGAAAGTTTCCTGAAATAGAAGTTTCCAAAAGTGGAAAGTTTCCAAAAATGGAAAGTGCTAAATATGGAAAGTTTTCCGGGAGTTGGAATTTGTCCATTTTAGCGGTGGAGAGCCTTGGAGGGGCTTGTGTGGCCTTAGTGGCGGACTTTTGAGTCAGTGTGCCAGTGTGCGGCGGTATTTCTTTTGTTATGGTGTGGCCTTTGTGGCAGTATTCTTTTGTTATTATGTGGCCTTTGTGGCAGGCTGTTTAGCCAGAGTGCCTGTTAAGGTGGTCCTTCGGGACAGATGGTCTTTCGGGACTGATGGTCCTTCGGAACAGACGGTCCTTCGGGACTGATGGTCCTTTGGGACAGACGGTCCTTCGGGACTGATGGTCCTTCGGGAGAGACGGTCTTTCGGGACTGATGGTCCTTCAGGACAGACGGTCTTTCGGGACTGATGGTCCTTTGGGACAGACGGTCTTTCGGGACTGATGGTCCTTCGGGACAGACGATCCTTCGGGACTGATGGTCCTTCGGGACAGACGGTCCTTCGGGACAAATGGCCTTTGTGGCGTGAATATGATCCTTGTGTGGTCATGGGGTATCCCGGTGAGGGGATATGTGGTTGGTAGGACATTGAGATGTTTTACGTGAGCCACGGGAAGGAAACCTGCATAGTGATAGGACTCAGACGTGTTCAGAATCGATTGCTCGCGACTCTTGGGGGACTTAGGTTCTCCTAGTACTGCCATATTCAGAGACTTTGTGGCTCGGGAGTATGGTTGGTATATCGACTTCGGATGACGATCCGGGGGCGCGCTGTAGGGTGGCAACCCGAGAGACGAGTTTGGACTTTTCCTTATATATTTTGGCATGCAGACTTAGGTCTGATGAGGAGCCAATAAAAACTCAAGGTCTAGGCCTAGGAGTAAAGGAAAGTCCAAAAAGTCAAGAGCAAATGACGCCTGGAACGTGAGTCTATCGCCTAGAGGTGACCTTCTGTAGCTCGGTCGGAGGAGTGCGGGCCGTGGAGACGGTTGCACGGGAGTCCTTGACTGATGGTTGTTCGAGATTCAAGGACGAATCTAGTTTGGTGGGGGAGAATTGTAACACCCGCAAACCAATTTTTGGTAATTTGGTAAGGGTGTCGATCGACACCTTCTAGTGAGGCATCGATCGGTCGGTTCAATTTTAATTGTCCGGTTTGCGTGGTTGGTTTAGGGAATCCCTAAAATCGAGTTTTAGAGGTAGAAAACGACCTAGGGTCGTGTTATTTTGTGTTATTCGCCGTTTTGAGAGAAAATCAAAAGAGAGAGAGTGTTCTTGAGCTTTTGGGAAGAGATTGAGAGATTCCTTGCTGTTCTTGGGAGATCTAAGGCTGGAAAGGTGTTAGAAGCTTGCTAGGAGTGAGGGAATTCGTTCTTGTTGGTCAGAATCTTCTTGAAAGAGGTGAGTGCATGACCATGGCTTATCTAAGCTAAGATCTCTAGATTCTATGTGATTTGGTGCTTATGTGGTTGTTTCTTTGAGTTCTCTATGGTATTTCGTCACTGTCTGGGCTGGGTTTGGCTTCTGGGAGCGCATGGAGCGGATTGGAGAAGATTGGAGGTGAGATTCGGAGTTTCTGATCGAGGGAAATCGCTGCTCGGCATCGGTGTCGGTCGACACCAGTTGGGGTGTCGGTCGACACCAACGCGAGGACGGCTCGGGACTTTGGCGAGTGTCGATCGATGCCATGTGGAGGTGTCGGTCAACACAAACTAGGATTTTCGGGAGTGTCGGGCAGGGTGTCGGTCGACACCAGTTTGGTGTCGGTCGACACCCCTCTTCCAATTATGATGGATGTTGCATGCTTGTATATTGCCTGGTTTGTTTTATTGATTGTTGTTTGTGGTATGTAGAGATCTTATTGCTTGTGTGTATAGCCCAGTAGATTGGAGGATTGCCTCACTAAGTATTTGTGATAATTCTTACGCATCTCAATTGTTGTTTGTGGTGTGCAGGTAAAGGCAAAGTGTGATCGTGGAATCCAGGCAATGAAGAGGAGGATGTTCTAAGGACTTGATTGGATGTTGTCTGGCATTGTTAGGTTGCTAGAGAGCAAAACCCTGTGAGATTTTAGAGAACTTTTGGAGAGAAGAATCAAGACTCCTTCAGAGAAGATTCAGAACTCCTTTACTTCTTCTTTAATCTCTTTCTTAATGCAATTTATTCAGAAGATGTTTTGTGTTTCATTGATTATGTCTGAGTAGATCTGCTTGTTAGGTTTAGGGTTTCTCATTAGGGATTTCATGGATTATTAGATCTGTTATTATTTAGGATTCATTATCTTTCTTGTTCTTCATCATAGGTTGTTCTCAATGCTAGATCTTTGATTAGTCATCTGGATTTAGATCTTAGGATTATTAATTGATATGAGAATATAATTGATTTTCCTGATAAAACCTTGGTGAGCAAAATTATTTCTTGCAAAGAGATTTGATTTAATAATTTTGTGAACAATCTAAACTTGTTTTTAAAGCTGATTTATTACTTAGAATTTTGCAAAGAGATTTGGATTTTCTGGTTTTAAATTTAGATAATATTTGCAGTGAGAACTGATTTATTTTATAATTGTATTTAGAGTTCAAGAACGGTGCTTAATTGTTGAATCCTGCTTATTTAATTAATTGATCTGATTTTCCATGATTTCCTGAGAATTTCCCTAAGCCTAGGGTTTATTCCTATTGATTTACAACTCCTTTATTTTCTGTTTTTGCATTGCTATTTAAATTTAATATTTTGATTTAGCATAATTAAAAGAGTAATAAGTCTATTGTGTGAATCTAGAGTTCTTGTGGATTCGATCCCTAAGTACTACAATTGATCTCTTAATTTGAGAGAGTAGCTCAGGGTTAAATTTGAGCATATCATTAGGTTGCTAGAGTTGAGTCATTAGAAACATTGTTAGGTTGCTGGTTTCATGTTTTCTGATGATTGATTATTGGATATTGCTTATGCTATGGTATTGGTTATATTATTGGTTTATTATTGGTTATTGGTATTGAGTATTCCGCTGTTGAATGTGTTTGTGGTTAGGTGGCTAGTGGGTATGGGACCACTAGCTGTAGATTATTTTATTATATTATATTTATTATTTATTATTAAAAAAAAAAGGTCGGTCGTTTCAGATATATAGATTAAAATCATGGCAAAAAGAGAAACAAATTAAATGTGAGTGAGGTTAATGGTTATGTGGACTATATTTTCATTGTCAACCTAATCCACTTGTGGGAAATGACTCTAATCAAATTTTATCCCTAGTACTCTATGGTTGAAATACTAATATACAAATACCATTCTTACATGATTCAGTCTGCAGTTAATTGAATGTTCAAAACCTCTTTAATTTCCTATTTCAGTTTCTAATTTAAAATTGAAATTTGTTTATGTTTTTCTAATCAGTTTTTGTAATTTTTGGCATACCATATTATAAGAACATACACTTGAGTCTAAAATGACCAATGAGTACTAGATATTGAGTATCTGGTCAAAGCCTATATAACTTATTGTTCTTTTGATGATAATAGTCCTGTTCTTTTGTTGGTCGCACGACTCAAACCAGCGACTCTTTTATTAACACATCATATTGTAATTATTAACATATTAGAGGGTGTAACTATAATTTTGGAAAATTCCCAATTAAAATTCAGATTTTTTAGGTAACAAAATATTTTCTATGATCGTCTTCTCCATAGATTTTTGTCATGGTTTAAAACCAGCGACAGTCGCTTCTTTGAAACAAAGGCATAGATGGCATCGCTATTTCATCTGGCGACCCAAAAATCATGGGATTTCAGTCGCATAGACATAAAGAAAAGAAAGATGAAGAAGAATTGAAGGAGAAGTAAAGGCATATTTCTGATCGTGACTGTTACCATTTTCCAACATCATTTATCGAGATGAAAATAGTTGAGCACTTGATTTCCGTCTGTTTTTTGCCAACATCATTTTTTGAGCATGATCCCACACTGTTACCATTTTGATATCTTCTAAGTAAATCAAGTGCTCAACTATTTTCTTGTTTTTTGAATCTACTAAAATGAAAACGTAAAATATATTGTAACTTTATATTTGTGTTTTTGATAACTAGCACTTATTTGTGTTTAAAGCTTTTATCTACTTGAATTGAGGATAACTAGCTCATATTTGTTAGAAATACAAATTATGTTATTTATCTTCAAAGAGCTTTACTTTTCCTTTATTTTTTGTAAAAGTACTGAAGTGGATATTTCCGATAAATTAAATGTTACACCAAAACTATCAAGTTTTTAATCAAAATAATTTAAGCAGTTTTCGAGATTGCAACGGAATGACTCCACAAGTCGTCCCTCTTCTTCAAATATAGTGTTTCACGGGCAATTAAGGCTGGTCTGTCAGCAATATACTTAATAAGATTATCGTGACACACTTTTCCTTCTTGAACAAGATCGTGGCAGCAAGAATCATTGATGATTGCATTTCCAAAAACAACGGCGATTATATCCAAGGCAGAGTGAGGAGAGATTTTAACAAGACAAGTATCTCATAACGATTTTGCTTCAGATTCATCGACCGAAAATACAGGAACAAAGGCGCAAACCAAGGCTACAACAATGAATAACATAGCAATCTGAGATGTAAATTTAGCCATATGTGCTTATACGTGAAATTTACCAACTATTATTTCTTATATGAAAAGAATGTAATGAAGTGTGTTTTGTATTTGATATTATAGACACAAAGCTACATACACTATTTATATGTAATTGAAAACCCAACGTAACTATCATAACATATTACAAAACTAAAATAATTAATGAGAAAGAGTTTCTTTTCTCGGTAAATAAATATACTACGAGCGTTTAAATTTCTCTTTTGAATTATTGTTTTTTAAATTGTAATGACAAATTTAATACAAATAAAGATATCTTGTTTAAATGGAGAACATTGTAATTTTGTTTTAAATCATGCAAACTTTTAGGCCAATTTTTTTAATATGAGGTTATATACTAACTGAAATATATAGAGTTTTAAATATATTAAACTATTTTTTAGTAGTTTGACATATAAATATATTTTATTTTTAATGTATAAAAACTCTAAGTCACACTAATAAATTTCTTATCTAATTGACAAAGAAATGCCACTAGTATGTTTCTAATTTCTATTACAACATTTCATTATCAAAAAAAATTTTAAAAAGAATCTGAGATTCACTAGAGCTGTATATATAAAATGTGTAACATTTTTTTAACATAAATAAAAAGGTTGAAACCTTATTGATAAGTTTGTAAAAAATGAATATATTTTAGGTCGATGACTAATAATTACAAAAAATATTTTTTCGTAAACTAGAGAAAATACTTCTTTAAAATAGATGTAAAACAATGTTTATTAAAGAGAATAGAAACAAAATTGGGGGATTTTCAAAAATACCCCTATTTCTATGTCACTTTTCAAAACTACCATTTCATGGTGTCCATTTTCAAAAATACCATTTTTAATATATAAAATGACTAAATTCTAAACCATTAAAGGTTTAAACTGTAACATCCGTGAACCGAAATCCCGGTTTAGGGGATTGCATCGGTCGATGCAAGAGGTGCATCGGTCGATGCATGTGCAATTCTCTGCGTTTTGACTTAAGTCAAACGCTGCGTTTTGGTCAGAAGAGAAAGGGGAAAACCCTTAGGGTCGTGTCTTTGTCTCATTAGACGTGTGTGGCCGTTTTTGAGAGAAAAGAGAAGGGAGAAAGAGTCCTTGAAAGTTCTTGGAGTTTTCTGGAGATTTGAGGCGTTTCTTGGTGAGATCTGTAGTTGGGATTGTTGTAGGAGCTTCCTAGAAGCGTGTTCTTGCCTTTTGGTTGTTCAGATTCGTCTTGGCACAGGTAAGTGCATGACCATGGCTTATCTAAGCTAGAGGAACCTTTAACTTGCTTGTTTTGTGTTGTTAGACTTGTTAGATTGTTGGTATGGGCGTTAGGAAGCTTTCTTGTGGCTTGGGAATGAGTTTCTGTGGTTGTAGGAACGAAATCCGGCGAGAAGCTTCGGGGAAATCACGGTGCTCGACGTTGCATCGATCGATGCATATCATGCATCGGTCGATGCAAGTGCGAGGACGGTGCGTAAAACTCTAGGGTTTTCGTGTTGCGTCGAGCATGCGTCGGTCGATGCAAGTTACACTTGCATCGGTCGATGCAGCTTCTGTGTCGATCGATGCTTCCCCATTTGGCATCGGTCGATGCATGTGTGGTGTCGGTCGATGCATGTGTGGTGTCGGTCGATGCATGTGTGGGTATGGGACCACTAGTTGTAGTTTATTTTATTATATTATATTTATTATTTATTTATTTAAAAAAAAAAGGGTCGGTCGTTTCATTTTGGTATCAGAGCCCTTACGGTTCTAGGTTTGGGTTCACTAGGTTTCTGTTGTAGATGTTTGGGATTTGCATGCTTGATTGATTATGTGAGTTAGTCAATTGTGGGTGGCATGGAGTCCTAGAACATCCTCTTCGAGCCTTCAATGAGATTCCACGGTGAGTTATTGTTATGTTTCTTTGTGTGGTATTGATTTGTTTTCTGCTTGATAGCCTCTGTTCTTGGAAGATCAGTGGTTAAGGTGTTTGAGTTGTTGGTTGTGGACGGGGACGTGGTTGTGGTCATTGTCGGGCGGGTCCCGAGGCCAGCGAGTGTGTGGTCCAGAGTTCCACGAGGAGGTACGTCAGAGGGTCGCAAGCGTATCAGGAGGGACCAGAGGGGGTTAGCCGGTGAGCGTGCCGGGGGTGCTGGGAACCCAGGTGTGGGGTTGCAGCATGTGGAGCCCAGGGTCGAGATGATCGCTTGGCGGATCTGTTGGCGTGCTGTTGGAGCGGTTACCGAGAGGGGTACCAGTGTAGGCTCCAGTTGTGCCGCATGTGGCGGGGTGCAGTCGAGGGCTGCGGATGTTGAGGACTTTCCACCTTATGTTAAGAGGATGGAGCGGTTGTAGATGACTGGTATGAGATTATTCTCAAGAGGTATCGGGCCTAGAGAGGCGGATAGGTGGACATATGCAGTTGGAGCATATATTTTTTCTGCTTGGTGGTTAATCCAGTTGGATATTATAAGTTGAGTGGGCAGGTGTAACATTGCAATGTTATACCCGGACCACAGGAGGTAGTTGTGTCGAGAGATGTTTATAGTCGTTAAAGATTGTTGCTCCTGAGGGGATGGTGATTCCCCTGAATACCGATAGCTCGAGGGGCTGAGGGCTCCAAGAGTGGCAGAGGGGATGTTGTTCTCCTCAGGGGATGAGTAGTTTCCCTGATACCGAGATCTTGAGGATTGTGGTCCAAGAGTGAGACGGTATAACTCGAAGACGCTGGTCTGAGAGTGAGATCGGTATGACTCGAAGGTTGCGACCTAAGAGTGGAAGAGGTGGGAGCAAGCAATGTATAGAACGTGAGTATAAACACAACGACGGAATGTAGACCTCGAGAGTGATGGTGGTTTAATCTTGGATTTTAGGATTATGTTGGCCGATGGGCCAGGGTTTTATGAACCAGAGCGGTTATGAATGTGTGGCTGTTGTGCCAGGTTTGTGAGGCCGATGGTGCCGGAGTCCCGGGAAGGGGAGTTACAGCAGGTTTGAGCCGGGAAAGGCATGTTTGCCAGATACATAAGTTCACGAGAAGCCTTCATGGCAGGATAAACTAATCGTTACGACGATGTTGGATGAAGTTCATTGGAGATGGACAGGGTTGCTAGATTCTAGGTTTTGGTAAGCTTGTTGGAGGGAATAAGTCAAGTGGTTTGAGTTAGCGGCCTGTAAAGCATTTGAAGCGGTAAATCAGAATATGCGAACGTATGGTACTTGTTTGTTTTATTACGTTCGTATTGATGATTTGCTGTGGAGAATTGCCAAGCGGAAAGCTATCTTTGGAATAAGCTAACTTGTGGAAGTTTCCCTAACTGGCAAGTTACTAGAGGTTCTTGGAGGAACAAGAGGGTTGATATTCAGGTGGCGGCGAGTTGATGTCGGCATACTTGAGTATTTGTTTAGTTGAGCCAAGGAAGTAACTAGAGGGTTTATGGAGCAAGGGATTCATACGTTCTAGTGTATCACCATGGAGAGCACCGGTGTTGTTTGTTATAAAGGAGGACGGAAGTCTCCGCTTGAGTATAGATTAATGGGGTTTCAACCGGGTTACCGTGAAGAACAAGTACCCTCTCCCGAGGATGGATGAGTTGTTGGACCAGTTGAGGGGTGCTACTTGGTTCTCCAAGGTAGATCTGGCGTCGGGATATCATCAGATACCGATAGATGAGGCAGATGTGAGGAAGACTGCTTTCAGGACGAGGTATGGGCACTATGAGTTTGTGGTGATGCCCTTCGGATTGACTAACGCGCCAGCAGCGTTTATGAGATTGATGAACAGTGTGTTTCAGGAGTTTCTAGATGTATCAATCATCATTTTCATTGACGATATTATGGTTTATTCTAAGAGTCCTGAAGAGCATGCAGTGCATTTGAGGGCAGTTATGGAGAAGCTGCGGGAGCAGAAGTTGTTTGCTAAGTTGAGCAAGTGCAGTTTTTGGCAGCGTGAGATGGGCTTTCTGGGTCATATTGTTTCTGCTGAGGGGGTTTCAGTAGATCCAGAGAAGATTCAGGCTATCAGGGATTGGTGACAGCTTATCCTATGGGAAGGTTGTTAAAGGGTGAGGACCAGGGTTCTAGGAACGCCTGGCGCACCAATAACCTACTGGTGGATTGGGATATCCACAGTGATGGGTTAGGATCGATGCCCTGCAGGGCCAGCTTGGGGTCTGTTTGGGCGGCTTGGGCGGCTAGCAGTGAGGCTAGTGGGGTCCACGGGACGGGTTGTTAAATAAAAATCGATTTTTATATGACAAAGTCAATTGGTGGCAACTTGTCCTGTGGGAAGGTTGTTAAAGGGTGGGGACAAAGCTTCGGGAACGCCTGGCGCACCAATAACCTACTGGTGGATGTGGATTTCCACAGTGATGGGTTAGGATCGATGCCCTGCAGGGCCAGCTTGGAGTCGGTTGGGCGGCTAACGGTGGGCTAGTGGGCTAGCAGTGAGGCTAGCGGGGTCCACGGGACGGGTTGTCACAAATACTTATATACAAATACCATTCTTACATGATTCAGTCTGCAGTTAATTGAATGTTCAAAACCTCTTTAAGTTCCTATTTCAGTTTCGAATCTAAAATTGAAATTTGTTTATGTTTTTCTAATCAGTTTTTGTAATTTTTGGCATACCATATTATAAGAACATTCACTTGAGTCTAAAATGACCAATGAGTACTAGATATTGAGTATCTGGTCAAAGCCTATATAACTTATTGTACATTCACTTGAGTCTAAAATGACCAATGAGTACTAGATATTGAGTATCTGGTCAAAGCCTATATAACTTATTGTTCTTTTGATGATAATGGTCCTGTTCTTTTGTTGGTCGCACGACTCAAACCAGCGACTCTTTTATTAACACATCATATTGTAATTGTTAACATATTAGAGGGTGTAACTATAATTTTGGAAAATTCCCAATTAAAATTCAGATTTTTTAGGTAACAAAATATTTTCTATGATCGTCTTCTCCAAAGATTTTTGTCATGGTTTAAAACCAGCGACAGTCGCTTCTTTGAAACAAAGGAATAGATGGGATCGCTATTTCATCTGGCGACCCAAAAATCATGGGATTTTAGTCGCATAGACATAAAGAAAAGAAAGATGAAGAAGAATTGAAGGAGAAGTAAAGGCATATTTCTGATCGTGACTGTTACCATTTTCCAACATCATTTATCGAGCATGAAAATAGTTGAGCACTTGATTTCCGTCTATTTTTTGCCAACATCATTTTTTGAGCATGATCCCACACTGTTACCATTTTGATATCTTCTAAGTAAATCAAGTGCTCAACTATTTTCTTGTTTTTTGAATCTACTAAAATGAAAACGTAAAATATATTGTAACTTTATATTTGTGTTTTTGATAACTATGATGTTCATATATTTTACCATGTTTTCCCTTAGTTTATTCACACCTTTTGCATCTTTTGCTATCCATTTTAACCATTATTGCATAGCTTTAGGATCAATAATGCATTAGAGTTTAGTTGCATTGCATTTGCATCTTTTCATGCATAAACAGGTGATTTTGGAGCTTAAGGAGCATGGAAGCAATGGAGAAGAAATGTGAAGCAATCATGAGGAGGAAACAAGGGAGTTAAGGCTGAAGAACCAAGGTCCAGAGTCCAACTCGACCGCACACTCGACCAGACACTCGACCGTGTGCTGAGGAGGACTCGACCGAGTGGAGATTGCACGAGAGAAGCCAGCTCGACCAGCCACTCAACCGAGCACTGGTCGAGTTGACCGAGCCGTTGACTACTTTGACTTTTTGTATTTTTAGGGCTTCCACTCCCCTCCTATATAAAGCCTTGTACCTGCAGCCACCAAGGGAGTCCAGCTTTTTAGATATTCTCTAAACCTAGTTTTTACCCTTTTGGGAATTATTCCTTTTGCACTTTTATTTTTCTTAGATTTTGTACTTGAAAAAGACTAAGAGGGGGTTATTGGTTCTATGATTTTAATGGATTTGGAAATCCAGACAAAAATCATGTGTTATTCAATCATTGATTTTAAAATACTTATCAAAATGATGTGTTATTGGTTCCATGATTTACAAATACTTGTTAAAATCCCATGTTATTCATTTAATGATTTTTTTTTGGATTTCAAAATCCACATTATGTTTTAAATGGATTTGAATGGATTTGAAAGTGTAAAATAGAAGGACTCAAATCCAAGGATAAAACATGTTATTTCAAAATCCATGTATTTTGATTTCTAGAATTTACAATTCCTTATGGATTTATAAATTACCTCTCCAATAACACCCCCTAAATTCCTCAATATTGTTGGTTTCATAACTTTCTTAATATTGAGAATTTGAGTTAGATCCTTTCATTAATATTGAAGATCTTTGTTTCATCTTTCTGATAATGCAAGTTTCAATATTCTCTGGGTTTTTGACTTTGTTCATCATGTATTGTTGTGAGTAGTTTCCTTAGGATCTTGAGGATGGGTTAGGCTATGCTTTGTTTGAGGTTTGTTTGCTTTGGTCAAGCTTGATTGTTGTAGATCTCTTCTAGGGTAGATGTTCTTAATGCTGATCCTATATCTGAGAGGGTAGGATATGATCTTAAGCTTCTTAGCATCACACCAATGTTTAAGAGGCATAGATAAGGCTAGATCTAGAGCTTACCATCTTGCTTGCTAAGAGATTAGAGGTTTTGCTTGGTATGATACATATTGCTTAATGCCTGCTTGTGTAGATTCTTTACTTTGTGAGAACAAGTCTAGAGATGCATAGGTTTGATTGATTCTTGCCATGAGAGTGGAAGAAGCTTGTCTTAGATTAATGTGTCTAGAGATTAGCTCAAAGCTTTGCTTGAGATTTGTTGGCCAAAGTGTGATAGCCTCATTCATTAGTCTAGCCCATGAATCCCTCCTCAGGACCTTCTTTGTTTATTGATATCTTAGTCTTAATCATGTTGCTTGCTTGTTGTTTGATTCGTATTTGCATTGCTCTGTTTTTATTGTGTTGCTCTGTTTTCCGGATTTAACCAACTCGACCACCCACTCGACCTACACTCGGTCGAGTGCTTGCTCGAGTTCATCCCCAGAATACTTGTTTATGATTTGTGATTGTCATGTTTCATTCCTGTTTCATTTTAGTTGCATTCATTTAGTTTTCAGTTCATTACCTGTCTTGCATTAGTTCATTAGTAGTAGTTCCTATTTCTGTTCTTGCTTCATTACTGTTACAATCATTCAGTATCATTTGCATCTAGTTCTTAGTTCTTGTAGTTTATTTTCTGCATTTTACATTTCCATCTTAGGATTGTTAGTGACAAACAATCTTCACATTTGTCTTAACTTAGATTCATATGCATATCTTAATTGTTCACAAACACTCATTTAGGATTGATACCTCTTATACTGCAACAGCATAAGGGGAATTGAAACACCCATCCATCATTCCATTCATATCTCACCATTACATACATTCATCATCATTTACCACCATAATAAAAACTTGTTTCAATTTGGCGCCGTTGCCCATTTGAGTGTGTTTTTATGACATTTAGGATCCATATTAGTCTAAGATTAAGTTCGTTTATACACTTGAATCTTCTGTTGTTGGGTTGAAGTTCCACTTCAGGTACCACTCGACCAGTCACTCGACCACCACTCGACCGAGCAGTGATCGAGCACTTGATCGAGCCAGAAGCCGTGTACATTTGGACACCACTTCCCAGTCGACTTGACCCCCCAGACGAGCCTGAGCTCAATTGTGAACCTGTTCGAGTCTGTACTCGCGTTTGTTGATGCACACAAGGTCTAAGGGGAAAGATAATCTTCAAAGGCCTATTGACAACATACATAGGAAGCCAAAGGAGCTTTGGGAAATCAGAGAAGAAGGGTAGTTCAAGTTCAGCAAGAGGATTCAGTGATCATGGAGCAACAAGCTAACCATGAGCAGAGACCTAGGCACATTGGTGCTGGAGATGCACCCAACACCCACAACCAAAGGGCTGGAATTGTGCCTCCAACTGTAGCAAACAACAACTTTGAGATCAAGAGTGGATTGATCTCCATGATTCAAGCTAACAAGTTCCATGGGTTGCCAATGGAGGATCCACTAGATCACCTTGATGAGTTTGACAGAATTTGTGGTCTTACAAAGATCAATGGAGTGAGTGAAGATGGATTCAAGTTGAGGCTCTTCCCATTCTCACTTGGAGATAAGGCACACCTTTGGGAGAAGACTCTTCCTACTGGAGCAATAACCACATGAGATGCTTGCAAGAAGGCTTTCTTAGCCAAATTCTTCTCCAATGCAAGGACTTCTAGGTTGAGGAATGAGATTTCTGGGTTTGCTCAAAGAAACAATGAAAGCTTTTGTGAAGCATGGGAGAGGTTCAAAGGAGTTCAGACTCAATGTCCTCATCATGGCTTCAGTAATGAGTCACTCTTGAGTACATTGTATAGAGGAGTACTTCCCAAGATAAGGATGTTGCTTGACACAGCTTCTAATGGCAACTTCCTCAACAAGAATGTGGAAGAAGGCTGGGAATTAGTTGAGAATCTTGCTCAGTCAGATGGCAACTATAATGAGGACTATGACAGAACCATAAGGAGTTCCTCAACTGATCAAGAGGACAAGTACAAGAAGGACTTGAAGATGGTCAATGAGAAGCTTGACAAGATACTTCTTAGCCAACAAAAGTCTATTCACTTCATTGGTAAAGAAGAGGTTCCAGCTCAAGAGGGGGAGACTGAATTTGCTGAGTTGTGCTACATGCAAAACCAAGGAGGATTCAAAGGCTACAACCAAGGAGGTTTCAAAAACAACAATCTCTCTTATAGGAGTACCAATGTGGCCAATCCTCAAGACCAAGTCTATCCACCTCAACAGCCTCAACAGCAACAAAACTACATCCCCAAACAACAACATCAAGTGTTCCAGCCTCAGTTGTGTCCCCCACCAGGGTTTCAGACTAACCAAGGTCAGGAACAAGACTTAAGAGCCATGATGCAACAATTGTTGATTGGGCAAACACAAGGAAAGATTGAGGAAGCCAAGCAGTTTGCTGAGTTGAACCAAAGGTTAACATCACAGTACAATGATCTGAATATGAAGTTTGAGGGTCTCAATTCAAGAGTGAAGTATATGGAGAGTAACATAGCCTCTACTTCAGCTCCAAAACCCAACCAACTCCCTGGAAAAGCTGTCCAAAATCCAAGGGAGTTCACAGCCAAAGCCATTCAATTTCAAGAGGAAGAAGTCACTGAGGACAGTGAAGTCCAAGTTTGGGGGAATTCATTAGTTACTGAAGCCCCAAGTGACGTTTGTGCAAAGCAACAGGAGCTCGCATACGAACTTGACCAGGAACTCGAGCAGCCACTCGACCGAGTGCATGCTCGAGTGGTCGATCGAGCTGGAGATTCCGAAGCTGTCAAGCCTGCTAAGTAAATTCCTCCTGCCTACAAGCCTCCATTACCATTCCCTGGGCGTTGCAAAGCACAGAAAATTAACGAGCTTAGGGAAATCATTGAGAAAAAGGAGATGTTGGCTAAGCAACAAGAGGAAGAAAGGGTTTTGAAGGAAGAAGCTTTGGTTGAGAAAAAGGAGCAAGTGTCAGCCATTCAAGAGATCATCATAGCTTACCAAGAAGAGGAGAGAGGACCTGCCTTGGAACAGTATGAACCATATCCTCTCTATAGAAATTTTTTGCTTGATTTGTCAAGGAAGAAGGCTCAAGCTCAAGATGAGAAAGATCTTGAGAACCTTGGAGGAGTGATCATCCCACTTAAGCTTAAGGATCCAGGGCCATTCTATCTGCCTTGCACCATCAGTTACCTTCACTACAATCAATGCCTTTGTGATTTGGGAGCTTCAACAAGTGTGATGCCATACTCTATAGCTCAAAAGCTTGGGAGAACTGATTTCAAATCCACTAACCTCCATGTGTGCCTAGCTGATGGGACAAATAGAGAGGTAGTTGGAAGGTTGGAGAATGTCCCACTCAAGATAGGGAAGGCAAGGGTTCACACTGATTTTGTGGTCATAGAGATGGACAAGGAGCCTGAAGATCCAATCTTATTAGGGAGGCCATTCTTAGCCACTGTTGGAGCAGTTATTAATGTCAAGGAAGGTCTTGTGACCTTGAACATTGCTGAGGATACAGTCATGAAGTTCAAAATCTATAACCCAACCAACCTTCCTACCATTGATGATCAACCCTTCACTATCAAGGAGAGAGTTGATCATGAGGTTTTCAAGGATGAAGGAGATCCTAAGGCTGAGCTCCCACTTCAAGAGGCTTCTGTGGAGAAGCTTAAGAGGTCAGTTCAAGAGCTGTCTAGTATGGTTGAGGATCTCCAAGTTAAGCTGAAAAAGAGGTCTTTGAGGAAAGCAAGACCTAGGCTCAAAATCAAGAAGAAGTATGGTTTGTGTGCTAAGGGTGAGGTGATCAAGGATCAACTTCACAGTGACCAAGAGGTTCCAGAGAGGAATTCATCACCTCCTTGGTATCTAGATCAAGTCTAAAAGAGGAAACCAAAGTCAAGCTTAGTGACTTTAAACAAGCTCACTAGGGAGGAAGTCCCTAAGGTATCCTTTGTAAATATGCTTTAATTTCTTAGTAGTTTTGATGTGTTTTCTTTTATGTTTTTGTTGGACAGGCTTTTTGGTGAAAGTATAGTTAGGTAAGGAGAGATGTGGACTTGGAGAAGGAGACTCGCAGGCCCACTCGACCAGGCCACGAGAGGTACTCGGCCGAGCTGGGTAAGATTTGAGGCCCATTTGATTCCCATTCTTCTAGAATGATCGAGTGGAGGAAAGAACAAGGAGGAAAATTTTGAAATTTCAAAATTGGTCAAGGAGCTCGACCACGTGCTGGTCGAGTGGTGGGGTCGAGTGGCAGCCAAAAGCAAGTCAAAGATTCCCAATTCAAATTTGAATGGTATGGACGCTCCACCCTTGTCTCCTTGTCCCCTTAGCTTCTTTATATAGTCCTTGCAAGATCCTATACCTCTCACATTCTCTCATTTGCTCAAAACATTTAAATTCAAGCTTTAAAATCTCTTTCAAAGTTCATCTCTTGCTCAAGCTTTGTTCTTTCAAGTTTTTGGGTCACTAACCTATTAACTTTGAGCTTTGAGTCTATTTCCTTCAGTTTCTTTTGAAAATGTCTTCCAAGATAACCAAGAAGTCTCACCAAACCGTTGCAAGCTCCATGGAACGTCGTGATGCTAACCTTGAATCAAGAGGTGAAGCTGGGAGAGTCACTCGACGGACCACTCGATCGACCACTCGACCGAGTGCCGGTTCGAGCAGTCGGTCGAGCCAGATGCCGTATCCAAGGAGAGAGCCAGTTGAGGAAGATCCTGAGAGGACTGAGAGTGAGGAGGAAAGAGAGCCTACTCTCAATGAGTTTATGAGGAGACACAAGGCCAAAGGGAAGAGGCCAGCTGTTGAAGTTGAGCAAGAAGAGAGTGAAAGTGAAAGTGAGGAAGAAAGTGAAGAAGAAGAATTGATGGATGATGGAGAAGCTGAGTCTTGTGGGCTGTCAAAGAGGCAGCTTTATGATGCTTTCATGAGGATGGAGTTCTTAGGAACTAGGTATCCACACAAGGAGACCATGGAGAAGCTTGCTATTGATGAGGATGTGGAATATCTCTTTGAGAAGAGCAATCTCACCAAGTTTATGGGGCTTTGCATGGAGGGCTACAAAGAGGAGAGTTGTGAGTTCCTTGCCACTGTCAAGCTGCATACATATGCAAGGAAAGACCCTGAGGTTGGAGCTGGCCACATTTCCTTCACTATCAAAGGGAAGAAGCATGAACTTTCAATGAAAAAGATAGCCAATGTGTTTGGTTTTGAGGTTGGGAGCAATAGGAGTTTGATGGTTCCAAGAGAAGAGTTGTATGCTGTGTGGGAAACCATTGGAGACAACAAGCTCTACTCATCCTCCAACTCCAAGAGCTCAAGGATACGGAGCCCAGTCCTAAGGTACTTCCACAAGGCTCTTGCCAACACCTTCTTTGCAAGGAAGGAAACTGGGAACATCAATGAGGGAGAGCTAAAGATGATTGACTTGGTTCTTAATGGAGTGATCTTTCAAGCAAGGAATGGTACCATCATTCTTGAGAGCACAGTGGAGACTGATCTAGGAATGGTGCTCATTGACCACATGATTCAATTGAGAAGTTGGGTAGGAAAGTTGGAGAACAAAGGGTCAAGACGAGCACTTACCAATGGAGACATCATCACTCCAATCCTTCAAGCTGCTAAAGTTCCACTTAGAGGAGAAAGTGTCTCACCAAGATGGATTGACTCAAGTTACCTCACTTCTACTCTCATCCTAGCCAAGGAGATGCATCAAGGGAACCACATCTTCAACTTTGAGCTCCCAACACTTGGGAAAAAGCAATTCATATTGCCTAACCAAGAGCTCACCACCATTCAAGAAGGAGCCAACATTGATTTTTGGCCAGCTGAGGAGCATTGGTTTGATGGAGTGGTTCAACCTAGAGTTGAGGAAGCTGGGAATGCACAAGTAGCTGATGGAGAGGAGAAGTTCTACTTTGAAGACTATGAGCCCAACCCAAGAGATAGTAGAGGAGTGAGGGAGAATGCCAAGAGGTTAACTCTTTTGCAAAAGTGGGGCAAGTGGCATGGAAAGAGGTTTGATAAGCTGAAGAAGAAGGTGACCAACATGGCTAAGTCTATCAAATGCTTAAAGAAGGAGATTGCTGAGCTGAAGAATGGAAACTCATCTCCTAGCCATTCAAGCCCTTTGAGGAGAAGTAGCTCAACTAGAGCACTTTCAAGGGTTGCGAATCCTGTGGAACCAGCTAGGACTTCAATGTATGAGCCAAATCAGAGGAAGAGGAGCTCAAGTACCCGAGAACAACAATTTTCGAGGCACTCGACCGGGTCACTCGAGCACCCACTCGACGAGCACCTCCAATGCACTCGGCCGAGTACCAGCCCAGATCACCCTATGGTTTCCCACCTCCAGCTGCTTATCCAGGTTATCCAAGTTCCCTCCCATCCCACCTCAGTACTACATGGATCCAGCTCTCTACCAGCAGTTTTGCCAGCAGCAAGGTCAACATTTTGACACTCGCGGTCCAGCTCGACCCCCCCACTCGGACACGTACTCGACCGAGTCGCGGTCGATCGCCATCGTCGAGCTGCCCCAAAGTCCATCTCCAAGTCACCAACAAGACCCAAACTACTCCTATGACAGCATGCAGATGGATGTGGACAACTTTTTCCACAACCCCTAAGGTACCACTATCACCTTCACTTGTAAATACCATTGCATTTGATGTTGTGTTTTGTTTTGTTTTTAATCTTGAATCCTCAATCAAATTTCTTTCACACAGAGGACTGTGTGATTTAAGTTTGGGGGAGGGTTTGAGATAGCATTTGATGTTGTGTTTTGTGTTCTTATTTCAAATTTTTATCATCATCATGTTAGCACTTGCATAAGCATCTAAGGCATAGAAAAACCATAAAAATTTGAAAATTTTTGAAAAAATCTTCATAAAAAAAAAGAGTGTTCATGTAGTTTGCATTGCATATTAGGATCTTGTTTAGCATGTTTCATATAGAATTGTATAATATTTGCATTAGGGATCTATGATGAGTTTGCCTTGTTAGCTAGCTTATTCACTAGACTAGGATCAATGCACAAGTTAATAGTACTTTGATGCTAGTTGAGTAGTTAGAAGCATAAGATTGAACCAAGCCTTGAATTCTTGCATTGCATTTGGTCTAAATTGAAGCATGTTGAGATTTGAAACCATTTCCTATTTATAAGAACCTAATATTGACTTATAATTATCAATGTGTGCATTGCTTTAAACTCATGGATACTATATACATATTTGGATCATCTTTCTCCTTTTTACCACTCTTGTTGATCCAAGTAGCTGATTAAATCATTAAGATCAGTTCCCCTACCCCTAAACCAAACCTTCTTTCAAGCCTTGTTTATTCTTGAGTGTGTGAGGCCTATTTTTGGGATTGAGCTTGGTAGAAAGTGTTAGGTTTGAACTGACAAGAGTAAGACCTTGTGTAGTTCTAGTTTGCATTTTTCAAACTAGATAGGACTAGGTGGTTCACTTGTTGGGTTTGGGACTTGGTAGTTAAGGAAAAGAAAAGAAAGAAAAGAGAAAGAAAAAGGGTAGAGTCTTTAAGAGGAGATTGTGTTTAAGCAAAGTCTAGTGAAAGGATGGGAAGTAAAATGTTGTTTAAGATGGTTCTAGTTAAGGAAAAGAAAAGAAAGAAAAGAAAAGTTTAGCAAAATGGTTATATGTCTTAAGAATAAGAAGAAAAGAGAACCATAGCAAATAAGTAAGAATCCCCCATCCCACTAGAAAGATCAAATAAGAAAACATCTCCTAAGACTTGAAAACCAAAAGAGAAAAAGGGTTAAAGAGAAAAGAAGAAGTAAAAGGTAGCACTAGGATCATTTGGGTTTAGATTGCTAGGATAAACACTTTGGGTGCCTTTGGGTAGACAAGGTTTTATTCTTGTATGTGTCTAGGTGTTCTTACCTTTAGCATTCTTCTAAAGCTCAATCCATTTTCATGAGAGAATCTTGATATTGACAAGCTCCACTCTAAAAAGAGACCATCATTGTCTCAAAACTCTTTATTACCAAGCCAAATGAGTTTAAGCATTGCATAGAATTGATTCATGTTCTTGTTTAATGAATGTTAAAGGAAATGGTTGATTTGAATGCATGTGGATATCTAAGGCTCAAATCAATAAAGGTTGTGAAATGCTTGTTTAAAGTCTTTAATTCCAGCTCATTCAACTTGCATCATAGTATTAGTAACTTGGACATTGATTCTAGATGGTCTTTTTGCAAGCTTTAGGAGCTGAGATCCCATTTTCAAACCTCACTTACCTTCTTATGTCTTGCTTATTTGCTTGAGGGCAAGCAAAGACTAAGTTTGGGGGTGTTGATGTTCATATATTTTACCATGTTTTCCCTTAGTTTATTCACACTTTTTGCATCTTTTGCTATCCATTTTAACCATTATTGCATAGCTTTAGGACCAATCATGCATTAGAGTTTAGTTGCATTGCATTTGCATCTTTTCATGCATAAACAGGTGATTTTGGAGCTTAAGGAGCATGGAAGCAATGGAGAAGAGATGTGAAGCAATCATGAGGAGGAAACAAGGGAGTTAAGGCTGAAGAACCAAGGTTCAGAGTCCAACTCGACCGCACACTCGACCAGACACTCGACCGTGTGCTGAGGAGGACTCGACCGAGTGGAGATTGCACGAGAGAAGCCAGCTCGACCAGCCACTCGACCGAGCACTGGTCGAGTTGACCGAGCCGTTGACTACTTTGACTTTTTGTATTTTTAGGGCTTCCACTTCCCTCCTATATAAAGCCTTGTACCTGCAGCCACCAAGGGAGTCCAGCTTTTTAGATATTCTCTAAACCTAGTTTTTACCCTTTTGGGAATTATTCTTTTTGCACTTTTATTTTTCTTAGATTTTGTACTTGAAAAAGACTAAATTCCTCAATATTGTTGGTTTCATAACTTTCTTAATATTGAGAATTTGAGTTTATCCTTTCATTAATATTGAAGATCTTTGTTTCATCTTTCTGATAATGCAAGTTTCAATATTTTCTGGGTTTTTGACTTTGTTCATCATGTATTGTTGTGAGTAGTTTCCTTAGGATCTTGAGGATGGGTTAGGCTAGGCTTTGTTTGAGGTTTGTTTGCTTTGGTCAAGCTTGATTGTTGTAGATCTCTTCTAGGGTAGAGGTTCTTAATGCTGATCCTATATCTGAGAGGGTAGGATATGATCTTAAGCTTCTTAGCATCACACCAATGTTTAAGAGGCATAGATAAGGCTAGATCTAGAGCTTACCATCTTGCTTGCTAAGAGATTAGAGGTTTTGCTTTGTATAAGACATATTGCTTAATGCCTGCTTGTGTAGATTATTTACTTTGTGAGAACAAGTCTAGAGATGCATAGGTTTGATTGATTCTTGCCATGAGAGTGGAAGAAGCTTGTCTTAGACTAATGTGTCTAGAGATTAGCTCAAAGCTTTGCTTGAGATTTGTTGGCCAAAGTGTGATAGCCTTATTCATTAGTCTAGCCCATGAATCCCTCCTCAGGACCTTCTTTGTTTATTGATATCTTAGTCTTAATCATGTTGCTTGCTTGTTGTTTGATTCGTATTTGCATTGCTCTGTTTTTATTGTGTTGCTCTGTTTTCCGGATTTAACCAACTCGACCTACACTCGGTCGAGTGCTTGCTCGAGTTCATCCCCATAATACTTGTTTATGATTTGTGATTGTCCTGTTTCATTCCTGTTTCATTTTAGTTGCATTCATTTAGTTTTCAGTTCATTACCTGTCTTGCATTAGTTCATTAGTAGTAGTTCCTATTTCTGTTCTTGCTTCATTACTGTTACAATCATTCAGTATCATTTGCATCTAGTTCTTAGTTCTTGTATTTTATTTTCTGCATTTTACATTTCCATCTTAGGATTGTTAGTGACAAACAATCTTCACATTTATCTTAACTTAGATTCATATGCATATCTTAATTGTTCACAAACACTCATTTAGGATTGATACCTCTTATACTGCAACAGCATAAGGGGAATTGAAACACCCATCCATCATTCCATTCATATCTCACCATTGCATACATTCATCATCATTCACCACCATAATAAAAACTTGTTTCAAACTAGCACGTATTTGTGTTTAAAGCTTTTATCTACTTGAATTGAGGATAACTAGCTCATATTTGTTAGAAATACAAATTATGTTATTTATCTTCAAAGAGCTTTACTTTTCCTTTATTTTTTGTAAAAGTACTGAAATGGATATTTCCGATAAATTAAATGTTACACCAAAACTATCAAGTTTTTAATAAAAATAATTTAAGCAGTTTTCGAGATTGCAATGCAATGACTCCACAAGTCGTCCCTCTTCTTCAAATATAGTGTTTCACGGGCAATTAAGGCTGGTCTGTCAGCAATATACTTAATAAGATTATCGTGACACACTTTTCCTTCTTGAACAAGATCGTGGCAGCAAGAATCATTGATGGTTGCATTTCCAAAAACAACGGCGATTATATCCAAGGCACAGTGAGGAGAGATTTTAACAAGACAAGTATCCCATAACGATTTTGCTTCAGATTCATCGACCGAAAATACAGGAACAAAGGCGCAAACCAAGGCTACAACAATGAATAACATAGCAATCTGAGAGGTAAATTTAGCCATATGTGCTTATACGTGAAATTTACCGACTATTATTTCTTATATGAAAAGAATGTAATGAAGTGTGTTTTGTATTTGATATTATAGACACAAAGCTACATACACTATTTATATGTAATTGAAAACTCAACGTAACTATCATAACATATTACAAAACTAAAATAATTAATGAGAAAGAGTTTCTTTTCTCGGTAAATAAATACACTATGAGCGTTTAAATTTCTCTTTTCAATTATTGTTTTTTAAATTGTAATGACAAATTTAATACAAGTAAATATATCTTGTTTTAATGGAGAACATTGTAATTTTGTTTTAAATCATGCAAACTTTTAGGCCAATTTTTTTAATATGAGGTTATATACTAACTGAAATATATAGAGTTTTAAATATATTAAACTATTTGTTAGTAGTTTGACATATAAATATATTTTATTTTTAATGTATAAAAACCCTAAGTCACACTAATAAATTTCTTATCTAATTGACAAAGAAATGCCACTAGTATGTTTCTAATTTCTATTACAATATTTCATTATCAAAAAAAAATTTACAAAAGAATCTGAGATTCACTAGAGCTGTATATATAAAATGTGTAACATTTTTTTACCATAAATAAAAAGGTTGAAACCTTATTGATAAGTTTGTAAAAAATGAATATATTTTAGGTCGATGACTAATAATTACAAAAAATATGTTTTCGTAAACTAGAGAAAATACTTCTTTAAAATAGATGTAAAACAATGTTTATTAAAGAGAATAGAAACAAAATTGGGGGATTTTCAAAAATACCCCTATTTCCATGTCACTTTTCAAAACTACCATTTCATGGTGTCCATTTTCAAAAATACCATTTTTAATATATAAAATGACTAAATTCTAAACCATTAAAGGTTTAAACCCAAATACTAACCCTATCCCCTAAAAAATATACCCCAAATGTAAAATAGATAACTCAAACCTAAAAAAAAATTCTAAAAATTTATGTAACATATTGTAATTGTATAAAAGATAACAAAAATGAAAATGTTCAAAAAAAAAAGCACTTTTGAAAGGGGTATCTCAAAAAGGGCATTTCTAACAAATTCTCAACAAAATTTGAAAACTCAATTAAGAAAAAAAAAACATAGATATATAGATTAAAATCATGGCAAAAAGAGAAACAAATTAAATGTGAGTGAGGTTAATGGTTATGTGGACTATATTTTCATTGTCAACCTAATCCACTTGTGGGAAATGACTCTAATCAAATTTTATCCCTAGTAATCTATGGTTGAAATACTAATATACAAATACCATTCTTACATGATTCAGTCTGTAGTTAATTGAATGTTCAAAACCTCTTTAAGTTCCTATTTCAGTTTCGAATTTAAAATTGAAATTTGTTTATGTTTTTCTAATCAGTTTTTGTAATTTTTGGCATCCTATATTATAAGAACATACACTTGAGTCTAAAATGACCAATGAGTACTAGATATTGAGTATCTGGTCAAAGCCTATATAACTTATTGTTCTTTTGATGATAATGGTCCTGTTCTTTTGTTGGTCGCACGACTCAAACCAGCGACTCTTTTATTAACACATTATATTGTAATTATTAACATATTAGAGGGTGTAACTATAATTTTGGAAAATTCCCAATTAAAATTCAGATTTTTTAGGTAACAAAATATTTTCTATGATCGTCTTCTCCATAGATTTTTGTCATGGTTTAAAACCAGCAACAGTCGCTTCTTTGAAACAAAGGCATAGATGGCATCGCTATTTCATCTGGCGACCCAAAATCATGGGATTTCAGTCGCATAGACATAAAGAAAAGAAAGATGAAGAAGAATTGAAGGAGAAGTAAAGGCATATTTCTGATCGTGAATGTTACTATTTTCCAACATCATTTATCGAGCATGAAAATAGTTGAGCACTTGATTTCCGTCTATTTTTTGCCAACATCATTTTTGAGCATGATCCCACACTGTTACCATTTTGATATCTTCTAAGTAAATCAAGTGCTCAACTATTTTCTTGTTTTTTGAATCTACTAAAATGAAAATGTAAAATATATTGTAACTTTATATTTGTGTTTTTGATAACTAGCACGTAGTTGTGTTTAAAGCTTTTATCTACTTGAATTGAGGATAACTAGCTCATATTTGTTAGAAATACAAATTATGTTATTTATCTACAAAGAGCTTTACTTTTCCTTTATTTTTTGTAAAAGTACTGAAGTGGATATTTCCGATAAATTAAATGTTACACCAAAACTATCAAGTTTTTAAGCAAAATAATTTAAGCAGTTTTCGAGATTGCAACGCAATGACTCCACAAGTCGTCCCTCTTCTTCAAGTATAGTGTTTCACGGGCAATTAAGGCTGGTCTGTCAGCAATATACTTAATAAGATTATCGTGACACACTTTTCCTTCTTGAACAAGATCGTGGCAGCAAGAATCATTGATGGTTGCATTTCCAAAAACAACGGCGATTATATCCAAGGCACAGTGAGGAGAGATTTTAACAAGACAAGTATCCCATAACGATTTTGCTTCAGATTCATCGACCGAAAATACAGGAACAAAGGCGCAAACCAAGGCTACAACAATGAATAACATAGCAATCTGAGAGGTAAATTTAGCCATATGTGCTTATACGTGAAGTTTACAGACTATTATTTCTTATAAGAAAAGAATGTAATGAAGTGTGTTTTGTATTTGATATTATAGACACAAAGCTACATACACTATTTATATGTAATTGAAAACCCAACGTAACTATCATAACATATTACAAAACTAAAATAATTAATGAGAAAGAGTTTCTTTTCTCGGTAAATAAATACACTATGAGCGTTTAAATTTCTCTTTTCAATTATTGTTTTTTAAATTGTAATGACAAATTTAATACAAGAAAAGATATCTTGTTTTAATGGAGAACATTGTAATTAGGTTTTAAATCATGCAAACTTTTAGGCCAATTTTTTAATATGAGGATATATACTAACTGAAATATATAGAGTTTTAAATATATTAAACTATTTTTTAGTAGTTTGACATATAAATATATTTTATTTTTAATGTATAAAAACTCTAAGTCACACAAATAAATTTCTTATCTAATTGACAAAGAAATGCCACTAGTATGTTTCTAATTTCTATTACAACATTTCATTATCAAAAAAAAATTTAAAAAAGAATCTGAGATTCACTAGAGCTGTATATATAAAATGTGTAACATTTTTTAACATAAATAAAAAGGTTGAAACCTTATTGATAAGTTTGTAAAAAATGAATATATTTTAGGTCGATGACTAATAATTACAAAAAATATTTTTTTCGAGAAAATACTTCTTTAAAATAGATGTAAAACAATGTTTATTAAAGAGAATAGAAACAAAATTGGGGGATTTTCAAAAATACCCCTATTTCTATGTCACTTTTCAAAACTACCATTTCATGGTGTTCATTTTCAAAAATACCATTTTTAATATATAAAATGACTAAATTCTAAACCATTAAAGGTTTAAACCCAAATACTAACTCTATCCCCTAAAAAATATACCCCAAATATAAAATAGATAACTCAAACCTAAAAAAAAATTCTAAAAATTAATGTAACATACTGTAATTGTATAAAAGTTAACAAAAATGAAAATGTTCAAAAAAAAAAAGCACTTTTGAAAGGGGTATCTCAAAAAGGGCATTTTTAACAAATTCTCAACAAAATTTGAAAACTCAATTAAGAAAAAAAAAACATAGATATATAGATTAAAATCATGGCAAAAAGAGAAACAAATTAAATGTGAGTGAGGTTAATGGTTATGTGGACTATATTTTCATTGTCAACCTAATCCACTTGTGGGAAATGACTCAAATCAAATTTTATCCCTAGTACTCTATGGTTGAAATACTAATATACAAATACCACTCTTACATGATTCAGTCTGCAGTTAATTGAATGATCAAAACCTCTTTAAGTTCCTATTTCAGTTTCGAATTTAAAATTGAAATTTGTTTATGTTTTTCTAATCAGTTTTTGTAATTTTTGGCGTACCATATTATAAGAACATACACTTGAGTCTAAAATGACCAATGAGTACTAGATATTGAGTATCTGGTCAAAGCTTATATAACTTATTGTTCTTTTGATGATAATGGTCCTGTTCTTTTGTTGGTCGCACAACTCAAACCAGCGACTCTTTTATTAACACATCATATTGTAATTATTAACATATTAGAGGGTGTAACTATAATTTTGAAAAATTCCCAATTAAAATTCAGATTTTTTAGGTAACAAAATATTTTCTATGATCGTCTTCTCCATAGATGTTTTTCATGGTTTAAAACCAGCGACAGTCGCTTCTTTGAAACAAAGGCATAGATGGCATCGCTATTTGTAACACCCGCAAACCATTTTCTGGGAATTTTGGTGAGGGTGTCGATCGACACCACAGGGGGAGTGTCGATCGACACTAGTGGTAGCCGGTTTGGTCGGTTTAATTTTAATTGTCCGGTTTGCGTGGTTGGTTTAGGAAATCCCTAAAATCGAGTTTTGAGGGGTCGTGTTGTTTGTGTTTTATCGCCGTTTTCAGAGAAAAACAAAAGAGAGAGTAGTTCTTGAGCTTTTGAGAGAGATTGGGGAGATTCCTTGCTGTTCTTGGGAGATCTAAGGTTGGAAGGAGCTAGAAGCTTGCTAAGAGTGAGGGAATTCGTTCTTGTTGGTCAGAATCTTCTTGAAAGAGGTGAGTGCATGACCATGGCTTATCTAAGCTAAGATCTTTAGATTACATGTGATTTGGTGCTTATGTGGTTGTTTCTGTGAGTTCTCTATGGTATTTCATCGCTGTTGTGGCTGGGTTTGGCTTCTGGGAGTGCAAGGAGCGGATTGGAGAAGTTTGGAGGCGAGATTCAAAGTTTTTGATCGAAGGAAATCGCTGCTCGGCGACGGTGTCGGTCGACACCAGTTGGGGTGTCGGTCGACACCAACGCAAGGACGGCTCGAGACTTTGGCGAGTGCCAATCGATGCCATGTGGAGGTGTCGGTCGACACAAACTAGGGTTTTTGGGAGTGTCGGGCAGGGTGTCGGTCGACACCAGATTGTCAGTGTCGATCGACACCTTCTGGTGTCGGTCGACACCCTTCTTTCAGCTACGACGGATTGCTGTGTGCTTTGTATAATGCCTGGTTTGTTTTATTGATTGTTGTTTGTGGCATGTAGAGATCTTATTGCTTGTGTGTATAGCCCAATAGATGGGAGGATTGCCTCACTGAGTGTTTATCAAATACTCATGCATCTCAATTTGTGTTTGTGGTGCAGGTAAAGGCAAAGTGTGATCGTGGAATCAAGGCAATGAAGAGGAGGATGTTCTAGGGACTCGATTGGATGTTGTCTGGCATTGCTAGGTTGCTAGAGTTGGGTCATTAGAAACATTGCTAGGTTGTTGGTTCCTTGTTTCTTGTTGTTTGGTATTGGCATATTGCCTTTGCTATAATATTGGTTTGTTATTGATTATTATTGGTTTATTATTGGATATTGATTATGTTATTCCGCTGTTGAATGTGTTTGTGGTTAGGTGGCTAGTGGGTATGGGACCACTAGCTGTAGTTTATTTTATTATATTATACTTATTATTTATTATTCAAAAAAAAAAGGAGTCGACACCAATGCGAGGACGGCTCGGGACTTTGGCGAGTGTCGATCGATGCCATGTGGAGGTGTCGGTCGACACAAACTAGGGTTTTCGGGAGTGTCGGTCAGGGTGTCGGTCGACACCAGTTTGGTTTCGGTCGACACCAGATAGTCAGTGTCGATCGACACCATCTGATGTCGGTCGACACCCCTCTTCCAGTTACGATGGATGTTGCATGCTTGTATATTGCCTGGTTTGTTTTATTGATTGTTGTTTGTGGCATGTAGAGATCTTATTGCTTGTGTGTATAGCCCAGTAGATGGGAGGATTGCCTCACTAAGTAATTGTGATAATACTTACGCATCTCAATTGTTGTTTGTGGTGCGCAGGTAATGGCAAAGTGTGATCGTGGAATCCAGGCAATGAAGAGGAGGATGTTCTAGGGACTTGATTGGATGTTGTCTAGCATTGTTAGGTTGCTAGAGTTGAGTCATTAGAAACATTGTTAGGTTGCTGGTTTCATGTTTTCTGATGATAGATTATTGGATATTGCTTATGCTATGGTATTGGTTATATTATTGGTTTATTATTGGTTATTGGTATTGAGTATTCCGTTGTTGAATGTGTTTGTGGTTAGGTGGCTAGTGGGTATGGGACCACTAGCTGTAGATTATTTTATTATATTACATTTATTATTTATTATTAAAAAAAAAAAGGTCGGTCGTTTCATTTTGGTATCAGAGCCCTTACGGTTCTAGGTTTGGGTTCGCTAGGTTTCTGTTGTGATGTTTTGGATTGCATGTTTTGATTGCTTATGTGAGTTAGTCAATTGTGTGTGGCATTGAGTCCTAGAACATCCTCTTCGAGCCTTCAATGAGATTCCACGGTGAGTTATTGTTATGTTTCTTTGTGTGGTATTGATATGTTTTATGCTTGCTAGCCTCTGTTCTTGGAAGATCAGTGGTTAAGGTGTTTGAGTTGTTGGTCGTGGACGGGGACGTGGTCGTGGTCATTGTCGGGCGGGTCCCGAGGCCAGCGAGTGTGTGGTCCAGAGTTCCACGAGGAGGTACGTCAGAGGATCGCAAGTGTATCAAGAGGGACCAGAGGGGGTTAGCCGGTGAGCATGCCGGTGGTGCTGGGAACCCAGGTGTGGGGTTGCAGCAGGTGGAGCCCAGGGTCGAGATGATTGCTTGGCAGATCGGTTAGCGTGCTGTTGGAGCGGTTACCGAGAGGGGTACCAGTGTAGGCTCCAGTTGTGCCGCATGTGGCAGGGTGCAGCCGAGGGCTGCGGATGTTGAGGACTTTCCACCTTATGTTAACAGGATGGAGCGGTTGTAGATGACCGGTATGAGATTATTCTCAAGGGGTATCTGACCTAGAGAGGCGGATAGGTGGACATTTGCAGTTGGAGCAGATATTTCTCTGTTTGGGGGTTAATCCAGTTGGATATTAGAAGATTAGTGGGCAGGTGTAACATTGCAATGTTATACTCGGACCACAGGAGGTACTTTGTGTCGAGAGATGTTTATAGTCGTTAAGGATTGTTGCTCCTAAGGGGATGATTATTCCCTTGAATACCGATAGCTCGAGGGGTTGAGGGCTCCGAGAGTGGCAGAGGGGATGATGTTCTCCTGAGGGGATGAGTAGTTCCCCTGATACCGAGATCTTGAGGATTGTGGTCTAAGAGTGAGATGGTATAACTCGAAGACGCTGGTCTGAGAGTGAGATCGGTATGGCTCAAAGGTTGCGACCTAAGAGAGGAAGAGTTGTGAGCAAGCAATGTATAGAACGTGAGTATGAACATAACGACGGAATGTAGACCTCGAGAGTGATGATGGTTTAATCTTGGATTTTAGGATTATGTTGGCCGGTGGGCCAGGGTTTTATGACCGGAGTGGTCAAGAATATGTGGCTGATGTGCCAAGTATGAGTGGCCGGTGGTGTTGGAGTCCCGGGAAGGAGAGTTGCAGCAGATATGAGCCGGTAAGGGCATGGTTGCCAGGTACATAAGATTCACGAGAAGCCTTCATGGCAGGATAAACTAGTCGTTTTGACGATGGTGGATGAAGTTCATTGGAGACGGACAGGGTTACTAGATTTAAGGTTTTGGTAAGCTTGCTGAGGAGAAACAAGTCAAGTAGGTTAAGTTGGCGGTCTGCAAAGCATTTGATGCGGTGAATCGGAATATGCAAACGTATGGTACTTGTTTGTTTTATTACGCTCGTATTGATGATTTGATGTGGAGAATAGCTAAGCGGAAAGCTAATTTTGGATTGATCTATCTTCTGGAAGTTTTCCCTAAGAGACATGTTACTAGAGGTTTTTGGACGAACAAGAGGGTTGACATTCATGTGGCTTTGAGTTGATGTCGGTATACTTGAGTGTTTGTTTGGCAGAGCTGAAGAAGCAGCTAGAGGATTTGTTGAGTAAGAGATTCATCCGTCCTAGTGTATCACCGTGGGGAGCGCCGGTGTTGTTTGTGTAGAAGAAGGATGGGAGTTTCAGGTTGTGCATTGATTATCAGGGTTTGAACCGGGTCACTGTGAAGAACAAGTACCCTCTTCCTAGGATCGATGAGTTGTTGGATCAGTATAGGGGTGCTACTTGGTTCTCTAAGGTAGATCTGGCGTCGGGTTATCATCAGATACCGATAGATGAGGCAGGTGTGAGAAAGACGGCTTTCAGGATGAGGTATGGGCATTATGAGTTTGTGGAGATGCCTTTTTGAGTTGACTAACGCGCCAACAGCATTTATGAGATTGATGAACAACGTGTTTCAGGAGTTTCTGGATGTGTCTGTCATCATTTTCATCGACGATATCCTGGTCTATTCTAAGAGTCCTGAGGAGCATGCAGTGCATTTGAGGGCAGTTATGGAGAAGCTGCGGGAGCAGAAGTTGTTTGCCAAGTTGAGCAAGTGTAGTTTTTGGCAGCGTGAGATGGGCTTTCTGGGTTACATTGTTTCTGCAGAGGGGGTTTCTGTAGATCCAGAGAAGATTCAGACTATCAGAGATTGGCCTAGACCGCAGAATGCCACAGAGATCAGAAGTTTCCTTGGATTGGCAGGTTACTACAGGAGGTTTGTGCAGGGGTTTGCAAGCAGAGCACGTCCTATGACTAAGTTGACAGGGAAGGATGTTCCTTTTGTCTGGTCAGAAGAGTGTGAGGAAGGCTTTGCAAGCCTGAAGGAGATGCTGACTACTGCGCCAGTGTTGGCTTTGCCTGAGCAGGGAGAATCCTATGTGGTTTATACAGATGCATCTAGAGTTGGTTTGGGTTTTGTTCTGATGCAGCATGGGAAGGTGATTGCCTATGCTTCGCGGCAGTTGCGGGTGCATGAAGCCAACTATCCTACTCATGATTTGGAGATGGGTGCTGTAGTTTTTGCCCTGAAGATTTGGAGATCTTATCTTTATGGTGCAAAGGTACAGGTGTTTACAGATCATAAGAGCCTGAAGTATATATTCACTCAGCCTGAGCTGAATTTGAGACAGAGGCGGTGGATGGAGCTGGTGGCAGATTATGATTTGGAGATAGCCTATCATCCTGGTAAGGCTAACACGGTTGCAGATGCTCTGAGTCGGAAGAGGGTAGCTTCGGCTCAAGAGCAGGAGATGGAGTCTCTGGTAGGGGAGATCAGTGCTTTGAGCTTGTGTGCTGTTTCACAGGAACCGTTGGGTTTGGAAGCAGTCGATAGAGCAGATCTTCTGAGTAGAGTGCGGTTGGCTCAGGAGAAGGATTTGGGGCTGGTGAATGCCTCTAAGGATGTGGATTCAGAGTATCAGGTCTCAGATAATGGTACTATCTTGGTGCACGGTCGTATGTGTGTGCCCAAGGATGAGGAGTTGAGGCAGGAGATTCTGAGAGAGGCTCATGCGAGCAAGTTGTCTATTCATCCAGGAGCGACTAAGATGTACCGTGATCTCAAGAGGTACTATCATTGGGTCGGGATGAAGAAGGATGTAGCTAGTTGGGTTTCGAGGTGTGATGTGTGTCAGCTAGTGAAGGCTGAGCATCAGGTTCCTGGCGGGTTACTGAAGAGTTTACCCATTCCTGAGTGGAAGTGGGATATGATCACCATGGATTTTGTGGTAGGCTTGCCAGTGTCACGGACCTTTGATGCTATCTGGGTCATTGTTGACCGGTTGACTAAGTCGGCACATTTTCTGGCCATTAGGAAGACTGATGGAGCAGCGGTCTTGGCTAAGAAGTATGTGAGGGAGATAGTCAGGTTGCATGGGGTGCCAGCGAGCATTGTGTCTGATAGGGATTCTAAGTTCACTTCGGTGTTCTGGAAGGCATTTCAGGCAGAGATGTGCACTAAGGTGCATATGAGTACAGCTTATCATCCCCAGACTGATGGACAGTCAGAGAGGACGATCCAGACACTGGAGGATTTGCTGAGGATGTGTGTGTTGGATTGGGGTGGCCATTGGGCAGATCACCTGAACCTGGTAGAGTTTGCTTACAACAACAGCTATCAGGCGAGCATTAAGATGGCTCCTTATGAGGCTTTGTATGGGAGGCCATGTCGTACACCTTTATGCTGGACTCAGGTGGGGGAGAGGAGCATTTTTGGTGCTAGTTTTGTTCAGGAGACCTCAGAGAAGATTCGGGTTCTCAAGCTGAACATGAAGGAGGCTCAGGATAGGCAGAGGAGTTATGCAGATAGGAGGAGGAGAGATCTTGAGTTTCAGGTAGGAGACAGAGTGTACCTCAAGATGGCTATGTTGCGTGGTCCGAACAGGTCATTGTCAGAGACTAAGTTGAGTCCGAGGTATATGGGTCCATTCAGAGTGATTGAGCGGGTTGGACCAGTTGCTTATAGATTGGAGTTACCTGAGGTGATGCGTGCATTCCATAAGGTTTTCCATGTGTCTATGTTGCGGAAGTGTCTCCGTGAGGGAGAGGAGGTGTTGGCTAAGATTCCTAAGGATCTTCAGCCTAACATGACTTTGGAGGCGAGACCAGTGAGGGTTCTCGAGAGGAGGATCAAGGAACTTCGGAAGAAGAAGATTCCTTTGATGAGAGTCTTGTGGGACTGTGATGGTGTTGAGAAGCAGACTTGGGAGCCTGAGGCAAGGATGAAGGCAAGGTTCAAGAAGTGGTATGAGAAGCAAGCTGCGACTTGAGCTTGTTTAGCCTGGTCCCATCTGTAATCCGTGGCTGGAGCGGGAATGGAGTATTCCAGCCCATCTCTCTTGTTACTCGGTCGCTTGGGGTGGTTGGTTGTGCGACTCAGTAACAAGATGAGGTGGTGTTCGGGGTACAAAGTTTCCGTGAGGCGGGGTTTTGGAAGAAAGTTTCCTGAAATAGAAGTTTCCAAAAGTGGAAAGTTTCCAAAAATGGAAAGTGCTAAATATGGAAAGTTTTCCGGGAGTTGGAATTTGTCCATTTTAGCGGTGGAGAGCCTTGGAGGGGCTTGTGTGGCCTTAATGGCGGACTTTTGAGTCAGTGTGCCAGTGTGTGGCGGTATTTCTTTTGTTATGGTGTGGCCTTTGTGGCAGTATTCTTTTGTTATTTTGTGGCCTTTGTGGCAGGCTGTTTAGCCAGAGTGCCTGTTAAGGCGGTCCTTCGGGAAAGACGGTCTTTCGGGACTGATGGTCCTTCGGGACAGACGGTCCTTCGGGACTGATGGTCCTTCGGGACAGACGGTCCTTCGGGACTGATGGTCCTTCGGGACAGACGGTCTTTCGGGACTGATGGTCCTTCAGGACAGACGGTCTTTCGGGACTGATGGTCCTTCGGGACAGACGGTCTTTCGGGACTGATGGTCCTTCGGGATAGACGGTCCTTCGGGACTGATGGTCCTTCGGGACAGACGGTCCTTCGGGACAGATGGCCTTTGTGGCGTGAATATGATCCTTGTGTGGTCAGGGGGTATCCCGGTGAGGGGATATGTGGTTGGTAGGACATTGAGATGTTTTACGTGAGCCACGGGAAGGAAACCTGGATAGGGATAGGACTCAGACGTGTTTAGAATCGTTTGCTCGCGACTCTTGGGGGACTTAGGTTCTCCTAGTACTGCCATATTCAGAGACTTTGTGGCTCGGGAGTATGGTTGGTATATCGACTTCGGATGACGATCCGGGGGCGCGCTGTAGGGTGGCAACCCGAGAGACGAGTTTGGACTTTTTCTTATATATTTTGGCATGCAGACTTAGGTCTGATGAGGAGCCAATAAAAACTCAAGGTTTAGGCCTAGGAGTAAAGGAAAGTCCAAAAAGTCAAGAGCAAATGGCGCCTGGAACGTGAGTCTATCGCTTAGAGGTGACCTTCTGTAGCTCGGTCGGAGGAGTGCGGGCCGTGGAGACGGTTGCACGGGAGTCCTTGACTGATGGTTGTTCGAGATTCGAGGACGAATCTAGTTTGGTGGGGAAGAATTGTAACACCCGCAAACCAATTTTTGGTAATTTGGTAAGGGTGTCGATCGACACCTTCTAGTGAGGCATCGATCGGTCGGTTCAATTTTAATTGTCCGGTTTGCGTGGTTGGTTTAGGGAATCCCTAAAATCGAGTTTTAGAGGTAGAAAACGACCTAGGGTCGTGTTATTTTGTGTTATTCGCCGTTTTGAGAGAAAATCAAAAGAGAGAGAGTGTTCTTGAGCTTTTGGGAAGAGATTGAGAGATTCCTTGCTGTTTTTGGGAGATCTAAGGCTGGGAAGGTGTTAGAAGCTTGCTAGGAGTGAGGGAATTCGTTCTTGTTGGTCAGAATCTTCTTGAAAGAGGTGAGTGCATGACCATGGCTTATCTAAGCTAAGATCTCTAGATTCTATGTGATTTGGTGCTTATGTGGTTGTTTCTTTGAGTTCTCTATGGAATTTCGTCACTGTCTGGGCTGGGTTTGGCTTCTGGGAGCGCATGGAGCGGATTGGAGAAGATTGGAGGCGAGATTCCAAGTTTCTGATCGAGGGAAATCGCTGCTCGGCATCGGTGTCGGTCGACACCAGTTGGGGTGTCGGTCGACACCAACGCGAGGACGGCTCGGGACTTTGGCGAGTGTCGATCGATGCCATGTGGAGGTGTCGGTCGACACAAACTAGGATGTTCGGGAGTGTCGGGCAGGGTGTCGGTCGACACCAGTTTGGTGTCGGTCGACACCCCTCTTCCAGTTATGATGGATGTTGCATGCTTGTATATTGCCTGGTTTGTTTTATTGATTGTTGTTTGTGGCATGTAGAGATCTTATTGCTTGTGTGTATAGCCCAGTAGATGGGAGGATTGCCTCACTAAGTATTTGTGATAATACTTACGCATCTCAATTGTTGTTTGTGGTGTGCAGGTAAAGGCAAAGTGTGATCGTGGAATCCAGGCAATGAAGAGGAAGATGTTCTAGGGACTTGATTGGATGTTGTCTGGCATTGTTAGGTTGCTAGAGTTGAGTCATTAGAAATATTGTTAGGTTGCTGGTTTCATGTTTTCTGATGATTGATTATTGGATATTGCTTATGCTATGGTATTGGTTATATTATTGGTTTATTATTGGTTATTGGTATTGAGTATTCCGCTGTTGAATGTGTTTGTGGTTAGGTGGCTAGTGGGTATGGGACCACTAGCTGTAGATTATTTTATTATATTATATTTATTATTTATTATTAAAAAAAAAAGGTCGATCGTTTCAGATATATAGATTAAAATCATGGCAAAAAGAGAAACAAATTAAATGTGAGTGAGGTTAATGGTTATGTGGACTATATTTTCATTGTCAACCTAATCCACTTGTGGGAAATGACTCTAATCAAATTTTATCCCTAGTACTCTATGGTTGAAATACTAATATACAAATACCATTCTTACATGATTCAGTCTGCAGTTAATTGAATGTTCAAAACCTCTTTAATTTCTTATTTCAGTTTCGAATTTAAAATTGAAATTTGTTTATGTTTTTCTAATCAGTTTTTGTAATTTTTGGCATACCATATTATAAGAACATACACTTGAGTCTAAAATGACCAATGAGTACTAGATATTGAGTATCTGGTCAAAGCCTATATAACTTATTGTTCTTTTGATGATAATGTTCCTGTTCTTTTGTTGGTGGCACGACTCAAACCAGCGACTCTTTTATTAACACATCATATTGTAATTATTAACATATTAGAGGGTGTAACTATAATTTTGGAAAATTCCCAATTAAAATTCAGATTTTTTAGGTAACAAAATATTTTCTATGATCATCTTCTCCATAGATTTTTGTCATGGTTTAAAACCAGCGACAGTCGCTTCTTTGAAACAAAGGCATAGATGGCATCGCTATTTCATCTGGTGACCCAAAAATCATGGAATTTCAGTCGCATAGACATAAAGAAAAGAAAGATGAAGAAGAATTGAAGGAGAAGTAAATGCATATTTCTGATCGTGACTGTTACCATTTTCCAACATCATTTATCGAGATGAAAATAGTTGAACACTTGATTTCCGTCTGTTTTTTGCCAACATCATTTTTTGAGCATGATCCCACACTGTTACCATTTTGATATCTTCTAAGTAAATCAAGTGCTCAACTATTTTCTTGTTTTTTGAATCTACTAAAATGAAAACGTAAAATATATTGTAACTTTATATTTGTGTTTTTGATAACTAGCACGTATTTGTGTTTAAAGCTTTTATCTACTTGAATTGAGGATAACTAGCTCATATTTGTTAGAAATACAAATTATGTTATTTATCTTCAAAGAGCTTTATTTTTCCTTTATTTTTTGTAAAAGTACTGAAGTGGATATTTCCGATAAATTAAATGTTACACCAAAACTATCAAGTTTTTAATCAAAATAATTTAAGCAGTTTTCGAGATTGCAACGCAATGACTCCACAAGTCGTCCCTCTTCTTCAAATATAGTGTTTCACGGGAAATTAACAAGACAAGTATCTCATAACGATTTTGCTTCAGATTCATCGACCGAAAATACAGGAACAAAGGCGCAAACCAAGGCTACAACAATGAATAACATAGCAATCTGAGAGGTAAATTTAGCCATATGTGCTTATACGTGAAATTTACCGACTATTATTTCTTATATGAAAAGAATGTAATGAAGTGTGTTTTGTATTTGATATTATAGACACAAAGCTACATACACTATTTATATGTAATTGAAAACCCAACGTAACTATCATAACATATTACAAAACTAAAATAATTAATGAGAAAGAGTTTCTTTTCTCGGTAAATAAATACACTATGAGCGTTTAAATTTCTCTTTTCAATTATTGTTTTTTAAATTGTAATGACAAATTTAATACAAGTAAAGATATCTTGTTTAAATGGAGAACATTGTAATTTTGTTTTAAATCATGCAAACTTTTAGGCCAATTTTTTTAATATGAGGTTATATACTAACTGAAATATATAGAGTTTTAAATATATTAAACTATTTTTTAGTAGTTTGACATATAAATATATTTTATTTTTAATGTATAAAAACTCTAAGTCACACTAATAAATTTCTTATCTAATTGACAAAGAAATGCCACTAGTATGTTTCTAATTTCTATTACAACATTTCATTATCAAAAAAAATTTTAAAAAGAATCTGAGATTCACTAGAGCTGTATATATAAAATGTGTAACATTTTTTTAACATAAATAAAAAGGTTGAAACCTTATTGATAAGTTTGTAAAAAATGAATATATTTTAGGTCGATGACTAATAATTACAAAAAATATTTTTTCGTAAACTAGAGAAAATACTTCTTTAAAATAGATGTAAAACAATGTTTATTAAAGAGAATAGAAACAAAATTGGGGGATTTTCAAAAATACCCCTATTTCTATGTCACTTTTCAAAACTACCATTTCATGGTGTCCATTTTCAAAAATACCATTTTTAATATATAAAATGACTAAATTCTAAACCATTAAAGGTTTAAACTGTAACATCTGTGAACCAAAATCCCGGTTTAGGGGATTGCATCGGTCGATGCAAGAGGTGCATCGGTCGATGCATGTGCAATTCTCTGCGTTTTGACTTAAGTCAAACGCTGCGTTTTGGTCAGAAGAGAAAGAGGAAAACCCTTAGGGTCGTGTCTTTGTCTCATTAGACGTGTGTGGCCGTTTTTGAGAGAAAAGAGAAGGGAGAAAGAGTCCTTGAAAGTTCTTGGAGTTTTCTGGAGATTTGAGGCGTTTCTTGGTGAGATCTGTAGCTGGGATTGTTGTAGGAGCTTCCTAGAAGTGTGTTCTTGCTTGTTGGTTGTTCAGATTCGTCTTGGCACAGGTAAGTGCATGACCATGGCTTATCTAAGCGAGAGGAACCTTTAACTTGCTTGTTTTGTGTTGTTAGACTTGTTAGATTGTTGGTATGGGCGTTAGGAAGCTTTCTTGTGGCTTGAGAATGAGTTTCTGTGGTTGTAGGAACGAAATCCGGCGAGAAGCTTCGGGGAAATCACGGTTATATTTTATTATTGGGTTATTGTTGAATATTGGTTGGTTATTTCCGCTGTTGAATGTGTTGTGGTTAGGTGGCTAGTGGATATGGGACCACTAGTTATAGTTTATTTTATTATATTATATTTATTATTTATTTATTTTAAAAAAAAAGGGTCGGTCGTTTCATTTTGGTATCAGAGCCCTTACGGTTCTAGGTTTGGGTTCACTAGGTTTCTGTTGTAGATGTTTGGGATTTGCATGCTTGATTGATTATGTGAGTTAGTCAATTGTGGGTGGCATGGAGTCCTAGAACATCCTCTTCGAGCCTTCAATGAGATTCCATGGTGAGTTATTGTTATGTTTCTTTGTGCGGTATTGATTTGTTTTCTGCTTGATAGCCTCTGTTCTTGGAAGATCAGTGGTTAAGGTGTTTGAGTTGTTGGTTGTGGACGGGGACGTGGTTATGGTCATTGTCGGGCGGGTCCCGAGGCCAGCGAGTGTGTGGTCCAGAGTTCCACGAGGAGGTACGTCAGAGGGTCGCAAGCGTATCAGGAGGGACCAAAGGGGGTTAGCCGGTGAGCGTGCCGGGGGTGCTGGGAACCCAGGTGTGGGGTTGCAGCAGGTGGAGCCCAGGTTCGAGATGATCGCTTGGCGGATCTGTTGGCGTGCTGTTGAAGCGGTTACCGAGAGGGGTACCAGTGTAGGCTCCAGTTGTGCCGCATGTGGCGGGGTGCAGTCGAGGGCTGCGGATGTTGAGGACTTTCCACCTTATGTTAAGAGGATGGAGCGGTTGTAGATGACTGGTATGAGATTATTCTCAAGAGGTATCGGGCCTAGAGAGGCGGATAGGTGTAACATTGCAATGTTATACTCGGACCACAGGAGGTAGTTGTGTCGAGAGATGTTTATAGTCGTTAAAGATTGTTGCTCCTGAGGGGATGGTGATTCCCCTGAATACCGATAGCTCGAGGGGCTGAGGGCTCCAAGAGTGGCAGAGGGGATGTTGTTCTCCTGAGGGGATGAGTAGTTTCCCTGATACCGAGATCTTGAGGATTGGGGTCCAAGAGTGAGACGGTGTAACTCGAAGACGCTGGTCTGAGAGTGAGATCGGTATGACTCGAAGGTTACGACCTAAGAGTGGAAGAGGTGGGAGCAGGCAATGTATAGAACGTGAGTATAAACACAACGACGGAATGTAGACCTCGAGAGTGATGGTGGGTTAATCTTGGATTTTAGGATTATGTTGGCCGATGGGCCAGGGTTTTATGAACCAGAGCGGTTATGAATGTGTGGCTGTTGTGCCAGGTTTGTGAGGCCGGTGGTGCCAGAGTCCCGGGAAGGGGAGTTACAGCAGGTTTGAGTCGGGAAAGGCATGTTTGCCAGATACATAAGTTCACGAGAAGCCTTCATGGCAGGATAAACTAATCGTTACGACGATGGTGGATGAAGTTCATTGGAGATGGACAGGGTTGCTAGATTCAAGGTTTTGGTAAGCTTGTTGGAGGGAATAAGTCAAGTGGTTTGAGTTAGCGGCCTGTAAAGCATTTGAAGCGGTGAATCAGAATATGCGAACGTATGGTACTTGTTTGTTTTATTACGTTCGTATTGATGATTTGCTGTGGAGAATTGCCAAGCGGAAAGCTATCTTTGGAATAAGCTAACTTGTGGAAGTTTCCCTAACTGGCAAGTTACTAGAGGTTCTTGGAGGAACAAGAGGGTTGATATTCAGGTGGCGGCGAGTTGATGTCGGCATACTTGAGTATTTGTTTAGTTGAGCCAAGGAAGTAACTAGAGGGTTTATGGAGCAAGGGATTCATACGTTCTAGTGTATCACCGTGGAGAGCACCGGTGTTGTTTGTTATAAAAGAGGACGGAAGTCTCCGCTTGAGTATAGATTAATGGGGTTTCAACCGGGTTACCGTGAAGAACAAGTACCCTCTCCCGAGGATTGATGAGTTGTTGGACCAGTTGAGGGGTGCTACTTGGTTCTCCAAGGTAGATCTGGCGTCGGGATATCATCAGATACCGATAGATGAGGCAGATGTGAGGAAGACTGCTTTCAGGACGAGGTATGGGCACTATGAGTTTGTGGTGATGCCCTTCGGATTGACTAACGCGCCAGCAGCGTTTATGAGATTGATGAACAGTGTGTTTCAGGAGTTTCTGGATGTATCTGTCATCATTTTCATCGACGATATTCTGGTTTATTCTAAGAGTCCTGAAGAGCATGCAGTGCATTTGAGGGCAGTTATGGAGAAGCTGCGGGAGCAGAAGTTGTTTGCTAAGTTGAGCAAGTGCAGTTTTTGGCAGCGTGAGATGGGCTTTCTGGGTCATATTGTTTCTGCTGAGGGGGTTTCAGTAGATCCAGAGAAGATTCAGGATATCAGGGATTGGCCTAGACCGCAGAATGCCACAGAGATCAGAAGTTTCCTTGGTTTGGCAGGCTACTACAGGAGATTTGTGCAGGGGTTTGCAAGCAGAGCACGTCCTATGACTAAGTTGTCAAGGAAGGATGTTCCTTGTGTCTGGTCAGAAGAGTGTGAGGAAGGCTTTGCAAGCCTGAAGGAGATGTTGACTACTGCGCCAGTGTTGGTTTTGCCTGAGCAGGGAGAACCCTATGTGGTTTATACAGATGCATCTAGAGTTGGTTTGGGGTGTATTCTGATGCAGCATGGGAAGGTGATTGCCTATGCTTCGCGGCAGTTGCGGGTGCATGAAGGCAACTATCCTACTCATGACTTGGAGATGGGTGTTGTAGTTTTTGCCCTGAAGATTTGGAGATCTTATCTTTATGGTGCAAAGGTACAGGTGTTTACAGATCATAAGAGCCTGAAGTATATATTCACTCAGCCTGAGCTGAATTTGAGACAGAGGCGGTGGATGGAGCTTGTGGCAGATTATGATTTGGAGATAGCCTATCATCCTGGTAAGGCTAACACGGTTGCAGATGCTCTGAGTCGGAAGAGGGTAGCTTCGGCTCAGGAGCAGGAGATGGAGTCTCTGGTAGGGGAGATCAGTGCGTTGAGCTTGTGTGCTGTTTCACAGGAACCATTGGGTTTGGAAGCAGTGGATAGAGCAGATCTTCTGAGTAGGGTGCGGTTGGCTCAGGAGAAGGATTTGGGGCTGGTGAATGCCTCTAAGGATGTGGATTCAGAGTATCAGGTCTCAGATAATGGTACTATCTTGGTGCACGGTCGGGTTTGTGTGCCCAAGGATGAGGAGTTGAGACAGGAGATTCTGAGAGAGGCTCATGCGAGCAAGTTATCTATTCATCCAGGAGCGACTAAGATGTACCGTGATCTCAAGAGGTACTATCATTGGGTCGGGATGAAGAAGGATGTAGCGAGTTGGGTTTCGAGGTGTTATGTGTGTCAGCTAGTGAAGGTTGAGCATCAGGTTCCTGGCGGGTTACTGAAGAGTTTACCCATTCCTTAGTGGAAGTGGGATATGATCACCATGGATTTTGTGGTAGGATTGCTAGTGTCACGGACTTTTGATGCTATTTGGGTCATTATGGACCGGTTGACTAAGTCAGCACATTTTCTGGCCATTAAGAAGACCGATGGAGCAGCGGTCTTGGCTAAGAAGTATGTGAGAGAGATAGTCAGATTGCATGGGGTGCAAGCGAGCATTGTGTCTGACAGAGATTCCAAGTTCACTTCGGTGTTCTGGAAGGCATTTCAGGCAGAGATGGGCACTAAGGTGCATATGAGTACAGCTTATCATCCCCAGACAGATGGACAGTCTGAGAGGACGATCCAGACGCTGGAGGATTTGCTGAGGTTGTGTGTGTTGGATTGGGGTGGCCATTGGGCAGATCACCTGAACCTGGTAGAGTTTGCTTACAACAACAGTTATCAGGCGAGTATTAAGATGGCTCCTTATGAGGCTTTGTATGGGAGGCCATGTCGTACACCATTATGTTGGACTCAGGTGGGGGAGAGGAGCATGTTTGGTGCTAGTTTTGTTCAGGAGACCTCAGAGAAGATTCGGGTTCTCAAGCTGAACATGAAAGAGGCTCAGGATAGACAGAGGAGTTATGCTGATAGGAGGAGGAGAGATCTTGAGTTTCAGGTAGGAGACAGAGTGTACCTCAAGATGGCTATGTTGCGGGGTCCGAACAGGTCATTGTCAGAGACTAAGTTGAGTCCGAGGTATATGGGTCCATTCAGAGTGATTGAGCGGGTTTGACCAGTAGCATATAGATTGGAGTTACCTGAGGTTATGCGTGCATTCCATAAGGTTTTCCATGTGTCTATGTTGCGGAAGTGTCTCCGTGAGGGTGAGCAGGTGTTGGCTAAGATTCCTGAGGATCTTCGGCCTAACATGACTGTGGAGGTGAGACCAGTGAGGGTTCTCGAGAGGAGGATCAAGGAACTTCGGAAGAAGAAGATTCCTTTGATGAGAGTCCTGTGGGACTGTGATGGTGTTGAGGAGCAGACTTGGGAGCCTGAGGCAAAGATGAAGGCAAGGTTCAAGAAGTGGTATGAGAAGCAAGCCGCGACTTGAGCTTGTTTAGCCTGGTCCCATCTGTAATCCGTGGCTGGAGCGGGAATGGAGTATTCCAGCCCATCTCTCTTATTACTCGGTCGCTTGGGGTGGTTGGTTGTGCGACTCAGTAACAAGATGAGGTGGTGTTTGGGGTACAAAGTTTCCGTGAGGCGGGATTGTGAAGAGAAGTTTCCAAAAGTGGAAAGTTTCCAAAAATGGAAAGTGCTAAATATGGAAAGTTTTGCGGGAGTCAGAATTTGTCCATTTTAGCGGTGGGAAGCCTTGGAGGGGCTTTTATGCTTTTGTGGCGGACTTTCGAGTCAGAGTGCCTGTGTGTGGCTGTCTTGTTAGACATTGTGTGGCCTTTGTGGCGGACTTTCGAGTCAGAGTGCCTGTGTGTGGCGGTCTTGTTAGACATTGTGTGGCCTTTGTGGCGGGCTTTTAGCCAAATTGTGTGGCCTTTGTGGCGGGCTTTTAGCCATTTGTTGGTCTTTGTGGCGGGCTGTTTAGCCAGAGTGTCTTTGTGACGGTCCTTCGGGACAGATGGTCTTTGTGACGGTCCTTTGGGACAGATGGTCTTTGTGACGGTCCTTCGGGACAGATGGTCTTTGTGACGGTCCTTCGGGACAGATGGTCTTTGTGACGGTCCTTCGGGACAGATGGTCTTTGTGACGGTCCTTTGGGACGAGTGGCCTTGGTGGCGGTCCTTTTTAGGACATTTGTTTGGCCTTGGTGGCGGTCCTCGTGAGGACATTTTGTTGGCCTTTGTGGCGGCCCTTGTGGCGTGTATATGATCCATGTGTGGTCATGGGGTATCCCGGTGAGGGGATATGTGGTTGGTAGGACATTAGGATGTTTTACGCGAGCCACGGGAAGGAAACATGGATAAGGATAGGACTCAAACGTGTTCAGAATTGTTTGCTCGCGACTCTTGGGGGACTTAGGTTCTCCTAGTACTGCCATATTCAGAGACTTTGTGGCTTGGGAATATGGTTGGTATATCGACTTCGGATGACGATCCGGGGGCGCGCCATAGGGTGGCAACCCGAGAGACGAGTTTTGGACTTTTCCTTTTATCATTTGGCATGCAGACTTAGGTCTGATGAGGAGCCAATAAAAACTCAAGGTTTAGGCCTATGAGTAGAGGGAAGTCCAAAAAGTCAAGAGCAAATGACGCCTGGAGCGTGAGTTTAACGCCTAGAGGTAACCTTCTGTGGATCGGTCGGAGGAGTGTGGGCCGTGGAGACGGTTGCACGGGAGTCCTTGGCTGATGGTTGTTTGGGATTCGAGGACGAATCCAGTTTGGTGGGGGAGAATTATAACATCCGTGAACCGAAATCCCGGTTTAGGGGATTGCATCGGTCGATGCAAGAGGTGCATCGGTCGATGCATGTGCAATTCTCTGCGTTTTGACTTAAGTCAAACGCTGCGTTTTGGTCAGAAGAGAAAGGGGAAAACCCTTAGGGTCGTGTCTTTGTCTCATTACACGTGTGTGGCCGTTTTTGAGAGAAAAGAGAAGGGAGAAAGAGTCCTTGAAAGTTCTTGGAGTTTTCTGGAGATTTGAGGCGTTTCTTGGTGAGATCTGTAGCTGGGATTGTTGTAGGAGCTTCCTAGAAGCGTGTTCTTGCTTGTTGGTTGTTCAGATTCGTTTTGGCACAGGTAAGTGCATGACCATGGCTTATCTAAGCGAGAGGAACCTTTAACTTGCTTGTTTTTTGTTGTTAGACTTGTTAGATTGTTGGTATGGGCGTTAGGAAGCTTTCTTGTGGCTTGGGAATGAGTTTCTGTGGTTGTAGGAACGAAATCCGGCGAGAAGCTTCGGGGAAATCACGGTGCTCGACGTTGCGTCGATCGATACATATCATGCATCGGTCGATGCAAGTGCGAGGACGGCGCGTAAAACTCTAGGGTTTTCGTGTTGCGTCGAGCATGCGCCGGTCGATGCAGACTGGGTATCGGTCGATGCAAGTTACACTTGCATCGGTCGATGCAGCTTCTGTGTCGATCGATGCTTCCCCATTTGGCATCGGTCGATGCATGTGTGGTGTCGGTCGATGCTAAGTCCTGGTTTGTTATGGTCGTTTGTTGATTGTTGTGTGTTGGTTATTGATACTCTATTGCTTGTGTGTATAGCCCAGTAGATGGGAGGATTGCCTTACTGAGTGTTTATAAAATACTCATGCATTGCAATATGTGTTTGTGGTGCAGGTAAAGGCAAAGTGTGATCGTGGAATCCCGGCAATGAAGAGGAGGATGTTCTAGGGACTCGGTTTGATGTTGTCTGGCATTGCTAGGTTGCTAGAGTTGGGTCATTAGAACATTGTTAGGTTGCTGGTTCTTTGATTCTTGATGTTTGGATATTGATTATGTTGGAATATGGTTATATTTTATTATTGGGTTATTGTTGAATATTGGTTGGTTATTTCCGCTGTTGAATGTGTTGTGGTTAGGTGGCTAGTGGGTATGGGACCACTAGTTGTAGTTTATTTTATTATATTATATTTATATTTATTTATTTAAAAAAAAAGGGTCGGTCGTTTCATTTTGGTATCAGAGCCCTTACGGTTCTAGGTTTGGGTTCACTAGGTTTCTGTTGTAGATGTTTGGGATTTGCATGCTTGATTGATTATGTGAGTTAGTCAATTGTGGGTGGCATGGAGTCCTAGAACATCCTCTTCGAGCCTTCAATGAGATTCTACGGTGAGTTATTGTTATGTTTCTTTGTGTGGTATTGATTTGTTTTCTGCTTGATAGCCTCTGTTCTTGGAAGATCAGTGGTTAAGGTGTTTGAGTTGTTGGTTGTGGACGGGGACGTGGTTGTGGTCATTGTCGGGCGGGTCCCGAGGCCAGCGAGTGTGTGGTCCAGAGTTCCACGAGGAGGTACGTCAGAGGGTCGCAAGCGTATCAGGAGGGACCAGAGGGGGTTAGCCGGTGAGCGTGCCGGGGGTGCTAGGAACCCAGGTGTGGGGTTGCAGCAGGTGGAGCCCAGGGTCGAGATGATCGCTTGGTGGATCTGTTGGCGTGCTGTTGGAGCGGTTACCGAGAGGGGTACCACTGTAGGCTCCAGTTGTGCCGCATGTGGCGGGGTGCAGTCGAGGGCTGCGGATGTTGAGGACTTTCCACCTTATGTTAAGAGGATGGAGCGGTTGTAGATGACTGGTATGAGATTATTCTCAAGAGGTATCGGGCCTAGAGAGGCGGATAGGTGGACATATGCAGTTGGAGCATATATTTTTTCTGCTTGGTGGTTAATCCAGTTGGATATTATAAGTTGAGTGGGCAGGTGTAACATTGCAATGTTATACTCGGACCACAGGAGGTAGTTGTGTCGAGAGATGTTTATAGTCGTTAAAGATTGTTGCTCCTGAGGGGATGGTGATTCCCCTGAATACCAATAGCTCGAGGGGCTGAGCGGTTGTGAATGTGTGGTTGTTGTGCCAGGTTTGTGAGGCCGGTGGTGCCGGAGTCCCGGGAAGGGGAGTTACAGCAGGTTTGAGCCGGGAAAGGCATGTTTGCCAGATACATAAGTTCACGAGAAGCCTTCATGGCAGGATAAACTAATCGTTACGACGATGTTGGATGAAGTTCATTGGAGATGGACAGGGTTGCTAGATTCAAGGTTTTGGTAAGCTTGTTGGAGGGAATAAGTCAAGTGGTTTGAGTTAGCGGCCTGTAAAGCATTTGAAGCGGTGAATCAGAATATGTGAACGTATGGTACTTGTTTATTTTATTACGTTCGTATTGATGATTTGCTGTGGAAAATTGCCAAGCGGAAAGCTATCTTTGGAATAAGCTAACTTGTGGAAGTTTCCCTAACTGGCAAGTTACTAGAGGTTCTTGGAGGAACAAGAGGGTTGATATTCAGGTGGCGGCGAGTTGATGTCGGCATACTTGAGTATTTTTTTAGTTGAGCCAAGGAAGTAACTAGAGGGTTTATGGAGCAAGGGATTCATACGTTCTAGTGTATCACCATGGAGAGCACCGGTGTTGTTTGTTATAAAGGAGGACGGAAGTCTCCGCTTGAGTATAGATTAATGGGGTTTCAACCGGGTTACCGTGAAGAACAAGTACCCTCTCCCGAGGATTGATGAGTTGTTGGACCAGTTGAGGGGTGCTACTTGGTTCTCCAAGGTAGATCTGGCGTCGGGATATCATCAGATACCGATAGATGAGGCAGATGTGAGGAAGACTGCTTTCAGGACGAGGTATGGGCACTATGAGTTTGTGGTGATGCCCTTCGGATTGACTAACGCGCCAGCAGCGTTTATGAGATTGATGAACAGTGTGTTTCAGGAGTTTCTGGATGTATCTGTCATCATTTTCATCAACGATATTCTGGTTTATTCTAAGAGTCCTGAAGAGCATGCAGTGCATTTGAGGGCAGTTATGGAGAAGCTGCGGGAGCAGAAGTTGTTTGCTAAGTTGAGCAAGTGCAGTTTTTGGCAGCGTGAGATGGGCTTTCTGGGTCATATTGTTTCTGCTGAGGGGGTTTCAGTAGATCCAGAGAAGATTCAGGCTATCAGGGATTGGTGACAGCTTGTCCTGTGGGAAGGTTGTTAAAGGGTGGGGACCAGGGTTCGAGGAACGCCTGGCGCACCAATAACCTACTGGTGGATTGGGATATCCACAGTGATGGGTTAGGATCGATGCCCTGCAGGGCCAGCTTGGGGTCCGTTTGGGCGGCTAGCAGTGAGGCTAGTAGGCTAGCAGTGAGGCTAGTGGGGTCCACGGGACGGGTTGTTAAATAAAAATCGATTTTTATATGACAAAGTCAATTGGTGGCAACTTGTCCTGTGGGAAGGTTGTTAAAGGGTGGGTACCAAAGTTCGGGAACGCCTAGCGCACCAATAACCTACTGGTGGATGTGGATTTCCACAGTGATGGGTTAGGATCGATGCCCTGCAGGGCCAGCTTGGAGTCCGTTGGGCGGCTAGCGGTGGGCTAGTGGGTTAGCAGTGAGGCTAGCAGGATCCACGGGACGGGTTGTCACAAATACTAATATACAAATACCATTCTTACATGATTCAGTCTGCAGTTAATTGAATGTTCAAAACCTCTTTAAATTCCTATTTCATTTTCGAATCTAGAATTGAAATTTGTTTATGTTTTTCTAATCAGTTTTTGTAATTTTTGGCATACTATATTATAAGAACATACACTTGAGTCTAAAATGACCAATGTGTACTAGATATTAAGTATCTGGTCAAAGCCTATATAACTTATTGTTCTTTTGATGATAATGGTCCTGTTCTTTTGTTGGTCGCACGACTCAAACCAGTGACTCTTTTATTAACACATCATATTGTAATTATTAACATATTAGAGGGTGTAACTATAATTTTGGAAAATTCCCAATTAAAATTCAGATTTTTTAGGTAACAAAAAATTTTCTATGATCGTCTTCTCCATAGATTTTTGTCATGGTTTAAAACCAGCGACAGTCGCTTCTTTGAAACAAAGGCATAGATGGCATCGCTATTTCATCTGGCGACCCAAAAATCATGGAATTTCAGTCGCATAGACATAAAGAAAAGAAAGATGAAGAAGAATTGAAGGAGAAGTAAAGGCATATTTCTGATCGTGACTGTTACCATTTTCCAACATCATTTATCGAGATGAAAATAGTTGAGCACTTGATTTCCGTCTGTTTTTTGCCAACATCATTTTTTGAGCATGATCCCACACTGTTACCATTTTTATATCTTCTAAGTAAATCAAGTGCTCAACTATTTTCTTGTTTTTTGAATCTACTAAAATGAAAACGTAAAATATATTGTAACTTTATATTTGTGTTTTTGATAACTAGCACGTATTTGTGTTTAAAGCTTTTATCTACTTGAATTGAGGATAACTAGCTCATATTTGTTAGAAATACAAATTATGTTATTTATCTTCAAAGAGCTTTACATTTCCTTTATTTTTTGTAAAAGTACTGAAGTGGATATTTCCGATAAATTAAATGTTACACCAAAACTATCAAGTTTTTAATCAAAATAATTTAAGCAGTTTTCGAGATTGCAATGCAATGACTCCACAAGTCGTCCCTCTTCTTCAAATATAGTGTTTCACGGGCAATTAAGGCTGGTCTGTCAGCAATATACTTAATAAGATTATCGTGACACACTTTTCCTTCTTGAACAAGATCGTGGCAGCAAGAATCATTGATGGTTGCATTTCCAAAAACAACGGCGATTATATCCAAGGCACAGTGAGGAGAGATTTTAACAAGACAAGTAGGCCATAACGATTTTGCTTCAGATTCATCGACCGAAAATACAGGAACAAAGGCGCAAACCAAGGCTACAACAATGAATAACATAGCAATCTGAGAGGTAAATTTAGCCATATGTGCTTATACGTGAAATTTACCAACTATTATTTCTTATATGAAAAGAATGTAATGAAGTGTGTTTTGTATTTGATATCATAGACACAATGCTACATACACTATTTATATGTAATTGAAAACCCAACGTAACTATCATAACATATTACAAAACTAAAATAATTAATGAGAAAGAGTTTCTTTTCTCGGTAAATAAATACACTATGAGCGTTTAAATTTCTCTTTTCAATTATTGTTTTTTAAATTGTAATGACAAATTTAATATAAGTAAAGATATCTTGTTTAAATGGAGAATATTGTAATTTTGTTTTAAATCATGCAAACTTTTAGGCCAATTATTTTAATATGATGTTATATACTAACTGAAATATATAGAGTTTTAAATATATTAAACTATTTGTTAGTAGTTTGACATATAAATATATTTTATTTTTAATGTATAAAAACTCTAAGTCACACTAATAAATTTCTTATCTAATTGACAAAGAAATGCCACTAGTATGTTTCTAATTTCTATTACAACATTTCATTATCAAAAAAATTTTTAAAAAGAATCTGAGATTCACTAGAGCTGTATATATGAAATGTGTAACATTTTTTTAACATAAATAAAAAGGTTGAAACCTTATTGAGAAGTTTGTAAAAAATGAATATATTTTAGGTCGATGACTAATAATTACAAAAAATATTTTTTCGTAAACTAGAGAAAATACTTCTTTAAAATAGATGTAAAACAATGTTTATTAAAGAGAATAGAAACAAAATTGGGGGATTTTCAAAAATACCCCTATTTCTATGTCACTTTTCAAAACTACCATTTCATGGTGTCCATTTTCAAAAATACCATTTTTAATATATAAAATGACTAAATTCTAAACCATTAAAGGTTTAAACCCAAATACTAACCCTATCCCCTAAAAAATATACCCCAAATGTAAAATAGATAACTCAAACCTAAAAAACAATTCTAAAAATTAATGTAACATATTGTAATTGTATAAAAGATAACAAAAATGAAAATGTTCAAAAAAAAAAAAGCACTTTTGAAAGGGGTATCTCAAAAAGGGCATTTCTAACAAATTCTCAACAAAATTTGAAAACTCAATTAAGAAAAAAAAAAAAAAAACATAGATATATAGATTAAAATCATGGCAAAATGAGAAACAAATTAAATGTGAGTGAGGTTAATGGTTATGTGGACTATATTTTCATTGTCAACCTAATCCACTTGTGGGAAATGACTCTAATCAAATTTTATCCCTAGTACTCTATGGTTGAAATACTAATATACAAATACCATTCTTACATGATTCAGTCTGCAGTTAATTGAATGTTCAAAACCTCTTTAAATTCCTATTTCATTTTCGAATCTAGAATTGAAATTTGTTTATGTTTTTCTAATCAGTTTTTGTAATTTTTGGCATACTATATTATAAGAACATACACTTGAGTCTAAAATGACCAATGTGTACTAGATATTAAGTATCTGGTCAAAGCCTATATAACTTATTGTTCTTTTGATGATAATGGTCCTGTTCTTTTGTTGGTCGCACGACTCAAACCAGTGACTCTTTTATTAACACATCATATTGTAATTATTAACATATTAGAGGGTGTAACTATAATTTTGGAAAATTCCCAATTAAAATTCAGATTTTTTAGGTAACAAAAAATTTTCTATGATCGTCTTCTCCATAGATTTTTGTCATGGTTTAAAACCAGCGACAGTCGCTTCTTTGAAACAAAGGCATAGATGGCATCGCTATTTCATCTGGCGACCCAAAAATCATGGAATTTCAGTCGCATAGACATAAAGAAAAGAAAGATGAAGAAGAATTGAAGGAGAAGTAAAGGCATATTTCTGATCGTGACTGTTACCATTTTCCAACATCATTTATCGAGATGAAAATAGTTGAGCACTTGATTTCCGTCTGTTTTTTGCCAACATCATTTTTTGAGCATGATCCCACACTGTTACCATTTTTATATCTTCTAAGTAAATCAAGTGCTCAACTATTTTCTTGTTTTTTGAATCTACTAAAATGAAAACGTAAAATATATTGTAACTTTATATTTGTGTTTTTGATAACTAGCACGTATTTGTGTTTAAAGCTTTTATCTACTTGAATTGAGGATAACTAGCTCATATTTGTTAGAAATACAAATTATGTTATTTATCTTCAAAGAGCTTTACATTTCCTTTATTTTTTGTAAAAGTACTGAAGTGGATATTTCCGATAAATTAAATGTTACACCAAAACTATCAAGTTTTTAATCAAAATAATTTAAGCAGTTTTCGAGATTGCAATGCAATGACTCCACAAGTCGTCCCTCTTCTTCAAATATAGTGTTTCACGGGCAATTAAGGCTGGTCTGTCAGCAATATACTTAATAAGATTATCGTGACACACTTTTCCTTCTTGAACAAGATCGTGGCAGCAAGAATCATTGATGGTTGCATTTCCAAAAACAACGGCGATTATATCCAAGGCACAGTGAGGAGAGATTTTAACAAGACAAGTATCCCATAACGATTTTGCTTCAGATTCATCGACCGAAAATACAGGAACAAAGGCGCAAACCAAGGCTACAACAATGAATAACATAGCAATCTGAGAGGTAAATTTAGCCATATGTGCTTATACGTGAAATTTACCAACTATTATTTCTTATATGAAAAGAATGTAATGAAGTGTGTTTTGTATTTGATATCATAGACACAATGCTACATACACTATTTATATGTAATTGAAAACCCAACGTAACTATCATAACATATTACAAAACTAAAATAATTAATGAGAAAGAGTTTCTTTTCTCGGTAAATAAATACACTATGAGCGTTTAAATTTCTCTTTTCAATTATTGTTTTTTAAATTGTAATGACAAATTTAATATAAGTAAAGATATCTTGTTTAAATGGAGAATATTGTAATTTTGTTTTAAATCATGCAAACTTTTAGGCCAATTATTTTAATATGATGTTATATACTAACTGAAATATATAGAGTTTTAAATATATTAAACTATTTTTTAGTAGTTTGACATATAAATATATTTTATTTTTAATGTATAAAAACTCTAAGTCACACTAATAAATTTCTTATCTAATTGACAAAGAAATGCCACTAGTATGTTTCTAATTTCTATTACAACATTTCATTATCAAAAAAAATTTTTAAAAAGAATCTGAGATTCACTAGAGCTGTATATATAAAATGTGTAACATTTTTTTAACATAAATAAAAAGGTTGAAACCTTATTGATAAGTTTGTAAAAAATGAATATATTTTAGGTCGATGACTAATAATTACAAAAAATATTTTTTCGTAAACTAGAGAAAATACTTCTTTAAAATAGATGTAAAACAATGTTTATTAAAGAGAATAGAAACAAAATTGGGGGATTTTCAAAAATACCCCTATTTCTATGTCACTTTTCAAAACTACCATTTCATGGTGTCCATTTTCAAAAATACCATTTTTAATATATATAATGACTAAATTCTAAACCATTAAAGGTTTAAACCCAAATACTAACCCTATCCCCTAAAAAATATACCCCAAATGTAAAATAGATAACTCAAACCTAAAAAAAAATTCTAAAAATTAATGTTCATATTGTAATTGTATAAAAGATAACAAAAATGAAAATGTTCAAAAAAAAAGGTACTTTTGAAAGGGGTATCTCAAAAATGGCATTTCTAACAAATTCTCAACAAAATTTGAAAACTCAATTAAGAAAAAAAAACATAGATATATAGATTAAAATCATGGCAAAAAGAGAAACAAATTAAATGTGAGAGGTTAATGGTTATGTGGACTATATTTTCATTGTCAACCTAATCCACTTGTGGGAAATGACTCTAATCAAATTTTATCCCTAGTACTCTATGGTTGAAATACTAATATACAAATACCATTCTTACATGATTCAGTCTGCAGTTAATTGAATGTTCAAAACCTCTTTAAGTTCCTATTTCAGTTTCGAATTTAAAATTAAAATTTGTTTATGTTTTTCTAATCAGTTTTTGTAATTTTTGGCATACCATATTATAAGAACATACACTTGAGTCTAAAATGACCAATGAGTACTAGATATTGAGTATCTATTCAAAGCCTGTATAACTTATTGTTCTTTTGATGATAATGGTCCTGTTCTTTTGTTGGTCGCACGACTCAAACCAGCGACTCTTTTATTAACACATCATATTGTAATTATTAACATATTAGAGGGTGTAACTATAATTTTGGAAAATTCCCAATTAAAATTCAGATTTTTTAGGTAACAAAATATTTTCTATGATCGTCTTCTCCATAGATTTTTGTCATGGTTTAAAACTAGCAACAGTCGCTTCTTTGAAACAAAGGCATAGATGGCATCGCTATTTCATCTGGCGACCCAAAAATCATGGGATTTCAGTCGCATAGGTATAAAGAAAAGAAAGATGAAGAAGAATTGAAGGAGAAGTAAAGGCATATTTCTGATCTTGACTGTTACCATTTTCCAACATCATTTCTCAAGCATGAAAATAGTTGAGCACTTGATTTCCGTTAGTTTTTTGCCAAAATTATTTTTCGAGCATGATCCGTTACCATTTTGATATCTTCTAAGTAAATCAAGTGCTCAACTATTTTCTTGGTCTTTGAATCTACTAAAATGAAAACGTAAAATATATTGTAACTTTATATTTGTGTTTTTGATAACTAGCACATATTTGTGTTTACTGCTTTTATCTACTTGGATTGAGGATACTACCACCAGGCCCGGCCCGCCGCACATTCCTATGACACAAACGTATTGGGCCTCTAATTTTTTTGAAATTTTTAGTAAAAAAGTTAAGCCCAACTAAATATTTATATTACAAATATAGGCCTCATTTTTCAAAACATTCAAGATTTGGTCTCAAATTTTAATCTTTATCTATCTATTATTCCAAAAATAGGCCTCTATTTTATGAGCTCTTAAGATTTTGTTTTAACTTTTAAAATTTATCTTATAAAATCCATTAAAAAAAATGTTTACGTATTGGGCCTCATTTTTTGCTGGGCCGGCACTGACTACCACTCGTATTTGTATTTTTGCACACAAAACCACTAATAGATCGTCAACCCTCGTCGGTGGGGCAACGTCACACACATAAGTGTGCCTATTCTCGATATACTCTAGACGTGCAAGGCTTTGTGTTACAAACTCATGGTAAATCTAATCAAGTGTCAAAAACCCTAGATTTAAGCCATGCTTCTCAAGCAATTCGGCTTATCTTGAACAATGGCCCATTGAGGTCTTTTTTCTTTTCTTTTATGTTGTTACCTTACCATAGACAAGTCTTGATCTCATCTTTTGTTTCCAACAATATACATACTTTCATTAAGAAGTGAAAATATGGAAGCTTTCTTAATGGCTATATAGAAGATTGACTAAGGAGGATGGAAGACAATCATATGTAGCTTGAGATGCCCCAATGGCCTTCTCTTTTGTGATTACCATGGATCCCTCCTAGGGATATTTGTATCAGTTTTGAATTCTTGAACAACTTCAAAGAAAGAAAAAGTAATGGGTCATCTTTGCCATTAATCAGTTTAAGCAAAACAGCACCAGTTTTTTGGACCAACAACATGTCCAATTCCTTTGAAGACATTAAAGACCATTTAATAACGAACATTAATAAATTTCATCCCAACAAATATTTGCTCATTAGGGTCAACAACAACTTTTATTTTTTTTAGAAAGATCATCACATTACAAAAAAAATGTTCAAAATCAGAGATAAGCTTTCTAATTTGTTTCTACTAAAATCAGTTGATTAATAACGTAAACTGATAAAAACCATTTTCTTCTATCAAACATAACAAAAAGCACCATTGCATAATAACTCAACAGAACTTTCAAAATAAAAAAGCTTCCAACTTTGCGTTCTCATGGTGACTTCGTCACCTTCAATCCCACGCCAATCCCAGCACAAGTTAACGGCTGCGTCGGAATTCTAAGACAACTCAACTGACCGCCGGGAATCGCAGAACAATCCGGCTGCGACCGCTGATAACCCTTACCGGGAATACAATTCCCGGTGAAATCAAACCCGACGCTAAGACTCGAGCACTGGGAGCTAAACCCAGAGAAGAAATTGAAAGAAACGGTCAGGTTAATCAGATTCCTTAAAGCGCAAACCAAATCGGGAAGATCGCCGGAGAATTTGTTGTGGCCGAGATTCAAAACCTCAATCTCCGACAAGCAAGAGATCGTGTCAGGGACATGACCCATCAAGGAGTTGAAACTAACGTCGAAGACTTCAATGTCGGAGAACAAACCAACTGATTCCGGTATACAACCGGTTAACTGGTTATTAAGAAACAGAACCTCTTTCAATTTCGAACCGGTTATGCCGAAACTCGTCGGTATTTCGCCGGATAATCTGTTGTTGGCGAGATTGATCACCGAGGCTGTCGAGTAACCGAGGTTCCGGGGGATTTCTCCGGTGAACTGGTTGTCGTTGAGGAGAATCGCGTCTAGCTGTTTGCTGAAAAGACTCTCCGGTATAGAACCAGTGAAATCGTTGAACCGGAGATCGAGGTAAACCAGGTTTGGGATGTAGAGTGTGACTTGAGGGAAAGAACCGGAGAACCCGTTGTTGCTGAGATCGAGTTCTTGAAGTGAATCAAGATTCCTGAAAGAATCTGGGATTTGACCTGAGAATCTGTTGCTGTTGAGATGGAGAATGGTTAGGTCTGAGAGCAAAGAGAGGTCTTTGACAATGGTGCCTTTGAGATTCGCTTTGTTTAGATCTATTGAGGTAACATAGGAGCCAGAACAGAACACGCCTCTGTAAGTACAAACATCTTCACCGACCCATGTCTTTAGAACACCTAATGGATCCTCTGTGATTGCGGTTTTCCAAGATTGAAGAGCTCTGTAAGCTGCATTTGTTGTCTGCTGCTTTGGAGCTGAGCCAGGATTGGAATTAGGGTTTCCACCGCCGGCACCGATCCAAACTCCGTCGTCACCGTCTCCGTCTCCGCCGCCGATTCCTACTCCAACTCCAATGCCGAATCCGTTTGTCTGGATCGAACCCAGGAACAGAAGTAAACAGAGTAGCTTAAAGTTGGTGCCTTTCTTCTTCTTCATCATCATATCTTCTTGTTTACTTTTGGAAACTGAAGTAACAACTCAAGAAGAAGCTTTTAATTAAAGTTGCTGTCTTTTCTTTCTTGGGGAATGTTGAAAATTTGGAAAGAGAATGAAGGGTTTCGTTGGATTAGTGTGAGGTTTGTGTTGTTGTTACAAAAGTGTGGTTGAAGCATTGATTGATGATGAGCAAGTAAGTAGTAGTGTGGGGGCAATTGGGGTTTTTGATGGGAGTTTTTTTTTTTGCTTCTCAGTTACTGTTTTGTTTTCAACTTATGATGTCAATTTTGTCAAAAAGGCCTCGTGCTATATATATTTCATTCATTCATCATATGTCCCCCATGAATTTTATTTTTATAAAGCATTATTTAGTGGGATACTTTGCGTAGAATAGTAAGATACAGTACTGTGTGATGATAATATTATGGTTAGGACTTGGGTCGTATTATAATATGTACCCTGTGTACTCCGGGACATTTAACCTCATGTTTCCATATTTCGAATATAAAAACTACTTTTCTCTATTAAATAATTTTAAGAAGTTACCACTGACCACTGTCATAATAAAAACATTATTTTACTTTCCGGGTTGGGAGGATTCATAAGTTTGTCATTTGTTTGTTTGTAAAAATATTTCCAGTCCCATATGAGAGTTATTATTTCCATGTGCTGTCACTAGAAGTCTAGTACGTTCTTCCGAATGTTTCTAAACAAACCTCCTTTTTTGAAAAATCATTACAGCTATATATGTCATTTAGAAATATATTAAACATTTGGTACCTGCCTACCTGGTATAAATAAACACATTAAATATTTTAAAATCAAAGATAACTTCAAATCTAGATTATAAAAACAAGGTATCTTATTTTTATGTGAAGCTGGTAAATACCTAATAATGATAGTGTTTCCATTGACTCTCCGATTTTGCTATCAGAAAATTCAGAATATTTGTCTGTCATATCAGTTGATTTTTTCTGTCAATCCACCAAAAATGAGAATGTGAAGAATTGAACAACTATCGTGCCGACGTAAAAATACAGAAGTATGACCAATTTGCTAGGAAAGGAAATAACCAAACGACATGATAGAATTAGTTATTTATCCTATATTACATATAGATCCAAAGAAGAAGTAAAAAGAAGAATCTAATGAAGGTGCATACATCGAAAAAGGGGGTAAGCTTCTTAGTGTGAATGTCGTGAGATCGTGTTGACTTGAGAGAATGATTAATCAAAATGTTAAAAAAGTATTTGGAGATTTACTTATCGCCTTCACATGGAGGGGACACACACCAATAGATTTTGGGGATGACTCATCCATTTAATAGTATTAGAAAATTAATCAAAAATGGACTGATATTGAATCATCTAATTATTTGCCACCCATCATATTCTGGCTCTTTGTTTGCTTTTAACTTAAAAGAAATTAGGTGGATACTTAAATTCTTGTAGATTTTTACACCCTTTCCGACCGATTCAATTACATATTCCTTCCAAAAATGAAAAATTTAATCCCACATTTATAGTCTTCTTGTTTTTTTTTTTTTCTTACAGCTACCATTCAAAATCTAATTGTTATATATATGCATGCATGATGCATCCCATATTATATTTTTTAAAAATATATATATATAATATTTGATGTTTCGGTAAGTTATGTTTCGTCAGTTAACGAATGAGTGCGATCATCCACACAAAATTTTCGAAGGAACCCACAAGAAAACGAAAGTTAACAATAAGATTAAGAAAAATAAAAAAATATATATATTTGAATCTAGCTAACTACTGAACAAAACAGTTGTATGTTTCTTATATCTGGGGCACCCCAAGCAGCTAACTAGTGTCTCAAAATAAAAACAAAAGAATGTCCACATATATTAGGATATAAATACTTTAAATCTAGCAAGAGTACAAACAATAGTATGAATCTTATGCTTGAATATGCAAATCCGCCAGCTCATATATATTATATCCCACAAATAAAACCAAAAGAAGTATTTTTGGGTGTATAAAGTTAGATAATACCAAAAAAATGGTAGTTGTTAAATCGATGTGGAGATGTATAATGTCTAATAAATTTTTGCCCATGTAGTGTTTAATACGTGATGTTACATATATTGATAAATAGATTAGGTTATAACGCACTCATGATTGCAGAAGTTAGTGAGTGAGAGATTCCATGTGAATGCGAAGAAGTAGAGGAGAAGAATCAACAATACATTGATTAGATTTTTGTAAATTTGAGTTGGAAGCTTTGTATTCCCCACTAGGCCACTACTAATCAATGGTTTATTTTTTCTTCATCGCTATTTTCTTGGGTTAGAAAAAACATAAAGAAGAAACATTATGGTTTATCTTTCCTGTTCATTTTGACTTTAAAGTAGACACACATTATATGAAGCATTCATAGAAACACATTTGTTTTCTCTCATCTTTATCGCATGCGCCATCTATAGCATTCATACGAAGCAAATAGAGTTTTATCATTAATTCATGTTTTAGGAATCTTTATTTCGAGTGGGTAGATGAATATGACTGTAAATTTTCTTTATTTGAAACTGTTGGTGTGGGATTCAGCACCCCTGACATACCGAGCTAAACCAGAAATATTAATTGATTACTTAACCGGAAATCCGGTTAATGGATCAATTAGGTCACCAGGAATCAGTTCGGATGAAACGTAGTCTTGGAGAAGAAGGAACCGACGTCCACTTCGGTGCGGCGGCCGACTCAAGCAATAAGGCAGTTTCCCATATCTCACTTCGTCCGTTAAGGAAAGTTAATATATTATGTGATCTGCGAACATGTATAAATAAGGGGAGACTTCTCCATTGTAAATCATCCAGAATCTAATACAATAATCGAGTTCTCCTCTTGTTCTTAGCAATAAACCCTAATTTCTTTGAGTTCTTCTTCTTTACTTCTAATTCCAAGGTTTAGATCTATTTTCTAGAGAGATAGCTTCATTGAATTTGTTTCCCCCCTTAAACAAATTCATTGTGGAAACCTAGTTTCTACAATTGGCGCCGTCTGTGGGGACGCAAATCGTCTCTAGAAAAGTTACTCTCTAGGAAACTCTCCTTAAAAAGCCTTGCAATAATGTCTTCCGTCGTGAACGAAGTTCCCGAAGCAAACCGCACGCCCGATCTCACGGGCATCACGCCTTCTCAGGATGACATCGCGACACTGGGTGGCGCATCGACTAGGCCTGTCACTGCCGTGTACTCTCGTCATCGCGTCAACACAACGGCAAACCTGGCCGGAACCTCCACCGAACTCCCATTCGGGGTCAGATCTGAAGGGGAAACCAGCCAGGGTGCAGGACGAACTCTCGAAGAGCTAGTCAACCTCGACACGGAGCCTTCTGATGAACAAACCCATAACGAGGCGGATGCTCGCACAACGGAGCAGCAAATCGGCGCACAGAACGGGAACCTCCCCGTTCATACCACGCCAGCGGTCCAGAATCCGTAGGTCGTTTCCATGGAGGACTTCAGAATCTTGTTCGGCACCATGACGAAAGAGATCTACCAGATGATCTCCGACACCAACCGCAGAGTTGACGCCGTTGTAACCCAAACAACCCCATCACAGATCTCTGACGGACAATCGCCAGCACTCAACTTGGGCGGTCTCACTCGTCGTCTCGACTTTTCGGACGCACAATTCGAGCAGAGGAATCCTCCCCCTCAAACAACGTCGAGCATTCGACCGACGAATCCGAATTTACGGATACACGAGATCTCGGCCGCCCCGGTCACCCGCCTTGCGAACTCCGGACCTTGCTTCGAACTCGAAGAAATCAAGTCACAGATTAGCGGCATGAACACGCTCCTCCATCGAGCTATCAGCACGGCCCCCGAGATCGATAGGATTGTCGAAGTAACTCGGCAGTCACCATTCACTCAACGGATAGCACGGGCTGCCATACCGAACGTCAAGCTGAAGCTTCCGATCTACCAGGGAGACAAAGATCCGGTCCAGTTCATGACATCCTTCATGGCAACCATGTCAAAGGCAGGATTCACCGACGAACAGACGCCGGTTGCTGTCAGCTATTCGTAGATAGCCTTTCCGGCCCTGCCTTGGTATGGTTCACAATGCTCGAGCCGAACTCGATCGACAACTTTGACGACTTATCTAAGGCCTTCCTCAAGAACTACCGAATCCTCATTGAACGAGGCGTGACAAGTTCAGATCTATGGGAGATGGCCCAGGAACGGGGAGAACCCATCGCCAGCTTCTTGAACATGTTCAAGGAGAAGCTGACAAAGGTCAACGTCCCGGAGGATGCAGCAATGGCAGCCTTCAGAAAGGGCCTGATCCCTGGATCACCGTTACGAAAGGACCTCAACATCCAGGAACCCAAAGACCTCGATGACGCGGTGCATCGAGCCTCCATATTCGCACTGGACGAGGAGGAGGAAGCCCGAATAGCCGCAAAAACCCATGACGAACAACCATCGGGTCGAACACCACGAACCCCGCAAGCACCATGAACCCCAGGATCGCAAAAAGGGCGTCATCCACGCAGTCTCCGAGGTGGACGATCAAGAAAAGCAGCCATCCGACCTGAAGGAACTCTACTGCGATTTTCACATGTACCCCGGTCACTCCACACAAGAGTGCGTCCACCTGAAGAACTACCTGTACGCGAAGTATCTCTCCGGCAAGGTCGAAGCTACTTATCAGCCAAAAAGCGCCCGTGGAGGCAGAGGTCGCCGAGGGGGATGGCGCGGAGGACGATCTAACCGAGGCTGTGGTGCAGTCGGCAGACGGGGCTACGACGGACTACCCAACGCAGTCCAACAGCCGGTCAACCAAGCACCCGTGAATCATCAGGAGGAGGCGCCCCAAGCAGACGAACTGCCTGGCCCTCCGAAACGACAGAGGGGACAAAACCCGGAGCGGGTCAATTCCCCTCCCCGTGGACGAATAACCATGATACTTTGTCCACCAGAGGACTGCGCAGACTCTGTTCGCGCACTAAAGAAGAGGGCACGACAAGTTTGCGCCCTTCAAACTGCTCCGAGCGAGCCTTCACTCTGTTCGGACCCGATATCATTCACTTCGGAGGACGCCAAAGGGATCCAACACCCCCATTCAGACCCTTTGGTTATCGAAGTCTTGATGGGCGACTTTGACGTCGAACGAGTCCTGATTGACACTGGGAGCACCGTCAATGTACTCTGTTGGCAAACGCTAGAAAAAATGGGTGTCACACCAGACCAACTAAAACCCGAAACTCGAACGCTGACGGGCTATGATGGGGTCGCCAAGATGTCGATGGGAGACGTAAAACTACAAGTACGAGCTGGCGGAGTGACCCGGAAGACTAAGTTCGTAGTCGTTGATGCACCACCAATCTACAACGCTATTTTGGGGGTACCGTGGATATATGCGATGCAGGCCGTACCATCGACCTATCACCTCTGCCTCAAATTCCCAACTCCTACAGGAATTTGCACACTTTACGGCGACCAGAGGGTGGCCCGAGCCTGCTCTGTTATCGAAAAGAAGCAGAGGAAGACGGAGGCCGCATAGCAATTACAGAGCGGGAACCATCTCACCGGTCCCCGAAAGCCGGAGCGGGATCGCCTCAAGTCTCCGGAGTGTCGGATCCTACAGGCGAATATTGACCCTTCCGACCCCTTGCAAACTGTCGGTATCGGGGCCGAACTCGATGAAAGCATAAAGGCTAAGCTGATCGCTTTCCTGCAATCTCGGGCTTCCACATTTGCCTGGTCAACAAAGGACATGGTCGGGATAAGCCCCGAAGTCATGTGCCACAAGCTCAATATCGACCCCACGTTCAAGCCGATCAGACAGAAGCGCAGGCGCCTAGGACAGGATCGAGCCAAGGCGGTCTAGGACGAAGTTGAACGACTACTCAAGGCGGATCAAATCATGGAAGTCCAATACCCTGATTGGCTGGCTAACCCGATGGTGGTCAAAAAGAAAAACGGCAAGTGGAGAGTTTGCGTTGACTTCACCGATCTCAACAAAGCTTGCCCTAAGGACAGCTTTCCTCTGCCGCACATAGATCGTCTCGTCGAAGCCACGGCTGGAAACCAGTTGCTTTCATTTATGGATGCTTTCTCAGGCTACAACCAGATCACCATGAGCTCAACCGACCGCGAGAAAACGGCATTCATCACAGATAGGGGGACCTACTGCTACAAAGTGATGCCGTTCGGATTGAAAAACGCCGGAGCAACCTACCAGCGATTGGTAAACATGATGTTTGCGGATCTGCTCGGCAAAACCATGGAGGTCTATAGACGATATGCTGGTAAAATCTCTGATCACGGAACAGCATGTCCAACATTTGGCAGAATGTTTCGACATCTTGGATCAATTCCAGATGAAACTAAACCCGACGAAGTGTACATTCGGAGTAACTTCCGGGGAATTCCTGGGGTACATCGTCACTGAACGGGGAATAGAGGCAAATCCTAAGCAGATCGAAGCTATACTAGGACTCCCGTCACCGACCAACAAGCAAGAAGTACAACGCCTGACAGGCCGGATCGCTGCTCTAAATCGTTTCATCGCTCGCTCAACGGACAAGTGCCTCCCCTTTTACCAACTTCTTCGCGGGAATAAGGATTTCCATTGGGACGAGGAATGCGAGATCGCCTTTCGTCAATTGAAGGAATATCTCACCTATCACCCAGTTTTGGTCAAACCGGAGGACGGAGAAACACTATATCTCTATGTCTCAGTTTCCAGTTCGGCAGTCAGCGGGGTACTAGTCCGAGACGACCGCGGAGACCAGAAGCCCATTTTCTACAGAAGCAAAGCACTAAACGACGCGGAATCACGATACCCCACGCTGGAGAAACTGGCCCTTGCAGTGATCGTCGCAGCACGGAAACTACGACCCTATTTTCAGTCACACTCTATCGTCGTATTTACTGATCAACCACTCCGAACCATCCTTCATAGCCCTCTCCAATCCGGACGCATGGCGAAATGGGCGTCGAGCTCAGCGAGTACGACATCGAATACCGTTCTCGCCCAAGTCTGAAGTCACAAGTTCTGGCTGACTTCATCACCAAACTGTCGCCCGAGCTTGACGACCCCACCCCCGCGGTGGAGCAATGGACAATGTTCGTCAACGGTTCGTCAACAAACCAAGGATCCGGGGTCGGACTCATACTCCGATCCCCCACCGGAGAAATCCTCGAGCAGGCGTTAAAGCTCAATTTCAAAGCGTCGAACAACGAGACCGAGTACGAGGTCGTTCTCGTAGGACTCCGGCTAGCCCAGGGACTTGGAGTCAAACACCTGCAGGTCTTCTGTGACTCCCAACTCGTAGTCAGTCAATTCAGCGGCGAATTCGACACCAAAAACAAGCGAATGGGAGCATATCGACAGTTGGTCCGCACGCTATCCGGCGAATTTACGTCTTTTTCTCTGACGAAGGTTCCACGGAACGAAAACGCATCAGCCGACGCCCTCGCAGCTCTGGCGAACCGCTCCGACCCCGAGTTACGGTGTACCATTCCCATTGAATGCATCGAGGCTCCCAGCATTGATCCGGACAGCCAGATCGCCCTCATCAACGACGACCCAATCCCGATGGAAGTCGACGAGCCGATAGAAGATATGGCGGACATCGTCAAGCCTCCCGAAGATTGGCAAACCGAGATCAAACTTTACATCTCCGATGGCACCGTCCCGGCAGACCGATGGGCAGCTCGACGACTTAAGGCTCGAAGTGCCAGGTACATCCTGTTGGACGGGGAACTATTTCGCCGGAGTGCTTCGGGAGTGTTCCTTACCTGTGTTACTCGGGACGAGGCCGAACGTATCATGATGGAAGTGCATGAAGGCGAGGGTGGCAACCATTCTGGCGGACGCGCACTTGCTCTCAAAATCAAAAAGGACGGACACTATTGGCCTACCATGATGGCCGATTGTGAAACTTTCGCGGCCAAATGCGAAGCTTGTCAGCGCCATGGACCCATGCGACACGTCCCGCCCGAACTATTAAACACCGTCACTGCTCCGTATCCATTTATGTGCTGGGCCATGGATGCCATAGGACCTTTGCCGGCATCCAAATCCAAGAAGTATGTCCTAGTGCTGACCGTTTACTTCACCAAGTGGGTGGAGGCAGAATCTTTCACAAGGATTCAATCCTTAGACGTGACCAATTTCATATGGAAGAACATCATATGTCGCCACGGACTCCCATACGAGATTGTCACCGACAACGGTACCCAATTCACTTCGATGATCACCAGACGCTTCCTGACGAAATGGTAAATCCGTCTCAGCACTTCGACTCCTCGATACCCGCAAGGCAATGGTCAAGCTGAAGCCACGAATAAGTCGATCGTCGATGGGCTCAAAAAACGGCTCGGTCGAAGGAAAGGAGCGTGGGCAGATCACCTCGATGGCGTGCGGTGGTCATACCGCACAACTCCGCGGCGGCGCACGGGACAGTCCCCTTTCTCCCTCGCATATGGTCTCGAAGCACTTGCCCCGGCTGAAGCAGGAGTCCTGACACTTCGTCGCACTATGATGGTCGATAATCCCAAACTTAACAATGAGATGCTGATCGACCACAACGATCTTGCCGAAGAACTGCGTGACAAAGCTCTAGTTCGGATGCAACACTACCAAGATGCAGCGGCTCGATACTACAATAAGACTGTTCGTCAGCGGCGTTTTAACGAAGGTGATCTGGTTCTGCGAGAAGTCTTCGAGAACACCAAGGAAGTAAACGCCGGTAAACTCGGCGCTCGATGGGAAGGTCCATACCTCATATCTAGAGCAGTTCGTCCGGGTGTTTATGAACTCGTAACAATGGCCAGGGAACGAATCAAAAACTCGTGGAACACGGTCCACTTGAAACGTTACTACAGCTAAGCTGTTGTTACGACTCTGTCTAGGAGTTTTCGGGAATCCGAACTCCATTTATTTTTTATTTGTAACACGAACTACAGTTGGCTTGATTCCCACTTCGGGGTACGTAGGCAATTCCTTATCTTTTAGAAGATTAAGCGAATGAAGCTAATAGTTTAATAAAGTTTTTTCATCTTGAAAAACTTCTTCTTACTTCCGAACAAATTCGGTACGGCGACAAGCCAGTGTGCAACATATCGACTATATCCAAAATTTTACTTGCATTTAAGGATCCTTTACACGGTTTGATAATTCCAATAAAATTAAAGTTTCAATAACTAGGTCAATTCTCATTACATGCTTTGGATGTTTTGAATAAAAATAAAAAATAAAAAAAAAATAAAAAGAGAAAAGAGACGCAAAGGAGAAAATCCCTTCAACGACTCAGGGTCCTAGATGAGAAAAGAAAAAGACCGTCCGAATTCAGAATCCGGAACGGTCAGAGTTCCACCATCATCGTCTGGGTTGGTCCTGCAGACGAAGTGGAGGCCGCGGACCTGACAGATCGTCTACCAGTGGTTCTTCCACCGTTACCTTATCCAGTTCGGTTCGCCAGAACTGACGGGATTGCCTCAGGGTCTCCAGCCTTTCCCTCGGCACTTCGACACCTCTTGACACCAGGTCCTCCAAAAAAGAACACGGGCCTTCAACCAAGTGCCTCTCACGGAAGATCGGGCCAGCCGACTCCAGAAAGTTGGCGTACCGCCTTAACCTTTCTATAGAAGCCCGGTAGGCCCAGATATCCACAGTATGGAGGTGCGTGGTATCTTGGAGAGGCTGACAGTCGGCTTCCAAAAGAATAGGCACCTCCATGTTCGCCACCAGCTCTTGGCACGCTGCACGCGCGGCAAGCAGCCCGGTCATGCGCCACTTCTCCAAGTAGAAGCCCTCGGCGATTATTTCGTTCAGGACCCGAATAGTTCCGTCCAAACGATAAAGCCGACAGACTTCGGCCAATCTGCGGCGCCTCGCCATAAGGTGAGCCCCCAGCCTGTAGCGGCGAGCTCGATACCTTCGGAGTTCCTGACACACAGGGCTGCCTTCCACACCCGCCATATCGACATGTGGGACAGGCGCGCGGACTCGGAAAGTCTCTACGCCCTCTTGGGCGGAGAGGTTATCTGACGATTCGGCTCGACTGGAACCGCTCGACGAAGTGGCCAACCTTTCCCGAGCCCGTCTCAGCCTCGCAGATCGAGTAGACACCATCTTTTTCTCTCAATATTTAGGGAAGTTGTGATTTTAAGAATGATCTTCCCAAATTCTTAATCCTATTTATACAGGATTAGGAAAGTAACCGCCGCTGAACCCACCAATCAGCGTGCAGCGAGATTTTCGCGAGGTCCCGAGAATAACTCTCAAAGACCGCGCAGCGTATTTAATGCGATGCATCCTCTATTTCCAAGATGGAAAAGGAAAATTTCCCCTCTCTCTAGCGCGAAAAAAAAAATAAAAAAAAATATAAATAAATAAATAATGATAATATATCTTATCTCAGCCCGATCTGGACAAAGTATTAGTCCACACTAAATTCACCCCTTTTGTTGACATCCTGGCCAGGTGATCAGCTAGGATAAAGACCAACTATTTTCAGGATAAGCCAAACCCAGAGTCGCGCCTGACCTTCCTATGTAGGGATAAGCCGGACCCAGAGTATTTTTTCCGCACCCGCTTGTTATTTTTGGGGTAAGCTGAATCCAAAGTATTTATTTCGCACCCAAACTTTAGTTCGGACGGAACGGTTAGCCGAACCCAGAGAATATTTTCGCAGTCCGGCATCCGAACTAAAACAAAGGAGATAAGTCGAGCCTAGTATCTCGCTCTCCGATTAAGGTTCGAGTCGATTTCCTCTACCATCAATTAATAATAATTGTCTGTTGTAAGCCGGGAGACGTCTCGCTTCTGACACATTTTTCAAATAGTAAAACAATGACTAAGTACAAAATAGAGCAGCAAAGCGAATCTTTTATTATTATAAAAATTTTATTCTAAGCGGAATTCAAAGTTCGCCTGTTACATTGCAGCTGGGTCTTATTAAATAACCAAATAAAACACCCTAATTCCGAACTGGTGCGCCATTCGCAGCAATCTCATGAATGCTTGTCTTGAGTCGTTTCGGCATTGGCCATAGCAGTTGCAACCCAGTCTTTTCCCAGTCCTCGGAACGAGTCTCCAACGCTCTGGCTTTTTGTTCGGATTCGTCAAGCAGATCAGTAATCCTTTTCCTTTTCGCCTTGAGTAAAACAATCTCGGATTCCAGAGTCCTCAATCGTCGATCGATTCTGCCCCTCTTCATATGAAAGTACTGAAGATCTTGAGTCAGTTCTTGGTGCGTACCCTCAATCTGCATATGTAAGATCAACAACGGGTTAGTACGGAGAAGACAAGTTTCGGTCGTTTACAAAGAAAGCAAAAGAGGATAGTGGCTACCTGACGGAAAAAGGCGTCAGCTTCGGCAAGTTCGGCATCGGTTGCGTGCCGGTTGATGTAGAAAGGCTTAACGTTGCCTGGAACGAAGTCGCCAATCAAGGCGGGATCCATGTGCGTCGGATAACGATCTGATGCCCTTCGGCATTCATTGCAGTATGCAACAAGACATGGCGGCAAATCAGCTATCTTGTCAAACCCATTCTTAATCCAATCCTTTGGGTGAGACTCCAGCATCTCGAGTTTGAGAAGCAGATCTCGTTGTGCTTGTTCCGATGCAGCAAGACGATTGGAATATTCCGCGTGGCGATCTTCCACCTCGTGAAGAAATTCGACCAGTTCGCGTCTTTCTTCCGGTTTAACGCGGAACATCAACATCCAAGGAGCTCTGATGTTCGGGAAGTACGCCATCCCTCTTTCGATAGCTTCGGCATTCGAGAACGTTGGCACATCGTTGCCAACCAACGGGGATTCTACGCTGCTAATCGAGCTCGACATTGTCTTTGATTGAAAAGCTTTCTTGGATGTTTAATCCGCAGGCAGCACTGGTTCGATTTATACAAGTCTTGGGAGATAAACCTCTTAAAAAAATTGGGAACTTTCCATGCAAAATGGTAAGAATGCAAATTTCTTGAAATTGTCAGTTTTCTTTTTCAACGAAAAGGAAAAATTCCGGTTAATAGGTTCCAAAAGAGAAAATGGGCCGGATAAGTCGGCAATGTTTTAACAAGAGTATTCGAACCCATACTTAGACAAAAGCCAAACAAAAAATAAATTTTAAACGTCCAAGGCACCGGACAGATCTGCTTGAAAACTCTCGGCGTTCGAGCCGAATGGATGTTCAACGGACTCCAGAGCCGTCATCTCCGGGGGGAGAAATCCATAACCGAGCTGGTCCGGGGACATCGATCGCTGTGACAGTCTTCTCGGCTTCGGCCTTTTTCTCGTCAATCTCCTTGATCCGCTCTTCAGGAATGACGGCCCCATTTTCAATCAGATATCGTATAGCTTCCTGTACTCCGGTGGCTTGATTCAGCAGGTCCTCCAAAGGGCGGACTTTCACCTGCTCAACTAGATAGGCCTTGACCTTGTCTAATCGGTTTTGCGCTTTCTTCGCTGTTCGCTCCACCTTATCCCAACGATCTTTCCGAAGTCTCTTAACTTCGAAGTTGAGCTGAACCTTCAACCCGTCGCATGACTCCTGCAGTTCGGCTTTCTCTTCTTCTAGAGTAAGCGCTCGGGAGTTCAATTCGCTAACCCTCAGTTCGGTGTTGGCAATGATGCCATCTTTCTCAGCGATAAGAGCTTCAAGCTACTTGATTCTCTCATCCTTCGCTCTGCTGGCAATTTGGATTTTTTCCACGCATTCTTTCACCTTTTCAAATTCAAGCTCGGACCCCTTATTGGTTTTGACTTGCCTATCATATTTCTGAACCAGCGCATTCATCTTGGCGGCAGTCTGTGGATTCAAAGAATATACGTCAGCTTGAAGCTTCGTTGGAAAAATAAACTTTAATAGGTTGATAGTAAGACGAACCATTAAGTGGGATTCAGCGACGTCGAGGAATGCTTGCTTGAATTCCAATTCGTCAGCTGACGGAAGAATTCGGTTGGAAATCTTCAGGGTCCAGAAAAGCTCGCCCGAAGCCTCGCGATTGGTCACCAAGGGATAATTGCCGAAGTAATTATAGGCGAAGTGATTCGTCTTGTCATCCTTTCTTTCAAGGCGAAATCGATCGGCGGACTCCATTCCGGCTTCATCGGCCGAACGCTTGCGGTTCGGTAACGGACGCGCATCAGTGGCTGGCTCAACACTGATTTGTTTGTGTTTGTTCTTCTTCTTCCTCCTTTTAGATCCAGCTTCGAGTTGAGGAACGTCTTATTCTTCGTTCGGAGGATTGGCGTTTTCTAAAGCCAAAGGAAGGGCATTTCCCTCTGCAACGTTGGATGGCTCGATATCTTCTCCGGGAGCCTGAGTAGGGTCGGCGACGGTCTGATCTGGGGTAGGATCGACTTCGGTTAGATCCTGAGATGGACCGATCTCGGCTTCAATGGCAGCTTGAGTGTCTCGGCGAACAATCTGGACATCTTTGGATTCCATGATACGGCATCCGGCAGATCGTCCTAGCGAACTTGCGAAACTTGGAAAATTTGTTCTAGCTTTGCCCATTGCTGTTTCGACTCGGATACGAGTGATAAAATCCAACTGACGATTGTTTCCGGTTAGCAAAGCGTCTCTAACGAGGATATAGTTCGGAGCTAGGCGCGTTGCACAAAACGGACGATCTGAAAGCAGAGACACGAAAAAGTTAAAAATGGTCAGAGGTGCCGAAGTCAATTAAAATACTAGAAATATAAATCTACCAGGATTTTCATTCCACACTCTCCGGTGAAAACCCAACGGGTTAGCAAATGAATATTGGTCGACGCGGACGAAGAAGTATTGGTTCGTACACTTCTTAAATTTATTCACTCGTCTACCGACGAGGAAATTATGAGCCGGCCTCATGTTCACTTCCCAGCGATTCGAACTCTTCGATTGCTTGAAATTTGATAGTTGTTCGAAACATTGAACTCTAATGTCGACTCTGACTTCGGCTGCTACGGTCAAGGCAGCCATGAAGTTACAAATGGCTCCGGGTACGAACTGCGAGATCGCTATCATCTGTCTTTCGACATAGATTGAAATCAACTCCGGGATTGGGAATAGGAGGCGACACTCGGTAAAGTAACCCTCGTACAAGCATACATACCCTTCCAGGGGGGCTCCAGGGGCGTTGGTCTTCTCGAGGAATCAAAATTGTGACGTTGCTATTGAATAAACCGCACGAGTTTAGCATATCGTTCACAGTTTCGGTCGAACTCGAACTCTTTTCGCCTCCAATCCGTCCTTCATGGTCAAACAAGGGGTCGATATCCTCGATCGAAAATCCCAAGGGTGCGAACCGGTCTTCCTCTTGCGAAAATACGTCCGGAGTCAGTTCAGTATTCTCCTCTTCGTGACGAACTGACGACGGCGAAGTTGGGTTCGCCTGCGAAGAAGAGGCTCCCGTTGAACAGCGAACCAGGTGAGGCGGGACTCTGGAGCCCGATCTACTTGACTCCCCGATCTGCGCGGAGCGTCCAGGATTGAGAGCTCTTCGTCTGGAAGTACGACGAATTAATTGCTCGTTTTCAATTTCTGGCGAAGAGGCAGGTTCCGATGTGCTCGCCATACCCTGAGTTCGGAGAGTGTGGAAGAAAAATAACAAAGTGGAAGAGAGATCGGAGCAGATTACCTGTTGCTGTTGGCGGAAAATGAGAAATGATGAGAGCAGAGGCGTATTTATAGAGTCGAATGGGCGGCAACCCTACGAAAGGTAATGATGACCTACGCGACTCTTCGAATTCCAAGCTAGCGGATGTGACGGAAACGACACGTGTCGTCCCGACAATATGCGGTGAGATGATTCGGAGATCTGAATAAAATCAATTAAGTTTTTATGGATTAGATCGGATATTCTCTTTCCATAGTTCAAAATATTCGAATTAAATCTCGAATATACTGAACTGGGGGGGGGACTAATTGTTGGTGCGGGATTCAGCACCCCGACATACCGAGCTAAACCAGAAATATTAATTGATTACTTAACCGGGAATCCGGTTAAGGGATCAATTAGGTCACCAGGAATCAGTTTGGATGAAGCGTAGTCTTGGAGAAGAAGGAACCGACGTCCACTTCGGTGCGGCGGCCGACTCAAGCAATAAGGCAGTTTCCCATATCTCACTTCGTCCGTTAAGGAAAGTTAATATATTATGTGATCTGCGAACATGTATAAATAAGGGGAGACTTCTCCATTGTAAATCATCCAGAATCTAATACAATAATCGAGTTCTCCTCTTGTTCTTAGCAATAAACTCTAATTTCTTTGAGTTCTTCTTCTTTACTTCTAATTCCAAGGTTTAGATCTATTTTCTAGAGAGATAGCTTCATTGAATTTGTTTCCCCCATTAAACAAATTCATCGTGGAAACCTAGTTTCTACAGAAACTATCATATTGGTTTTTCGGAACGATAACAAAAGGTGTCTTTTAGAAGAAGAAAAAACGAACGTATGATTTGGTCATGTATATGTCACAGTCATATCACTGAAGAAATGTGTTGTCAAAACTCAAAACACATTACAACATCAATAGCGTGGGCTTTTAAGATATCGTTAGATAAATGGGCTTAAATGGGCCGTAACATACACTTTAATTTTCTTATATTAATTTATCTGAAAATTAAAATTGAACAGAGTAAGTAGCGATGATGTGTCTATCTCCAAGAAGAAGAAGTAAGAAAAAGAAAAACCCAAAGATCTGAGTTTGGGAGAGAGAGCTTCGAAGCTTGAAGATGGGAATAAGGTTCATACTGATGGTGAACAAGCAAGGCCAGACTCGTCTGGCTCAGTACTACGAGTGGCTCACTCTCGAGGAGCGTCGAGCTCTCGAAGGCGAAATCGTCCGTAAATGCCTCGCTCGCAACGACCAGCAGGTTCCTCTCTCTCTCTCTCTCTCTCTCTCTCTCTCTCTCTCTCTCTCTCTCTCTCTTCTTTTCAAATTCCATTTAGATCGATCCGATCTCGTCTCCTTAGCTCAATTAATGTCTGTTTTGATCGTATTGAGTCGTAATTAGTTTGGAATTGGCCTTTGATCACTACGAGTTTTTGAATTCTTTAGATGATGATCTGGATATGGATCTATTTGGCATTATATGATTTGGGAATCGAAGTAATCTTAGACTAATACAGAGTCGATTTTGGGAATTTCGTAGCCGTGATGCATAGATCACCGACCATTGGCTTACCGAAATCAACCTAATTCAATATCATTGATCCTAGTTACTCTGTTTCATGTTTTTGGCTTCTTCTTGCTATGTTAAGGTTGGTGCAAAGCTGATTAGCTTCGAGAGATGTTGGAGTTTTGTATTCTTTAGATAACCGTTTCTTAGTAAATTAAATTATGTTCAGCTTACGGAATGGGACTAAGTTTTGTTGCATTTGTTCTTCTTCATTAACAGTGTTCATTTGTCGAACATCGCAACTACAAGATAGTCTACAGACGTTACGCATCTCTCTTCTTCATGGTTGGGGTCGATGACGACGAAGTAAGTTAGTTATATATACCTTATATTCTTGTGAGCTGCAATCCAATTTTGAAATCAAATGATATAGGTTCAACCGTTCAAGTATAGTATGGTGGAACAATATAGAATCTGTGACTCAGAAAATGCATGTATACTTACTTATAAATACAACAAATCTTTGTCATCAGTAAAACTTAGCTTAGTTTTTGCTTTTCATCAATCTCTAAAAATGTTTGCTTGTTACAACTAAATCACACTTTTTTTTCATCCCAGAACGAGCTGGCAATTCTAGAGTTCATACATCTTTTGGTGGAGACGATGGACAAGCATTTTGGAAATGTGGTAAGCTGTCTGGAATTCATAGTACTTTCGATTCAAATAGACTGTCTTGTTTTTGTGTTCTCCCTTTGTGATGTGTATAACTTTTTGTTAATGCAGTGTGAGCTTGACATAATGTTCCATCTGGAGAAAGCTCATTTCATGCTGGAAGAAATGGTGATGAACGGTTGCATTGTGGAGACAAGCAAAGCCAACATACTTTCACCTATACAACTTATGGACAAAGCCCATTAATTATATACACCTTGTTGCCATTTCTGTTTCATCTCTCTGTTACACAACTTCTTTGTCTTGTATTATTATTAAAGATGCTTCAAAGAGAGGATGCTTCAAAAAGTACCAATTATTTTAACATTACCGAGACAATACATTGGTTGTTTATCGTTCTCAATCATTGCTATCAACCATCGGAAGGTTAACGAGTTTCTATTGTTAGCTTGTCTAGCTATTGCACATCCGCACAAAGGTTTATTTGTCAACTTCTTAAAAAGAAGGTTGGCCGAAAGTGTCTTCTTTGGTTCCTTAAGATATCCTCTATGTACGTTTGCAGCCTTGGCCACTTGGTTAGACAGTTTCAACCAAATTGTTTTTAGAGTCATTGTCAAATTGAACTTACTCAAAGCCCAAGTCGTCCAAGCATGACTCCCACACTAGTGTCATGAGCTTCTACTTCCTAGTCGGACCACAGTCTTGGTTAAAGCCTTGACATATTTTTTCATATGCATTCCAAGAAGCATCAATGTTGCATTGTTTAATATGATAAACAGATACAATTTAAAACTTTGGAAAACTGAGAAACAAATCAATTTTTTTATTATTATCTATACTAGTATTTTTGCAGCAGTTTTTGCTCAAAATACTTTTTGGAAAGTTTTTACATTTAATGCATTGACTTTAATATTAGTTACCAAAACTTCAAAATTAATTATAGGTAAGATTATAAAAATCTTTCTACCTCATTCAAACATAAATATATGATTTCCTTTCATTTTTCTTTGAATTTTTATTTAAATTATTTTGAATTATTCTATAATACATTTAGTTAATAAAAATTGTGATTTTTTCCTACATATGATGTAATACAAAATTTTAGAAACGGACATATATTACTCAATAGATGAATAAAAAATACGGGTACAATATCCCACACCGTCTAAAAAAAATTGGGCAATGGTTTAGAGTCATACTATAAAAGAGACCAAAATGATTATGAATACAAATGAGTAGAAACCTTGATTTATCAGGCATTCAAACTTTAAAAACTTTTATTTGGTTTATTCCGGTTCTTTATTTTAAAATTTTTTAAAGGGTTAAATCATATATATAAAAGTAAGGTTTTGGTCTCTCCTTATTGGTTGATTTTCATTTAATACTTTCTAATTTTTTATTTTTTTATTTGCTTTCTAATTGTTTAATTACTTTAAATAATATTTAAGACCCAATTAACACAATACATTTAATTCATACATTAAAATAAAATTATAACTGAAAAAAATAAATTATGCATGAATCATATTCCACCACTCAATTTTGTTCAAACACAATAAATAATATTTGTAACTCCAAAGATTCTAAATGTAACTTCCATCAATTCTTATCATATAAATAAGCATTGCCTCATTCTCTCATATTGGCATTTTTTACTTTCTCATTTTTACATTATTTCATTCTCTTCCACTTCTCTCATTCTCTTCCACAATATCTCAAATCATTTTATGTTTTCAATTTCTTATTTTTGTTGTATGGGTTACAATAAACCAAATGAAATATCATTGTAAAATTTTAATGATAAATTTTAACTTTAGAGACTACATGATATGTATATTTACATTGTTTTTATATTTATAGATTCATCTCCATTATCTAATGTGGATTATCATCTTATAAGTAATCATTCTCTTCTCCTCTCTCACCAATATCAAATGTTGTTATATCTAATATGTGTTGTAAGAGTTTGATTCTATATTTTAATTTAGAAAGTATTATATATAATTAACATTGTTTTCAATTTTTATTTTATTTATATATAAAAGAAAATATTTCTTGCCTTTCTAATCTATTCATATTTATTTCTAAAATTTCCATAGCTAAATTTAAATTAACATATGTTGGTTTTAACAAAAAAATCAAGTTTATTTGAGAATCTATTTAAAAAGTTTATCTTCATTATCTATTTGAGATTAGCATCTTATAAGTCATTATTTTCATACTCTTACAATATTCACCACACAATAAGGTCATGAAGTTGAAAAGATCCATCTCTAAATCTCTATTATGTACTCTAATTATCTCACATATTCATGTATCATTTTTAATAATTTAGAATGATGAATATAATTATCCATTTATAAAGTCTATTTTATTTTGTAAAGTATATTTTGTTTTGTGATCCAATAGATAAATATGTAAAGATCAATATAATATTTATATTATTTAAGATTTGAGGTTTTTGGAAACAAAAAGAAATTAATTATAAAAATTGATTTTCTTGATTTAGCCAAAATGAAAAAGTGATTCCAAAAAGAAATCATGTTTAACTGGAAGTGAAATATAGAAAATAATATAATTATTAAAAAAACTATTTAACTAAATCCTCTAAAGATGAAACCATTAGTATGAAATATAGCACTATAAATTAAATTGATGAGTGAAAAAAAAACAAAAGATCGAAGTTATTATTGGGGTTTTAAAAAATCTTTAGATTGAAGTTCATATAATTTTAAAAAAAACTAATTTAGTTTCTCACTTCAAAAATTAGAGTTAAAGATAAAAAGAGTGTGATGTATTAAGAAAAAAGTGCCACTTTAAGTTAAGAAAACGCTCCCAGGCACCTTTTCCGAGGAGTTTTGAGTATGGCTTTTATCCAGATCTCAACCACTTCCCCCCTCCAATAGGAACAGGGTAACGGTTATATCCGCTGGATAATACCCCGCCTCTCACCCCCAGCCACCAGATCCACCACAAGATGAACATCCCCACCTCTCAACCAGCCTCATTGCAAAGTGCATTTACTCTGGTATCAACTGCTAACCCATCTCCCTGATCCAGGTTTTTGCATTTACTTTGCAAAACCTATTTAAACTTGTTGTGCTCTACCTCTTTGAACCCATATTGCCTTCCTGTTTTTCACCAAGTTACCCTCTCTTGAACTTCTGTCAAACTGAAAAACACCGCCTTATTGCCCTCGCTGAGAATGTCAAACCGCATACCTTACCACCAAAAAGGGAAAGAACTTGTCGGAGGGTTTTCTCCGCACCACGCAAGCGAATACGAGCTCCAGAAATGGACACCTCAGATCTGATACGAGAAAATGCTTTGACCCTCATTGGACGTCTGACCAACCCCTCTATCCAACGCATGTGGGCTCTCTTCCCTTTTCTCACGAATAGATGGAACCTGCAAGGCAAAATCTCAGGCTCAGATCTGGGACAGGGTTGTTTCCAATTTAAGTTTGAAAAGGAGGAAGACCTCCACCAAGTCTTGGCTAATAGACCATACCATTTTGACCAATGGATGGTCATTATTCAGAAGTCGGAACCAATCATATCCTCATCTTTTCCAGCCTTGATTCCCTTCTGGATAGAACTCCAAGGTCTACCTAAGCATTACTGGAAAGTCGAGATGATTCATACCATTGGAGAAATTCTAGGCGAGCTTCTAGACTGGGAAATCACCAGTTCGACCATCCAGCTTAAAGCTCTCATAAATGGGCTTGAACCTATCACGAAGGAAGCGGTGGTTGAGTTTCCTGATGGTAGTGAGGTCATAGTGTATTTGGCTTATAAAAACTTGAAAAATCACTGTACCTATTGCTTACGCCTAACTCATGAGAAGAGTAGATGCCCGGGACTCCAGACTAAAGAAACAACTCCGCTACGAGAGGGAGGGCAAGATAGCGACCTGCAAGCACATAGACCAGTCTCGAGAATTTATTACACTTCACAGGACAATTTCCTACCTCCTAGAAACCAACAGCACATTTCAGGGAGAACCTCTCTACCTAGGACACTCCCAACCCCGAGAAACCGCCAGCCTATCAGTTCTAGAGAAAGGGAGAGGTCATACTCAGCTAACAAAGTTTACCATTTAACGAGTAAAGACCCTGAGGTGGAAAAACGCTCCCATCACCGCCACCCACCATCCCGTTATGTTGAAGTTTCCTCACAAGGAGCCAGGAGTGCGAGCTCCTTATCTGTCTCCCGCCGTCATCTCCCTCAACCAGTCCGTAATCTGCATTGGAGAGAAAAGCCTTTAATTTCAACAGATGAACAGGGTGATCCCTCTGTCTCCTCCCGAGCTAGACGACCTCCTTTGGAGCAAAATGTCCCGAGTCCGGACCCAACTACACCGCCTCCAAGACAGGAAAGACTATCTCCATCTGTACCACCCACAAAGGTAACCACATCCCCTGCTTCCCCTCTCAGAGCCCAAGTGATGGAGGATTTACGCGAGGTCACTGTTTAATACATCTCTTGCCCGGATCCCTCAGAAAGTGCTGCCCGTCGTATGAGGGTGATGCAGAGCGAGGCAGAGAACCTTATGGAGAAAACAGCTGATTCAATCATTGCTTATCAGAATACTAGGGAGGAAAACCCACCACAAACCCTAGATCCTGTAAGCGAGACCCCCCAAAGTCCCTGTCTGACAAACACTGATCTCCCAATCCTTGGGAGAGGTATTTCTAGCTCTAACAAGCGAGGTAGGGGTCGTCCCCCTGCACACAAACAAGTACCAAGACAAAATCAAAAATTGTTAGGAGCCAAATCTCAAAAAAGAAACTTTGCTCAGGGTTCCCCAAGAAAGACTAATACTATTCGAGTGATCGAAAAACCAGGAACGTCTAAGACAACACACATGAAAGGGTCAAGATCCTCACCAAAAGGCAAATCCCAGACCTCAAAATCTCAGAACTCAACCCCGGACCAAAACAGGAGCTCACATCAAAACCAAGCCACCCCTCAACAACCCTCCTCATCTGGTTCACCTTTGATTTCCTTAATCCCTGCAATAAAGAGGAAGAATGCGGATTTTCAGAATCCCCCAACCCCAATTCCTTAAGGATGGTGAGCTGGAACTGTTGTGGGTTGGGGAACCCCATAACAGTCCAGCGAATACGGGAAATACGTAAAAGTATTTTCCCTGACCTGTTGTTCCTCATGGAGACGAAAAACCCCTCGGACTCGGTACTCCAAACTCTACAGTGGCTTGATTATCCTCACAACCATTTGGTGCCTCCGTTGGTTCCTGGTGCGGGAGGACTAGCGCTTTTCTGGAAAAATAACATAGAGGTTGAGATCCTCAACTCGAGTCTTCATTATATTGATACAAAGATCAAAGCAAAAGGAAAGTTCTTTTTTGCTACCTTTTTATATGGAGAACCGGATAGAACCAAAAGAGGGAAGCCTGGAGGAGCCTTCAAGATTACACATCCAACAGATCATCTCCGTGGATCATCACTGGGGACTTCAATGATATCATTCACCAGTCAGAGAAAGTGGGAGGACCCCAACGTCCAGAGGGATCTTTCTCGGACCTCAGATCCTTTATGTCTAGTGCAGATTTGTATGATCTCAAATATACCGGTAACTGTTTGTCCTGGAGAGGCAAACGACATTCTCACCTAGTCAGATGCAGGCTTGATCGAGTTATGGCTAATAGTGAGTGGATCTTAGCTTATCCTTCCGGTCGATGTGAGTACCTTCACTTTGAAGGCTCTGATCACCGCCCCTTAGTAACGTCTTTTGATCCAAAGAAGAAGAAACAGCTTGGCCTATTTAGGTTTGACAGAAGACTAAGAGAAAACCCGGAAGTCAAAAAATTGGTCTTCAAAGCCTGGAATGAGAACCCTCACCAAAGTGTTGACTCTCGCCTCCGCACCTGCAGAGATTATATCATCAGATGGAGCAAAACTCAACTATTGAACGCGCAACAGATCATCCTTACCCTCAGAGAACAATTGGAGGAAGCAATGACTGATGATTTGGCCCCCCAGGAAAGCATTGACCTGCTAAATAAAGAGTTATTGACTGCATATCAAAAAGAGGAAGCTTATTGGAAACAAAGGAGCCGAAATCTCTGGCTGGCTTTGGGAGATAAAAATACAAGCTTTTTCCATGCGACTACAAAGTCCCGCAATGCTTTCAACAATATTTCTGTCATTGAGAATTCTGAGGGTAGACATGTGTATGAAGAAAAAGATATTGCATCCACAATCTCAAGTTATTTTCAAAATCTCTTCAAAACAGAACCTGGTAATTGTAGAGGAGTGGTGGAAGCGGGTATCACCCCGTGTATTACCGCAGCCATGAATGAGGAGCTTACTATCCCACCCTCAACCATTGAAGTTAAGAACGCTTGTTTTTCTATTCACGCTGATAAAGCGCCTGGCCCAGATGGTTTCTCAACCAGCTTCTTCCAAGCAAACTGGGAGACAATGGGACCTTCCATAACCTCTGAAATACAAGCTTTCTTCGCTTATGGTTCTCTGCCCCTGAAAATAAACCTTACCCATGTTAGATTAATCCCAAAGCTTACAAATCCACAGAAAGTGGCTGACTATCGACCCATTGCCCTCTGCTCTGTTTATTAAAAGATCATCTCTAAGATCCTGGCAAAAAGGCTCCAACCTATCCTCCACACGTGCATCTCAGAAAACCAATCCGCCTTTGTGCCCCAACGAGCAATTGCTGACAATGTTCTGATCACGCATGAAACCTTACACTACCTGAAAACGTCAAAAGCAAAGGAACGATGTTATATGGCAGTCAAAACTGACATGAGCAAGGCTTATGATCGTTTGGAATGGGGTTTCATTAAAGCAGTAATGGATAGAATGGGCTTCAACCATACTTGGATTCAGTGGATCATGCAATGTATTAATACAGTAGAATATTCTTACCTTCTGAATGGCCAAGCTCGTGGTGTAGTCACTCCGGAAAGAGGGATCCGTCAAGGAGACCCTCTGTCGCCCTACCTCTTTATCATGTGCAGCGAGGTTCTCTCTGGTCTATGTTCGAAAGCTCAATCCCAAGGTGATCTACTTGGTATACGCGTTGCAACAAATAGCCCCCGGGTAAACCACCTGTTATTTGCTGATGATACTATGTTCTTCTGTCATTCTGATGCTCAAAGCTGCTCCACACTGAAATCCATCCTACAGCTTTATGAGAATGCTTCAGGTCAGCAAATAAACCAAGATAAGTCATCTATCACTTTCTCTGCAAAGACCCCATCCCCGAGTAAAGAGGTTGCAAAGAGGATACTGGGAATTCAAAAAGAGGGAGGTCAAGGCAAGTATTTAGGTTTACCTGAGCTCTTTGGTCGAAAGAAAAAATATCTCTTTACTGCAATTGTGGATAGGATAAAGCAAAAAGCCTTAAGCTGGTCATCCAAGTTCCTCTCCTCTGCTGGTAAACTCACCATGTTAAAGTCTGTCCTAGCGGCCATGCCCACCTACACCATGTCCTGTTTCAAACTCCCAAATAACCTCTGCAAGAGAATTCAATAAGCATTAACTAGGTTTTGGTGGGATCAGAATCCAGAAAAGAAGAAAATGAGTTGGATCTCTTGGAAAAGATTAACACAACCTTTCAAACTGGGTGGTCTCGGTTTCAGAGATATCCCAGCATTCAATGATGCTCTTCTTGCAAAAATCAGTTTGTGCCTCCTAACATGTCCAACTTGCCTCTTAGCCAGAGTCCTCTTAGGAAAATATTGCCAAAACTCAACCCTCCTAAACTGTGCGGTCCCAAATTCAGCTTCTCATGGGTGGAGAAGCATTTGCATTGGGAGAGATCTCTTCAAAACCAATGTCGGACGCCTCATTGGCTCCGGTAGGTCTACCCCTCTGTGGAGTAGTCCTTGGTTATCCCTGGACACCCCCTTAACCTCTGTAGGTCCACCAACAGAGGACTCAGCCCTTTGGACAGTGGCGGATCTCATCGAACCTGGATCCTCGTCATGGAACATTGATCTAATCAGGCAAGTGCTCCCTGCATATGAATCCGAAATACTCAAGTTAAAACCAAGCAAACAGGGGGCAATTGACAAATGGGCTTGGCTCCCATCACAAGATGGCATATACTCCACCAAATCAGGATACTATACTGCTCAATCAGATAGTTCAAACCAGAGCTTACCTCCTAATCACAGAACCCCCCCCCCTTTCAACTGGCACGTAAATATCTGGAACCTAAAGACCTCTCAGAAAACAAAAATGCTGCTGTGGAAGATCATTCAACAAGCCATTCCAGTTGGAGCTAACCTCACCCGCCGAAAAGTTGCAGAGGATTCAAAATGCCCACACTGTAATGCAACTGAATCTGAATTACACCTGTTCTTCACCTGCCCATTTGCAATTAGGCTCTGGAATTTGGGCCCTTTTAGCTCTACCTTCTCCCCAGAACAATTGTCGTCTACAACGGAAGGACTCCTGAAGGCAAACCAACTGATCTGCTTACTGCCTTCGGGAATTGGCAATGGACCCCTTTCACCGTGGATCTTCTGGACCCTATGGACGACGCGGAATAAGCTGATCTTCAACAAGGAAAAATTATCTGCGGAGGAAGCTCTTCATCTAGCCATCATCAGAGCAAAAGAATGGCAATTAGCACAATCGGAAAAAGGATGCAAACCACTTAATCCAAAAATCCCTTTACCCCCAAATCGACCACAAGCAAGTGAGGAAGTAATCACCTGCTTCACAGATGCCTCGTGGATCGCAGAACCAAAAGCAGGCCTGGGTTGGGTCTTCAAAGACTATCAAGATCGGACCCTCAAGCAAGGCGCAGATCTAGCTCTCAACGTCTCTTCCCCTCTGTTGGCCGAAGCGATAGCAACTCTTACCGCGGTAGAAGTTGCAATCGCTTCGGGTTATACACATCTCTCGGTAGCCTCAGACTCACAGCGGTTAGTCAAGGCATTAAATTTGAAGATCCACTCTAAGGAACTTCACGGGATTCTCCATGATATCCTCGATCTATCTCGTAATCTCTCTGTTTGTAGTTTTCATTTTATTCCCAGAAATCAGAACCAAATCGTTGATGCTCTAGCTAAGAGAGCCCTAGATTTATCTCTCTCTTGTACCTGAACCGTCGGGTTTTTATTATAAAAGAGTTTGGTTGTTCAAAAAAAAAAAAAAAAAGTTTGTCACTTCAAAAGTAATATTTTCAATTTAGAACATTATGTGTGAGTGTTGAGTTTATATCAACAAAACAATCAAAAAGTGTAAGTTTAAATGTTGATTGAGCCACTTGGTATTCCTTTTCTTTTAAGTCAAAAATAAATTAAAATATTTATTTATAATTAACCCACTTTTAAAGGCATTTAACTCCATTTAACTCTACATTTAACTCAAATGTAACTCCTACCCAATAATTTTACATTCATTCCTCCAACTAATATATTTATCTTTCAAGAAAAAATATTTTTGGTAAAATTTTAATATTTTAAAATTATTTTAATTGCTTTAAACTTTGAAATGAGGAATATTCTATATACAATAATTTTATACGTAGTTACTAAATTTTTGATAATTTTATTTGATTCAATTTTACTATACTACAGTCTTATGTTTACAATGTCATTAAGAAAAAAACCCCTATAAAACATGATCATAAACATAGATTCTCTCATATTAGGAAAATGTTTAAATTTCTATATCATTTATATTAATATAGCTAATCAATTTGTAATAATTTTTAGTAGTATTGGTTAATTTTTTTTTTATAGAAAAGTTTATATATTTTAAATTTTGTATAATAAATAACTATACCAAAAAAATGTTGACAGGAGTATTATTTTGAGATATTGCTATAAAATTTTTGAGATTCATACATTAGTATATTTTTTTTTGAGATTATACATTAGTAAAACGATATTTTAGTTTTAAAAATTTTAAGAAATATAATCAAAACTATAATGTATACAACCACGCATTGCGTGGACTAATTACCTAGTATGAAAGATATTTAAACCTTTTAAAAAGGTTAAATACTGTATGATAAATATTATACCGTATGTACACAATAAATATTAAAAATTAAGATAATATAGTGTGAGTTAAAATATCACGGGACGGGATTATATAGCGGGACAGATTTTATCGATATTTATATAAATTAAAAAATATTATTAATTTGGTGTTGCACGGGTGAAACATCATTTCATTATTTTGTTAACACTGTCAATATCATATCTAATTAAATTGATTAAATAAATATTATGTAAAAAATAAATTATATTGCAGTATTATATGGTTTATTTAACATTTATTATATAATTATAACATGTTTAACCAACAAATACAACTTATATTTAAATATTTTAGTTGTACATAATTTTTCCCCGCGGTATACCGCGAGTCCTATTGCAATTATTATTAGAATGCTTATTCCATACAACATAATTTAAGATTTTGATGGGAAAAGAAAATTACAAATGAACACCTCAACTTTTTTATTAGATAGATTATCTTCCGTTGTATTCAATAGAAACTCGTTAACCTTCGATCTCGTTCTCCACGTAAAAGGTAATTAATGGACTCTCCGCTTTTTATATCTCACCATTTTAGTTTGGCCGGAAAGTACTGCAATGTCAACAAAAAAATATAAAGATCAAATTTATCATATATCTTTACAAATCTTTTTTAAAATATTTTCACAAGTTTGGTTATTAAAAGAAAAACACTGTTTAAATGTATATTTTGAATTTTTTTTTACCTTGTTGATGAGGGAAACGTAGTAAGGCTTCACTTGTTCGACATCTACTTGAACTTTGCTCTTACTGTATAGGTCATATTTACTGCAATTCCATTTTTATTCGTCAGAAAATAACAAAAAAAAATGAAATAATAAAATAATAAGAAGAAAAGACAAAAATTCTTACTTGAAGACATGGAGCCACTTGAGATCATCATCTCTGTCTTCATCGTTCATCAAGTGTGTGTAGGCTCCGGCCTTGTGCAATGCTGCGTCATTATTTCTTTCAATGTTAATAATAAACAATACAAGATACATCGTAATAATTTACTGAAACCAAATAATACAAACAATATATGTATTTTGTTGTGTAGCATATGATTGAAAACGTACGATAAAAAGAATGGTATCGGATAATGAAGAGACCAGCGTGGGGGAGAGTCGTGCCATTCTCCTTAGCCACCTATTTTGAATAAGGAAAACAATCAAACTATTAAGTTTTGGTAATTTCTTTTGACAGAAAAAATTAAAAAGTAGATTAAAAGTTGATGAAAGCATAAACCCAAAAAAAATAGAAGATATAAGTAAAATTTAATTACCAAATACATGTAGTCGTCATGACCCCATGACATGAGAACATTGTCCAATCCACATCCTTCATTATAAACTCCATTTTTTGTGTTGTACTTTGGGTTGTTGTTATCACTATTTCCTTTGAAATACTGCAAGATAACATTATTTGGAAAACGTTAATATCGAAAATTTCTTTGGCAAACATCCAAAATCTAGTACGATAGAACTATTGTATATATATATTTTACCTTGTGGTGAATATTGGCCGAGTCAAAGGTGCATCCAACTGGAAATGTATCGCCTGTAAATTCTTGGAAGTGTCAAATTGTTGTGTTTTGTTTATTTATCTAGAATCTTATCTAATTCTAGATGATTAGGTTTATTCGTATTTTGACTACGCACCTACGACAGCCCATTGTGGAAGACCACCGAATTCTGGCAGAAGAAGAACCTTTCCAAGATCTGAAAAAATAAAAACTTTAACTTAAAAGTCCAATATATTGACCTTAAAAAAACTCAGTTTTAAGTATTAAAAAAACAAAATAAAATAACTTGTTAGGATGTTTTGTGAAACACTATATAATAGTATGTAATGTATGATACATGAAACGGTAGATTTTTTATAACTTTAGTATATATATTTATGAGATAACATAACAAGACATGTACCATGGATCAAGGCAGTGAGATGGAGCCAATCTTCGTTAGGATAGTCCCTCCGAATGGCTTCAGCAGTTTGGAGAAGGTGTTGGATTTGAGGCTCATCAAGATCCGGATCGCTTTCATCGACAACATTGTTCAATAACTCACAACATTCCCATATACTCATTTCCATCTTGTCAAGTTTCCCATACTCTTTTCTCATCTTCTTCACCTGTCCATTTTTTTTATAAGCTCAGTTTTCAACTAACCCTTAAAATACTTTAAGATTTAATTACTTAACCTAATGGAATTAGTAAACACTAAGATTTGTTTGGCTAGCTTACAAAGTCATAAGTCTGGTGAATGTGTTGCAGCCTGTAGAATTCCTCAACACCTTGTTGTCTCTCGCTTAAATCATTCTCATAATCCCTAAATAATAAAATAAACAAAAGAGATTGTAACTAATTCTGATCATTAAAATGCGGATCAACTAATCAATTATTATGTATGAGAAAATAACAAACGTTACAAACCTGAAAGAATGGCCCAGGAAATTCATATCAGGAGCATCAAATCCATTAGTTTCCTTAGATTGTGGAACCACGAAGCCTCCATCCAACACCAATTCCTCATTCCTCTCCTCTGTCAGTTTCTTTTCCTCGACTCTCGAATCTAAAAATCGTCATCACAACATTAATTCATAATTTTCACTTCCTCAATTTTTTTTATTTTTGTAATGGAATTTGTCATATTCTCATGATGCACTAATTAATATAAAATCTAATCGGCAAAATTTGATAAATCATCTATATCGATATATCTCAAAAGACATCCAAGTATTTTTGAAAAGCATATTTAATAAAAGCAGAAATGAAACGTTACCAGGAACGAAATGTTCAACCAGAATAGTCATCTTGCTCGGAATTTGATACGTAATTTAAAATGAAAAAAAATCGAACAAGATATTGTGTGAATTGTTGTTGTGTGAAAGAAGATGTTGTTGAAGGGAGGCGAGAATGGAGAAGGTATTTATATTGAGCCAATCAAAAAGTCCTTCCTGCAGATTTGGAGACAGTGCAAGTCCTTAGATCTCAAACTAAAGTTGTGTTCTGTCCTCAAACTGAAATAAATGTATAGTAAGATGTCACACTTCTCCGTATCTTTGTTACAACCATAAAAAGTCACGTCCTTTTTTAGGTGCGTATAACTCACGCTACGTTTCAAGCCACGTCTGTGTTGTACACGCTCTGGAATGTATTAGTTTGTAAAATTTATCTCTTGACGCTAAATTATATTTTACTACAGAACGTGGAAAAATTATCTAAATTAGATGAATTTGGATGATTAATAGAATGGTCAACCTGTGTTGGTAGCAAACTAACAACAAGTAACAAACGTTTTCTACTAAAAAAAGAAAACAATAAAAGATTTTTAAGATAATCTTAAAAAATGAGAAAATGTTGAAAGAAGAGAGAGAAAAAGTTAGGACAAAAAAAGCAAAATCTAAGGAGTCCTGAAGTGTGAAATATTGAGATAAAATGTCCTTAGCAGCAAAACATAAATTTGGTAGTCGAAGAGAACACAGCTGTTATTGTGATAGTTTAATTTTGGAAAATAAAGAAATCAAACAAGTTGGGAGGACAGAAGAAAAAACAAGTCAGCCTGACGTGTATAATATTATCTCAAATTGTGGTATTGACCAACATGTGAGTCAGCATCTACTCACATTTTTTGTTATCTGTTTTGGCGTTCTACAAAGGTTTTTTTTTTTTTTTTTTTTTTTGCAAACAAATTAAATATATCTTTCTTTTTTTTTGTAGAACAGAAACTATAAAAATCAGATTTTATTCCAAAGAAATATTGGATTTTTGTGAAGTGCATGTTAGATTCATAAGAAATTGAGTCGGGTACACTCTACCGTCCATTTACTTTGTCTTCATGTGCAATGCGTGACATTTCCAACCTTTCGTATTAGTCATTTGATTTAATACTTTTTCTGATATATTTTGATATCACAAATAATAATTGGACCAAAATCTAAACAAAAACATCAAGAGAGATATGAATAGTAGGACCAAAATAGAAACAACGAAAGAAAAAAAACCATAAAAAAAACGTTGTGATTGAGACTTGACTTTGGCTGGCTGACGTGAATAAAAACATGGATAGATAGATTAAAACAAAAAAAATGTAGCTTGACCTTTTAAAATTCAACGAGCTCTCGTGACCACCTCCTCTTTCCCTAACGCAGAGGACAAACACAAACACCGCACTGCTAACGACGTCGACCAACCGCGTTCCACTTGAGATCTAATGTAATTTAAGATTACGTCAATATATGTTAGAAGTCCTACATCCAATAGTTTTATTAGTGATACTTCACTATTGTGGGTGCGTATGAATTGGTTTGGATTCCCATTTTCGATGTAAAAATGCTTTTTCCGTTGCATATTCCTAGCTTCTAACTTTATTTGTTCATGCCAAGAAATACAAATATCGTTTCAAGAAGATGGTTATGAGTTTGATACTTTGATTCAATAGTTTTTGGCGGGTTAAGTAACTCACATTAGTCACATATGCATTATAATATATGATCGTGCGAAAATGGTTAAAGATTACTTTTAAAATATAAGAATTCTGAAAACATCAACATAACATTTTCTTCATAACTAAATAAATACTTTTAAAAGTTCAACTGCTTGTGGCACGATTGACAAACATTACAAGTGAAGCCTATATGTTTTTTAGTTCTTCTTTAACAAATACTCCTTAGAGCTCAAAGTGGGTGCCAGCAGGAAAAGCTTGAGTGTTACACTTATGAACTAATTAATGATTAAGTAGCCACCGTCATAGTTATATTATAAATTAGTATCGCTTAAGCTTTGCCTTAACGACAATCAGACGGCGAGAGGAGCGAACCATCATCGCACACCAAGTTTAGAAAATATTACTTTAGAATTTAGAATATTATTTTAGAATTCAGAATATTCTTTTATCAACAAAGTTAATCCATATACTGACTAAGAGCCACGTCATTTTCTCCATTGCCATCACCGCGTCGTATACTATATGATTGCATATACTTTATAATTTACTATTCGGACAAAACAAAATATCTCACAAAATGAATGCGAACCTCTCATGTATTGATGGAGTCCAAAGTCCAAACTGCATTCTCGTTTTTCTAAATGTTTTTTTCTGTCTGCTATTCTCACCATGTGGAATCTTTTATCATTAAGAAAAACTTATCTTCTCTATTCGTAACTCAATTTTAAACATTTATGTAAAAACTGTTTAGTAGTATATATCTCCTTATCAATTCTCAATTTGTATCTTATTTCTATGTTCCGAGTCTCAAGCTATCTAGTAACAAATCTTTCATGAAGATCACATTGGTTTGCACTTGCACTCATGCAAGATGTTGGAAGAAAAAAAAACAAAAAAAATTTAGTTACACTCTTGAGATGGTTTTTTAGAATAATTGATCAAGATCAACACATATGACATCAAAATCAATATCAACGATGAGACCATATTTTATTATTATCTTACATGTATAAATTTTTAAGAGATCTTTTTAAACCCTAATATAACACAAGTATAAAAGGAGAAGAAAGTTTTCACTAAACCAAAACAATGAAAATGTGATTGATAATGTGTAACTTCACATAAAAATAGAATGTTTTCACTTGAGTCAACTAAGTGGAGCAAAGAATATGGTATGGGCTACCTACGTCAGAGTAATTGCAAGATGAGCTTACACCAAGGAATGAAGCCCAATTATTTATTCATCTGATCCTAGTGGAATCAAAGAAAACGTTGCAAACTTGCAATGATTGACTCTGAAACTAGTTCAAAAATTAATATAGAGAAGTTATATAAAACTAAAAGATAAGAGCATGCTAATAGCCATCAATTATTTTACATTTATTCAAAAAGAAAAAAAAAAAAGCAACATCAATAAAATGTGAATCAAACTTGCGATTATAAATGAGTTATCGTAAAACATCAAATCACAACAAGCGGGGATAGCTCAGTTGGGAGAGCGTCAGACTGAAGATCTGAAGGTCGCGTGTTCGATCCACGCTCACCGCATTTTTATCACCATTTTATTTCTTATTTTATCACCATTTATGATGTTAGATGCAAGTTGCAACGCTCAATGTAATTAATAATTACTTAATGAATGGAATGAGAATGTCAATTATTTATTTTGTTGATGAGCCAGCCATAAGTGGACATTTCTTTATTTAATGTGTTAAGATTTTTTTTGAAGTCATGATATGTTTTGGTCTGTTTACTTAGGCATGCGTAAAGTGGTGGTTATGTGATTAACGTCCGTGAACATCATTATCAGAAACTGTGATTATGTCCTAAATGAGTCGGAGACTGTTGGTTGTACTTGTATGTCCTATAGTCCTTGACTTGAGTAAATCAAAAGTTATAAAATGGAACTTAAGCTATGATGCTGTAGGCTAGGCCTATAGCATATGGAAACACCTTTTGCACGTTACAGGATGTTGAGCTTATCCTATATGAGATATGATGATACTTGGCTTTTGCTGGGTTAGGTCGAAACTATTTGGATTTATGATCAAATTTGACACTCCAAAACGAGTGTCGAATTCTTTAGTTAAGGAATGGGATATTTTAATTCATATGCTATATTTTCTTTTGTCAATGCTTCATAATGAATTAATGATCACGACGTTCTCTTGAGTCTTGACGATGCTTTTATAAATATTTTGCTTCAAAGTTAAAACTCTCAAGTTTTAGGAAAAATAAAACATATGAGAGTATTTGACTTTTTAAAAGAGGTCTGGTAGTCATGGATCTTATTCGAAGTTGGTATTGACCTCTGAAATAGAGGTCTCATTATCCTAAGGATTTAAGCTTATGTTTATACTCGCTTTTGTTCTATCTGGAAAAGCCGAATATTTGCAATGATTTAAAGTAATCAAAATTATTTACATATATATGTTATCACCAAAATGTTAAAAATTATTTATGCATATATTTGTTTGAAGTGAAAGCACAAATTTTTGAGAAACTTAAAAATCCATTTTGATTGATATGTGGTTTACGTCAAACAAATAATATAGAAATTTGTTGTGTTAAATAGCGTCTCGTGGCTTTAGTGTACATTATAAAAAGAGAAAAGAAAAAAAGAAAAACACATTAGAACAAAATATATAATATTTTCTATAAATTCATATATTTAGATGAAATATGTACTAAGATTAATTAAGTAGATTAATCATATATTTGGCATTTCATGTTTTTAAAATATGATTCCGCTACTTTTTGTTATTTAAATATTTATCAAGTTTTCACGTTTGGGAAAAATGATTCTATTATATAATAATAATATGTTAAAAATATATTTAACTAGAAAAAATAATATGATTAATCTTCTTAAATTAACTTATTCAGTGTTTTTTACTATTATCTTTCTTTTTAAGTCTATTACTATATGTTATCACCAAACTAAGGTTGTGAATGGAGAAAATCCAAATGCCGTTTAATTTTTTTTTTTTTAATGAAAATTGTACTGTAAACACCAATCACTATCTTTTCACAAATTTGCATTTTTTGTAAAAAAGAAATGCGGATTTGTACAGAAGATATAGATTTGGACCGCTTTTTCAACTGAAACCATCTATTATCCAGCTGTTTTCGAACAAAAGCATTCACATTATCTAAAAACAAAAATTTATTGAGATTTTATTATTATAATAATTAGATATCTTTGTGTTTAAACTATGTATATGCAAAAGAAAAATTTTAAACTTCTCTATATACTTTTTCTCACTTCTATTTAAGTTATTGTCATAATACTTTTAAATAATTTCATAAATTTCAAACTATAATAGATATTAATAATTTAGTAATATATACATATAAACATTAATAACTCCAGTTAATCTTATAATAAATAGTTTTATTTTTGAAACTATTATTAGTTCTTTTTATTGTGTAATATCTTTGATAAATATAGATATTTAAGGTTCTTAATATTTTTCTATTAACACAAAGCAGATAATAATTTACAACTATATTAAGTATTTATATTTTAAAATTTATTCATATAATTGTTGTTACAATAATATATATATACAAAATAAAAATATTTATTTATTAATACAAACAAATTAGAATATATAATTATACTAATTATTAATAAAACAATATGAAATCCACACCGGAAATAGTTTTTCACCATTCAAACATTATTTCGTATCACTTATTTTCTATAAACCACACTTGTCCTGCAAATATTTTTCTCCCGCACGAACCGCAGTTGAACCGTACCGCACAATAAAACTGTTTTACCTGCACAACCAAATACGCTGTTATCATTCGGACCCTAAATGTTAAGAATTAATTAAGAGAAATTCCTTTAAATACCACTAAAAAAGTTTTTTTCCAAAAATACCACATGTTAGTTTTTTTTTCCAAAAATACCACAAAAGTGTTTTTTTCCAAAATTACCACTAACACAAAAAATTGAATTTTAAGAATGTAGAATTTTTTTTTATGTTTGGGTTGACAAATTTAGTTTTAGGGTTTAGTTTTTAGGGGTAGGGTTTAGTATTTATAATTTAGGAATTAGTTTCTAGTATTAAAACTTTAGTTCAATTATGTGGTATTTTTGGAAAAAAATACATTTTAGTGGTAGTTTTGGAAAAAAAAACTAAATTGTGGTATTTTTAGAATAAAAACCTATTTTAGTGGTATTTATGACAATTGCCCGTTAATTAACAGATGTAGCTAAAATCATACGGAAACCATGATGCATGTTAGCTCGATATCATATAGTCCGATTGGCAATCATCGCCGTAACGAGACCGTCAGGGAAATGACAATTACTATTTGAAAAAAGAGTTCAATCAAAAGCAGTAAAAGATCACTAACAACGAAAACAGAATACAGTTTGGTTGAAAGCTTGACTGACACATACATCTAAAGCTTAAAGGATGTTTGTGATTAGTGTTAAGCTCCGTTGAATACCTGTACCAGTTACTATAAAAAAAACAACGTAACAAATTTTGCTATGCGGTTCTAACGTCATTGTCTTCAACATGCAAATGAGACATTGACCATATCTACGAATAGAAGCTTAATTGTGAGCATAGCTAATTGCTGAATCTGTTCAAGGAATTGTGTCAGGAAAAATATTTCATCAGCGTTTAGGCTCTAGCTGTGTGCTAAAAAACTGTGACATTAGTAATTTAGTATAGTTCTAGGAGTCTAAAGCATAAAGCTTTCTACACGCGTTGCAATCAGCATGGTCTAGAAAATACCTACGAACCACATGGAAAGTGATTGCAAACAATTGTTAGACCCATCTTGACAAAACAGACAACATGTCGGTTGTTACACACAGACATTTTTGCCCAAAAAAAGAAAGGAAAAAACAAAGACATTAACCGGTGATACAATGCATTACCAGAGACTGCAATCAACCGCGGTCAGGTTACTGACTTTTGGGGACAAAAGAAAAGGTCGATAAATATAGTAATATACAATCGACAGTCTAGCTATTTTTATTACAGGATCTCAAAACACAAAGCCTTGTAATACTAACAAGTTTAATGCAATGTCAATTAGCTCATGTGTTTGGTATAAATATCTAAATGTTATGAAAACTTTAGTTGTAATCAAAGTTTTCATTACATGAAAATATATGAATCCTTATCTAGCTAAGAACCCTATTCACATGGACCATTTACTTGGGCATAAGATAAAGACACTATATTGGTCATATGGATTCTCTAATAATTTTAACCAAGTCAAAACAGTGGGAAGGAAGGAGAGAAAAGAAAGAATAGAAAGTGCCACCAAGTCGTAACCCAGAAGATCACCACAAGAAAGTATCAACATAAAGAAACATTCGAATGTAGTTTATGAAGTTAATTATATTGAAAAAAAAAAAAAAAAAAAAAAAAACTTCCGATCAATTTGACTCGGATCCTTATATACATAACATCTTTCTTTCTGTTTTAAATAATAATGCACACACAAATCTCCCCACTTAAACCGAAATATCCCAAGGCTTAGCTTCAACAGCTGCGGTAAACAAAACAGCCGTTAACCAATCAGATGAAATATCGAAATTCATCAATTAGTTTTGTTTGTTTATGATATGAGAAAGTTACCTTTAGAGAGCCATTTCAGCTTGTAAGGCAGCAAGTTCATCATCCTCAGCGGTAGGTTTCTTCTGAGCTGCAGGACGAGTAGGTTGCTTACCTTGGGGCACATGGATTGGAACAGGCTGAAGAAGTTGCTCTTCTAGCTCCGTCTCTTCTAGTTCTTGAAGTTCTGCTTCCAATTCATCCTGTGATTGCCAATAAAAATACAGTTAAGAAAAAGCTGAAACAGATTTTGTGTGTTTTAGTTGAGTAAATATATATGATGATGATGGAAGGGGTGTAAAGGAAAGTTACCTCATCAAAATCAGCAGCAGTCCCAAATGGAGCTGACAATGCTTCCTGGATCTGTTTCATGTTCTCGGTTTGCTCGTTGATCTCATCCATTGTCTTGTCAACATCATCAATGTTACTGCAAAACAAATGTGTTTGAACACGCACACTTAGTCGCTACTAAAATTTATCTAGGCTCAATAATAGAAAAGACATACGTTGCTTTCTGCATAGCTTTCATGGCAGAAGCTCCGGTCCTCAAAGCATCAACAGTCTCTGTAGTTGCTTTAGCACCTTCTAACATAATCATCTGTTTACACAAATAAAAATATAGTTAACTATATAGTAGCAAAGTCATAAAACGTTTCAGTAACAAAAAGCAAAAAAAAACACTCACTTGATCATGAATACGGAGCTGGAAATTCCCAAGCTGTTCAACTTGTTGCTCATATAACCTCTTCCTTTTCAAACATTGAATCGCCGCTGCACAATAACAACACCAGTAAAAAGGTAAACACAGTCAACCTAATGACAACGCAAACACACATGTCTAAAACCAAAAATCTGATTCTCATTATGAATTCGATCAGAACCGAGAATTTGGGGGTTGGGGGAGGACTAACCGCGTTTGTTCTTAACGCGAGAGAATTCCTTAGCTTTCTCAACCTCTCCAGCAGCTTTCTTAATAAGAACACCCTCCTTCTTCTCTAGCATCTCAAGAGTCTAAGCAAGAACAATGGTTAGGAATTGAGATAATCACAACACAAAAATATATATTTCTCACACAAGAAGAGAGTACCAAAACTGGCTTATAACAATGCAGAGAGTAATGTATACCCAATAAGACACAATCCCAATTCACAACCATAATATATAAGAAAAAAGGAGTAACCTTTGTTCCTCGAACTATATATAGCTGAATCTCTAATCCACTTATAAAAATCGAATTTTTTTTGGTGTTGACATTTTAAGTTTGAGATGGTCAAAAAAGATAGAGATTTGGGGTGTAATAGTTACCTCATTGAGCTTGTCTAACGTCTGGAGAGTATTAGCCTCCGGCTTAGGTTTACCAAATAGCCGATTCATAAACATGGTGACGATTGTTTGATTAAATAAACAACTCTCTCGATCCTATGCCCAAACAAAATCGAAAGAATGAAATCAGGATTAACCCATTAAGGATGAATTGATCAATCGAAATTAGGGTTTCTTTTTTGTATTCTAACAAAAAAATTTGGAATCTCAATCTAGAAATTAGATCTCGAAGATGTAAAAAAGGTGAAGGATTTGCAATCGACAGAGAGAATAGAATTAAGGGTTTTGGTGATTTGAATCTGTTAAATCGAATTTGATTAAGAAACAAACCTTGATGGGATTTCAGATGAGAAGCTTTTTGCTATGATTGAGATGAGGAAGCGAGGAAGATGGCGTTGATTCAAGTTCTTTTTTTTTTTTTTTTTTTTTTGGTATAAAATAAATAAAAAAATCTTAAGTAACTAATGTCTTCCTACCTGTATTTATTTATTATTACAGATATCATTACTTATTGGTTGATATTTTTATTTTTGAGATTGATTGATTCGTTCTTATTCTACCCTTATATATTTATGTAATTATCTCTAAGAAAAAATTATTTTCAAATTATAAGTTTAACCAGTCTTTTCACGGATTCCTACTGTTTTTTTTGTTTTTTTTTTTAAAAGGTGTTAGTTATTTTCCTTTTAGAAAAGGTGTTAGTTATTTTCCTTTTAGAATTCTGATATTTGATTTTTATAGTATAATTATCGTAATGATCTGATAATCTATTTTACGTTTATAAAATAAATAAATGGGGGAATTTCGAAAATTCTCATAAATAAAAAGATAGGATTAATATACTAAATTTTGTTGGGGGAATAAACAATTAGAACAGGCTCAAATTTTTGAAAGTATAAAAAATTAAGTACTTGTTTTTCTTTAACAACTGAGATAGTTTGTATTATATTTGTCAAAATGTTTACATAGTCTTGCTATATAGCAAATTGAAGATTACAAGTTGTCGGTGAACCAATTTTGTGGCGACTTGATTACATTGCCTTCTTTATGTTTCTGTTTTGTCATAGACTTGAGTAAGTTGTGTATATTATCAGACACTGAGTAAGTTGTTCATATAGTTAACACTTAACACCATGCGTGCCAAGCTTCCCAGTACTCAAGTTTGCATCCTTTTCCTTTATTTTATTTTAAACTTAGTAGTAAGAGTTTTCTTTTAAAAGTCTCCTAAATATATGTGTTAGTGTTAGTTTCGAAAACAAAACGTTGTATTTTTCAACATGTCCCTGTGTCGGATCGGATCTCAAAGTCTCAGAAAACTATAATCTTAATCTACATTCTTCATGAACAACATTACTATATAATAAGATCTGAGAAAAAGTTTATAAACCCAATAGTCATGGGCTAAATTATTTTTAGTTAACAGTCTTATGCCCAGTAAGAGCCCAGCTGTCTTAATCTTACTGAATTTAATTATATGTCTCAGTAACTTCTTCTTGATGACATATTGAATTTTTTTATAAATAAAATATAAAAAAATTGTGTGACATCGAATTTTGTAAATTTTATTTGGGTAGAATGATGGAAGTGTTTTAAAAAAATCTGTTATGCTGTTTGTTTGCTTGTTCAAGCTCTCGTAAACACCAAATCTGTCCATGTTTATTAGTTATTACATATATCCTAGCTTGGCCCATTTGCAAGCACTAAACATTTTGAAGTTAAACAAAATCATGATGTATAATTGTATATTGCTCTTTTTCTTTCAGTAAAACAAAGAGTTTCGTAGATGTAAAATCTAATTCTTATTCGTTTTGGATAGTAATTGGATAATATTTGAATTATCCATTCATTATCCGGTTCGTTTTTTCCCCTAAAACTATTCACTCTTTGTAACGTTTCGGATATTCGTTTTCATTTTTCATTATCTGAATGATCTATGCATTACCCAATTCGTTTTTCCTTAAGTAATTAAATATGGGAAAACAACAATTTTTTATATCGTAGTTGTGTTATATTTATACTTTTGTCCGATCAATAGCCACCATTATATATCCCAAATTTTTATCTAACATATGGAGGGCTTAAAAATAGTATCATTAAGAAAAAATGTTTTTAAAACCAGAGGCTCGATGTATAAATAATAGAGAGGAATCAAACTTCTATTATATGCAAATGATGTAAGACTCCAGAAGAATCATCTTTCTCCACCGTTGTTTTGAGAAAACTAGTTGAGGACCACTTATTATGATATTGATAGCGACTTACCAAAACCATAAATTAACTCTGTTTTTTTTTTCAATATGAAAACAGCACATATATATATATATATGACGTAAAAAACCACTGTATTCTTTCATTTGTGAAAGTTTATATTTTATTCACGTCTCGAGTTCAAATCTCAAAAACGACATGAATATAGTTGCGAGCTTTTGGTTTTCAGTAAAATTTGATGGTGACAATGACATGGTGTGGGTATGTATGCTCATCAACTTACGTTTTACCTATTACAGTAAAATTTAGTCTTTAGCCACCAAGTCACCAACATAAAAAAAAAAAACACGTATTGGTAACGTTGGACGTTGTTTTCAATTTTCCATTAACAAAACGAGCAAACACATAATGGTTTTCTTAGATATTTTTTTTTGTCATTGTCAGTGTCGTGGACAAAAAGAAACATTAACCTGATATTTGAGCTTTTATATGTTTTTGTTAGATCCGTTGATAAATTGAACTTTTATTTGTTTTAGGTTATATAAGTTGACAATTAATAGATTAGCACGTCGTTTAGTGATATTAATCTATTGATATTGTTCAGAATGTTTCACTAAGTAGGATTACCATTCTGGTGATTGTTTCAATTCATTATTTGAATCATCACAAAATACTATTATACTACTGAAATATAAGCATGAGTCGCGGCTTCCATCTAGTTGAGTTTGTTTACAAGGTTTTAAAATTAGAGCTATATATATCCGAGGTGGTAACTGGTAAGCCGGTATATATCACGGTTTCCTCAACTTTGTTGTGCGGGTTGGCCTGGTTGTTCATGAAGTTTGTTTTGTCCATCTACTTCACCATATTAATTTAGTTATGGCTAAATTATAGTTTAAGGCTGATTTGATTTGTTTCATTCTTTACTATGTTTCGAATTATACTCAATTGTGCTGGTTTAGTTCCGTACAACCAACTAGTTTACTTGAAAAAAATGTTTATTATTTTTGTTTGATTCGATTTTGATGGAATGTCTACTGACTACCACCGGGTTTGAACAAGGATTTTGCATAGTTTTAGTATTAAAAAAGTCTAAAAAGTAGAAAGCTAAAGAGTGAGTAGTATGTTGTTGTTAGCACTTTATGCATATAAAGATAATTCAAAATATTAGCTTTCTCGTACCGAACTGATGTGAAATCTAAAATGACTTTGATCAGAAAAGAGACACATGCACTCAGAAAATAAAAAGGTGTTAGCTAATAGCTAGATGATGTTAGATCCCACTGAATTTGCCAATACCCAAATTTTACTATTCCCATTTGGCCATTTCATTCTAGCGTATCATTCCCATTATGTTCTTACATAAAACGCTTCAGCTCTCACTTGATTATGAAACCAAAAAAGCCTTCCAAGTGACAGATAAGACCTAATTATACACATAAAAATATTGTTCATATTGAAAACAAAAAAAAAGAACAAAGAAGAAATTATTACAGAAATGGATTGAACAATTTACAAAATAATTAGCGTAATTTTAGGTCGGTGTTCAAATCAATAATGAGTTCTTATAATATAGTGCTGACTGCTGACCAATGACACTATATTTTTTATATAATTTCGCCGTCTTTTAGCTCTTTAATAGACTCAAGCGTTAATTTTTTTTATTAATAATATAAAGCGAAAAGACGTGTCAAGTCAAAACTAACTAAAATTTGATATTTTCATAATGAAAATTTAATTCCATGAACTGTAAAATAAATGATAATACCCAAAAGGAAATTAAAAAAAAACACTCGATTATCATAAATTCATAAGCTAAACGTCCTCCACAAAATTCGGCAAGAAAAAGACAAAACCAAATCTCTTAAAAGGTCATTTTCGTAACTTTACACAAACTCCATTACCATCGTAGATATATACTATATTATAAAAATAAAAAAACTAAAAAAACCGAAACCAAAAAAAATATATATTCAATAATTTAAATAAAACTTTTCGTAGTTTACAGACAACAGAGCTGCTTACGTGTTCTTCAAAATTCGTACCTCAACTAGATTAGATCCATCCCTTCATCTCTTTAGGGTTCTCTAAATTTCCAAGCTTTTTATTTTGATTCTCCCAAATTTTGTTCCTTGTTTTTTCTTTTTGGTAAGAATTTAGTTTTAATTATACGGAGAGAGAGAGAGAGAGATGGGTAAAGTGGCTGTTGCAACGACGGTGGTGTGCTCTGTGGCGGTGTGTGCGGCGGCGGCGTTGATTGTGCGGCGGCGAATGCAAAGCTCAGGGAAATGGGCAAGAGTGATAGAGATCTTGAAAGCTTTCGAAGAGGATTGTGCAACGCCAGTTGCGAAATTGAGACAAGTGGCTGATGCTATGACCGTTGAGATGCACGCTGGTCTTGCCTCTGAAGGTGGAAGCAAGCTTAAGATGCTTATTAGCTACGTTGATAATCTTCCTTCTGGGTAATATTTAATCTTGTTCCTTAATTTTGTGAATTGGATTGAGATAACAAAAAAATAAGAGATAAAGTGGAGATTTTTATGGGATTTTTATCTGAATTCAGATGAATTTGGATAACATCGTTGCCACGTTTCTTTAATTTTATTTGTCTTTTCTTTTTATCTAAGAAAGTTTCATGCTTTATGATGATGATTCATATGGAATTCGATTTTTTTTTTTTTTTTATATATCACTTGTTTGATTGTCTCACTTTGAGAATCTATGGAATCCGGATCCGTCACTTTGAATCATAATCTCTCACTTGATTGCAGAACATTTTTACCTGAACAATCCAAGGGTCTAGAGATTCTTATCCTTAATAGTATCTGCATTTTTGATGTTTCAGTTTCACTGTTCCAAAGTTTGACTATTATTATCACTTTCTTGGATTAGAAAGAGTTCTTTTTTTTCTTTTAATGTTTTCTGTCTTGTTCTTTGTAGGAGCCCATATGTCTTTGTAAGAGGATTTAACGAAACTTTTTGGTGAATTATGTATGAGTGTTGTACTTTCACTGTGTAGTTTGTTTCTTTTTGGGTTCTGATGCTAATTAAGTTGTAAAGGTTTGAGCTGTAATTGGATGATCTTCTAAATGCTTGTTACTATCTATTTATTTGACAGGGATGAAACTGGTTTCTTTTATGCGTTGGATCTAGGCGGAACAAATTTCCGTGTAATGCGTGTGCTTCTTGGTGGGAAGCAAGACCGTGTTGTTAAACGAGAGTTCAAAGAAGAATCAATTCCTCCTCATCTCATGACTGGGAAATCAGATGTCAGTTTTCTTACTATATACTTATATGTTATGTTTAGTCTTGGGATGATCTATCTCTTTATGTGTTGATTGTGTTTTGTGTAATTATGGAGGCAGGAGTTATTCGATTTCATTGTCGAAGTTCTTGCAAAGTTTGTCGCTACAGAAGGCGAGGACTTTCATCTCCCACCCGGTAGACAAAGGGAATTAGGTTTCACTTTCTCATTTCCGGTTAAGCAGACGTCTTTGTCCTCTGGCACTCTCATCAACTGGACAAAGGGCTTTTCCATTGATGATACAGTTGAGCTTGATTTCCCTTTCATCTATTTTTATTTCATTACAGCAGCTTCTGTTCTTCCTCTAGACATCATGAACCCTGTTTTGTTGTAGCTAAGAGATTTGAAGACTGAGTTTTTGATATGATTACGCTGTTTCTGAAATTCTGACCTCTGTTTCTTGGTGATTGTGTAGGTTGGTGAAGATGTTGTTGGAGAACTTGTTAAAGCTATGGAAAGAGTTGGGTTGGACATGCGTGTTGCAGCGCTTGTGAGTTTTTCCTCTTACCCAATCTTTGTTTCAGATAGCAGAAATTTGTGATCATCTATTTGATTATGATCCTGTTATCCCTTTGTAAACTGTACAGGTTAATGATACCATTGGAACACTTGCGGGTGGTAGATACACTAATCCGGATGTTGTTGTCGCTGTTATATTGGGAACCGGGACAAATGCAGCCTATGTCGAACGGGCACATGCAATTCCCAAATGGCATGGTTTGCTTCCCAAATCAGGAGAAATGGTTTGTGTTTTCTCCAAAAGCATAACAATTCCGATTAAGCTTTAAAGTACTTGAATCTTAGATGTAATGCCATGTAGGTTATAAACATGGAGTGGGGAAACTTCAGGTCATCGCATCTTCCATTGACAGAATACGACCATTCTCTAGATTTAGAGAGTTTGAATCCTGGTGAACAGGTATGAGCTTTGAACTTCTACTGGCTTTTAAGTTCGCTTAGAGAATCATCATGACATGACCCTTGAAGATTCTATCTGGCTTTTAACATGTTCAGATTCTTGAGAAAATTATATCCGGAATGTATTTGGGAGAAATCTTGCGTAGAGTTCTTCTGAAGATGGCTGAAGAAGCTGCTTTCTTTGGTGACGTTGTCCCACCTAAGCTGAGAATACCATTCATCATAAGGTTGATTAATTAACTTCTTGGATATGGTTACTTGCATCGTATCAGAAGTCTAATAATCACTTCTTACATTGTGCAGGACCCCGAACATGTCTGCTATGCACAGCGACACTTCTCCGGATTTGAAGGTTGTGGGAAGCAAGTTAAAGGACATATTGGAGGTTAGACACTCTTCTCATATACATAATGATTTCACACTTTAAAGGTTTAACTGAAATCTCAAATTGGTGAACTCTCAGGTCCCTACATCTTCTCTGAAGATGAGAAAAGTTGTGATCAGCCTGTGTAACATCATCGCAAGCCGAGGAGCTCGTTTGTCTGCTGCAGGGATCTATGGAATCCTCAAGAAAATAGGAAGAGACGCAGCAAAAGATGGAGAAAGTCAGAAATCTGTGATAGCCATGGACGGTGGGCTATTCGAGCACTACACTCAGTTCAGCGAGTCAATGAAGAGTTCATTGAAAGAGTTACTTGGAGATGAAGTTTCAGAGAGTGTTGAAGTGATTCTATCGAATGATGGTTCAGGTGTTGGAGCTGCATTACTCGCTGCTTCTCATTCTCAGTATCTCGAACCTGGAGAAGACTCTGAAACAAGTTAATCGTAAAGCCTTTTTTTTTTTTTTGTGTGTTAACCCTTCTTCTTTGTTTGCCAATTAGGTTTAAACAAATAAGAAAAAGGAAGAAGGTAAAATTTTATTTTCTCAATTTTCAGGAAGAATAAAAACTGGATTCTTCTTCAAGCTCTGGGAAATTCAAAATACCAGCCAATGTTGTAGAACTATATATATATATATATATATATATTCGAGTTCTTTATATAAATGTTCATTTTTTTTTCCCAAAACAGTAATCTTAAGGGAAGTCTTATCTTCATATTCTTTTTAACTTGACTCACCCAATCAAGCATTTAAACCAATTCATCTTTTCGACCAAAAACAACAGTAAAAATGCTATTTTTTCTTTGAATTTAGTTTAACACTACTATAGTATTAGAAAATCTAATAATCTGGAAAGTTGATAATCTGGCACGACGTGTTCGTACCGAAGCACATCTTATTACCTATGTAAATGATGTCCCGTCCCAAAGCCTATAAGCCTCTTTCGTTTCTGTTGTTGTCAAAAAAAAAAACTACTATAGTATTAGAAAATAGTATATTTTAAAATCATGAAAATTAAGGTAATTTTCTATACTAGTGGTAATTTCGGTCTATTTCACTATTTGAGGTCGAGAAAGTACTTCTCAAAACGATGCCGGTTATACTGTTCTTATCTTCTCCACTTCTCTCCTCTGCTCTTTCCCTTAAACCCTAAAGTTTTCTGGTATTCATCAGATTGGTCTATATCAATGAGAGAATCTTCAACTACCGTTTTCTAATAGCTCCTTTGTTTGAAAAATTTCACCTTTCTCCACCGTTGGTTTGTTTTTTGTTCTCTTCTGTTTTACCCCAAAAATCATGTACTGTAATTTAACAAGAAGTCAAGGTTTTCCAATGGCGATTAGGGTTTCATTACAACAAACGACAGTCAAAAGCTGCTTCCACTTCTCAAAGTCTTCGTCTTTACCAGTTAAGTATCTCCTAAACCCTAAAGGATGCGCTTTTGCAAATGTTTCGACTGGTTTAGTTAGTTCTCGCCTTAATTCTATGAAGATTGCAATGTTGAGTAAGCCTGATGGATGTGTTAGAGGGTTCTCGAGTTTTGATTCTCAGAGATTTGGCAAACGAAGTAATCCTATTGGTAGTAGTAATAGAGGGAAATCTAGATTTGAATCGAAAGCTTTCCGAGATAAGAGAAGTAGCGGTGATGGCCGCTCTAGTGGAGATTCGATTTGGGTGAAGTCTGATGAGAAACCAGTGGGGGAAAAGTTTCAGAGAGGTAATAAGCCTTCTTGGGAGAAACGAGATGGTAGAAATGGTTCTGTTTCTGATAGGAGAGATAGATTCAGAGGTTATGGTGAAACGAGGAATCGAGATTCTTTTCGTTCTAGAGGAGATGATAGAATCAGTGAAGTGGAAGAAGATAGTAAGAAAGGTGGTGGGAACTCGATTTGGGTGGCGAATAATGATAAACCGGCGAAAGAGCAATCGCCGAGAGTTAACAACCGGTCGTCGTGGGAGGATACAACAAGAAATAGAATCACTGAAGAAGAAGAAGAAGACGAAACAGTGAGGCATGTCCGTGAAGATGGTGATGATGGAATCGTTGAAGAAGAGCCGGATAATACTAGGTGGTCTGAGATTAAAAATAGGTTCAATAGATATGATGTAAGAGAACAAGGACGTGGGAATGCAGCATATCAGAACTGGAATAGGCAAGAGAGCTGGGGTAGGAAAACATGGCAAGAGGCGACAGAGTCCAGTGTGCCTAGGCTGGAGGGTGAAGTGGTTTATGGAGTAAGTCCAGTGTTGGCTGCACTCTCTGTTGGGAGACGAGAGTTCTATGCTCTTTATGTTCAGGAGGGTTTAGATTTGAGCAGTAACAACAAGAAGAAGAAAGACAAGAAGGGGTTCGAGAAAGTCTTGAAAATCTCTGAAAAGCTTGGGTTGAACATCAAGGAAACGTCAAAGCATGATCTTAACATGGTCTCTGATAACAGACCGCATCAAGGATTGGTGCTTGATGCTTCACCCTTGGAACTGGTGAAAGTGAAAGAACTAGATCCGATTTCATCAGAGGAAGAGAAATCTTCTCTTTGGGTAGCTCTTGATGAGGTCACTGATCCGCAGAACTTAGGTGCGATCATAAGATCCGCTTACTTTTTTGGAGCCACGGGTGTTGTGGTATGCGCAAAAAACTCAGCTCCATTAAGTGCAGTTGTGAGTAAAGCAAGTGCTGGGTCACTCGAAGTTATGGAACTCAGGTACTGCAAAAACATGATGCAGTTTTTAGAAGCTTCCACTGAGAACGGTTGGCGTGTGGTTGGCGGTTCGGTATCTCCAAAGGCTGTTGCTTTGAACGAGGTTTTACCCGGTAGTCCGACAATACTTGTCTTGGGGAATGAAGGAACTGGTTTAAGGCCATTAGTGGAGAGATCCTGTACTGACTTGGTCAGGATTAGTGGTAATATGCCTAATGCTGTTGCTGTTACAGAGTCTGATGATGCGGAAGGTGGAGGCTTCAGATCATTTCTTGCTGTGGAGAGCTTGAACGTGAGTGTTGCAGCTGGTTTGTTTCTTCATCACTTGATAGGCAACAAAGCAAGTGCTTGAATTGAACCCTGAGTGATGTATCCTTAACAATTCCATTTTTGCACCATACTTGGGATTTGCTCTTTACTTGTATAACGTTATGCTCTTATTCTATGGTTATTGTTACGAAAATGGATTGTTGTGATAATATGATCTGATCTATCTATTCCCGGAAAGCTGCGCATTATCCGAGTTTCTAATGTTGCATTAGTGAAGGGATACAAACAAATAATTAATTAAGATTAGTTTTAACGTTAACAAAACCACATTCAGAATATACCCATGTAACCATGTTGCTTCACTATTTTATTTTAAAAGGATATGGAGCCAAAGACATGAAATAAGGTACCACAATATATCCAGTTCTGCCTGGGGAACTAAAATGTAAAACATTGGTAATTTGGTAGAATATATTATTTTTAGTAGTATGACGAAAAATGTTTAGTTAATCTATTGAAGTCACATCTCTGGTTTTTCGGTTCACGCTTTCTTTCTTCTTTTTGAAGGAACAAACAGGAGCGTATTCATTTAACATAGAAACAGGTAAAGGTTTCCTTGAACCTACAGAGTCATCATCATAGTTAAAACATAAAAAAGCAAACCAAGAGTTAAAACAAAAGATACAAATCGACGTGGTACAGTTACAAAGTTCTTACACCAACAAAGCATTCACCTGCACAATGATCTCTTCAACCTCTAAGCACATTGCTTCAAACTTCTGGTACACATACATTCCCAACCCATTTTATACCTTTAAAATCTATAATTCCCCAGAATCCAAAAACGTTCTTGTGTTCCTTCTGTCAATGCCCAACAACCAAAAAAGAAAATTCAGAGAGAGAATAAGCATATGCGGTAAACGTACACACAACATCGAATAGAAGCTCATAGCAAAAGAGACAGTTGCTTAGCCGTTATTCCAAATAGATTATCCAAGAGAATATGGCTAATGCAACTTCTAAGCAAAACCCGATTTTTTTTCCAAATCCTAGGAGCCTTTTAGACGCTAACTTCTTAAACAAAACAAGTTCATCAAGAAGAGATATAATATTAGAATATCCTTATCATATAAGATCTTTTGACTGCAGATATAAGCTATGTCTCTGTATCACATGATTCTTTCTTCTATTGAAAACAGAAATTGTCAACACCAAACTTAACCATGTGAAAAACAATCAACGATCATCATCGGACAAAACCAAATGTTATCTACAGAGAGACCAAATTAGAAAGAAAGAGAGAAAAAAATACCAAAAGGAAACGAATTGATTCGAATTGATTCATATACTAAACAACTGATTGCTTATTAAAATCAAAACTTCGAAACCCAAAAACTTGAAGTCCAAAGATTTAACAAAACTTGCTAACAGAGAAGACTCTTTTGCAATCAATCAGAAATTGAGAGAAAAAAAAGGAATAAACTTTAGAATTAGATAACAGAGAAGAAGAAGAAGAGGAGATGATAGGTTGATGATTCCGTTAGCGTGTATGAAGAAGAAGATTCGAACAAGTGGAAGAAAGGCTCGTCAGTGGGAGAAGAAAGAAGCTTACAAAAGTGGCTAAGAGAGTATTGAAGACTTGGAGACAACGAGAAGGTTTACTTATTATCTATGCACTGTCGTTTTATACTTTACAAAGTGTATTTAAATGAACAGTGGAACCTTAGGGTTTCCTTATCTTATGAATGAAATTATTAATCTCTTAATCTCGCCTCTTTCTATCTTTCTTGTCTCTTAACTCATCTCATATCTTCTTTTCTTACTCTATTCTCTTATTCGTTAAGTCTCGACTTAACATTTGGTGCTTTCGTTGAGAGAAATGGCGGCTACACCAGATCCGCGACAAAACACAACAGAACTCGAGTCACGAGTGGTGGCAGACACACCGCAACCAGAAACGGTGGAACAACGAGAAGCTCGTCGCGACAGAGAGATGGCGGCGCTGTGGGAAGTCGTTCACAACATCAACGTTTGTGTTCGCTCGTTGTCACTTGGAGAGAACCGTAGTGCCACTCTGCCGGGATTCTCAACTCCGCTTGGGGTTAATCAGCACACTACAGCAACCGCGTCGGGGAGTGTTGAGCAGAGTCGTCCGGAAAGATCCTTACCAGTGGCGAACCCTAGATCTACAGAGGGGTTGCTACCGATTCCTGCAGCGGTACAGAGGATCGAATATCCAATGAATCGAGTGACGGTAACCACCGAAGGGTTACTTCCGATGCCAACAACGGAACACCGTGTGGATTTTGCGCCAAACCGCGGTGAGATACCACGAAGGAGAGTGGATCTTCCGTTGTTTGAAGGTCAAAACCCAGATGACTGGATTTTTAGGATGGAAAGGGGATTCTTTTTGAATAACACACCAGAGTATGAAAAGCTAGACGAAGCAGTAGCTTGCTTGACGGGATCTGGATTCTCTTGGTGGCGAAACTCTCAGGGAAGACTGAGGATTACCAACTGGAAGGATTTTCAGGATAGGTTTAAGGAGAGATTTAAACCTAGCCATGGTTGTTCTACTCTGGACCACTTGCTCAGCATCAGACAGCAGGGAACGGTGGATGAGAACTGTGATCGTTTCGAAGAGTTATCAGTAGAGCTACCACATGTGACTGATGATGTGCTGGAAGCTGCTTTCCTGAGAGGGTTGAAGAAGAGTTTGCGAGACCCTGTCATCCGAAGCAGACCAGTGGACATGAACGCAATCGTTGACATGGCCAGACTGGTAGAGTTCCAAGAAAGTGAAAACTCCGGCTACCAAGGTCGCTCATTTACAAGGCCTTCTGGTAACACTTCCTACACAAACCAGAGTCCAGGGACAAGGAGACCTATCGAGGGAGTTAAGACGGTGAGCAAGTCTCCCACAAGTAGCGGGTTCATTCCATGTCGACATTGTGGGGATCGTTGGTTCAGTGGTCATCGATGCAAACAACAACAAAAGCTTAAATGCATTGAAGTAGATGATGGTGAAGAGTATAATGCAGTCGAAGAGAACCCTCAGAACCAAGGAGGCACCTCTTGCGAGCAGGAGGATTAACCGGAGATCATGTCGTTAGGATCCTTGGACGCAGAACAATCTATGCGACTGTGGGGTAAGATCAAGAGAAAGAAGGTTGTGGTTTTTATCGATTCTGGAGCAACTCGAAACTTTATTTCTAATAAGTTGGTGCAGGAACTGGGATTAACGGTTTCAGAACATAAGGGGTTTGGTGTGAGAGTAGCTGGTGGACAAATCCTCAGAGGTAATGGCAAATGTTCAAGGGGAAAATTCCCAAAAAAAACACCAACTATTTAATATTTGCCAGAAAAAAACATTAACTTTTTTCGTTGTTAGAAAAATACGCAAACTATTTTTTAGTTGATAAAAAATACACGAACTATTATTTTTTTCCAGTTTCTCCTCGTCTCCGTTACGACCATTAAAGGTATTGTAACGACGTTACTATTTTTGAAAAAAATTCCAGAAAAAAACATAAACTATTTATTTGTTGCCAGAAAAATACATTAACTTTTTTTTCTTTGCCTGAAAAATACATAATTTTTTTTTCTTATTAACAATGTTAGAGATCATATCTCATAACTTTCTCTGCTCTCTTGAACTTCATACTAGTTTTCACTACTATTTATGATAACTAAATTCAAGAACAAAAATATACAATTAGATTAATTGATTTCTAAATTTCTCAATAGTATTGTTTTTGCATAAATAAATGGTGAATCTGGTTAGGTTACAAGAGTTGATATCCCACAAAATGGCTATAATCTACGATCTCGATCAAGTTTGCATACACCAGCCCATTTGATGATTTACACTGGCTATCAGCATCATAAAAGGTACTAAACTAAAGAGATGCATATTTTTTGAAATGTATACAAAGGTCTACAAAGGTGGAGATCTCATAAAATTTTAGAGAAATGTTGATGAAGTTTCAAAATTTGTAAAGTCAGTATAAATCCAAAAACAATACTAATTGAGAAATTTGGAAATCGATTAATCTAATTGTGTATTTTTGTTCTTATTTTAGTTATCCTAAATAGTAGTGAAAACTTGAATGAGGTTCAAGAGAGCAGAGAAAATTATAAGTTATGATCTCTAACATTGTCAATGGAAAAATAAGAAATGAAAAATTATGTATTTTTTAGGCAAAAAAAAAGTTCATGTATTTTTCTGGCAACAAATAAATAGTTTGTGTTTTTTTCTGGATTTTTTTTTCAAAAATAGTAACGCCGTAACGGAAACGAGGAGAAACTGAAAAAAAATAATAGTTCGTGTATTTTTTATCAACTAAAAAATAGTCTGCGTATTTTTCTGGCAACGAAAAAAGTTCATGTTTTTTTCTGGTAAATATTAAATAGTTGGTGTTTTTTTTGGGAATTTTCCCAATGTTCAAGTGTGGTGCTTGACATTCAGGGGGTGGAGATTACAGATGATTTTTTTGATTTTTGATCTGGGGGACACGGATGTGATACTGGGGTTTCCCTGGTTAGCCTCACTGGGTGACACTCGCACTAACTGGGCACTTTTGAAGCTTAGCTGGCAGATTGGGCCAATGTGGGTGACTATTGTTGGAGATCCAGCTTTGAGCAAGGTGCAGGTGTCCTTAAACTCGATGGAGCGGTTGGTCCGAAGGAAGGGAGTGGCGTATCTCTTGGAACTAACCTCACTCTTTGACGATGGGAAACAACCTCTTAAGGGAATGGCAAGACCGGAGATATGCTCACTGTTGGAAGAATACCACTCAGTGTTTGAGATGCCAAAGAGCTTACCACCCAAGCGTGACAGAGAACATGCGATAACTTTGAAGGAAGGTGCTGGTCCGGTCAACATGAGGCCGTATAGATACTCGTTTGTTCAGAAGAATGAGATCAAGAAACTGGTGCAGGAGATGCTCGATGCTCAAATTATACGACCAAGTGTGAGCCCCTACTCTTGTCCTGTGTTATTGGTGAAGAAAAAGGATGGAGGGTGGAGGTTTTGCGTGGATTACCGAGCACTCAACACAGTGACAGTCCCTGACAGATACCCGATCCCAGTTATTGAGGAGTTGTTAGATGAATTGAATGGAGTAATTGTCTTTTCAAAACTGGAATTGAAATCAGGTTATCACCAAATCAGGGTGAAGAGTAGTGATGTTGCTATGACAGTTTTCAAGACTCATCAAGGGCATTATGAGTTCCTAGTAATGCCTTTTGGACTCACTAATGCACCCTCAACCCTTTAGAATGTGATGAATGACTTGTTTCGACCCTATCTTCGAAGGTTTGTGTTAGTGTTTTTTGATGACATACTGGTCTACAGCCCCAACTTGGAGATGCATCTGAAACACTTGGAGTCAGTTCTTAAGCTTCTGCAACAACACCAATTCTATGCCAACAGAAAGAAGTGCTCTTTTGGTCAGACCATGGTCTCATACTTGGGACATGTGATCTCAGGGGATGGAGTGGCAGCGGACCCTGACAAAATAGCAGCAATGGTGAACTGGCCTGAGCCAAAGACGATTACAGAGTTGAGAGGTTTCCTGGGATTAACCAGGTATTACAGGAGGTTTGTCAAAAATTATGGGTTGATTGCGAGACCACTGACAGATATATTAAAGAAAAATGAGTTTGTTTGGTCTCCATAAGCCATGACACCTTTTCAAGCTCTTAAAGAAGCAGTGACTACTCTTCCTGTGTTGGTACTACCTGATTTTACCAAGGAATTCACCATAGAGACAGACGCATCGGGTGTGGGAATCGGAGCTGTCTTGTCAAAAGAAAGACGATCTGTAGCCTTTATCAATCAAGCTTTTTCATCGCAAGGTCGTATCAAATCAGTTTATAAGAGGGAGTTGCTTGCGATAGTTAAGGCGGTCACCAAGTGGAAATACTACTTGACTGGTAGAGAGTTTGTAATCAAAACGGACCAGAGGAGCTTAAGGCACTTACTGGACCAAAAGGCAGTATCAACAGTGCAGCAGAGGTGGGCTGCCAAGCTCATTGGTCTGAATTATCGCATAGAGTATAAGCCAGGGGTCGAAAATCGAGTGGCTGATGCGTTGTCAAGGAGACCTCCAGATGAGACCCTGCTACAACTCACACTAGTAGCACCCTTGAACCTTGACGCGAAGGAGTTGGCGGCGCAAGTAAAGCAAAATGCAGAGTTGGGTGAGATTGTCCAAGGACTAGAAAAAGGAGAAACCGTGAAGGAAGGGTATAGTTTGGTGAAGGGAATGCTGTATAAGGAAGAACGCCTTGTCATACCTCCTGAATCTTCATTCATACCGAGTCTGCTAGAGCAATTTCACGCAAGTGTGGTCTGTGGACATGAAGGAGCTCTTAAGACGTACAAACGATTGAGCCAAGAAGTGTATTGGCGAGGGATGCAAAAGAGAGTGGTGGACTACATTACTAAATGCCAGGTATGTTAGGAAAATAAATACTCGACTCTATCACCTGCTAGTCTGTTAGCCCCATTACCGATTCCAAAGCAGGTCTGGTCTGATATCAGTTTAGATTTTGTCGAAGGATTACCTAAATCCAAAGGATTCAATGCCATTTTAGTAGTGGTGGATATGTTGACTAAATATGGGCATTTCATTGAACTTAACATCCATTCACAGCTAAGTCAGTTGTAGAAGTGTTTGTGAAAGAAGTGATACACTTGCATGGGTTCCCATAAACGATAGTGTCAGACAGAGATAGGGTCTTCCTTAGTAACTTTTGGTCTGAGCTTTTCAAGCTACATGGTTCAGCTTTCCACAAGAGCGCCGCCTATCATCCTCAAAGCGACGGCCAGACTGAAGTTGTGAATCATTGTTTGGAGACGTTCTTGCGTTGTTTCGCTAGTAGGAGACCCACTTCTTGGGCACAGTGGCTGCCATGGGCAGAGTATTGGTACAATACCTCTTATCACTCAGTAACTAAGAGTACACCATTCCATGCCCTATATGGTAGAGAACCACCAAAGTTGCTGCGTTATGGAGACGTTCCCACCATGAATGCTCAAGTTGAAGACCTGTTAAAAGATAGAGATAGCCTTTTGGTGGAGCTTCGCGAGAATCTGGAATTAGCTCAGCAAACAATGCAGAAGCAAGCGAATAAGCATCACCGTGATTTAGAGTTCAAGGCTGGTGACTGGGTGTATCTCAAGTTAAGACCCTATCGCCAACAATCATTGGTGCAGAGGAAGAATGAGAAGTTGGCTCGGCGCTATTGTGGACCCTATCAAGTGGACGAAAAGATTGGAAAAGTAGCGTATAAACTAAAGCTACCCGCTTACTGTCAGATTCATCCCACTTTCCATGTGTCGCAGCTGAAAGGGGCCATTCCGGATTCGCATCAGGCTCAGGTTTTACCTCCCATCCTTACTCCATCATTAGAATGGGCAACCGAACCAGAGGCGATCACGGATATCCGCAGGAGCTCGTCAGAAAAGAATGAAACTGAGGTTTTGGTGAAGTGGCAAGGATTACCAGCTTCAGAGTCGACTTGGGAAACTCTCTCTACCTTGGTGAATCAATTTCCAGACTTTAACCTTGAGAACAAGGTTAGTTCACTTCGGGAGAGTATTGATAGGTTGATGATTCCGTTAGCGTGTATGAAGAAGAAGATTCGAACAAGTGGAAGAAAGGCTCGTCAGTGGGAGAAGAAAGAAGCTTACAAAAGTGGCTAAGAGAGTATTGAAGACTTGGAGAGAAGGAGAAGGTTTACTTATTATCTATGCACTGTCGTTTTATACTTTACAAAGTGTATTTAAATGAACAGTGGAACCTTAGGGTTTCCTTATCTTATGAATGAAATTATTAATCTCTTAATCTCGCCTTCTTCTATCTTTCTTGTCTCTTAACTCATCTCATATCTTCTTTTCTTACTCTATTCTCTTATTCGTTAAGTCTCGACTTAATAGGAGACATGATCATTAACCTTAAAGCAACGTTCACTCGATTGATAGAGAGAGAGAGAGAGTAAAGAAAGAGAGACGGGTGAAATTAACGGATGAAATCGCCTAAGTCGAAGAAAAAACAAATGAACGAAAAAGCTTTGATTTTTTGGGTTCCCCTACCCAAACAACATAAACAACACAGAGGCTGCCACGTGTAACGAAGGACGGAGAAAAATATGTCCCCTTTGAAAGAACATATCTTTAATAATTGTCTCATTTCTACTTAAATTTTAAATTTTTTTACTGAAGGACGCAGCAAACATACGCTGCTGCACACCGATCGAAACGTTCCCCTCCCTTGCGTTTAGTTATTATCTTAACTGAAGAAAACAATCAAAAAGGAAAAATTGAGGAGAAATATATAAAAAATGGGAAAAAGTGTGAGCAGCACGTGTCCCCTCCTATATCGACCAACAGAGTCGCCCCCTGTTGAGAGCCTAGAGATTTCTTTTTTTTTTTTTTTTTTTTTTTTTTTTAACCTTCTCTCCTCATAATTTCTCCTCCTATATCGTCCATACTAGGATTATAAATTTTAGTATAATCAATTACACTAAATCATATATTGTGTAATGAGTTTGAATAAAATAGTAGAATGAAAAAAATTGGTAATATCAAATTTCAATGAACTTATATATCAAATTATCTGTTTTCTACCAACAATTATCTTATCTCAGCCAACATGTCTCCCTTTTATGCAAAAGAAAATCCAATTATCGGTCTCTATGTTATACACCAAATCTGTTCTTAAAATTTTTGAAAAATATGTTAAGGGACATTAAAATATAGGGCAGTGAAATGTGTTTATCTGTCAAATTGAAGCACATAAAAACAAAAGCTACATTCAAATTTGTATTTTTATTATTATTTGTAAACGTTCAGATTTATTTTTGTATCCAAGTTAAACACAATCTATCAACAAATCATAACCAAAGAAAAAAAATAATTGGTCGATCTTTATATAAAAACTAACAGATTGACACATGAGCAAATCATTGCTATCAAAAAAGAAGATTCAAAAAAAGCACCTTATGTCTCATTGAAGTGATTCAAGAAACATGTATATATCGCTTGAAACCATGCAACAGTTATTGTTTCGACATAAGTTAAAATTATCAAAAAAAACTTGAAAAATATCAATGATTAGTGGGGAGTGAATATGTTAGAGTAGTACTATATTTATCGGATAAATAAAGTTGATTTCAATATTTAGAGTTAATTAACACTGTCATAAATATGATCTTAATAATATATTTGTAAATCAAATATTTAAATATAGATTCGAGGTATATATGCTCAATTTCCAAAAAAAATCGAAATCTATATTTATGAAGATTTTTTTTGTCAACATATTTAAGATTAAAATTATACTTGCAAATATTATAACTATTGTGATATGATTTTGTAAACTACTAGATTTTACCGCGGGACTAGTTTTTAAGACTAAAAATTCAAATTTTAAATTGTATTTGTTTATTAATTTTTAATTTTGTTTAATGTTTAAGATTGTATAATTGTTAATTGTAGGTTTAACCCGTAGTATACCGCTAAAAACAACTTTTTTTACATAATCGTAATTTAATCAATTCAATTAGATATGTCTAATATTCTAATACTGATGATGTTAACCAATTCATGAAATGATGAATTATCTATATTGTAGCACCGAGTTAATGATATTTCAAATTATTAATAGTGATCTGAACTTGTCTCGTCATGAAATATTTTTAAAAATTTTAAGTTTAATTTTCATAACATTTAAAGTTTAAAATTTTTCTTATATTTGGTATAGTTATATACAGTTAGTCTAAAGAACCAAAATAAACCGGCTACAAACTTTTAAATCACTATTTAATCATTAGTTTTTCTTCATTAATGTAATATTAAGGCAAAGTTTAGAATTCTATATTTCTTTTGGTCCCATTTTTGTTGTCTCATTTTATAAACATGAGAAGAAAAAAATAAACATCCAAGAACTAACAAACACGGATAGATTCAGGCTTATCATAGTGAAGCCGCATATTTATTTTCCTTATAGGAAGTTTAGCAGAGTTAATTAGTTTCTATAAGTTTTTCTTTCGAATATATGTATAACAATTAAAGAGAAATTTATGGCATTTATTGTCAAATATTTAGTTTAGATTCTAATCGCGCGATTATTTGATGGAAATAAATACATAAATAAATTATGGTATATACAACAATTTCTAATTAAATATAGGAAATTAAAATAAGTATATTTCATACATATTTAGTAAGCAGTTTTGCTGACAATAATTAAGATTTTGTAGAAGATTTAAAATTTTAAACAAAATATGACGAAGATATTGTTGTCTCACTTTTTTAGAAAATTCTTGTATTTAACTTATCATCTGTTTGATTTTTTTTTTTTTAAAATGACGAACAAAAACTTTGGAGAGCTGCAAAGACAGGGTTAGAGATTTTGGAGAGTCAATAGATTTTTCATAATATAGAGATGTCAATTTCAAATTAAAAATATTATTTATCAGAGATACCTCGTCGAATCACATGAAATATAACAACTTACTCGGTGAAAAAGAATTTTTAGTGTTAGAAAGCTGAATCTTTATTTAATAAATACAAATTATACCTGTAAAAATAACCAACAAATGCTTTAGTATGATATAGCTGGTAAAAATCATTTTCCTTTGTTTATTGATAGGTCGGACGTTATGTTGTCAAATTGAGATTTTTAATTGAGGAAATCAAATAATCCTGCACAGAAGTAAAAAAGAAAAAAAAAATAGTAAATGAAAATAAACTCAAAAGTCATTCTCTTTTTTTTTTTTTGTTAAAGATCAAAAGTCATTCTCTTTCGTTGTTAATAATCTTTGTTCAAAAAAAAAAAAAAAAAATCTAGAAACATAAGCTATTGAAAGGCTCAACAAAGCAATTGTTTTTTTTTTGCTAGATTAAGATCTTTATCATAAAAGCAAAATGTTGAGGATGACCATCCCGAAATGGACTTGGTTCAAATGATCAAATCTGTATATATAAAAAAGAATGATTTAAACTAAAATCCTTATATCTTCATGTGTATCAAAACCTAGAACACATAATAAGAACCTGGGAGAGAGACATGATGTACACGGACGACTGTGTAGGCCGAATACATTGATCTAGTTTTACAAAAAAAAAGAATACATTGATCTATTGACAAACTAATTTATATAGGTAGTGGATGTTTAGGATTAAGTTTGGTCGAAGGTAGAAAATCTTGCTGAGCAAGTTTGAGATATATTTTTGGACCAAACTTGGAGATTTTGCGAATATGAATATAATAGGCCGAAAATTATGCATTCGATTTTTGGAATAATTTATTTATGTAAAGATTGAGTATTATTTTGTTTGGAAAATCAGTTGTATCATTAAGAGTTTGAGAGATTATAGTAAACTTATAGATATGTTGTTGATCTAATGGCAATAAAATATTACATTTTTGATCGATTTCTTTGATTTTGCTAATTGAGTTTTTTAAATTGTTTAGGGATCAATATTGTAAATAACAATCTAAATAAGTACAAATAAAAGGGTAAAACCCAAAATGTACTTCAAAAATGTATATATAGATTAAGTACAATTGAAAATTGAATTTTATTTTTGGTTAGTTTGTAGATTTGAAATCAAATTATACACTATTGTTCCCAAAAATATCAAAATCAAATTATTCATTTAATTTCGAGTGGTCATGTCAAATGCTAATTATTAGGGTGATTGATTTTATTTAGATTTCCTTATTATAGCTAAACAGTTTTTAAATATGGTTAGTCATTTTCTTCATAATCCGAATAATTAACATAAAAGGTTTTTGGGATTTGAATATATTTATAGTTGTATGTTAGGTACTAAATTTGGAGAATGCTAAATTTAATTTGATCTTCTTAGATATTTTCCTTAAATCAAAAATTTAAAATATATTTATACGTTTTAATTATGGTAATTTTGTTTAAACGATAATCCATTAAAGGTTTTGTAATAGTTTATAAAATTAATCTCATCATATAATTAAAATTATTTTCTATTTGATGGTGTAGATAAATTACATTATCATTATTATGTACTTTATTAGAATTACAGAGATGATTATATAACAAACTTAGTTTTATTTTTGTAACTTTTTAAAATTTGTTTTTAAAAATATTCTCTTATAAAAAACTTAATGATTTTTATTAAATTATTTTGTAGTAAAATTTACATTTTTTCTTAATTAGTTATTAATAACTTTAGTCATATAAAAAATATGCTATTTTCTAAATAAGAAATATGATTTTATTTAAAAATTACATATATATATATATATATATATATATATGGTTTCCTAAATAATAGGAAAAATCAATATTCTCGTGATCAATATGGTTTCCTTTTTTGAAATGTTTGTTAGTATAATTTAAATAAATATTGCTTTCAAATTCTAACTAATAACCCATTATAAATGAATCGGATATTTCTGACCCGAATCCAATTTGATTAATTTCGGGTAATTTTCTAATTTTGACCCGATCCGAATTCATTTTATACTTCTCTTTTACTAATGTAGAGATACACCTCTCTCGTTTTGGACTTCATTTGATTTTTATTTATGGACTTTTATTTTTATTTGTCGGTTTAATTATTATTAGTGGAGGTTTATTCACCTCATATCTACTTAGGAGTTTTCCTTATTTTAATTCTTAGCATCATACCCTAACCCTAGTATCATAAGAAGTATAAATAGGATTGTTACGTCTTGTTGCACAAGTCATCAAGTTCTTAGCGAGCATCTCGTCTAACATTCCGCTGCACTAAACAGAGTCGCCGTGTCCCCTCATAATTTCTCCTAAACCTCTTTCTCTCTCCCAAAACCTCCATAATCAATTTGGTAAGGTAAGCTTTTCTTTATACTTAATTTAATCCCTAATTTTTGTTTATTTGGTTAAAATTCGCTGTATCATTGTAACATCGCTCTCAGTTAACATCGAATTTGACTGCTTTTGAATTTTTGTTTTGTTTTGATGAAAAATTGCTATCGGTTTGAGAATCCAATTGTAGTGACAGTTGTTGTTTTTTTTTTTTTTTTTTTTTTTTACTGATGTAGGGGAGATAGAGAAACGATGGAGATTGTTCCAAAGACTCCCGAGAAACCTAAATTATTTACTAAATTTTATGTGAGACGAAAATCCTTCTCAGTTTCTGTAATTTCTCCACTCGAAACGATGGAGATTGTTCCAAAGACTCCCGAAAAACCTAAATTATTTACTAAATGTTATGTGAGACGAAAATCCATTAAGAAGAGAATCTCAGTTTCTGTAATTTCTCCACTCGAAATAGATCCTCCTCATAAACAAGAGCTTCAACAAGGTACGTAAACAAAATTATGTAACCTAAATTACTCTTTTGTGTGTATTTTTTTCTTCCGTTTATAATTAGTGACCATATTTTAATTATAAACACAATTTTTCATATGATTATATTATTTTGATTCTAAATATGAAATTAGTTAAATTTAGATAGAGTTTCAGTTTCCGTTGATTTATTGCATTGCGTAACTAATACTAATTATATTTATTTCATTGACGGTAAAAGATAATTCACAAAGCGTAGAGGAGAAGAAGAATTCAGATGAAGAGCGTGAAAGAAAGTGTCATGAGTCAGATATTTTTCAAGGTAAAGTCATTTTTTGAATTCATCTGTAGGAATACAATACATCGTATGGTTGGTTCATCATCATATATCTTATTTATTTGTACACTTTTTATGGTGAAAGGTGGTGATGATTCACAACATGTTAGTGGAAAAAGAAAGAGAGAGAATCCAAAAGAGACGCCAAAAAAGATGAGGTATCATAGACCTCGGATCATGGAAGAGGGGAAAAAACCAAGGGATCCCACCACTACTCGACTGAGAACTATATCCAAGAAAGGAAAGAAGAAGGAGTACAACAAGGACAGTGAAGATGATGAGGTTATTATACCCGAGCCTCCAACTCCACAAAAGCAGCAAAGTAGAAGTAAAACTGAGAAGCCTAAAAGGAGAAATGTTGATCGACTGAGAACCCCTATATCTAAGAAGGGAAAGAAAAAGGACAACAGCAGCAACGCCAGTGAAGATGATGAAGTTATTATAGCCGAGCCTCCAACTCCACAAAAGCAGCAAAGTAGAAGTAAAACTGAGAAGAAGCCTACAAGAAATGTGGCTCGAGCTTTGAATTTTAATCTTCTTAGTTGTCTTGAGCTCGACAGAATTTGTGGACCAACTTTTCCAAAGGGGAGAAAGAGGATGACTCCAGTTCGTAGATCTGATTTCCACTGTTTGATATCTCCCTACTCATTTCCTCTGCCTATTTGGAAAAAGCAGTCAACAAGGTCTAACCGTAAGAAAAACTTGGTCAGATGGTTTGGAATTGCCTTGTCTCTTGAACTGCAAGAGCAAGAAAAGACCCTACCTTTAGTCGACAGGCACTTATCTCAAGCAGATGTTCCTTTGCACATTGAAGGTAATCATTTCTTTTTTTTTTGTTTACCTTTAAAATTAGAGATTGCTTATATGCTTATTATAACTTTTAGTTATACTTATACTACATACAGACACGACTAATTATGTAGCACCAAAGATGGATTATGCATTCAATAACAGAACTAAAGATATTGTTGAGCCGTTAATCACTTAATCCAACAAAGGAATCATCAATTTTGTAACGTTTCATCACGTATATATACACTTAAGCTAACTATTTTTTTTTTTTTTTTTTTGGCAGACTCACCTATGAGACAAGTTAGTTGTGTAGTCCCAAAGCAAAGCAAAAAACTTGTTACTGCAAAGATTAAACTTGATCCAGAGACCATTAAAGAGTGGACGCGCTTAATGGAGAATAAATCACATGCTGACAAGGAAACAAATGCTGGGTGGGAACAAAAAAGGGAGAAGTTCAAAGGTCCTATAGATCGTTTCATTAGTCGGATGCATCTTCTACAAGGTATTGATATTGTTAGAATGAGCTTATGAGTGTAAATACAATCTATAAAGAATTCAAGTTTAAGTGACTATGTAAAGTACATTGTTATCATTAAAATGTTATTGAAATGATTTCCTCTCATGATGTCATCAATTATTATTTTACAGGCGATAGAAAGTTTAAGCAGTGGAATGGCTCAGTCGTAGATTCAGTGGTTGGGGTTTTCTTGACACAAGCAGTGTCAGACTACCATTCAAGGTAAAACTTCGAGTTAAACTGCTTAGAAATTTGGAAAACCAGTTGAGATAACATATGTCTGCTTTAATTACAATATATTTTTTTACAGCAACGCTTTCATGAGTGTGGCTGCAAATTTTCCCGCGAATGCAAGAGAATGTTTAGATCCTCTAGCATACTACATTGAGGAACCTGAAGATGTTAATGACTCAATTCTTGATGACCAAGAACCAACTCATATAGGAAACGATGATGATGCTAAGAATTCTCAGTTCATCACCTTATCTAAGGATTCAATACCAGAGGTAGAAAAACATGAGAAATCTGCAAAAAGGAAAAACAAAAAAACCGGTATTATGGAAGATGCGATTGTTGATTGGAAGACTATTAGAAACACGTACAGAAAAGAAGGATCTCGACACAAAATGCATATGGACTCTGTGAATTGGAATGATGTGAGATTATCTGGCGAGAAATTTTTTAAAAACATCATCAGATCACGAGGGCTATTCAGGATTCTTTCAGGAAGAATTATGGTAAGAAAAGCAAAAAAAATTCAAGAACTTTGTGAATTAATCATTTTAAAGATTTAAGACTAATATTTCTTTTTTATTTATTTTTTGTATGATTTTTATCAAGAAATTTCTCAACGATGAAGTTAAACAAAATGGAACTATTGATCTTGAATGGCTCCGAGATGCTCCATCAGATCTAGTGAAGTATGTTTATGTTAGTTTTTATGTTTCTATTGATATCATTATTTGCAAGCATCATTAACATTTTGTATTTTTTGTTTATCAGGAGATATCTATTGGATATTGAAGGGATAGGAATAAAGAGTGCTGAATGTGTACGACTGTTAGAAATTAAACATTCTGCATTTCCGGTATAATAAGATTTTGATAACTTTTTCACTTGAAGTTTACTTATTTTTGCTTACTCATCAAAACCTTCTGCTTTTGATGTGTATAGGTTGACACAAATGTTGGTCGTATAGCAGTTAGACTTGGTTGGGTTCCTCTTGAACCTTTACCAAATGGAATTCAAATGCATCAACTATCCCAGTTCTGTTTTCTCATCAATTTGATTAAAAAAAAAATATATAGTATATGGTAATTTACTAACAACTATCACCTATAAAATCACCCTTGTTTCAGGTACCCTTCAAATGATTCGATTCAACAATACCTTTGGCCACGACTATGTAAACTTCCTCAAGAAACTCTGTAAGTTCAAATGCTTTTCTTTTTTTCTCAACAAGCCAATTATTTGTAATACCATATGAATATATATTGCTTAATTTCATGCTAAATTGTTTTTACAGGTATGAACTACATTATCAGATGATAACATTTGGAAAGGTGCATACAAAATTAAACCTTTATATGACGTTAATTAATTATTAATCAATCAAAAACAATACTCATTCAACTAGATTTTATCAATTATAGGTTTTCTGCACAAAGTCTATTCCTAACTGTAATGCGTGTCCAATGAAGTCCGAATGCAAATATTTTGCAAGTGCATATGTCAGGTACACATTGTTTATTTATTTTTTCCTTTTTTTTTTGGTTCACCTAGATTATATAAACGAAGTTGTTAATTTCACCATCTTTTGTTCAGTTCTAAGGTTCTTCTCGAAGGTCCAGAAGAGAAGACGCATGATGAGCCTGATACTTTTAAACATGCATGTTCTCAAGATGTCGACGTTAACATGACATCAAATATAAATCTGATAGAGGAATGTGCTTCTCCCAGATGTAGCGAGCAAGATATATGTTTTAAGCCATTGGTTGAGTTTCCTTCTTCTCCAAGACCGGAGATTCCCGAGTTAGTAGACATTGAAGATTTTCCATGCAGAAATACTTATCAGCCATATGCTAGAATTCCTGAAATTGATATTGACTTGGATGCATTGAAGAAAAATGTAGTGGATGCACTTGTAGAAGGTGGAAAGTTATTGAGCAGGTCTGATGAAGAAATATCAAAAGCAATAGTACTTCTCACCCCTGAAGATGCATGCATTCCAATCAAACCACCTCGAAAAATCAAGTATTATGGTCGACTAAGAACTGAGCATGTGGTGTAAGTATCTTTATGTATTTACACATCATTATCATATTTTGATGTATATTGTGAGAATAGGTAAATATATAATTTTCTTTTTTTTGCAGATATGTGCTTCCAGACAATCATAAGCTTCTCCACGATGTAAGTATATTTGCTCTTAACTACCAAAAAATGCAACTATTTTGTATAATTTATGCGGTAATATTTTTATTGTTTACACATATTATATAGTTTGAGAGAAGAGAACTTGATGATCCGAGTCCCTACCTTCTTGCGATTTGGCAACCAGGTATGTACAAACATAATTTATCCATTTCACATAAACATAAACTAAGTTCTTATTGGATATGTTTAGGTGAAACGTCTAACTCGTTCACTCAACCAAAAAAGAAGTGTGACTCTGACGGATCAGAATTATGCAAGAAAAAGACTTGTTCTTATTGTTGCACTATACGTGAACAAAGTTCTAACACTTTTCGTGGAACAATTTTGGTAAGCAGAATTTACATTTTAGCTTTTTCTAACGTTGTTTACTTATACTCAAATGACATGGATGAATGCAACTGAACAGATTCCATGTAGAACAGCAATGCGAGGGGGTTTCCCACTCAATGGAACATATTTTCAGACTAATGAGGCAAGTGATTTTTTCTTTTTCTTCATAAAATTTCTTTAAAATAATTCTTTTATTGAGCAATTAGATTTTGTTCTCAGGTTTTTGCAGATCATGGTACAAGTTTAGTACCCGTTGTGTTTCCTAGAGAGTGGTGTGACAACCTAGAAAAACGTGCAATGTACTGTGGTTCGTCGGTAACATCTATTTTTCGACTTTTAGATACACAACGGATTCAATTTTGCTTTTGGGAAGGTAACAAACATATTTTTAAATGAAAAATAGTTGTTGAATTCTTAAATTAAAAATAATTGTGCAATAATGTTGTGTGGTGATGATAATGTGCAGGGTTTTTATGTATGAGAGCATTTGATAGAAAGAAGCGAATGCCACAAGAACTTGTCCGAAGACTACACACTCCACCTGTTGGGAGAGGGCATGACGATGATATATAATCGTTTAGTTTGTTTCTCTTTTTAGTCTAGTTTTGCTAACTTTTTTAATTGAAGCTTTTGTGATTAAAAAAACAAATGGTTTTTTTCATATGATTTGGTTTCAATCTGTGTACAAAACGAAATTGGAAATATGGTGTAGTCCAGCCTCTTCATAACATTTAGCAACTTGGTTCAAGGATTCAGACCAAGTTCCTTCAATAGAGGCCAAATCCAAGAGAAAAGCCGCAACATCCAAGGCGACCTGGACTGGGGCTTTCCCTTTCGTCAAATCCTCAAGACGACCTTCATCACTCACTTTCTCCCTTATGAATTCAATCTGCTCGTCTTCCCATTGCGCAATACTAGCAACGTCCTGCATGTTTTCAAGGTGTCATGACTAAGAAAATGTTTTTATGCTTTAAAAACTCAGAACAACCAAAAAAAAAGAAGTACAAGAATTATTGTTTAGACATGCCTCATAAGGACATCCTAATGTCTACCAAGGTGATTTCAATGCTACTGTAGCTGCGTCTTTTGCTTCTGAATTCCTTCCTACCTTGCAAATGAGAATAATAAGACTCCATTTTCCTTTAACAAAACAAAAAAGAGATATGTTCAGTTACAAACTTCTGCAGCATGTTTGCATAATATACAAAAGGCCGGCCAAATCCTGGAAAGAGGTCTTTCTTTGTGTAAAATTCTCCTGTTAGCATAGCTGAAACCTTGCAGGGGACAAAAGAAGTCCTTTAAAAGTTTGACAAAAGGTATTCATCAATGGAGGATGTGATATTGTAGGCTATAAAAGATTCTTACATGATCTCCTTCATCGAAATACCGTAATACTTTTTGTTCCAACAAATCTGGAAATAGTCCAACCTATACAATACCAAAAACATAAATATTGTTTACTATTTGTGGTGTACATAACACATTTGATCTACATAAGTAATGGTTTTTTTAAGTCTTACCTTCTTCAAGAGGCAAGACGTAGACATTGAGATTGTCAGTTTGAGATTCAGCAAAAGCACCCTTTTTGTAAAGTTTTTCACCTGCCTCTGCTGAAGCACGATAAAGTTCTATCAAATCTTTTGCATCTTCTTCAACCAGAATTCGGTGAATATACTCATCTACCTGAATATCAGAAACTGTAAAAATTTGCTTTGGTAACAAAAACAAAAGAATGATCCACATTTACGTATCAAGAAGGAAAAGTCATTACATTTCTAGCTATAAGCCAGACTCCACTCCTCCAAATTTCCACAACCGGCATATCCATTCTGTTCTCATATACAAAAAAAGTTAAAATCAAGAATATCCCAATAGCATAAACTTATTTACCACTGCAACAGTTATCAAGAATGATCCAAATCTCTTACCTTGGAGGAGCAGTAGGCCATCTCAAAAGTGCAGTAATAGAGCCTACTTAGACAATAAACCAGAAAACAAACAACAAAAATCTTTAGACACAGATTCTAATTTTTAGACACAGAGTCTAGATCCAATACAATAGTTTTGTTCACTGCCAATATAAAATATGTATAGTCTCTATTTTTATAATCTAAGCAAACAGATTCTAATTTTTTTTTCTTTTAAACTAGTCTAACTCGATAATATAGGCCATATGGGTTTACAACCATTCCAAATTTGATTTGGAAAACATTACAAGGCAAACACAATAATAATTTTTAAGTCACATCAGAGAAGAAGATGCATAAGAATATACCAGAGAAAATAATTCAAATACGCAAAAGAGATCAATGATTAGGTCATAGGAGTAATAAATTATAGAACAAAATATGTTTGAATATAATAATTATGAAAAGAAGAAATTGGGTTGTCAATTTAAAAAAAAAAAAAAAAACACACATGTATCTAAGCTGTCACCACTCGTGATACTAGGCCTGGGCATTCGGTTAACCATTCGGTTTCGGTTCGGTTGTATTCGGTTTCGGTTATTTTGGATATAGTAATATAGTAACCATTTAGATATTTATGAAATTTCGGTTTAGTTCGGTTCGGTTTCTTTCGGTTCGGTTTCGGTTTGGTTATTTAAATAAATAACCATAACTAACATAAATTATATTAACATTAACCAAATAAACCAAATATAACCAAAACTAACCGAATATAACCAAAATTAACCAAATATACAATAACAAAAATACAAAAAAGGGAAAAATATTGATTCAATTTTACAAAATAGTATTTAACTTTGTAAATTCAAAATAATAACATTTACATATATTGATTATTTAAAATATTTAATTGTTTTGAATCTAGAAATAATTTATATTTTAAGTTTATTTTATAGTTTTGCATAATATTAAGTATATAATATTTGATATCTTCTAGGTTTTCGGATATTTCGGTTAACCATTTAATTGTCGGTTCGGTTCGGTTCGGTTTCGGTTAGTTTGGATATAGATTTTTACTAACCATTCGGGTATTTGAAGAATTTCGGTTCGGTTCGGTTTAGTTTTTTTCGGTTCGGTTTCGGTCGGTTATTTGGTTATCGGTTATTTTGCCCAGCCCTACGTGATACTCTGTTCGAAAAGGACATTTTTCAGATTCGGGCATCACATTCTGGCATCTTTGCCGCCAAAATCAACTTATTAAACAAACAATTTTACTTATTGACTAAGAATAATCTTTCACGAGAAAGCAAAAAAAAAAAAAAAAACACACACTCGTTGATGTGTTTTGGTGTGATTGATCAAAAAACCTATGTAACTAATAATCAAAATATCATTCACCATTTCTAAAACATATATTATTTATATTGGCAACGAACAAAACATAACCAATCCAAAATAAATGAAATATCTATTTTGATAAGAATCTTTCCAAAAAGATAACCAATCCTGCCAACACTTATGGTCAGTAAAAAAGCGTACCACCAGTTGACACATATGGTCACACGCTAGAGTCTAGAGTTTAATAAAATAAAATATTTTCACAATGAACCAACCAACAAAAATGTTTCTAACGCGTTTTTTAATGTGTGAAATTATCAGCAAAATCACTGAGAAAAATCTGTTCCTTTATTAGCTCTATACAAAATAAATAAATGAAAGAATAAAAAAAGACTAAAACGTGCAACAAATATTTAAAACATAATGTACATATGTATTTATTTGACAGATTTACAAATCATATATATTTCTTTTAACTCAATATATATTTCCTTAATTATTGGGAATAATTTATTTTTCTTTTTTCTTTTTGAGTTGATGACAACAACAACAACAAAAATATCTTATTTAAATAGAAGGTGCTAGCTAAATTCTTAAAGATAAAATAGTAATTTTTTTTTTTTTGGGATTAAAAAAGAGAAAAAGGTAAGAGAAATAGGGGATGTGTACATGATTGAATGGTGAATTTGTGTGATTCCTTTTTGAAAAAATTAGAGTTTTATAATAATACTATTTAGGTTTTTTTTTTCTTATTTTATATTTTGGGGTTCTACTCTCTGGATTGTCGCTGGTCCGTCAATGGTGATCTGAGACCAGTATTGTTTTTGCACGAATCTAAATTGGTTTCGATGTTGTGACAACAGAGATAGAGAGAGAGAGAGAGACAAGGAAACGATTTACAAATCTAGGGTTTCTCATTTTTTGCTCTCTTCTTCTCATAATCCCTTTTTATTCTCGCGACCAAGAGGACTAGAACAAAAGCGAGAGAAGCAAAGAGCAAAGACCCCCCCCCCCCCCCAACCCAAAAAAAAAAAACAAAAAAGAAAGAAAGAAAGAAAGAAAGATGTCTACAGCATTGGACTCCATTGATGCGATTCTCTTCTCTCTGAGCAGAGCTTTCACCAGCCCTTTCGCTGTCTTCGTTCAGATCCAGGTGTCACCTCTCTTTCCTTTTCTTTTTTTTTCTGCTGCTTCAGATCGAAAGAAAATTTTGGATTTTGCTTTGCTCGTTTTCAATCATCACACCTCTTCTGATGATTCCTAAACAAAACCCAATTCTCTTGTTCATCTTCTATGTTGGTTCAGATCGAAAGTTTGGTCCTTTTTTTTATCTCTTCTAATGTTGGAGAAAACAATTATGGATTTTGGGTCTTGGGGTTAAGCTACGTTCTGTTCTTTAGAGGTTTGAAAAGTAATGGTTTTTTTTAAGTACCATAATGAAGCGTAGAAAAGAAGAAATTTCTAGCCTTTATTGATGAATCAAACATGTTTTGTTTTCGTATCGTCAATGATTTTCAAGGAAGAATGAATGGTTGATTGGGGGATTTTTTATCATCAGGATAAGAATTTTCTTGTGTTGGCTGTTTCTTAAATTTTCCTTTTTGTGCCTCAGGGGTGTACAATATGCTTACTCCTTGCTATCGGCTGGTTTTTGGCTGAATATGTCAGGTAGTGTCCTTTTACCATATAAAAAAGCCTGATTTTGATTTTACAATCTGAGTTATGTTTTCTGAATATCTGTGTGTTCTACTTGTGTAAGGAACCGAGAGGTTAAGAGAATTAAAAACAGCATGAAAGCGGGCAATAGCTTGGCCTTTCTTTATCAAGATATCAATGAACTCGAGCACTCTAGGCAGGTCAAACTTCCCAGAGTTTCCGTTGTCATGCCTCTAAAAGGTTTTGGAGAACACAACTTACACAACTGGAGAAGTCAGGTCAGCCTCTCATGTTGCACTATCATTCTCTCCTTTTCTTCGCAAAGTTTTTTTTACTTTTCATTATGGTTAAGTTTTGTCAATGAAGAATGTTGCTTCCTACTTAATTGTAAAAATTGATCCATCTGTATGTGTAGATTACTTCTCTCTATGGTGGGCCATTGGAATTCCTTTTTGTCGTAGAAAGTACGGAAGACCCTGCATATCATGCTGTTTCCCGTTTATTATCTATGTATCAGGTACAGCAGACACGTCTCAACATATCTTTGTGGTTGTTTAATTTTTTCTACTGATGAAAGTACTGTCCACAAAAGTTCAATTTATAGTTCGTTTGGCCTTCATTTGTCTTGAAGTATCTACTGACTCCTCATCTTTCTTCACCGAATGTGCACAGGATGATGTTGAAGCTAAGGTTGTGGTTGCTGGTTTATCGACTACCTGCAGCCAGAAAATTCATAATCAGTTGGTATGTATGATCTTTAATGTAGATTGAATTTTTTGGTGAATGGCTTTCATTGGTTGCACCTGTGTTTTTTTCTCTCTCAATATATTCCCTCTCTCCTTTGTGACTGTTCTTAGCTATAACCATGAGAAGAGAAACTATCTTCCAATTTGATGTTTTTCATTTTTGTTGTTTATTCATTGGCTTTAGTTGAATTTATTTTTATTTCTTGAAGATTGGAGTTGAGAAGATGCACAAAGACAGCAAATATGTATTATTTCTGGACGACGATGTTAGACTGCATCCTGGAACAATCGGGGCCCTCACAACTGAGATGGAGAAAAATCCAGAGGTGGTACCCAACCTACATTATTCATGAATGAATTGGCTTAATTTTCTTGTTTCTGGTTTACATGTATCGAAGACATGGCTAATGAGAACAGGCCCTTGTACTTCCTTCTGTTTGAATTTGTTTAACAGTTATAGTGATCTCTTGCAGATATTTATTCAAACAGGGTATCCTCTAGACTTGCCTTCTGGAACTCTTGGGAGTTATTGCATCTATGAGTATCACATGGTAGAGTGCCTATAATCACTGGCTTCCTTATCAAGCTTTTAGATTCTTCGTGTTTGTAATTTGAGCTAGTCTTTGGCATCTTCTCTTTACAGCCTTGCTCAATGGGATTTGCGACTGGCGGGAGAACATTCTTTTTATGGGGAGGGTGTATGATGGTATGTAGATAACATGATACGTAATGTTTCTTTTATATACTCTGCTACATCTAATTTTGGTGATTGTTTGCAACTATTTGTAGATGCATGCCGATGATTTCAGACAAGATCGATACGGTGTTGTCTCTGGCTTACGTGATGGTGGATATTCAGATGATATGACACTTGCCTCTCTAGCAGGTAACCTTTGGTTCTGAGTTTTCCTCCATTTTGTTGCACGATATATGCCTATTGTATGTTTAGTTGACAGTTTCTTCTTTTCACTGCAGGTGCTCACAAGAGGCTCATTACATCTCCTCCTGTTGCTGTTTTTCCTCATCCTCTTGCAAGTGATCTGAGTTTTGGACGGTACATTTGCTTATACTTGTTTGAACCCAAAGGTACTGAATATGTAGATGTTAAACCATTTTTTTTTTTTTTCTTTCTTACTTCTAGGTACTGGAACTACCTGAGAAAGCAAACCTTTGTGCTAGAATCTTACATATCCAAAGTTAACTGGATAATGAACAAGGCTTTGTTTGCTGTCCACTGCTATCTTTCATGGGGTTTTATTGCACCATATGTTATGGCTGTCATTCACATCACATCAGCTTTAAGAATCTACATTAAGGGATATCAACATGAAGACACATCCTTTGCATCTGGTGGTGAGCATACGTTTCCTCTTATTTAGGTGGGATATGTTTCAGATGAGAGATAATTGTCCTATTGCCACGATGATTGCTAGTGTGTTGGGGGCTATTGAACTATTGTAATACAATGTGGAAGCGATTTGTCATCTTCAACTTGAAATATAGGATTGTCTGTTTTTTCTTATGCTGCATACTGACCTGGAAAGATGAGGTTCTATGTAGGTATGTTGCTTGTTATAATGTTGGCGGTCTGCACTTTCATTGAACTTCTTTCAATGTGGAATTTGACAAGGCGAGAAGTTCAACTATGCAATATGTTATCCCCTGAGGCTCCTCGTCTCTCTCTTGCAACATACAACTGGGGACTTGTAAGTACTTTCATCCCCCCTAATATTGATTTAGATTATAACTAGTAATAGTTGTGATGATGATAGATATATGAAGTTAACATTTTCATTTTGATTGGGGGAAAATGTACAGATTTTTGTAGCAATGCTTGTAGACAACTTCCTATACCCGATCTCAGCTTTCCGTTCTCACTTTTCTCAATCCATAAATTGGTCTGGAATCCGATACCATTTGAAAGATGGAAAGATATTCAAGGTAAAACATTTGTCTCACGTCACTTGTAATAAATATGTTGTGTTCAGTTAGACAAAAGTGTATATGTAATTCTTTGTAACGTGATATCAGATTGAGAGACGAAAGGATATGGGACCAGCAAAGACAGATTTAGGAGGCAAACATTTGTATGGTAAGAAAGGAGCTCCTCAGAAAGCTTCATTCTTAAGCTCCTTGGGAAGAAATTTGGCTCACTGGCGACAACCGAAAAAATTCGATGTTTAAAAAGAAAAGGTCCCTATTTATACAGTAGAAGCAAGCTCACAAAGTCATTTTTTGCCCGGGAATTCGCGGGTGAACTGATGATTCTTTGCAATGTTGGTGATTCTTTTTCAAGAAGGGGAAGATTTTTTTTTTTTTTTTTCTTTTTTTCTTGTTGGCTTCAAATGGTGAAGAAAGGCGTTAATTCCCCCTTTGGTAAATTTTTATTTATTGATCTCTTTCTTTTTGTTTTATTTTTGGGTTTTACTTAGCCATTTGAGATGAAATATATTGCTTACCATCTTAATTCATCACCTTGATTTCTGTAATTGTTTGGTTCATCATTCATCTTTTTAGTTTGTTGTGTATCTTACAAATGTTCAATCCAATATTCTAAATTGAAGATGTATGTGCACTATTTTATGTCATATCCTCCACTTAGTCTAGTTTGATATGTTGGTCAATGAATGTCCATTTGCGTTTACAAAAAGTTTAAAACAAAAAACATATAGACAACAATTTTATGTCAAATATGATGATAACCAACAACCAACCATATTTTATGGAACTAGATGGTAATAACCAATACACATAGCACATAATCACTTGTGCTGCATTTGTTTTTAACGAGTGCTGGGGTTAGGTCATAGTTTGACAAACAAGAGTGAGTAATACTATTAACCATTCAAAGTTACAAAGTTAAGATGAGATCTTGCATGTGTTTGAGCTCTGAACTTGAATTATTACTGGAAATTACATTAAAACTTGGGAATAACTGAAAAAAGGGAGGAGAAGCACACAAAGTAGACTCTTGAGTTTCAACTTTCAGCGGTAGAGACGATAGGTGGGGCTGTACATGCTACTCTCTGCACACTTGACAATATCTTTCGGCCGTGGAAGCCGCCCCGCCAATCCTGCAAAACCAACATTTCCACCATAACCGCATAAATACTCAAAACCGCAATAAAAGGCTGATACAAGAGGGAGAAAGACAGAAAGAGACAGACCTAGTTCATATGCCTTAGTTGCTACATTGGCTGCAATATGAGCTGATATTTTCCGGATGGAAGAGAATGAAGGATATATCATTCCTTTCTCATAGTTCTCTTTGCTTACTTGTCGAGCTAATGCCTCAGCTATGTCGCAGAAACACATCATAATATTAATAAACAACAACGCTGGGAGATATGTTCACTAAGTTTACATCTCTTAAATGCTTACCAGCAGCAAGAAGCATATCGTCATGTACCCTTATCGCTCCTGAGATAACCAAACCAAGTCCGAGACCCGGGAATATGTACGCATTGTTTGCCTGTATTTTAATAAAGGAAATGCAGAGCGCTAATTTACCAACCAAGTTCAGTAAACCCCAATGGATGAAGAGTTATCTATCATTACCTGTGTAGTTACAAACACATTTCCTTCATACTCAACTGGATCAAAAGGGCTTCCACTTGCGAAAATGGCACGACCCTTCATTCGAAGAATATCAGAAAACTTCAATTTCAATTTGAGGTGAAGATATACTGGAATAAGGGTGTGTGGTGTGGAGAGATTTACCTTACTCCAAGTATAAGCTTCTTCAGCGGTACATTCTGATTGTGTTGTCGGGTTAGAGAGAGCCATTATCAGAGGTCTCTGCAAGAAACATTTTGTTAGTTTCTCTAACTCTTTAATCAAAACGATGTTTTAATATGAACACCTGATAGGGAATAATAGATATACCTCATTAGTGGAGGACATGGCTTCAATCACTTCTTTTGTAAAAGCCCGTCCAATGCCAGCAGATCCAATTAGAACAGTCGGGTTTATGGCCTAATAAGACATATAAATTAAAGATGTCAATAGCTAGTAGCCTTACTTCCCTCGACCTCATCACTGATTTAGATAAAAAAGAGGATTTTGATGCTTAATAGGAAGAAGTTTCAAACCTTTATAGCACCTAAGAGGTCTTTCACTGGTTCATGTTCATGAGCCCATGGTTTCTTGAAGTCTTGAAGTGAATCTTTACGGGAGTTAACAATCAATCCCTATTAGAGAACCAAAACTTGCATCAAAATTGTCGTTCCAATGAAAATGTCGTATCTACAGTTTTTATTGTCTCTACCTTGGAATCCACAAGCCAGATTTTCTTGCGGCTTTCCTCCACTGAAGCATTCATCTGCAGAAGAAAGATAGATAAATTGAAGCGACTACACCTCGGAACACGCGAATTCCAAAGAACAGTCATTACCTGTTTTGATATATATAGAGCTATGAGTTCTGCTATTCCAGTTCCAGCCTGCAACAACCAAACAAGAAGACATAAGAAAACATTCAGCATATGTGGACTTAAAGGATCAGACAGTGATTCCAAAAATTGACTCTTACTTCACCAGCACCAAGAAATAGGAAGGTGTGCTCTGCTAGTGGACTATTAGTTAACTTCTGTGCGGAAACTAATCCCGCTAAAACAACAGATGCTGTCCCCTGAAATTGACAGGCAAAGAATAAATTTTCAAACAATGGAGACAACAAGAAACAACAAAAATGAATTCTAAAACTCTTACCTGTATATCATCATTGAAGACTAGATGACTGTCGCGGTATTTTGCAAGCAACTTAAAGGCATTATGATTAGCAAAATCTTCAAACTGTGTTAGATGGAAGATAACAAAGTAGATAAACAGCTGAAACAATAATATACTGAATCCTCGTATAATAGAATCAAGAAGCAAGAAGAAAAAATTCATTGTTTCTTTACCTGTACAAGAACATTTTCACCATAGTTCTGTTTCACAGCACTCATAAATTCATGCAAGAGTTCGCTGTACTCCTGCAATGATGTTTTAAAGCTATTCACTCATGGAAGTTCATATGATCATGTCCTAAAATTCTTAACAGAATAAAGGATGCAAGAAAGAAAGAAAAAAAACCTGTCCCGTTGCTCTCTTTTGTCTGAGTCCTATGTAGAACTCATCATTCAACAGTTTCTCATTGTTTGTTCCCACATCAATGGTGACAGGTAAACACTGCCAAAAGTAATCTAGTCTCAAGTTCCTGACTCTAGAAATATTGTTTTAAACTTTTTGTACAATCAAACCAATACCGCTGAAGGTCGAACACCTCCAAGTGCTGAATATAACGCCAATTTACCAACCGGTATACCCATCCCCTGAAGTCAATCAACCTCTGGTCAGGTACTCAGATATAAACTTATCAAACGAATTTTTTATAAGATGGTAGAGGTTATGGGTTCATTTGGAGAAGAAATTACACACTAAATGTAAACGTCAATGCAAAGGCAAACAAGGAACCAAAGCCACATTAAGATCACATCAAAACCGAAATGAAACAAAATCCTAGGAATACCTGACATCCAAGATCTCCTAATCCCAAAATCCTTTCACCATCAGTAACAACAATAACTTGTATATTCCTTTCAGGCCAGTTTTTTAAAACATCTAGAATCTTTCCCCTGCATGAATATAAAGGTTATGACATGAGTAAAGCCAAGAAAATGAAAATTTCAAGATAAAAGTTACAAGCAGTATGTACTTGTCTTTTAAACTGATGAATAAACCCTGAGGTCGCCTGAAAATACTTCCAAATTTTTGGCAAGCTTCACCAACAGTTGGAGTATAAACAATAGGAAGAAGCTCCTCAACATTATCTATCAACAACTTGTAAAACAGCCTCTCGTTCCTTTCCTGTTTTATGTCCAAGAAGAGATTCATCTTTCTCTGATAGTTTTACACAATAATTTCTCAGATTAATTAAACAGAGAAGATTTTTTTTACCTGAAGTTCTGTCAAGGCCATGTACTTTTGTAATGGGAACTGATATTGTCGGATATTGTTCATCAGCCTTTTTTCCTAAATAATTCAAACTCGAAAAATGATTGGAATTAAAAGTTTTGATTGAACTCCATTAATAGAACCATACCAAATAAACAAATCACCAAGTTCTACCTGAAGCTTTTGATCAAGAACAACTGGAGGGAGAAGACCACGCAAGTAATGTGTGTCTCTCTCTTTCTCAGTGAAAGCAAGTCCTTTGTTGTAGCGAGGATCTCTCAGCAACGAGTACCCACTGAAACAAGAAACGGAAGTTACTAACTTGACTGACAATTTAGACACTTAAATTTTGTGACCATGGAGAAGTTATGTTGTTACCTAGAAACAGCGAGAGACCAAGGAGTTATGTTGTGCTCAATGGTAGCTGAATCTTCTCCGTACACATCAACAACGCCACCATTGACGGAGGATTTCAAATCCGAGTTGGTCACTTTCTCCATCTTGAAAGGATCAATGAACACAATCCCAAAAACAAAAACGAAAAGAAGGTAGTTTTTTTCACGTATCACAAAGAAGAAACTTTCCCTACTTTTCTTGAAAAATATAGTAATGGAAGGAAGAAGGCTGTGGAAAATCCAAATGGAAGCTTGAGGATGCATAGAGGTGTCACACTGAAGAAGACAGCTCTGTACACCACATGGACTCTAAAGTTGCCACGTACAATTAAATGAAATTAAATATGAACTTAATCTTATTTATACATGGTTTTTTTAATTTATTCCACAAGCAAACTTACACACGGAATTTATTTGACACTACAGGACAAATCTAAGATTATAACTAAAGCACAGATACTACACCACATAGCTTGACCTAAAAGTTAGGCTACTTAGGTCAGATACTTGCCTAATGCGCATCTTATGAGACACGAAGACAACAAACAGGACAAGTAGGTGTGTTCAACCCAAAAGCTTTTTAAGCATAGAGGTTGAAGCCACTAATGATTTCTCCTGCGTTTTCTTCAGGTAAATTCTGCACAGGACTGGTCCTGCAACCTTCCAGACAAATCCACAATAACTAGCGTTGTTCTTTTTGATGGCGTAGTCGTAAACAATGTTGTAAAGTGCCAAGGATTTGGTATAGAGTTCTTCCAGGCTTATCTTGCTGTCTTCAAACCCTGCAGCACCATAGAAATCCTGATACAGAGAGAAGAAACCGTTCAACCAATGAGTTGTGTTTATAAAGCATTAGATGGATTCTTGTGAGTGCAGACTTCCCCAGGACTAACTAACAAAAAAATTGTGATTCATGAAGTCTATTGGTCAGATCTTTGCATTGGGTTGAGAAGCTTACCTGCTGGTATCTCTGGTTAACTTCACTGGTTAGTTTCTTCTTCTTATTTTCATCCTTTTCCATCAACGCCTGGCTCATATCATCTCTGTAGTTCTCGTACCAGCGTCCACATTTCTCCATGTGAGACTCAGGGACCGGCTCATCTTCTAAACACGTGAGTTTACTGATTTCTGAATTGTAACAAACAGAGTAAAGACATATTATTATTACATATTCGAGATAATGAGTTCTTGTGTACTCTGATTATCGATAGGGAAAAGAAGATCCGTACTGGATGGTAGGGGTATCTCTGCATTGTGGTATTCTACAGTGTCATAGATTAATCCAAGAATAGAAGTGGACTTGATTGTCTTTTTTTTATGATCCATGTAATGTGGAAAGGTGCCGACCTGTAGGTTGGGTGGGAGATCGACCTTAGCACCTTTTTTGGGTGCATCAAGAGCATCATAATATATATCAAACAACTTTAGCATATTTTTGTTCCTTTCATATTTTTCCTTCGCACTCTCATCTCCTAAGGTGAGGAAGCCGTCCATTATTGCTAGCCAGCTATCTGCAGCCATCCCTATAACGTCTCTGTAAACCGAGAAAACAAAGCATGTATATTAACTAAAAAGAGCTATTGTGAGCTTGAAAGTAAGCTAAGCCGAGAATTAAATTATGTACCTCTTACAAAATCGTGCATTTAAGAACAATTTGAAAAGCTCTTCTTCCAACTCTTCTTGTGATAGTTCACTTGGCTTTCTACCACAGTAGATTTTACTCGGTTTAGAAGAACTAACCCACGGTTCACTTGGTTTGAAGTGTTCAAGTAGCTAATTAGAAGAATTTACAGTTCACATGTCAGGTCTCAGCAATGAAGAATTTACTTTCAAATTACGACGGATATAGCAAAGTGAGTACCTGGGGATTTCTGGATATAAAATACATATCGCCATCAAAGTCACCACCTGCAATCACGTCGCCCAAGGATCTTGGACCTTTCTGAGGGAAGAACACAGCATACTTGGAATTTCCAACATATTCTTCTAAGGCCTTGACATATGTAGCCTTAAGTACATGTATGTCTCCAAAATGTAATCCAGGATTCCTATAAACCAACACATCCCCAGAGATTTGGCCAGACTTGCTACAAAACCACAAAAAGAAAGCAGTGAGGAAATGATCAGCTACTTCTTGGGAATAACTTTGAAGCTAATTTAGTGTTTCTTGATGTTTCCATCTAGAATCCAAAGTGAAAGACCAAGAGAAGAATGGGGTCGCATACAGAATGACACAGACTTCATTATCCTTAAGCTTTCCGGTGGGATCCACCGTACCCATGAGATAGTATGATTCGTCAATAGGAAGCCTTCCTTCTTTTAGAGCACTCTTCTCTGTATTTAAGAGAATCGACAGGCGATATTTCAAGTGTGGTTCGTCAAGGGGGATTTCAACCAAGATCATTTCTGCAATGTTCTGGTCGTCCATATTCCCATAATTAATGGCAGCTGCACATACAAAATTAACTTAATAAAAGACCCATCGAGTGTCTCCTCAAACTACTTATCATGTTAAAGACTTCAGGGTGCGTAAGTTAAGTTAAATCAGTGGTTTCAGGGGTAGTAAGAAATTGCAAATGAACCAGAAAGATTTGGGGTTTTTGGTACCTTTAAACGCAGCACGTTCACTGTAGAATATGGTTTTAGACTCTTCCAACGTTTTGAGCAATATATTCAAAAAGAAGTCATCAGGGACTCCTCCATAACTAAGCAGTGCAATCAAATTTCTTGACAGCCTCGTCATTTTTGGTGGATTACTGGAAGATGTAAACAACCAAAGTTCATTAACAAAAAAAACGAATGAGAAGTGAGTTCAGATTCAAGATAATAAAAATCCGCGAGGAAGCTACCTTGTATTGACTACCTCCAGGGAGTTAAAAGTTCTAAAATTTAGCAAGGTCTCATCTTCATACACCTTGATCATAGAAGGTCGAACCTGGACAGTCTGAGGAGGAAGCTGCCAAATAAAGGAGCAAAATTAGGAATAGCTTGCAAACCTGATTTTGTGACATGAAAGAGAGTTGGCTTACTTTCTTGTTTGAGAGAAAAGTTCCCTTAACAGCATGGCCTTTATAAAACATCCGAAACTGGATCAGCAGAGGCTGTTGAAAATAAGAATTGTTACTACATGTTATAAGTGATAGAAAAATACAGAATCGAGCCTGAACAGGGAATATGAACTACTTACCGGGTCTTCGCCACAGGGTCCCTGTGTTTAAAAAAATAAGAAACAAACATGATAAGGTAACAAGAGTAAACAAAAGGCAACTAAGCAACCATCAAATAATCATGGAAGTACAAGAAAGACCTGAACATTGTTACTTCTAACAGATTTCCCTTTACAGATAATTGGACACATCCGAGCAAGGTCTTCAGAGATGTAGCCAGTTCCATCTGAATGTATATATGGTTTCCCATTCTTATCAAGAACATCATTATTATCTTGATCCTGCGATTGGAAGAAATGGAAAGAGGTCAAAGTCACATAATGGATGCATTTTAAGTTAAGGCCTTAGAGATGCAGTTACTGAAGAAAACATGGTTTGAGGACATACAAGGCAGTGTATATCATCGATTTTCTCAAAGGTAATCCCATTCATATCCACTTCAACCTTTTTAGTCTTTGACAGAATTAGAGAAAACCTGAAGCATCAGCAAAAGAAATCTGACTCTAATTACAAATGAGAACATCTCTAGAAGAGTTTAAAGGTGAAACAGTAAAAAGTCTTCATATGCATACAATAGAGACTTAAAAGAAACTAGAGTACCGTGCCATATAGTTCGCCGGAGATGGCAAATTATGCACATGCATAAAACGCATGCGAGCTTCATGGATTGACATCCCGTCAAGGATATAAGGATTTTCCATATCACTCAACGCTGTAGAGCCCGTGCGTATAAAGTAGCATCTAACTCCCTTTGTAGAAAAATCTTTCTTCTTCCCTTCTTTCCCTCCATCTTTGAAAACTGTTTAAAAAAGAGGTAAAGAAGCTACTATGTGGAGTTCTAAACACAGAGGAAAAGTATGACAATAGCTGCAAGACATGGCCTTAGCACCTTAACAATGAAAAGTGTTGTACGTAAACTAACATAGATAATAATCAAGAGAAATTAACAAGGAGAAAGACCCACCAAAAAATTGATAACGACGTAAACCAACCATGATACCATTCTTAGCAATCCCTTTGTATGTAGAGTAGAGGTTATTACAATTGGTTTCCACGCCTGACACGTCATCGAATTTGACGGTTAAAACATTATCATCACCCAAAACCTTGTGCAGGTGTGTTCCAGTGTTCTCCAGAAGATGACCCTGTGAACACAGTCTATCAATAAGTAAAAGCGTATTGAGACACTGTCAAAGACTTTATCCTAACAGTAGGATATACACTTTTAACTGACATATGATAGTGGCAACATGGGAAAACACAAACAAGAAAGAGAGAGCTAAGAGAGCGGACCGAACCTTGAATTTGTAACTACCATCGGGAGCAACATGACACTGATAGTAATGAGTCTTCCCACTATCCCCTCCAAGTGACTGGGGAAAGAAGCATGTAAGAAGATGCAATTAGTACAAATGTGATACAAAAGTCAGATTCCTCATAAATTGCAGCAGTTAAAAAAAAAAGGAATTTGCAGGTCTCTTGTCATACCCTTCTTCGCTCCTTTGGGGAACAATAACGCTGTCCCAACCCGAACCAAACCGCTTCTTCATAAGAAACCATTGGCAAATCCTTCCATTCTCTGATCTGATCACCGGTAATAACCTCATCTAGGGATTCCCTGTAAAAAGACGATTACTTTCCGAAGAAATAGATAAAAAAAAAGTGATGGAGCCCTATACTAAACATACCCTCCAATATAGCTAAGCAACAAAAACATCTTCTTGAATTCAAGTTCGCCAAGAGCTAACAGTGGAGGAATGTGCTTAGACCCTCTATTCTCTTCTCTTCTCAACAACTTAGGAGAGGGAGTTTCCATATCAAGAGACAACACTTCTGCTACAACAATTAGCCATAGTCATAATCAAACTCTAGAGCATAGTCATAATAATAAGTATTCTTAGAACCCATCAGAGATACACGACTGACCTTGTTGAGAGCCCCTGCAACTTTTCTTCCCAGGAGTTCTAGGAGGAGAGGGTACCGGAGACTCGACGGAACTCAGCCGTGGAGAGCCATCAACAGTGGCCGCATCTTTAATAATATACAAGATTAGCCCATCTAGGGAATTCACACACGGCTTATTGAAAACTTTCCTGAGAGTCTCCAAAGCCAATTCCTCAGAAATCGAAGAAAGCTTCCGCCTTGTCTCCACTTTGATAGGACTAAGATTGTGTTTCCCATATATTCTCTCTAACAAAGTCTCCACCGGACCCGGAAGAGTAATCTCTGAACGCAAAGAAGACAACACTTCATCCGAACAACAAGTGTTCATCATTTTCGTTTTTTTTTCCCCAAAATCAGAGTTTTGTGTCTTCGTCTCTTTAGTTAGGGTTCATAAAGAAATATATGGGAAGAGATACTAAACTGTTCAAAAATCTTGCCTTTCTCTGCCATTTTCTCTCAAAAAGTTTCTTCCTTTCGATTTCAAAAATAAAGTTTGATTTGCATTTTTTTGTCAGACAAATTTGCTTTGTGTGTAAGTAAGTCTGATTGATTTGACTAGACGGGAGATTTTATTTTGCATACACAGTACAGTAGTCCACAAATCTAGCCGTTTTAAAATTATTTTTAATTTTATCAAATGCCCAACCTCCACTACTATCAATTACAAACCCTGCCACTAACTTTCTCGCCGCCTCTGTAAACGCCCAAATAAAATCGCGTCTCTTTTTCTCGACTCATTGCAAAATCGCAAAAAATACTCATTCCCAAAATCGCAAAAAATCGCAAAATAATGCTAGATACTCGAAATATAGTAATAGAATTTGGTATGTGTGATCAACACCATATTCATAAAATCTGGTACACCGGTCCTTTGGTAGAGCCGGTTCTATAGTTTTTGTGCCCTAAAGCAAATTTATAGAAATTTCATTATTAAAACCAGTGTTCAAAAAAGCGGTCTAGGCGGCCGCCTAGGCGCCATCTAGGCGCTAGACGCTCAGCAGACGCCTAGATGACCGCCTAAACCGCTTAAAATTACATAAATTGTATTTTAATATTTATTTTTGATTTTTAAATTACATATATTAAATTATTATGTTTTATATCTATATATGTAACTATAAACATTTATATGTTGTTAATATAATTTAAATAAATGTATTTTTTTTACTTTTGTTTATAATTTATATTTTTTTTATTTTTATAACATATATTTTTGTATAATTTTATATATTTAATGTTGTATGTTGTAAACGCCTAAACCGCCTAAAAACCGTCTAAGCCCCGACTAAACGTTCTAGGCGCTAGGTGCTGAATCACCGCGCAGATACCGCCTAGCGCTTTCTTGAACACTGATTAAAACCTGTAAAACTTTAACATAGTTTATAAATTTTTTTTTGTTTCAGTAATATTTTATTGTATATGTGATTAATAAAAGAATGAAGAAAAAGGCAAAAAAAAAAACTAAATTTGTGAAGGGAGAAGATTTTGGAAAATAAGAGGCGAAAAGAAAGAAAAAAACAAACAAAATAGAAGATAGAACGAAAGTGGGTGACTTAAAAACTGCATGTAATGGTAATAATGTCACTAGACCAATAACATATTCAACAATGTGGTATCAATTTTTAACTTAATAATGTGTGGCCTAAAGCATAAGTTTTATCTGCCTTATGGTAAAGCCGGGCCTGGACTTCGGCAAAGACCAATGTTGACTAAAAAAATGTATTTAATAAAAAAATATATTATATAAAATCATTTATGCTTTTTCATGATTAAAATCAATTCAATATCTAAATCTTTTTATATATCTCTAATGTATTTATTCTTATAATTAGTTAATTTTTATTTTTAAAACAAAACTAATAGTTAAATAAAATTCATTGATAATTATTTTCAAGATATAACATAAAGGTATTTGCAAATATACTCTTATTCTATACTCTTTTGCAAACATACCCTCAAATCAAATATATTGTTTTCCTAAAATCAATTTTTTGTATCTTTATCTTTTATATATTATAAGTAAATATTGAGAATTTTTGTTGTTGTTTACATGTTATTAAGAGTATGTAAATTTTATAGTAAAAAATATCTAAAATTTTGTACGACATTTACCATGCAAACTTCAGAGTAAAGAGTCATATACTCAATCTTTTGTATATTATTTTTCTAATGAAAGTAGTTGAATTTGATTTTGTTGATTTTGTAGTATTTAAATAATCTGATTATCAATATATATATATATATATATATAATCTATACTACTAAAAGTAGAAGCTATAAGCTTCTAAGGCTGTCCAAATGAGATTTTAAACCACCAATATGAATTAGACATATCACTAATTAACATTTTTGCTTAAGGTATCCACATAGTATTTAAAACAACCAACATGAATTACACATTTCATTTATTAACATTTTTGAAAATATAGTAGTTTTCTATATTATTAATTTTTTTTTAAAATGGAAAATTTTAATTCAATGAAAATAAAAGACATATATATAACATTCCACATCGGCTAGAAAAAATTTAGACAATAGTTCAATACCATTATAAATAAGACTAATATGCTTCCAACAACGAATAAGCATGAAAGCTTCGTCCAATTTTAAAAATTTATTCGATTTAATCTGATGTTTTATTTGAGTAAATAAAAAAATTTAAAAGTTTCTAAATATTATAATATTTAAAAATTTAAAAAGTTTAAATATTATATATATTAAAACTTTTAAAAGTTCTTAGGTTTTACAAAATTTTAAAAATGAACAGGAAGCTTGATTTGTCATGCATCCAAATTTAATAGTTTAATTCAGTTTATTTTAGTTCTTTATTTTAGAGAATTTAAACATTTTAATATTTAAACGATAATTAAATATCCAACAATTTAGATTATATATACAACTGATTTGCTGTTCTTTATTTTAGATAATAATAAAATTTTTTTACAATTTCCAACAAAAAGTAAGTTGTGTAGTACTTCAAAACAAAAAGGTTTTGAATGATTATTCAGTGATAGAAAATGAGAAAGTAGACGAGGACGAAGAAGAATAAAAGTATAATGAAGAAGCGGACAGAAGTTATATGGTAATTTAAAACAAAAATGTTCTCAATGATTATCCACTGAAAAAAGCGGTAAATCAGACAAGAAGAAAAAAGAATAAAAGTTTTTTTTAACCATTTGGCCACAACTGGTTGAAAACAAAAAAAAAGAATAAGAATATAACGAAGAAGCAACGGTGAAAGTAACGATTACAACTACCATGCAAAATTGAAAATGAAAATGACGAGAAAGAAAACAAATAGTAAATAAATAAAAAAACACGAAGATATAAGTGGTGGTGTTCAACTGAATATGAGAAACCAAAATTGGTTCATGATTCTTTAGATCAAATTTTCTTAACTTAAGAGTTTCTTACTAAAATTATTGTCTAAATAATAACTTCAAATTTTCAGAAGTTAATATTTTATAATTGTCATCAATTATATATAATTTCATAGAAATATATTAAATATACCCACGAATAGCGTAGGTTCAAAACCTAGTAATTACTAATGATTTTATTTTAACTATTAATTTAGCTTTAAAAATAAAAATTAACTAATTATAAGAATAAATACATTAGAGATATATAAAAGTATTTAGATATTGAATTGAATATGTTGTTAATCATGAAAAACCATAAATGTTTAAATATAATATTTATTAATTTCGATTTTTAATAAAAAAAATTCATAATATATCTTTTTGGTCAACTCCCGAGTTAGCGTTGATTTTCGCCGAAGTCAGTCGACCGATTTACCGGATTGTATGTCTATGGTGTTGAGCACATAATGTCATATAGTTCATGCATATGGCAATGTAATACATATATTTCGTATAGTTGACAATATAATAATATATTTGGTATGTGTGACTATGTATTCTCTTATAATACATTTATCTAGCCATTTTTTTTCTTCTTCATGAAGATAATAACCTCTTTGGCTGACGTCTAGTGATTCATATGGCTTCTTTATCTTCGCCTCGACTAAGGTACCATATCGTCATGTATCTTTCTTTCACCCTTGGTTTCCATGTGTGATTCTCTACGTCAATATATATGGCGTGGCTATCGACTTGTCTCTTTGGTCAGTGAGGTTTTGGGATATTCGTACTAACTTCTATGGTTTTTGCCTAACTCTCACTTGCTCTCCGGACTCCTTAGACTCCTATGCCTTTAACTAAGGCTCCTTAAGTTGAACAAATATAAACACTCACACGCAAACAAACAAATCAATATAAAGCAATCAAAGGCAAGAGCGAGAATATAAACACAACATGGTCATATCATAACATAAGTTTCAAACATCATTCTTGTATCCATATACACACACCGCTTATTCAAACCTCGTCACAAACCAACCCAACCCAAAAAGATGATACAAGATAGAACCGCAAGTCACTAGGGACCTAACCAACACCACCGCTGTACACGCAAAAATATGGTTAGTGCCGGTTACCTAACTAGGGTTTAGGATACCTACAAAAATCAAAGGAACCTAAAGCTACATTGGGAGCATATACAACCTGGGTAGCTAGTGGACGAAATCTGGACCAGTAGCGTGAAATGGGGGTGGAGTAGGAGTCTGTGCGCGAGTCGGAGTATCAACCCTCAGTGTTGGGCAAGTGCTGGAATAATTTCCTCTCACTCCACAAATCAAGTAGATGTTGCATGATGGTGCGTACGGAGTGTAAAACTGGCAGTCAAGCAGGTAATGTCCTATACGCCCACAAAAAAAACAGTATGGTACATGGGCGCCTGGTGCGCTGACTGTCTCGTCCACTGGGATAACATCAACCAAAAGGTCAGTTCCAAGTCCAAGTGCAGGTGGAGTATCCTTCCATGTCATGGTGATCGGGGTATCAGGTGAAGGGATAATGAATTTTGGAACGACCAGGGGAGGATCAGGGAGATCCCCAAAGTCTAAGTCCAATAGGTCATCCCCATCGATCAAGGGCGTGTATGCATAAGTGCTAGACACTATAGATGGCGTAGCGGAGCTGTCAGAGGAGCTGTCTACGACGCTCGATGGTGCTCCGAACGCCCGTAGCGACTGAAAGGAACCCAAGGAGATGCTTATATAATCTTCTACCATGACAACCTCCTTCTCTTCTAGTTTCGGCTCCAAAAAAACACATTCCTCAGTAGCATTCTTCGATATAATATTCTACCATGACAACCTCTTTCTCTTTGGCTGTCCTATCTATAGAATCCACCGTTGGTGTTAAAAGCTTGATATAGTTCCATGAGAAGCCTGAGCATGAAGTCGAGGAAAATTCTGAGGAATGTATTTGTTTGGAGCCGGAACCAGAAGAGGAGGAGGTTGTCATGGTAGAAGATTATCTCAGCATCTCCTCGGGTTCCTTTCAGTCGGTACGAGCGTTCAGAGCACCATCGAGCGTCATAGACATCTCCTCTAACAGCTCCGCTACGCCATCTATAGTGCCTAGCTCCTATGCATACACACCCTTGATCAATGGGGATGACCTATTGGACTTGGACTTTGGAGATCTCCCTGATCCTCCCTTGGAAGTCCCAGAGTTCATTATCCCTTCACCTGACACGCCGATCACCATGATATGGAGGGATACTCCACCTGCACTTGGACTTGGAACTGAACTTTTGGCTGATGTTATCCCGGTGGACAAGACAGTCAGCGCACCAGTCACCCAGGTACCATACTGCTTTCTTTGTGGGCGTATAGGACATTACCCGCTTGACTGCCAGTTTTACACCCGTACGCACCAACATGCAACATATGTTTGATTTACGGAGTGAAAGTAATTACTCTAGCACTTTCCCAACACTGAGGGTTGACACTCCGACTCGCGCACCAACTCCTACTCCACCCCCATCTCACGATACTGGCCCAAACTCCACCCACTAGCTACCCAGGTTGTATATGCTCCCAATATAGCTTTAGGTTCCCTTGATCCTTGTAGGTATCCTAAACCCTAGTTAGGTAACCGGCACTAACCATATTTTTGCGTGTACAGCGGTGGCTTTGATTAGACCCCTAGTGACTTGCGGTTCTATCTTATATCATCTTTTTGGGTTGGGTTGGTTTGTGACGAGGTTTGAATAAGCGGTGTGTGTATATGGATACAACCATGATGTATGATACTTATGTTATAATATGACCATGCTGTATTTATATCCTCGCTCTTGCCTTTGATTGCTTTATATTGATTTGTTTGTTTGCATGTGAGTGTTTATATTTGTTCAACTTAAGGAGTCTTAGTTAAAGGCATATGAGTCTAAGGAGTCCAGAGAGCAAGAGAGAGTTAGACAAAAACTATATAAGTTAGAATGAATATCCCAAAACCTCACTGACCAAAGAGACAAGCTAATTCGATAGCCACACCATATATATTAACATAGAGAATCACACATGGAGACCAAGGGTGAAAGGAAGATACATGACGATATGGTACTTTAGTCGAAGCGAAGATGAAGAAGCCATATGAATCATTAGACGTCAGCCCAAAGAGGTTATTATCTCAAAGGAGTAAAACAATATCCAAGGCGCATTGCGACAAACAAAGGAGAAGGAACGCATACAAAGCCAAGAAGAGGGTGCCAGAAAATAATGGTGAAGAAGAGATTCATCTTTCCTGTTTTATGTCCAAGAAGAGATTCATCTTTCTCTGATATTTTTACACTAACAATTACGCAGATTAACTAAGCAGACACGATTTTTTACCTGAAGTTCTGTCAAGGCATGTACTTTTGTAATGGAAACTGATATTGTCGGATATTGTTCACCAGCCTTTTCCCCTAAATCATTCGAAACTCCGAAATATATGATTGGAAAAAGTTTTGATTGAACTCCATTAATAGAACCATACACAATAACCAAATCACCAAGTTCTACCTGAAGCCTTTGATCAAGAACAACTGGAGGGAGAAGACCACGCAAGTAGTGCTTTGTTGTAGCGAGGATATCTAAGCAGCGGGTACCCACTGAAACAAGAAACGGAAGTTACTTACTTGACTGACAACTTAGACACTTAGTTTTCGTTAACATGGAGAAGTTATGTTGTTTACCTAGAAACATAGAGAGACCAAGGAGTTATGTTGTGCTCAATGGTAGCTGAATCTTCTCCGTACACATCAACAACGTCACCATTGACGGATGATTTCAAATCCGAGTTGGTCACTTTCTTCATCTTGAAAGGATCAATGAACACAAAGCCAAAAACAAATGCGAAAAGAAGTAGAAAATTTTTAGGATCACAAGGGAATAAACTTTTCCTACTTTTCTTGAAAAATATAGTAATGGAAGGAAGAAAATATAGTAATGGAAGGAAGAAGGCTGTGGAAAATCCAAATGGAAGCTTGAGGATACAAAGAGGTGTCACACTGGAGAAGACAGCTTTGTACACCACATGGACTCTGAAGTTGCCACGTACAATTAAATTGAAATTTAAATATAAGCTTAGCCTTATTTAAACATGTTTTTTAAAGACAATTTATTCCATAAGCAAACATACAGACGGAATTACTTGTACACTAGAAGAGAAATCCAAGATCAGAACTAAAACAAAGGTACTACACCACATAGCTTAGCCTATAAGTTAGGCTACTTAGGTCAGATACTTGCCTAACGCGCATCTTATGAGACATCAAAGACAACAGACCGGACAAATCTTCAACTCAAAATCTTTTTAAGCACAGAGTTTGAAGCCACTGATGGTTTCTCCTGCGTTTTTTTTAAGGTAAAATCTGCACAGGACCGGTCCTGCAATCAACCAGACAAACCCACATTTTGAAGCATCTGTCTGAATGGCATAATCGTAAACGATGTTGTAGAGTGCGAGGGCTTGGAGATAGAGTTCTTCCAGACTTTTGTTGCTGTCTTCAAACCCTGCAGCGCCATAGAAATCCTGATACAGGGAGAAGAAATGGTTCAACCGATGAGTTGTGACAAGAAGCATTAGATGGACTAATCAACAAAAAAATGTGATTTATGAAGTCTATTGGCAGATCTTTGCATTGGATTAAGAAGCTTACCTGCTTGTATTTCTGGATAACTTCATTAGTTAATAGCTTCCTCTTAACCTTATCAGTTTCCATCATCGCTTGGTTCATCTCAGCTCTGTGTTTCTCGTACCAGGATTTAAATTTATCCCCGTAAGAAATAGGGACCGGTTCATCTTCAAAACACCAGATTTTACTGATTTCTGAAATTGTAACATACAACACAATAAAGACGTTAATAAATATTCGAGATGATGAGTTCTTGTGTACTCTGATTACTGATAATAAATAGAAGATCCGTACTAGATGGTGAGGGTTCCTCTGCATTATGGGATACTACAGTGTCAAAGATTAATCCAAGAATAGAAGTGGACTTGAAATCTCTCTTATGTTCACGCTCCATGTAATGTGGAAAAATGTCGATCTCTAGGTCGGGTGGTAGATCAACCTTAGCCCCCTTTTTTGGTGCATCAAGAGCATCATAGTATATATCAATCAACTTAAGAATTTTCTTCTTCCTTTCATATTTTTTCTTAGCACTCTCATCTCCTAAGGTGAGTAAAGGGTCCATTATTCTTAGCCAGCTATCTATCTGCAGCCATCCCTATAACGTCTCTGTAAACCAAGAAAAAATAATGTTAAGTATATGAAATATAGTGAGCTTGAAAGTAAGCCGAGATTAACTATATGTACCTCTTACAAAATCTTGCTTTTAAGAACAATTTGAAAAGTTCTTCTTCCAACTCTTCTTGTGATAGTTCACTTGGCTTTCTACCAGAGTAGATTTTACTCGGTTTAGAAGAACTCACCCACGGTTCACTTGGCTTGAAGTGTTCAAGTAGCTAAATAGAAGAATTTACGGTGCACAAATCAGGTCTCAGCAATGAAGAATTTACTTTCAAATTATGTCCCCAAAATGTAATCCAGGATTTCTGTAAACTAACACATCCCCGGAAATTTGGCCAGACTCGCTAAAAAAAAAGCAGTGAGGAAATGACCAGCTACTTGTAGGGAAGAACTCACAACTCCAAGGAAGCTAATCACTGTTTCTTGATGTTTCCATGCAAAACAGAAAGCGAAAGAGCAAGAGGATAATTTAATTTGGTAGCTTATAGGATGATGACACAGACTTCATTTCCCTTCAGCTTTCCTGTGGGATCCACTGTACCCATGAGATAGTATGATTCGGTAATAGGAAGCCTTCCTGCTTTGAGAGCCTTCCTGTCTGTAGTTAAGAGATAAGACAGACAATCCTTCAAGTATGGTTCATCAAGGGGGATACCAACCAAGATCATTTCTGCAGTGTTCTGGTCGCTCAAATCCCCATAATTAATGGCAGCTGCACAGACAAAATAACTTAATAAAAAGACCCATCGAGTGTCTCCTCAAACTTCCGGTCATTATTTAACTCCAGTACGCATATTAAGCTAGTTTAACTCAGTAGTTTCAGGGGTAGTAAGAAATTGAAAAGGAATCAGAAAGCTTTAAGGTTCTTAGTACCTTTAACCGCAGCACGTTCATTGCAGAATATGGTTTTGGACTCTTCCAACGAGTTGCGCAATATATTCAAAAAGAAATCATTAGGATTACTAGAAGATGCGAACAAGCAGAGATCAACAAGAAATGAAAAAACATCGAACGAGAAGTTTAGCTTCAAGATAGTAAGAATCCTCAAGATAGATACCTTGTAGCGACTACCTCCAGGGAGTTAAAGGTACTAAAATTTGACAAGGTTCGATCTACATAGAAGGTCGAACCTGGACAGTCCGAGGAGGAAGCTGCCAAATAAAGGAGAAAAATTAGGAATAGCTTGCCAGCATAGCCATTATAAAACATCCGAAATTGGATCAGCAGAGGCTGTTTGAAAAAAGAATTGTTATTACTACTTGTTTTAAGTGATAATCAAATAGAGAATCAAGCTTAAACATGGAATATAAACTACATACCGGCTCTTGGACTGTTGGACACATGGTCCCTGTGCTTCAAAATTTGGAATCTTACTCTTGATCAAAAACAAATATTAAACAAACATGACAAGGAAGCACGAGTGAAGAAAAGGTAAGTTAGCAATCATTACATAATCATGGAAGTACAAGAAAGACCTGAATATTGTCACTTCTGAAAGATTTCCCTTAGTATGTATTAATTGGACACATCCGAGCAAGGTCCTCAGAGATGTAGCCAGTTCCATCTGAATGTATACAAGGTTTCCCATTCTTGTCAAGAACATCTTTATCATTTTGATCCTGCAGTTGGAACTTGGAAGAGAGGCTATAGGTCAAAGCACATATCGAATACAACTAAGCACAAGAAAGAGACGCAGTTAGATAACTGATCTTTGAACGCATTAGATAACTGACCTTGTTGAAATCCCCTGCAACTTTTCTTCCCCAGGAGTTCTAGGAGGGGAGTGTACCGGAGAACTCAGCCGTGGAGAGCCATCAACAGTGGCCGCATCTTTAATAATATACAAGATTAACCCATCGAGGGTATTCACATACGGCTTATTGAAAACTTTCCTGAGCGTTTCCAAAGCCAATTCCTCAGAAATCGAAGAAAGCATCCGCCTTGTCTCCACTTTGATCGGACTAAGATTGTGTTTCCTGTAGATTTTAAATAATATAACCGTTTATTAAACTTTTTAATAATATACTAAAATGCCCAAGCGGAAGCCTCATAAATTACAAAAGCTGCCACAGCTTTGTCGCCACCATCGCTGCAAACGCACCAGTAAAAATCGCGTTTTCGGGTGTGATCATCGCAAAATCGCGATCATATTGATACGACAAGAATTCAAGGTTACAAATAACACTAAATATATAAGCTTCGTTATTTAACATATTTTTTTAATTCATTTCATAAGCAAATTTACTCACTGGAGGACGACAGAGTTACATTAGAACTAAACCTAAGGCACTACACAATACACATCTTGGCACCTACTTAAGTTAGGTTACTTGCCTCATACGCTTCTTATTAGACCTGAAGCAACAACATAGGCTTATTTATTACCAGAACAGGGCACACCAACTGATTGTATTCTTCAACCCCAAAGCTCTTTAAGCACAGATGGTGCACACACTAAAGATTTCTCTTGCATTTTCTTCTTAAGATAGAAGCTGCACAGGACAGGTCCTGCTACCTTCCAGACAAAACTGCATTTCGAAACACCTTTATAAATGGCATAATCGTATACTATGTTGTAGAGTGCCAGGGCTTGCGGATAGAGTTCTTCCAGACTTTTCTTGCTGTCTTCAAACCTTGCAGCGCCGTAGAACTCCTGTTATATACGAGAAGAAACAGTTTTTTTTTTTTAGAATGTACTTCACCAAGTTTTGTGATTGTATCATACTTGGTATTGGATTGAAGATATTACCTCCTTGTAGCTCTCAATAACTGAATCTGCATGAGTGGTATCCGTTTGCATTGCGTGGGCCATCTCAGCTTTGTAAGCACCATACCACCGTCTACATTTCTCCATATGAAACTCAGAGACAGGCTCATCTTCAAAACACTGGAGTTTATTGATCTCTGAATTGTATACCACAGTTAAGCACATATTATGATATTATGATTTATTTGGTGATCTGATTGTATGTCTAATTTATGTACTAGTAACAAGAAGGGTCCTTTACCAGGTGATGGTGAGGGTTGCTCTGTTGTAACAAAGTCATAGATTAATCCAAGAATAGAAGTAGACTTGAATTTTTTCTCCCGCTCCATGTAATGTGGAAAAATGTCGGGCCTCAGGTTACCTGGGAGATAGACCGTAGCCCCTTTCTTCGGTGCATCAAGAGCATCATAGTATATATCTATTAGCTCTAGCATCTTCTGCTTCATTTCAGCTTTTTCATCAGCTCTCTCATCTCCTAGTATGAGGAAGCGGTCCATTATTGCTAACCAGCTATCTGCAGCTATTCCTATAACATTGCTGTGAACCCGAGAAAAAAGACACATGAATCCCAAAGATTTGATTTCTGCAAATCCAAGATAGTTTTGACTATTTCAGTATTGAGATCTTAAAACTGAGTTGAGAGTACCTGGCATGAAATCCTGCCTTCAGGAAGATTTCGAAAAGCTCTTCTTCTAACTCTTCTGGTGAAAACTGGCTTGGCTCTCTACCAGAGTTACTTTTACTGGGAGGAGTCAAACTCACCCACGGTTCACTTGGCTTGAAGTGCTCAAGTAGCTAAAACAGAAAGCAAGCCGAAGAAAATCAGGTCACAACAATGATTATTTACTTTCTAATGCCGTGTATTACCTCAGGGTTTCTTGATATGAAATACAGATCACCATCAAAGTCACCACCTGCAATCTCGTCTCCCAAGGATCTTGGACCTTTCTGAGGGAAGAACACAGCATACTTGGAATTTCCAACATACTCTTCCAAGGCCTTAACATATGTAGCCTTAAGAACATGTATGTCTCCAAAATGTAATCCAGGATTTCTATAAACTAACACTTCTCCCGAAATTTGCCCACACTCCCTACAAAACCATGACAAGAAGCAGTGACAAAATGAACAAGAACAACTAACTCACGATTCCATGAAAGTAAGTAACTGTTACTTGTTTCCATGTAAAATTGAAAATGCAATAATAAAAGAAGAATTGAGTAGCATACAGGATGACACAGACTTCATCTTCCTTTAGCTCTCCGGTAGGATCCACTGTGCCCATGAGATAGTAAGATTCAGTCACAGGAAGCTTGCCTGCTTTGAGATCATTTTTCTCTGTCTTTAAGAGAATAGACAGATGATTCTTCAAGTGCGGTTCATCAAGGGGAATACCAACCAATATCATTTGTGCAGCATTTTGGTGGTCCATTTCGCCATAATTAAGGGCAGCTGCACAGACAAATTGACTTCTTAAAAGATCCATCAAGAGTCACATCTTGGCTACTTAACTCAGTAGGTTTAGGGACATGATTACAGAAAAAAATGCAAAAGAACCAGAAAGCTTTGGAATTTAAAGCACCATTAAGTGCGGCACGTTTGTTGTAGAATATGGCTTTCGATTCTTCCAGCGTGTTGAGCAATATATCCAAAAAGAATTCATTAGGGATTCCTCCATAGCTAAGCAGCGCAACCAAATTTCTTGATAGCTTTGTTCTTTTTGGTGGATTACTGGATGATGGAAACAACCAGATGTCACTAGGATAATCACACTCCACAATAAGACGGTTGGGTGAGAGAACATCAGTATCAGTACAACAACTATTCAAGGAACGAATACCTTGTATTGACTACCTCCAGGGCATTAAAGGTACTAAAATTTGGCAAGGAATCCGGCAACACCTTGATCATAGAAGGTCGAACCTGGACAGTCTGAGAAGGAATCTACCAAAATGGGAGAAAATTAAGGAATAGCTTGCAAATATTTAAACCGAAAATTTAGAAAGAGCAAGCTTACTTTCTTGTTTAAGAGGAAAGTTCCCTTAACAGCATAGCCATTATAAAACATCCGAAACTGGATCAGCAGAGGCTGTTGGAAAAAATAAGTGTTACTTGTAGTCTTTAAAAGACAAATATATATGATCAAGCAAAAACAGGGGTATTATTATATCATACATACCGGTTCTTGGCCACATGCTTCCTGTCCTTCAAAATTTGAAATCGTAATCTTAATTCACAGCAAATTAAAGAAAAATGACAAGGAATCCTAGGAATAAAAATAGAGTGAACAAAGAGCACCTAAGAAACCATCAAAGTCATGGAAGTAAGGAAAGGACCTTAATATTTTCACTTCTGAGACATTTCCCTTTAAATATATTTACTGGACACATCCGGGCAAGGTCCTCAGAGATGTAGCCAGTTCCATCTGAATGTATACAAGGTTTGTTATTCTTGTCAAGAACATCTTTACCATCGTGATCCTGCCATTGGAACAGTTAGAAATGTTAGAGGCATATAGTGAGGCTTAGTAAATCACTAAGTAAAGCTAAGGAGAAAGAGACTGAGGTCCTCATGGACATGTCAGTAAAGGAAGTACATGGCAGGGTATATCCTTGATTATTTCGAAGTTAACTCCTGTCAAATCAACTTCAAGCTTCTTAGTCTTCGAAAGAATCAAAGAAAACCTGAAGCATTAACAAACAGAAAGGTGACTTGAATTATATAAGGGAAGATCTTTCAAGGAGTTCAAAGATGAAACTGTAGCACTTGTTTTCCCTCAAACAGGGGAAAAAACAGGAGTACCTTGCCATATAGTTGGCCAAAGACGGCAATGTATGCACATGCATAAAATGCATACGAGCTTCATAGATTGACTTCCCAGAAAAGATATAGGGTTTTTCCATATCAATTGAAGCTGTAGAGTCTGTGCGTATAAAGTAGCATTTCGCTCTCTTTGTAGAAACATCTTTGCTTTTGTCTTCCTTCCCTCCATCTTTGAAAACTGTTCAACAGAATGGTAGAATAAGCTCCAAAATCAAAGAGTACTTATTGAAAAGTGTTGTGTGTCTGATGGCATGAATGAAGACGAGAAAGGAAAAAAACCCACCAAAAAATTGATAACGACGCAAACCAACCATGATACCATTCTTGGCAATCCCTTTGTATGTGAAGTAACGGTCACTAGAATAGGTTGACGATTTTTTCTGGACATCTGTAAATTTGACCGTTAGAACATTTTCATCACCCAAGACCTTGTGCAGGTGTGTTCCAGTGTTTTCCAGTAAAGGGCCCTGCGAATATCGTATTGACAAGTACTAGCATATTAAGTTACTGTCAAAGACTTTATCCTATTACTGAGACATTAAGTTTTAATAGACATATGGTAACATATTGCTTCAACAGCCACAAAGAATATATGTGGGATGGTAAAATGAAACATGAAAGGTAGTACTTGAAGAGCTGAATCAACCTTAAATGTGTAGCTACCATCGGGAGCTACATGGCATTGATAGTAATGGGTCTTTCCGGTATCCCATTGTAACTGGAGAAACAAAGAAAGTAAGAGGATGCAGTTAGTAAAACTTTGATACCAAAGTCAAATTCTCATAGCAGAAAATAATTATCTAGTAACGAACAAGTCTCTAGTTCTGATCAATTCGCCCCTAGAAATGCAAACATGAAATCTGAATATGAAACCCCATAGAACAACAAAACAGCATACCACACTTCGGTCAGTTTGAGGACAATAAAACCGGCCCAAGCTGTCCCAAACCGCTGCTTCATATGCAACCATGGGCAAATCTTTCCATTGTCTGATTTCATCGGCAGTTAAAACCTTACCACCAGCAGTTTTAACCTCACCCAAACGTTGCCTACATAACAGCAAAGGCTAAGTATTACCAAAAAATGTATCTTTCCCCAAAACCAATCACTTAAAATACTTGGATAAGAGATTTATAGTAATGGAACCAAATTTGAAAAAACTTGCAACACAAACATTACCCTGGGATATAGCAAAGCAACAGAAACGCCTTCTTGAATTCGAGTTCTCCCAAAGCTACCAGCTGAGGAATCTGCAGAGATCCTCTAATGTCTTCTCTTTGCAAAGACTTGGGAGAAGGAGCATCAGAATCAACAGACATCTCTTCTGCAATCGCCCAACAACAAACAAATCATAAGAAAGTAACGATTTTTTATACTATTTCAAAAGAGTCATCCTCCGAATCCAAAACAAAATCACACATTCACAAGCAAAAAGAGTGAGTGTTTGTGATACTGACCTTGAAGAACCCTGCACACGTATCCTCCAGAGGGGATACGAGACTGTGCCGGAGACCCACCGGAGCTCAGCGGAGGAGAGCCAGTGACACCAACGGCCTGGTTAACCGTAGAAACGATGAAGCTGTCGAGGTTGCATATCACACCAAACTGCAAACTAAAAACGTGGCAGACCAACCCAAAAGCCAAATTCTCTGGAATCGAAGACAGTCTCTGCCTCGTCTCATCATTGATCGGAGGAAGATTGTGTTTTCTGTAAATATTCACCAACGCCGTTTCAATCCGACCCGAAAGATCGATCCTTGACCTCGAAGAAGCACTGCTGCGTAAAGTTATCATTTTTCTTCTTCAGGTTTGTGCGTTCTTCTTTTTCTTCTCAGTAGACACAACACAGCAGATTAAAAGGGTTGATGAAAATACCCAGTAGACTGATCAGTGATCACTGTTAATGGCGATATTTCAAAAACAGTAGTGATTTTGATTTGACGACACAAGAAAAATAAATAAAGTTGGAAGCTTTTTTTTTTCTCTCTACTAGATTTCGTTTTGACTTCCAAAAAGATTCGATTTTTATTTTGTTGTATCATACACACAAGTTCGTTCATCTAACCGTTTACTTACTCTAGTAATTGTCATGTACGCCTCCTACTTTAGTCAGTTAATTTACCAAAAAAATGCAATATTTATTTGTCGCCACATAATGCAAACGCCGAGAAAATATCACGTTTTCTGCTAGAATCGTTGCGGCTGCGTCCCGACACGTGTGTTAAATCTAAGAGTTTCTTTTTAAAACGACATCGTTTTCGTCTAGGGTTGGACAGCTCAAAGCGTCGTCGTTTTCGTCTTTTTTCGCGTTCCGACTCCGACGAAGTCAGTGGCGAAGAGTTTAGTGGGGTATTTGATTTCACTGCAATAAATGTCTCTTTTTCTTTACATTATTGATAAACGTGTATCTCAATCTCAGTTTATATTGAAGAGAAGCCAAGAATGAGTACTGCGTCGGCTTTTAGTTCAATTTGCTTCGAACGAGGATGTTGGTTCCAGGTTTGTTTCTATTGAATCCACATTGATGAAGTTCAAACTAATTTTGATCCTCCTATTTAAGCTCATTGTTGTAGCTTGTTTTTTTTTTTTTTTTTTTTTTTTTTTTTTTATCTCTTGTTTTGAAAAAGGGGGAAAGGAAGATTCGTGTAGCGGATAAGCGATTCAATAAGCTTACTTTGGGATCCCATTTGGCTTCTCCGTCTTCAGTGAGCGTCAGATTTTCTGCTAGTAGTTCTGTTAAATCTGACAAGGATGTTCGGATTGGTCTTCTTGGTGCTAGTGGCTACACTGGTGCTGAGGTTTGTGCAATGTTGATTCTGTCTTCTTTTTCAAAGTTTAGTTTCCTTGGAATTGTTCTTTTTAGTGATCTCTTTGGTTTTTGAAATGATGAATCACAGCTTAAGTGGTATGCATTTTGTTGCAAGTAGTATGTGGCTTTTTTTTTTTGGGTATTGTCCTCCTTATTTAGCTTAAGCAGTAAACCATATGCTAAGTTTAGCTTTTATTCCGGTAAAAGAAAGAAAGAGAAGCCTAGTAGTCATTGGTTTTTTAAGGTTCTTAAAAACTTCATGGGAAAAGAATGGATGAGGTATATAAGTTTTGAATTTAGCAAATGATTTGGGATACCTTTTTTTATTGAATGGCAGATCGTCAGGCTTCTTGCAAATCATCCGCATTTCCAGGTCACTCTGATGACTGCTGATAGAAAAGCTGGCCAGTCAATGGAAAGCGTTTTCCCGCACCTGAGAGCTCAAGTATTAAGTGATTTCTATCCCTAGTAAAATTTCCAAGAGATGAATCTGTTCAATGATTACTTTCTAATGGTATATAGTGGTCAATTGATTAAACCTTTTTCCTGTCCTCAGAAACTACCTAGTTTGATCTCGGTGAAGGATGCAGATTTTTCTACTGTGGACGCTGTATTCTGCTGTTTGCCTCATGGAACAACACAGGTCCATATTTTATTTTATGCTTCCGTTACCATTTGTTTCAAAGCTTCTTTTCCTAGCTTAACAGAAATGAGTGTGTGAATTTTGATAGGAAATCATCAAGGAACTGCCCAGCGCGTTAAAAATTGTTGACCTTTCAGCGGTAATCCCCTAGACAAATGGCTTTCTTTTGTTTTTTTCTATATGTGCTTATCTAAAATACACTTTTTTAGGACTTCCGGCTGCGAAATATTTCAGAATATGAAGAATGGTATGGTCAACCACACAAGGCAGTAGAGTTACAGGTACTTCTCTATCTAAAGGCTATCGCTTGATTTTTTGTCTGTTGTGTTCATAATGCTTCAACTTACCAAGTGTCATGCTGGTTTCAGAAAGAAGTTGTGTATGGTCTAACAGAGATTCTAAGGGAGGACATAAAAAAGGCACGCCTTGTAGCTAACCCAGGCTGTTACCCGACTTCGATTCAGCTTCCCCTTGTTCCTTTAATGAAGGTTTGTCTATTCTTTCCGTAATGCGATTTTATTAAACTGTTCAATCAAATCTATTTAATGTGTTGACATTCATGCAGGCAAATCTTATCAAACATGAAAACATTATTATCGACGCAAAATCTGGTGTTAGTGGAGCAGGTTTGTACCTACTCTCTGATCTTTATTATATGAACAATGATGCAGTCAAATGTTTCTAGTTTCTTAACTGATATAAAAATATTATCAGGACGTGGTGCTAAGGAGGCGAATCTTTACTCTGAGATAGCTGAAGGCATTTCTTCTTATGGTGTCACACGACATCGCCATGGTAGGTCACAATTTGATTATTTGATACGTGATCATGGTTAGGTAGAGTAGAGTATGGTTAGGACATTTTAATTAATTAGTTTTATGTGGTTTACTTTATTAATTAGTTTTATGTGGTTTACTTTATTAATTAGTTAGGACATTTGGTTTAAGTATTTTCCTTTATGCATTAGTGCTATGATTTAAGTTGTATGAAAACCTATATAAGGTTCTTTAATGATTAATGAGAAACCAAGCCCCAAGAATTAACCTTAATCTCTAGGAGAGAATTAGGGTTAAGAGGGAGCTAAGCTTTCAATCCTTTCTTAAATCTCAAGCAATAAAGAGGTTCATAACATTATTACGCTTGAGTAAAAATTTGGTTTCGTGATTTGAATTCAACTGTTTTATTTTGTAGTTCCTGAAATTGAACAGGGATTATCTGATGTTGCACAATCAAAAGTAACAGTCAGTTTTACGCCGCATCTCATGCCAATGGTATTCCGCGGATCTTATACCTGTTCTCTATGGTTTTCGCCTCAAAACGTGTTTATTGATCTTTGTTGTTTGTGTAGATCCGCGGAATGCAATCAACTATATATGTGGAAATGGCACCTGGGGTTACAACTGAAGACTTACACCAGCAATTGAAGACGTCTTATGAGGTGATGATTACTCTTGTGTTGTAAGCCAATTACTACGTTTCGTTACTCATGATATTTCACAAAATGTTTTGTAGGATGAAGAATTTGTCAAAGTGTTGGATAAAGGAGTAGTTCCTCGGACACACAACGTTAGAGGATCCAACTATTGTCATATGAATGTCTATCCTGATCGAATCCCTGGAAGAGCTATCATAATCTCAGTGGTAATTGAGCATAGCCATGCTTTGTTATAAATTCATTTTTAAATTTTACACAATGTCGTGTATAAAAAGCTCTTTGGTGTTGCAGATTGATAATCTCGTGAAAGGAGCTTCGGGGCAAGCGTTGCAGAATCTTAACATAATGTTGGGATATTCCGAAACAACGGGACTCCTACAACAGCCACTTTTCCCTTGAGATATTCCAAATTCCGCCTTTAAAAGGTGAAAGAACTTGTTTTCTTTGGTTTGCTCCGCTTCTAGAAGGTTTCTTCTGTCATTACCTTGGCCCTTGTAATTTTCTTATTTTTACACTTATCTTCAGATGACAAACCTGAAGCTGTTTGGGACGGCATTCTGGAGCATAAAGAGGGTTATCCTATATGATTTATTATAAAGACAAAAAAAGCTCTTCTCTTATCATTACAAACACATGGTTTTGTTGTATGTTAATTAAGTTAGCAATAACCTTTTCTCTTGTTTATTATATTGTCTTTTCGAATTCAAGTTTTCGTTTCAGTCAGAGAAGAATTTTACAGGGGTTACTTCAGGTTTCAGAAAATAAGTACCTTTAATGTGAGATTGGTCTGGTTCAGTAGACATAGATTCAAAAGCTTTTAAAACCATGCATATCAATAAAGTGTATAAGCCTCATTTACCAAACATTATGTTCTTCACATTCCAACGGTTAGAAAGAGACAAAAAAATTCTGTGCAATATGGAACACCGTGAGAAGCAGCTTCTATATAAAAAGTTCAAAACCTTCTCTATACTCCATAGTTATGCTTCTTTCTTCCACACTTCTCACTCAGCAATCTAATGAAAACCCCATTGGTTGCTTTCTTATGGAATCTGTTATGGTCTGAATACGTTGTTGGTCATTTCCGCAACTTCCTGGGCCTCAGCTTGTTCCTACACCAGAGCATGAGATTATGAATGACAACAATTTGAATTCCATGACTGTGATGTGAGTTTTAAACTTTTAATGTAAAAGGGCCAGCCATACCTGGAGCCGGTGTATTAGATACATCAAGAAGAGATGAACAAAGACCTGCAAATTCATAATTGATGTTGGTTAACGGCTCCATAAACTCACAAGTACCGCAAATGAGATTGAATAGGTAAGCGAGCGCCTCACAAGGTAAAAGAGTAGGAAAATCCGCGCTATCGGGTACCGCCAAAGGAACCTTGTGGCTCTCACAGCTCCTGAGTCTAACAGTTTCACTGCATTTTGGAACTGAAGAGAGAAGGCAAACAAAGAAATTAATAGAAGAAAAAAAGTTAAAAGTGAATGATGAAAGCAGTGTTTTTCTAACTGGGCTCCTAAATTTCTACCTGTGTGCTTGCTGTAGCCATGTGTCGATGATACAACGGAAGAGGCCTGAAATTGTTTTAGTTAAGTATCGAAGAACAAACACAGCATAAATGCAGACACTGGAACATAAGACAAGTTTAAACACGTACCCGAGAGTCTTGATCTCAGAATCTTCTTCCCAAGTTGCTGATGGGCGCCGTGAAACCCTGCTTTTTTCTACCTCTACCTGAATCGACAAGTTTAGAACCTTTCTTGTAAGTAGCATGGAAAGCAAAAGCACATAAATTAACTGTAAGAGCTTTGATGTCAGACCTGTGCTTCGTGTAGACGTTTCACCTCTTTCTCTAACTGAAACTCTGCTGCAGCCTTCTCACTCGCCATAGTCTCCAGTTGCGTTTGCTTGTAGTACTGAATTAAAACCCAGTGGCCAGAAGCTATCAGACAACTCCCCAATATGACTTTAATTTAAAGAATCGGTAAATTCTCTTGTTCACTTTACCAGTAAATCTGTTAGTTCACGGTAGCGTTTCTCCAGCTCCGTATGCTCCTACTAGGTCAAGGGTATATAACCATTATGCTCATGTTCAATAATCATATGTATTAAAGGTACCACTTGACGAGCAAAAGCAAAATAAATCAATTAATCATAGTCACTTCTGTTCACAACACCATCTAATGATTTTTTCACACAAAAGATTGAACAGAAGTTGACAGGACAATGATATTTACTGCATTCAATATAATCAAAATGGGTTTAATAAAGAACTACCAGGTCTACCTTATCCAATTGATAGAAATTGAAGAGTAGTAATTAGGAAATCTCATAATTATAGACTAGGAGAAACAAACAATCAGAAACTGTTAATGCGTTGACAAGAAAAGACAGACTCTCAGAAACTGTAAATGTCACCTGACGTGAGTAATGTTCTGCATCCCTCTTCATGGCTGCCATTTCAACTCTCAACTTTTGCATTTCAGCCTATAAGAAACGAACAGATCATGTGTAAATAATAATGCTAGTATAGCACAAACAACAAATACTTCATGTCATCAAGGATTCCAATGTTAGTAACATACCTCCATTGAAGAAAGTTTCTCCTCAGCATCTCTTTGACCTTGCCGAGCACGGTCCACTTCGTCCTGCCATGCTTGAATCTGCATATTTAAAAGTTACTTCTCTGGAGTAGCTAAAATCTGAACTTTGAAAAGCTGTCAAAGTTGTTTTTCAAGGTTTCAAATATTTCTCACTTTTGGAATTTGATTTCGATAACACCTGGTGCTTTATTATGTGAAACGACCCATAAAAAATACAATAGAAAATTTAAACTCAAGCTACATGAGTTATCAAAGTTACCAAGGGATCATAAATACTTTGTGCATATATGTTCTATAGTTTCTACTTCTAACAGAAAATTTCAAAGTGTGCTACTAACTCATAAGTAAACTTCCACAATGTCGAGCATGATAACCTAATATAACATACCTGGATCACTTGGTTTGCTTCATCTGGGGCCTTCTTTTGTCCTCTGCGAGCACGAACTTCCATATCTTGCAGCTCTTGATTTAGAGATGTACATTCAGCCTGAGTATTATTTGCAAATTATTTGCATTAAATTCATATATATGTAGATGCAGGAACAGATCCCACTGACGATAAGTTCATCTACCTCAAGTAATGCCACCTTCTGTTCCAGATCTGCCACTTTTGCTGTCCTTTCATCAGCAATTCTCTAAAATGCCAGCCAATTGAAAACTCGAATCAAAGTAGTTTTTGAGAATTAAAAGTTCCACACAGAATCTTTATATTATTCGTGAATATGTAGTATATGAAAATACAAAGGTTTTCTAACTTTCCTTGTTAAAAAAAGACAAAACACAATTTAAAAAAAAAGAAAGCCAACAGTCAGAAACTAACAGCATATTAAGTTGGATGGCCTATTTGAAATGTAAACAACTGATAGTAGCGCTCAATCCAAGAAGTCTGTCTCACCTGAATTCTAACAAGTGCTGTGGAAGCATCCACAGCTCTGTGCTCTAGGTCCCTTTCCCTTTCCATGGCAGCCTGTCCTAGAAAGAGCAATTCATGTAAAAGAAAAAAAAAATGATATAATGTTTCCATTGGAAATAGATTTGGCATCGTTCAGGCAACAAACCATCTTTGTGGCATTATGTGCAGAACGCTCCTCTTCGGCTCTCCTTTCAGTAGTGGCAAGCTCCTCCCGCAATGCCTGGAATAAGAAAAAATTGATTCTATGATCTGAGGACATAATATGTTTATATTTGTATATAGCAAACAGCAAATTATTGGAAGTCATTAATGAAAAAAATATAGTAATACCTGCATCATCCTAGTCTCAGCCAATTCTCTGTTTCTCATAATAGACTCCATGTCTGCCTAATAAAAGTAATGATTTTACTAAAAGTTGGTTGGGCAAAAAAGAAAATGGCAACTGAAGAGAGGAAGTAACTAAGACCGTTAAAGACGCATAGTATGTTATGATAGGTAACACAAAAGAAAATTCGAGTAAGTGAGAGGCCTAGAAACCTGGAGAGATGACAATTTTCCTTCGTTCAGGGCAGACTTATTTTTCAGGGCATCCATTGCGCTGACAAGTGCTTCTATCTCTGAGTTCTTAGCTGCTAGTGCCTCAACCATGCTTGACTCTACTTTCGTCACTTCACTTTTAGCAGCTGACATATCTTTTTGCAACTGTCTAATGCTAGCTTCATAGGACTTGGTAAGCTCTTGCTATTACAATAAAAAAATTAAGAAATAAAATTAGGTGCACTGCCCTTCAAGTATCACTTTTACTTTTTCCAGCACCCTTCGAGCATCACTTTTACTTTTTCTTATCTGGATCAAAGGAAACTCAAACTTTTGAAATTTACCTCTGCATTGAGAAGCTCTTCCAATTGTGCATTTTCCGCCTTAATTTCTTGAAGACGGGATGAAAGTCCAGCACAAACCTAAAAGCAAATTAAGACAAAAGAAGGATACATCTGAAATTGGTCAGGTCCAATCACAGGCATGGATAAATCCTATCTTACATATGAAAGAGTGTTTAATCACCAATTTCATGCGGTAAACTACCAACGGATATTTGAGCTTACCCTTGCTAACCTGGCTTCTTTTGACTGCCCAGTGGAAACTGTAGCTTTTAGCAACCCCTGGGCCTAGAATTAGTAGAAAGATTGATCAACAGACTATTAAGAAGACAACATACATTGAAAGTCAAGTGGCAGACATAGCATTTGCCATTTTCTTCATTATCCCGAGACTAACTAACCTCTTCAAGTTGATCTTGAATCTTCATGATCGTCTTATCAGCTCTACGATCCTTCTCTCTCTCCAGAATGGTTGAGGTGTCAGGAACTTTCTGTTCCTGTTCTTTCTCCAGATTGATTGAAGTGCCAGATTTCGCCTCATCATCCGCGCTCTGAGCAACATTCCCTTCACCAATCGGAGATACATGCACTACAGATTCCAATTTCTCCAGGTCACTTTTTGAAGAATCATCTAATTCTCTTTGAGCGCCTTTTTTGGGAGCATCAACCAGGTTCTCACTGACAGCAACCTCAATTTCTTTGTCAGGTAAAGATGGTGATGGTTGCACGAAAGAATCGTTTGGAATATCTGCATCAGCATGCTTTGACTCAGCTACATCACCGTCCACAACAGATTCTGAAGCTACCACAGGGGCATTGTCACTTTTTGTATCTGCCGCTGACTGTGGAAGTGATTGAACCCTCTGAGCATCTACATCAATCGGTTTAACCTCTGTTGTCTGCAAAACAGGCCCCGATGAAGAGGCCTCTTCAGTGGAAACAGAGCTTTTAGATGGAGGAACCTCTGACTGTGATACCCCTGGGCCGGATTGATCACCAGAAAAATCTCTTTTGCTAGAAGATTCTTCTTTTACAAGTTTCTGTCGAGACTACAAATACATACCACAACAAACAAATTCATCTTAATACTTAAGTATTGATGAAACAAGCAAAGATAACAACTTATGGACGATAGATCCACGATCATACGTTTTTCTTTGAATTGGTTCTCTTCCCTTGGGGCCCTTTTCTCCCGGAAGCTTTAGCCATCCCAAAGAAAGACAAACACACAGAATAAGAGACATCTATACATTGACTATAAGTTAAAAATAATAAAAGATATAAGCGTCAAGCTTTGCTTAGATTAACTCCAGGACAATGCCAATGTCTATAAGTACAATTTCTCACAGGGTTACTTGAAGTTCATCAAATTATTGGAATTTAAAACAGCGCAATTTGTGTTAGTCATTTCCAAGATTCTTCTGACATTCAAATTGTAATCACAGAGATCAAACAAGTTCCAAATACAAAGCTTCACAGTTCACAGTACCTGGCAACTGCAACTCGCTCTGTTCTTCCGAGAAATCTTCAACCACAGATTTTGCTCTTCGATCCACAACCTCAAATAAATCTAACGAAAATAAAATTAACGGAAACTTCAAAATTGGTATCCCGATATGAACGAATGCAGATTAAATCACTGCAAATTGTACCTTCGGCAGCTTTGAGCCAAGACGCCATTGATGATCAATCAAATTAGTACAAGGTAAACTCCCGACACAAAGGAGCTTGCTTCCATGCACCACCGGGCTTAAATTCACGGTTTTGATGTTACAGAATTAACCAATCGTATTGAGGGATCGAGTTCTGATCTCTGTAAACAGATTTTTTTGTTCCAAATTGAAAGGCGACGAACGACTTCTTCAGATGTTTCCCACTTGAATACGCATATGAGCGGAACAAGGAAGAACTCTCAGATCGTTGATCTGCTGGTGTCACGACCACCTGAGTTACAGTGGTCTAGCTGATCGTGGCCGTCCAATTTTGGATTATGAGATTTTCTCTTAAAGTTACAATAAACACGACGTTGTTTTTGGACTATTGACTAACGTAATGAATGAAACAAATTAATACGTCGTCGTTTTGTTCTACTTTAGAAAGGAAAAAAATAACGCCCATTTTTGTTTTTCTATACCATGCAAATTGAAAATTATAGAGGACAGACATAACGCCCATTGTGAATTCTTTTCTTGCCTCATCGTCCTAGATGGACACTTTGAAAGATATCATAATGTCAGGAGGAAACGATATCTTTCAAAGATGATCGTTTCTAGCTAGCTACTACTACTTTGTGAAGGCCAGAAGGGGTTAAGGATCGTCTCGCCATTTTAATTTTATAATCCAACCAAAAGCTTGAGCAGAGACTATATCTATCTAGTTTTTAACAACTATTTGGTCTAGCCGGTTGTTGATGGAACCACCTTCGATCGGTACTAACTACGAAGGTCCATGAAATGATTTTTTTGTCAATATTTTTTCAAATATAACGTAACATAAAATCCATGAAAATTCATGTATGTTTGCTTCCATTTACTCTTTGTGGATTCACCCCAAAAAAAAGACAGTAAGAATAGATTTTGAGCACATTAACTGTAGTAAAAAAATAGATTTTGTTTGAGTACATCATAGTTCACTAGTAAAGTCTATATTTGACAACTTACCACGTAAGTTTTGTTTTTGATGGGCACTTAGTTTTTCAGGTTTGCACTTGTAATATCTTCTCGAACACTTGCATCCGTTCTGATTTTGATAAGTTATGTTATGTGGCACCCAATAATCTCACTTAGCCTTATATTTTTCGAATTTCATAGAATACCAACCAAATTTGCCACAAACGTAACGTCACTTCTTTTACTTTTCTGTTGAATGACAACAAACCGATAGTACAATGGCCTATTTATCTCACTCAAAAGGTTGGGAAATTGAACTTCCCGAAAGTGAAACGTGGCCATAGTCTTTTTCAACTAGGCTAAAGGCGTCTCTCAACTTTCAAAGTATAGCGTCGCGTAAAAACTATATATGCATAATTATGTTTCACTATATATACATTATCTGATCAAATCATATGTTACACCATATGAAGTCTTTTTGAATCATTCAAACCAACATAATCAATAGGGACGCGTATTCGCATCACCCACTTGCATAGGATAATAGTCACATACAATATAAATTAACTCATTATCATGACACCTGAACGAGCCACAACCGATACTGAACGATTGATTGGCCACCATCTGAGTGTAGTGTCCGCAATCACCTTTGCACTTGTTGGTGGCATAATCGTAGTTTGGCTTCTCCGTATACCAATACTTTGCCGCGATTGGACCGCTCATTTGGTCCTCAGGTTGGACCCATCCCGCGGCTATATTCTCCCCGTAAGGTCCACCTGAATGTCTCATGGAGCTGTAATCGCAGACTCCAGCTTTGGCTTGTCTGTTTGCGAAGTTCTGTGCATAGGCCGCTACGGTTTTGTTCCACACCAATGGAGCCACCCCGACCTCGGCTCGGATCTTGTTGTGGATCCTTACCGTTTTTGTCGGTTGGACGTCATCGATTGGTCTTACCTTAGGTATGTTGACTTAAGTTTGAAGTTAACTTAAGAAATGAGCTACACTAATCCTATTAGAATTATGATTCTAGAGAGATAAGGATCAAAATAAGTTAGGAGTTATCTAACTTATGTGGTTTCCTAGTAGGATTAGGATTTGTGTTTTACTATATATATGTGTCGAGGCATGACACAATGATGTAGTGGTTTTAAGAGAGAAAGAGAGATTGAGAGTTTAAGTTTTGAGAGAATTTTCTTAAACTAATAAAAGTGAGTTTATACTTTACAATCTTGTGTTCGTTAAAACCATATTCAATTTCTAGATTTGGTATCAGAGCTATGGGAGATACTGTGGAAGCAGCAAAGATGGTGGAAGGAGGAGGATCCTCTTCTCTTAAATGTCCTATGTTGAATTCCTCAAACTATACAGTTTGGGCGATGAAGATGAGGATCCTTCTGAAAATACATAAGGTGTGGCCAATTATTGAAGAACCAAAGGATGATGCTGACATGAATGATATGGCGCTAGGTCTGTTGTTTCAGTCTATTCCAGAAGCTCTCATTCTGCAGGTCGGAGAACTTGGTACTGCTAAGAAAGTGTGGGATGCGATTCAGTCGAGACACGTAGGAGCAGAAAGGGTTAAAGAAGCAAGGCTGCAGACATTAATGGCCGAGTTTGATCGGCTCAAGATGAAGGATACAGAGAGAATCGATGATTTTGCTGGGAAACTATCCGAGATATCCTCAAAATCCGCAGCTCTTGGAGAAATCATTGATCAAACAAAGCTTGTGAAGAAATTCCTCAAGTGTTTGCCTCGAGCAAAATATATACACATCGTAGCCTCATTAGAACAAGTTTTGGACCTTAACAAGACCAGTTTTGAAGAAATCATTGGCCGTTTAAAAGTATATGAAGAATGTGTTGCAGAAGAGGAAGAAGAATCAACGACAACAGATCAAGGTCAAACCAAGTTGTTATATGCAAACAACGACACACAATCCAGCTATTCACCAGTTCCCGTTGCTGCTCCACCAACTCGTGATTACAATAGTAATTTTAGAGGTAGAGGTCGAGGAGGACGCTACTACAGGGGAAGAGGTCGAGGGAGATCTTATGAGGCTAGAGATTTGTCTAAGGTGACATGTTTCCGATGTGATAAGCAGGGTCACTTTGCCTCAAGATGTCCTGATCGCCTTCTTAAACTTCAAGAAACACAAGAAAGGGAGAATAATGAGACAGAGAATGCAGATGAGCTAATGTTACATGAGATAGTGTTTTTGAATGAAAAGAAGGTTGTACCAAGCAAATATGAGTTGCAGAGAGGAGAAGATGATCTGTGGTATCTTGACAATGGAGCGAGTAATCACATGACTGGTGATCTAAGATATTTCTCAAAGGTTGACTATTCGATTACTGGAAAAGTGAAATTTGGTGATGATTCGAGAATAGATATTAAGGGAAAAGGCACTGTGAAGTTTACTGATGATAATGGAGAACTACGAACATTAACCAATGTTTACTATATACCAGGTCTTAAGAGTAATATCATTAGCCTTGGCCAAGTCACAGAATCAGGGTGTGATGTGAGGATGAAGGGAGAGTACTTGACAGTACACGATCAAGAAGGAAAGCTGCTTGTTAAGACACCAAAGTCTAGAAATCAACTTTACAAAGTTCGTATGGGGATAAAGAATGATGTGTGTTTACAGTCTGCAGTTTCAAGTGATTCATACACATGGCATGCGAGAATGGGGCATGTCAACTTCGAGTCAATAAGATCAATGATTCAGAGAGAGTTAGTTACTGGGGTTCCACATATACAACTTGAAAGAAGGATCTGCAGTTCGTGTCTATTTGGAAAACAGACAAGACAAATGTTTCCTCAGGCAACCACTTTTCGAGCAACCACGGCGTTGGAGCTTGTTCATGGTGATTTGTGTGGTCCAATAACACCAAGTACTGCGGCTGGGAACAGATATGTTTTTGTCCTTATTGATGATCATTCTAGATATATGTGGACAATTCTCTTGAAAGAGAAAAGTGAGGCTTTCAACAAATTCAAGAAGTTTAAGGCAGTAGTGGAGCAAGAAACAGGGAAGCATATACAAACTTTCAGAGTAGATAGAGGAGGAGAGTTTGTGTCACATGAGTTTGACTCTTTCTGCAGTGACAATGGTATTAAGAGACAGCTCACAGCTCCATACACCCCTCAACAAAACGGTGTGGTTGAAAGACGCAATAGGACTTTGATGGAGATGACTAGGAGCATCCTAAAGCACATGTCTATTCCAAACTACTTATGGGGAGAAGCAGTACGGCATGCTACGTATCTGATCAACATGTTAGCTACAAGGTCGTTGAATGAGAAGACTCCGTATGAGGCGTTTCGTGGAAGAAAACCTAATCTCAGCCATCTTCGAGTGTTTGGTTGCATAGGATTTGCTAAGATGGAGCAACCTCACCTGAAAAAACTCGAAGACAGATCACGAATGTTGGTACACTTGGGTACAGAACCAGGATCAAAAGCATATCGCTTGTTTGATCCTAAAACTCAGAAGGTTGTAGTTAGTCGTGATGTTATTTTTGATGAAACAAGAAGCTGGGACTGGGATAAGAGACAGTTAGAACAGGGTGAAGTCGGAGGTTTCAGGATCAATGTCGGTGTTTTTGGTAATCATGGAATTCAAGGAGTAGAGTTCGAAACAGAGCAAGGTGAAGTCAGGTCAGAATCTGGTAATCATGATGATGGTGGAAATAGTGATAATGTTGATGACAGTGGCGAAGAGGTTTCAGAACAACCAGTGATACTGAGAAGAACTACAAGGCATAGGACGAAACCGGCACACCTTGATGACTATGTTTTACCGGATCATCTGGATAAATATGCTCTGTTTGCTGAGGAAGAAGGAGAGCAATTATTGATGTGTCTAAACAATGAGCCAAGAGATTTTTATGAAGCTCAAGAATCAGAAAAATGGATGAAGGCATGTGAGGAAGAGATACACTCTATTGTTAAGAATCACACTTGGAACCTTGTTGATCTTCCAATTGGAGCGAAGCCAATAGGTCTGAAGTGGGTTTTTAAGCTCAAAGGGAACTCTGATGGCAGCATAAACAAATACAAAGCGAGGCTTGTAGCTAAGGGATATGTGCAGCGGTATGGTATTGACTTTGAAGAGGTATTTGCTCCGGTTGCGCGTATAGAAACAATTCGTCTTCTGATCAGTCTTGCAGCAACGAATGGATGGGAGATACACCACCTTGACGTGAAGACATCGTTTCTTCATGGAGAGCTGAAGGAAACAGTCTTTGTAACTCAGCCAGAGGGTTTTGAAGTAAGAGGCTCAGAGGACAAGGTCTACAAGTTAAATAAAGCCTTGTATGGCTTAAAACAAGCACCAAGGGCTTGGAATGATAAACTAAATCAAATTCTCAAGGATCTGCAGTTTAAGAGGTGTACTAAAGAGCCATCGGTCTATCGCAAAAAGGTGAATCAAGGTTTTATTGTTGTTGCAGTATATGTCGATGATCTGTTTGTGTCAGGAACAGATATAAAAGTCATTGAGGACTTTAAGAAGGAGATGGCAAGTAAATTTGAGATGAGTGATCTCGGAAGATTAACCTACTACCTCGGGATTGAGGTATGTCAGCATCAAGGAGGAATTACGCTAAGCCAAGGTCGTTATGCGTTGAAGATATTGGAAGAAGCAGGGATGAAAGACTGTAATATGGTTCACACGCCCATGGATGAGGGATTGAAGTTGTCAAAGTCTCCAAAAGAAAAGGATATAGATGCGACTAAGTATAGGAGAACTGTTGGATGTTTTCGTTATTTGCTTCACACAAGGCCGGATCTGTCATATTGTGTTGGGGTGCTAAGTCGTTATATGCAGAATCCAAAGGAGTCACATGGTGTGGCAATGAAGCAGTGCTTGAGGTACTTACGAGGAACAACAACATTTGGACTGACGTTTGCAAGATCAATTTCACCACGGGTTTCGACCAGGCTAGTTGGTTATAGTGACAATAGTCACAATGTGGATCAAGACGATGGCAAGAGCACGACTGGTCATGTTTTCTATCTAGGAGACAGCTTGATTACATGGTGCTCACAGAAGCAAGATACGGTGGCGTTATCCTCCTGTGAAGCTGAGTTCATGGCCGGCACCGAAGCTGCGAGACAGGCGATTTGGCTGCAAGACCTGCTTGGAGAGATCACAGAGTTATCATGTGAGAAGGTGGTTATTCGAATAGATAACCAATCTGCCATTGCATTGACCAAGAACCCAGTTTTCCATGGGAGAAGCAAGCACATACACACAAGGTACCATTTCATTAGAGAATGTGTTGAGAGAGGGCTTGTGGAAGTTGAGCATGTACCAGGAGAAGAACAGAAAGCAGATATATTAACTAAAGCTCTTGGAAGGATCAAGTTTAAGGAGATGAGGGAACTTATTGGAGTAAGAGACTTGGCTGGAGTTAACTTCAAACTTAGGAGGGAGAATGTTGACTTAAGTTTGAAGTTAACTTAAGAAATGAGCTACACTAATCCTATTAGAATTATGATTCTAGAGAGATAAGGATCAAAATAAGTTAGGAGTTATCTAACTTATGTGGTTTCCTAGTAGGATTAGGATTTGTGTTTTACTATATATATGTGTCGAGGCATGACACAATGATGTAGTGGTTTTAAGAGAGAAAGAGAGATTGAGAGTTTAAGTTTTGAGAGAATTTTCTTAAACTAATAAAAGTGAGTTTATACTTTTACAATCTTGTGTTCGTTAAAACCATATTCAATTTCTAGAAGGTAAACCATAGGCTCGAGTTAAAAGAACAGAGAATAATGTCAGTACGATGAAGCTATAACGAATAGACAACATTTTGTTATGTTTAGTTGTATAATTTGTTTTTGGAACTGATGGTCTCTATTCTGATTGTTCTTACTTCGTCGTCCTTTTGTAGGCCTAACAAAATAATTAAAAATGGCTCTGCAAACTATGTAGATTATAAAATTAACTAGGATTAACAAAAAGTTGGTTTGGTGGGTATCATTCATTAGTCAATCTCACACAATTAAATTTCGAAATCCCCTATAATAACATAATTGTAGGGTAAATCATGGTTTTAGTATAAGATCTTAGATTTCAGATTTAACAAAATAAAATTTGATAGCAAAAAAATATATGTCAAGAATTAAATGCATTCTATCATTTCGTAGATTATACTTTTTTTTTTTTGTCAATTCTATATGACTTATAGATTTTTATAAGAAAATGTTAAAATAGATTCCCAAAATATTGTAGACTAGGTTCGGACCCGCACGTACGTGCGGGGTTATGTTTATAAATCAATTTATTTTAGTATTTATAATCAAACTCATTCTAATTGAGATTCTAGTTTGATTTTTGGTTTAGTTTATTAATGTTTGAAAATTTGAAATAATAATAGTTTCACCAAAATTTTAAAATTCAGAACAACATAATGGCTGGACTGATAACAAACGAAATCAATTGGTTAGATTCTATTAAATTTGTGAACTATCAAATCAAATATATAACCGTTAACAACGATGAAAACCCGTTTGAGACAAATACAAATATTTAAGGATGAGCGTAATTCTCGTTTCGTTTTGTCATGTTCCATCATGTCCTACACCTGTTCTCAAATTTTTGTTGCATAAAAGAATATACAGGACGGGACCAGACGAAAACATACATTCTCAAACTCCCGTATGGAATAAACATAAATATAATTCATAGTATATTTATATATCATATGTTGTAATAAAAATATTACAAATTAGTTGACTTCTTTATTCTTATCATTTTATATATGGTTCACCTATATTAGATTATGTTTTTTTGTTTTAATATTTTTAACTGTTATAGATCATATTGTATGTATTTTTATTTTTATTTTATTTTGAACCTATGCTAGTTCAATTGAAAATAGTAAGATTTATTTGAGGATATTAAATGTATTTTATCATGTCATAGAACATGTCAAGAATTAGAATTATTTATTTAGTATGTGTAAACATATTTATTTAGTATAACATATGTAACCCAAATTTTTGTCATTTTGGTTTTTGGTTCAGTTTCATTTTGGTTTATGAATATTTGGGTGTTTGAATGTTAATCAGTACTTTAAGACTTGGAGCGGACCATCGGTTGGCCTGGAAACAATAAAAAAATAAGTTATAAATGAGAGAACATAGACATGTATATTTTGGACATATTGTATCCACCAAATGTAAATTTCTGTTATAATATTCTTTTGACAATATTTATATTAGTCCAGCGGATAAGAGATTGGGCAAAAAATAATTGTATTTGGTTGTCAAAAATAAATAAATAGAGAAAGCTTCTAACAGGATGTCCGTATTTTTTGTTTGAGTATTTAATTTTTACAAAATTATTACAAAATTAATGGAAATTATCCAAAATTCTTTATTGTTTTTTAAAAAATATTTATTTTTTAATCCAAAAATAGCTGAATTCTACAAAATATATGTTCTTAAATTAACTCTGACTAAAATTATTAAGAATTTGAAAATTGAATGTTGTTATCTAAATTTTCTAATCTTATGTGGTATTTTGCAGAGTAATATTTTTATTTTTATTTTATAGACTTTTTAAAGATAATGATGACTTAAAAAACAAATTTCAAGGTATTCATGTTATAAAATTTTACTGCCATGTGTTGTTTGTTTTCTTTTCCATATACATCCCAAATTGTAGTGCCATTTTTAAAAAGACTGTTCACATCATATATTTGAAAAAAATAAGAAAAATAATATAATTTAATACATACAGCTGATTACAAATTAACAACACAATCATGGAAGATTGAATTGTACTTTTATGTATTGGTTTCTAAAGTTAATTGATAATGTTAAATCAAGGCTCAACTATATACCCTAATAAGAAATTTCTATAGACTTTTCTTAAATAAATCTATATAAAGACTGAAGAAAACAAACACTAATATAGTATTTTGTGATTTACCGGGTTCATATAAAAAATGTGGACTTCTTTTAAGCAATCAAATGTAATTTTTTTTGTTTTGCATATGCTATGTCAATTGGATGAACACCCGTTTATACCACAATCCTCACTTATATACAATCTCTAGGTAAAAAAATTATGCTTTGGAAAAAGATCTTGATTTGTATATGCTTATGTACACGACAGAAAATTATAAATTTAACAATTCATAAGAATAATAAATGATAAACAGTACATAGAACATAGTATTGGTTAACTAAAAAAGAATATAGTAGATGTTAGCAATATGCATATGCAAACTTAAATATTAATACACATACATTTTTTTTTTGCATAAACAAAGAGATACAAAAATAATGTAGAGTGTTGTATATAATATGTAAATGGTAAATCGATTACTCTATTTATAGGCTGGAAAGAGTCCGGCTAAATGTTTTTTACTTTTACGTTTAGAACAACAAAAATCTATATAAAATCTTTTAAAATCTTATTTATTTTTCAGTTAATGCATATACAATATGTTTGAATCTATATGGATGATTTGATTTGGATAATGAATTAATTGTCTAGATTTTGCAATTCCTATTAAACCGATAAGAGTAAATATATAAGGTTAGTTTTAGAAATAATCCCTAAATTTTAGATTTTTGGTAAATTAATTACTGATTTATTTCAAGATTTCTTAAAATAAATAATCTGTTTAAATTAAAGTTAAGTTATTTTCATGTATACTATTCAAATTTAATTAGTTATAGTTGTTATGGAAATCTTAAATGATAAGTTTTATTAATTTATAAAATTTTAATTACTATATAAAATTCAAGGAATTGTTAATATAAGTAATTTCGTTTTTATTATAATATTTAAAATTTTCATTTTGTAATCTTATTGGCTGTAATTTTTTTATATAGATGTCAAATATTTGAATTTATTATTTGTAATTAATATAGTTCATAAAATATAGGAATGTATAATTTATAGTTAATATAGTTTCCTAAAATACTGGAATATTTTGAATTATAAAAAGAGTTAATCATTTAGTCTTTAATAATTGTTACCATTGTTTTAGGAAATTTTAATTTGTTTTTAAAAATTATGTAGGCAAGTAGATCTGTTTGGCAACATGGATATATGTTATAGTTTTTCATTTTTTTATATCCCTATGTGTGCTCCTCAATTAATAGTATAGATTATGATTTAATAGTTTGTTTTGCTTTCTTTAAAGATTTATCACCAAAATTAAATTAAAGAAAATAAAATCAAAGCTTTGAATGATGAATAATATTTAGAAAATGATTTAATAACATACTAGTCAGTTAATTTTTATTATTTTTCAAGAATATCTAATATATATGAATTTAAATTCAGGTGTTAACATATTCACAAGAAGCATGATGTTGTTTCTCGTTCTTCTGCCGAAGCGGAATATCGTGCTATGGCTGACACGGTCTCGGAAATCTTATGGCTGCGAGGTTTGTTACCATCTCTTGGCATTGATTGTTCGGCTTCTACGGTTTTGTATTCAGATAGTCTCTTGGCGATTTCCTTGGCGAAGAATCCAGTTTACCATGCTCGTACGAAGCATATTGAGAATGACTGCCATTTCATATGTGATGAGATTTTGCGTGGTGTAATTACTCATATCCATGCGCACACTTCTCAACAACTTGCTGATATTATGACCAAAGCTTTGGAGAAGAAAGAGTTTGATGGTTTCCTTGTCAAGATGGGTGTTTGCAGTCTACACACTCCATCTTGAGGGGGGATATTGGGCCATAATTGGGCTTACGGTTATACTTATCTTGTTAATATTGTGAATGTAACCTAGGTTAATTGTAGTTGATGTATATAAGCCGCTTAGGCATAATCAATAAAAATAAGAAAACCTTTTACAACCTCATAGGTTTCTTGACAGAATATCAGCTTTATGTTTTGTTATGCTAGGTTTGTGTTATGTTATGTTATGTTATGTTATGTTATGTTATGTTATGTTATGTTATGTTATGTTATGTTATGTTATGTTATGTTATGTTATGTTATGTTATGTTATGTTATGTTATGTTATGTTATGTTATGTTATGTTGTGTTATGTCTTGTTATGTTATGGAACAAGAATCTCTAATTGTTTATGTTATGTTATGCAGCGAACCCCTGATTGGGAGCAGTCGGCACATGACAACAATAAAATCCAGAAAGACAACCCGTGATTGGGAGCAGTCGGCACAAGACAACACTCCAATATGCTTGTTTTTTGCTAACCTGTGTTTCTGTCAGCTCCGTGGTTTGTTTTTTTGTACCCCGTGAACAAGACAACCCGTGGCTAATTTGTTTTTTTTTCTTTCCCAACTTGTAGTTGAATGACCGTGTATATATAGTGTTCATAATCAGCTTCTCTATTTTGTAAAAACTCCCAATGCAGTCTACTTCTTTCTTTTAAGTTTCACATCTTTTCTCCCAAATCTCTCTTGCTAGCTCCCATTTTTTTTTTCACACCATAAAATATCTTTCTGCTGGGAATTAAATATTTCTATGACATGTCATCTCCAAATTTAGATGATGAGTACGATGAAATGTTTGATGGATACTTTGATAGTCTATTTCAAAATTGCCTAGATGATTATGGCAATGATCAACAGCCAACTAGTTCAAGGCCGCCAAGAGCTTTTATTGAAAGAGACCGCGAGGAAGGGCACACTCATTTATGGAATGATTATTTCAGCGAAAATTCTACTTACTCTCACGCTAGTTTCCGTCGTCGTTTTCGAATGAACAAGTCATTGTTCATTCTTATTGTTGATGCACTATCCAATGAAGTACCATATTTCCAACAAAAAAAAAGATGCTACGGGAAGGTTGGGACTGTTTGGATTACAAAAGTGTACAACAGCCATTCGTTTATTGGCATATGGCTGTGCAGCAGATGCGGTGGATGAATACATCCGCCTCGCAGATAGCACCGCAAGGCTATGCTTGGAAAATTTTGTGGAGGGAATTATATATTTGTTTCAGAGTACGTACCTAAGAAGACCTACGACAGAGGATCTCCAACGATTACTCAATCAAGGAGAGGCACGCGGATTTCCCGGGATGATAGGAAGCATTGATTGTATGCATTGGGAATGGAAGAATTGCCCAACAGCATGGAAAGGACAATATTCTCGTGGATCTGGAAAGCCTACAATCGTTTTAGAGGCTGTGGCTTCGCAAGATCTTTGGATTTGGCATGCATTTTTTGGACCTCCAGGTACTTTAAATGATATTAATGTCCTTGACCGTTCACCACTTTTTGATGACATATTAGAAGGTCAAGCTCCAAGAGTAGATTACTTTGTCAATGGTCGACATTACAATATGGCTTACTACCTCACTGATGGTATATATCCGAAATGGGCAAAATTCATCCAATCAATTTCACTTCCACAAGACCCGAAAGCATCATTATTTGCTCATTATCAAGAAGCTGCCCGGAAAGATGTTGAAGGTGCTTTCGGGGTTTTGCAAGCTCGATTTGCAATTGTAAAAAATCCCCCCCCTTTTTTTGAATAAGGCAAAAATAGGAAAGATGATGAGAGCATGTATCATATTGCACAATATGATTGTAGAAGATGAACGAGATAGATACAGTCTGTACAATGTCACAGAATTCCATCAAGGAGAAGGAAGCGAGACTTCACATGTCGATTTAACATATTCTACAGAAAGGATTGCCGATATGAACAATGTGATGAGCGCTTGGAATCAAGTTCGTGATAGAAAGATACATTGACGGTTGAAAGCTGATTTGGTTGAACATATTTGGCAAAAATTTGGCACAACTCAAAATAAACCGATGTTAATTAAGTTATTGATAATGTTTTTATATGGTTCTATTATTCTATGTTTTTTTATTGTAATATATGTTTGAATTGTTTTTATAATGTAATATATTTTTTTTTAATAAAATGTATTATACTATAACTACAGTTTCTAGTTTTATTTTCCTAATATTGTATACATTATATACCAACATTTATAACATTATTAAATATACTTAAAACACAATTTTAATAAAATTTATATAAGACACCCATGTTTAAGGATGACTAATGGGAGGGGGAAAAATTAAAACAATAGTATGAGGATCAAAACATAAATTAATATTATTTTTATTGGAAGATGTCTCTATTTTAAAATCATTCACAATTAAATACTAATACTTTTTGTAACTTGAATTTTTTAATTTTGTTACAGACATTCACCAATTATGTGGGATGGACATGCCCTTTAACGCTTTTGTTTGAATTTATGATTTGTAAAGTTTTTGTTTAGGCGCTCAACAAATTTTACTTTGCCCAAAATAATCAATATTATATATTACTAGCAATTGACTCGCACTACGCGCGGTAGTTAGATTAAAGTGTATTCCGGATTTTGTTGTGTATATTATTTTTTTGGTTACGTAAATTCATCTTTATGTATGTTTTTGTATTTGATTTTGTTTACTTATGTTGCTTTGTTGGATACTTTTTTATAAAAATAGGTTTTGCAGTAAGTATAATTTAGTTTGCTGTTTATCTTTTACGACTCTATGCATAAAATTATCGCCTGCTTTCTAATTGCTGCTTGTTGTTAAGAAATTCAGTCTGCATGAGGTTAGATATAGAAGAATGTTTATCTATGGATCTATAATGACTTTTTATGAAGGACGTGTTTGACCCAACCCTATTCACCAAATTGTATCTGGATATATGCCTTTTCTCTGGTTTATGCAAGTAATTGGGACTATACTTTAGATAATTGAACTGGTCACTTGACTGATGAACAAATTCTTTGGTGTTTTATTCTGTAACAAATTATGTAACATAATTAATTTTAATTGGTGGAGGCTTTTTGTAAGCCTAAAAGCAAAATTACATACTAACTAAGGAGGGAGGAAAAATATAGTGAGTGCACCAATCTGTTTCACTTTTGAGCAAAGGTTGATCAATAGGAAGTGTGATAAACTTTGAGAGATCATGGTAATTGCAAAAAGTAACAATGATCAAAATTCAAGAATCAACAAATATTTCGCAATGTAACTTGCTCTTTTCTTGTTACTTCAAAACGGCCGACCACAAATATCAATTGGCACTATCTCCTCCTTGGGTAGAAACCCATAGCTTGGTACACATTGCACATTGTAACATCCCCTAACTCCGTGGCTCTGTCCGCACCTTCTGACAATATTTTGTCCAAATACTCTGGTTCAGCTGTTATCTCCTGATAGCGGGCCTGACACGGAAACATATACAAAACCAAATATTTCATAACTTATGCATATGACATGCCCTTCTAACCATTTACTAATGGAAGCTGCAAAAACACCTCAAATTTTCTTTCTACGGTTTGATGAGACAAAATGGTGCAAACTCAAAGGAAAACATTGGATTGGTTTAAGGTTTTGGCTTCACAGACCTTGATTGGACTAAGATGTTCGATCAAAGCATATGCAAGGAGAGACTTAAATGTACCCCAGCTCAAATCTTTGCATTCCTCCACTTCGTGCAACCAATTAAAGATATGTTCACCGATTATCTCTGTGAGTAGTTATTGTGGCCAAGGGAATAAATGACATATGAAAACATCTCTGTAACCCAATTCTTTAAGAGTAAACGACATTATCTCCTTTTCCATACCTCTTTCGTCTTGCCCGAAACAATCTGATATACTGAGAGGAGATTTTTGCATTCAGGTCTCTCAGCATTATCAAACTCAAGGCTGTTAGAACAGCAAGAAACAGAAAGTTTTAATATAGATTTCTCAACTTTAACAAGAAAAAAGAAACAAACTTTGCATTGCAAGAAAATTTTAAACGACATAACCAGCACTCACCCTGCAAATGAGTCTGTCTTGCACCGTTTTATTTTGTCTGCAATCAACTACACAGTTTTCAAAAGGAGGGATGAGAAATGGATTTAGTAGCAGAAGAACACATACAACCAACATGATACATAATTCAACAAAGAAAGCGTTGTGTTCATTAAATATCACCAGGCAAGTATAATTTTATGAGCTCTAAGAACATATGGCACATGAATAATATGTTGTGAGTTGTATTGCAGTGTAAATTGTTGCACCGGCTGTCACGAAGAAAAATTAAGAAAATTGGACGTCAGAACGTTCATGGAAATGGTGAACGGTGTACCATATTCATGCTCAATGAGAAACTGCTGTTTCAAAAGAATTTTAGACACCAGTGACATCATTTTACTTACATCTTTTGAGTCAAGGAGATTGATCCGAGACTGATCAGAAGGTGCAGACTTGGACATCTACAAAATTACATGACAGTAAGACCTCAGCAACAAGTAGGAAATTCCTCTAAATCATTTGACTACAGCAATAAGCAAAGCCCAAAAGTTGTATTGGTTCATATGATCCTCTGAAGTGACAAAATATATTCAGACCACTTAGGATGCAAATATCAGAACTCAGAAGTGTGTAAAATTGTAAACCCTTTAACTTATCTAGAAACAGGCTAGCTAGTGGTAAAAGTCTCTCAGATGTTAAAGAATATGAAGGGTTAACGTCAATCTATTTTCAATAGGATTTATGAACTCTGTTCACCTTCTCCAAATTTTCATTTATTTTACCAATTGCGATGCACCTGCTGAATGCAGAAAGAAAAATAGATGACATGAAACCTTATAGTAGCTGTGAATGAAAACATTCTACCTTGGAAAGACCATCAGTAAGAGACATTACACGGGCTCCAGCTTGTGGTATGAGTGGTTCTGGTATCTACAAACAAGATAAATTTGAATATGATTCAAGAAGCTATTAAAGAAAGCATATACAAAAAATAAACATATAAAAGTATTATGTAACGCTGTGTTACCTTGAGAGCTTTCTAAAGAGAAGATCAGCATCTTCCTGCATCATATCGCAAAAGAGACTAATGGAATCATGTTAGCTTGAATTATTATCAATCAAACACACCAAAAAAAAACAAAATGTAAGATAAAGAAAACAGAATTACAAATACAAGTTAACACAAAGACCAAAGCTTACTCTTTGCAATCTACAAAATACATAAAAAGTTTTCTATATGCCTTGCTTGAACATACTTGGCCCATGACATGTGCGACCGGCTTTCAGATTTGCGAATGAAACAACACTGGAATCCATAATTATAAAAACAAATTTCAGAGAGTGAAGGAATTGTAAGATGAATGAAATTGGAGAAGATGGCATTATATAGGAATTCAAGTAACACCAATTAAGGGAAAGTAGTGAGACTTCAATTGAAAGAAAAAGCATTGAAGGAATCAATTAACGGTTTCAGAGGAAAACAAAATGATAGCGATGGAAGTCAGGAAGGCTGAAGAGGCGTGGCGCTTGAGGTCGCACATCGGTTGACGGTGGAGTAGATATTCCTGCAGTAAGGGTTTTATTTCCAGAACATAGTAAACGAATAATAATATATTAGGCCCTGAGAGAAAAATTCTAATGGGCTTTTGAAAACATAAGAAACAAATAATTACGTAAAATGGCTGTCTCGGAAAATATGGGCTACGAAAATGGGCTGTCTCGGGAAATATACGCTTATTACACAGATAAAGATGTTGATGTGGCAGCACCAAAAGTGAGTAAAGTGAACTTTATATATAAAGATGTTTTCTGTTCAAAAGAAATAACTCAAACATGTGTTTCCTTATGTTTGATAGTTGATACAATGCTACTACAAACCACTAGATTACAAACTTGCTATGTAGCTTATAATTGGGTCTATGATAACATGTTATCTTAATATCTATAGATATTGATCATGTTTCACATTTGACACCGTATTAATCTTTTTGATTAGTCCGGATGCGATTCATCAATAGGGACGAGTATTGGCATCACCCATTGGCCTAGGAGCATAGTTACATACGACCCAAACATACTCATTATTAAAACACCTGACCGTACCACAACCGAGTCGGGTCGATTGATTAGCGACAATCTGAGTGTAATGCCCACACACATCAGTACATCACTACATCTGTTGGTAGCATAATTGTAATAAGGCTTCTCCGTCAACCAAAACTTAGTCGCGATCGGACCGCTCATGGTGTCGACAGGTTGGACCCACCCGGCGGCTATATTCTCGCCGTAGGTTCCATCGGTGGAATGTTTTATGGCGCAGTCTCCGGATCGTACGTTAGCGTAGCTTTGCGCATGGGCAGCAAGTTTGGGTCCCGCAGCAAGTTTTGGGTCCCACACCAAAGGAGCAACCCCGACCGCAGCTCGAATCTGGTTGTGAATCCTTAGCGTTTCTTGCGGTTGGAGATCATCCATTCGGTTTATGTTTCTCAACCCATAGATTTGAGTTAAGACGATGGAGAATAATGCTAATACGACGAAGCTATAACCAGAAAACGACATAATTAATTCTCTCTTTCGTGAAGATTCTCTCTCACGTGATGTAATAATTCTCGTGTTATTCTACGTAAACCATTTCTTTAGATTGTGGGAGGTCCGAATGGTAACTGCGGATTTAGTGGTGCGGGACAAAAAATTTGTTAGTACGGTACGGTTCAACTGCGGTACGTGCGGGATCAATGTATTTGCGAGACAAGTGCGGTTATTCCAAAATAAGCGGTACAAAATAATGTTTGATTGGTAAAAAAAACAATAAGCGGTGCATAATACATATTATAGTTACACATTATAAACAAATATATTATATTAATATAATTTTAATTTCTTTTTTTGATTGTTAGTGAAAAAGTATTTTTATTTTTATTTATAATTTATGAACTTTTAAAACCAAACTTTAATCATGTAAAAAATTTTTTTTTTAAATAATGAAGAATACATCTTTTAAAAATAATTTCATTATAGAAGAAACTATAGTTTACTTGTAAATTGTTAAATTTAGTTAACATAGATATGATACATTTTAGATGACATAATTTAAAATTATATTTTGATTAAAAATTTAAAACTAAATTAAGTTTTTTGGATCTGTTTTTCCATATTATAAGTGATTATTTTGTAGTTTGTGAAGAATAATGAAATAATATTTTTTATAAAATAAATAAATAATTACTCTCTTTATAAAATAAATAATTAAAAAAGAATAAAATAACAGTGCGTAATCTACAAAAACGCTACCTAATTGATTCTGGACAAACAAAAGGCGGTCCAAGAGTATATTACCTTCCCTTAAAAAACGCAAAGTGGGTTTCTCATTTTTTTTTGAAAAACGCATATTGCTCACTAAATGTATGAATGGTAACATGAATCAGATTTTTTTTAAAAATGTTCAAATACGCACTTATACATGTTACCATTCACTGCCATAATATTTTGTCAATAAACACCACCGGTGTTGCACTAAAGTTTTATATAGATAATGCCAATTTTAACGTATATATTGTCACGTTAATTATTATCATTATTATTATTATCCTACTATATTAATTGAGAAGTACAAATATGAAACTATGATGCAAATACAACAAATAAACAATATAAAACTGTAATAATATGTCAAAAAGAAAATATTATAATATTCTAAAATAATTAGTATTCATATAGACTAATAGATTTACATAACAATTAAAAATAAATATTATCTCAAACAAAATAATTTTTTTAAAAAAACAATAATTTTTATTATTATATTATAAATTTTTTTTAAAATGTTGACACGTACTTTAAGCACGGGATATATCCTAGTTATTATTATTACTAGATACAAATCAAACAGAAGAAGACGGTATCATATGAATCGAATCCTTCAACACAGATGTTGTTGAACTATTTAATAATAGTTTATGTGAAGTAGCAAGTCGGCGTCCGAGCTATCTGCTTGTGCCCGCACGTAAGCCTCTGACTCTAACTCGTTTCTGAATCCTAACATTCTACTCTTTAATTGTTTAGTTTATCTACCCAGCTACACATAACATTCTTTGGAATGGTACTTCATTTTGGTGTCCAAATTCACTTTTTTTTTTTGGGACAATGTCAACTAAATATAGAAATATTACACTTCCAAAGGACATTGTCTAGAGAATGTTACACTTGTGATGGAGAAAGGTTATACAAAAGGTTACTTGGTTCTTTCCCTCTTAATGTAGAGTACAGTATGCAAAAGTTACAATGCTACATCGTAGATGTTACAGTACTTAAATTTACATTGTCAAACTTGTGTGGTTCTCTTAATTTTCTCCTTGTCCCATATACAGTATGGAATGACTGGAATCGGTAAGATTTGTTCATAAGACTTTTTGAAGTTTTCTTGTGAAAATAATTTGGAAAACTTATAACTTAGGAGACCTTTTCTCTGCTTGTCTGAGAGATGCTCACGAGGTATCATGTTTCATAATAGCTTACCTTATTGTTTCAATCAAAGATTGAAACATCTCGCTGCTCTTCTTGTAGAATATTCTAAGATAAGGAGAGAAGTATTGTACTATTTAGTATGTTGTTTTTTCCATGTGGAATAATAGGTTCTGAAAAGAATGCGACAAAAACGCTGTCATCTATCAGAGACGGTGAGAGCAATAGAAACTCAATAAATTTGATAAAAGCCTATGATTCTTAGTGATGCACGACGATGTCAAAGATAGGATGAAAACATATCGACATGATTCTGCAGAAACATTATCTCGTACGTGGAGGTATCATCATTCTAGTCTCTTATCGATATGCAAACTGCAAGACCATGTGAAGTTAAGTTTGCTTCTTAACCGTGCAGTCCTCGGGAGGCACCAGCTGAACTTCACAAAGGATGCATATGATCTTGACAAGTAGTTTCACAGCTCTTAACATAAAAGAACTAATAAGGCCATTCTATTTTCTGGCTGGGTTCATAGAAACCGAACAAGATAAATAAAGGGGTCTTATACCCAAACCAAAGCATTCAACATAGGGGCATAAAGCAAAAAATACGACAACGAGTTACCTAGGATTAGTTCTACAAGCTAATATGCACAATATATAAAAAGACTCAAAAGATGCATACTAGAGAGTAAAAAAAAAGACAAACCGATCAGGATTCGTAGGCTTCCAATATCATCTTTGCAGTTTCGTTAGTGAGCTCAGTCCTCTGCAAACAAAGCTCCACCTGCTTAGCCTTAAGCTCCACCTCCTTAGCCTTAAGCTCCACCTCCTTAGCCTTAAGCGTCTTCCATTTTTCATCCACTTGTGTCTTCTTAGCTCCATCAGCAACTTTTTTCCAACCCCCTCTTATTATGGATTCATAGAGGGAACTCAAACTCTGAGCATCAAACATGGATTCATTATCATTTGCTTTCGTCTTCTTCACCACATGCTCTGTCTCTGATATCTTCAGCTTCTTGCTACCTTCAGGCTCAGCTTCTTTCAAAGGACGCTTTGATTTTGAACTCTCGGGTAAAGCCGCAGCAGATCCAGAAGCATCTGACTTCTTCTTAGCAGGCTCGGGTTCGGAATCGGACTCGGAAACTTCAGCAGAGGAATCAGATTCATCTCCAGATGAACCAGATTCTTCCTCTTCACTCGAAGAGACCACAGGTGGGTTGTCGAAGAAGCATGTAGCTTCCGCTTTCGTCGGTGCCATCGAGATCTGAGAGCGGCGACAAAGTCTTCTTCTTCTCCTCTTTTTTGTTCTCGTCGCCGTCGATTAGCTTTTGCTTTTAGGTTTTGCGATTCTAGGTTAAACTTGTCGGGTTTTGTAATTTTTTTGCCCTACTTTTTTTGTCGATCTTCTTACAAAGTTGGGCTTCCCAACACGCGCAGTTCCCACTCCATTTTACTCTAACGGGCTTCGGTACTTTGCGAGTTTTTATTAGACCGGTCCGTCGGAATACCCTCGACCTCAGAACTCGTCTTCGGGTCTTATTGAAAAGTCGTATATAGGCCTGGGCATTCGGTTAACCATTCGGTTTCGGTTCGGTTGTATTCGGTTTCGGTTATTTTGGATATAGTAATATAGTAACCATTTGGATATTTTTGAAATTTCGGTTCGGTTCGGTTCGGTTTCTTTCGGTTCGGTTTCGGTTTGGTTATTTAAATAAATAACCATAACTAACATAAATTATATTAACATTAACCAAATAAACCAAATATAACCAAAACTAACCGAATATAACCAAAATTAACCAAATATACAATAACAAAAATACAAAAAAGGGAAAAATATGGATTCAATTTTACAAAATAGTATTTAACTTTGTAAATTCAAAATAATAACATTTACATATATTGATTATTTAAAATATTTAATTGTTTTGAATCTAGAAATAATTTATATTTTAAGTTTATTTTATAGTTTTGCATAATATTAAGTATATAATATTTGATATCTTCTAGGTTTTCGGATATTTCGGTTAACCATTTAATTGTCGGTTCGGTTCGGTTCGGTTTCAGTTAGTTTGGATATAGATTTTTACTAACCATTCGGGTATTTGAAGAATTTCGGTTCGGTTCGGTTTGGTTTTTTTCGGTTCGGTTTCGATCGGTTATTTGGTTATCGGTTATTTTGCCCAGCCCTAGTCGTATATATTAAACCAACCATAGGTCCATAAAGTACCTAGCACGATATACTTGATTTGGAAACTTCTTAATTTGTGCTAAATTTGTGTTTAAGCAGAAATTTTAACTCTAACTGGGCCTTAATAAGCCCATTAATGGATCTTCGATTTCCAGAATTTTCAAGATCTTCTTCTCTTTTCATGTCCTATCAAATCACCGTTCTTTTGTTACCTTTTTTGTTTTGTTTCTGCTTATACTTTTTGATGGGGGCTTTGTGTCTGCGTATTTTGATTATGGTTTCAAATTAGATATTAACGTATTAGTAATTAATAGATTTAGCAAAAATAGGAATTCATAAAGTTATTTAGAAGTATAAAAATGTTAAGAGGAATTCATAAAGTTATTTAGAAGTATAAAAGTTATTTAGAAGGAATTCATAAAGTTATCGTCCCATTAGGTATAAAAATGTTTCCATAATTTGAATTGATATCTATACTGTTATAAATATATAATTTGGATACCTAATCGGTATAAAAATGTTTCCCTTTTAATAGTATAGATATCCAAATTATCATCAACATAAAAGGTGATTATATCGTATTGAAAGCTTTTACGTTATATACAACGCTAATACTTAAGCTACTCAAATATGTACATGTAATACTTTTACTACTAAAAATTTATGCTCTCCAAATATTTATTATAAAACACAATTTTTTACCAAAATACTTTATTTCAGAAATATGTCAAAATATTAATATAATTGTTTGAATACATTTATTAATAGAAATTAATCTCAAATTACAAATAAATAAAAAAAATTACTTCTTATAAAAAGGGAGCGCCGGATCATGATCCCTAGTATTAATAAACAACTATAGTTTTGATATTTGATATTGACACGCCGACAGATTTGAATACGACCCAATTCAACCAAAAACACCTTTTACTGTATGTCATTAAGAGATTTCTTCAATCTACAAACCATAGTTAGGTGCATAATCTTCCAGTAGATACATGTGGATCAAAGTGAGCCCATAGAAATTTTAACTCTAACTGGGCCTTAATAAGTCCATTAATGGATCTTCGATTTCCAGAATTTTCAAGATCTTCTTCTCTTTTCATGTCCTATCAAACCACCGTTCTTTTGTTATACTTTTTAACGGGGGCTTTGTGTGTGCGGGATTGTAAATTCATACAAGTTTAACAATCAAAGGAAGATTCTTTTTCTCAGATTTGATCCGTTTTATCGCTTTCTACAATCAAATTAGGTCAATTTTATTCTCATTCAAACTTTAGAAATTAAGACATTGATCATGTTAACAGAACAGAGCTGGTAAAAAAAAAAAAAGGAACGAACTTTAAAAGATTAAAAAAATGTCTCTCTCTAGTGAAATTGTTAAAAGTTTTAAATGAGGAGATCAATGGGAGCTCTGCTTGCTGGTGATGGTGATGATGATGATGAAGCTACTTCATCTTCTGATCCAAACAATATAGCTTTGACTTGTGCTATGATTAGTTTAGTGAGAAGCAATCCAGAGATGAAAGCTGCAGTCATCAACATGTAAAACACTGCGTCCCAGCTAATAGCAGAGATGTAACCAGTGAGTACCGGTCCAGTCGGAGCACCTACGGATCCTGTGCCGTCTATGATAGCTGTGACTGTAGCCAAAGCCCTTGAATTGCCTTTTAGAGATTTGTGTGTTCCGAGATCAGCTGTTGTGATGAGAGCGAATGGTTCATTGACAAAGACTCGTGATGTGAACATGAGGATGACATTGATGGTCATTGAGATATGTCCGAAGACAAGTAGATGAATCCTGCTGCTGTGATGGCTCTTCCGTCCAGTTGATCAGAGATGTATCCGGCGGCTAAGACTCATCCAACCACGCCTCCAACATCGAAGAGTGTCGACAGGTTTCCTGATGTCTCCTCGGACAGTCAGGTACTCTCCTCCGATCACTGCATCACGTAATTCAGTCAATACCCTATTATATCAAGGCTACAACTTTAGAGGGTCAAAGGAAGGAGAGATGATGAGAAAACATACTGTTGTGGCTGACATAGAAAGGAAGCCAGTAGAGGAAAGTGTTGTTGAGACCAACTTAGCGAAGAAAAGGCAGAAGGCGAAAGGAGCAACACCAGGGATTCTCCAAGCGGCCATGAGAAAAGGTCTCCTAAGTCATAAGTTTTCCAAATTATTTTCACAAGAAAACTTCAAAAAGTCTTCTGAACAAATCTTACCGATTCCAGTCATTCCATACTGTATATGGGACAAGGAGAACATTAAGAGAACCACACAGGTTGTAGTCATAAAGAAAAAAATACGGCAACGAGTTACCTAGGATTAGTTCCACAAGCTAATATGCACAATATATAAAAAGACTCAAAAGATGCATACTAGAGAGTAAAAAAAAAAAAAAAAAAAAAGACAAACCGATCAGGATTCGTAGGCTTTGAATACCATCTCTCAGTTTCGTTAGCGAGCTCAGTCCTCTGCAAACAAAGCTCCACCTGCTTAGGAGTAGAGTGAACCAAGTTCATATCATTCGTAGCAGCAGCAGGGGTGGTTCCTCGAATCTTCTTCACTACAATAAAAAGTGAATATTGTTACCATTATAACAATCATAATATATAAATATTTTGTCGCAAACTTTTCATTGTGAGGAGAATGATATGATTTTCACAATGTCACAATAAAATGGTCACAAATCTATGTAAGTCTCAAAATAGTCACAATAAAATGGTCACAAATCTATGTAGGTCTCAAAATAGTCACAATTTTTTGTAACTTTTTTAAATGGCAACAATTTGTCACATATTGTGACGACATACAAATAGTCACCAAAATGACACAATCTGTGACAAACATTACCGTCACAATTATGCCACAAAATGTGACATAAAAATTGTCATATACTTGTCACAAATTATTACCATATATGAGTCACTGATCTGTTACATTTTGTGACCACAATAAGATTACAAATCCAACACAGTTAGCGACTCGATTAGTCATATGGTCACAAGTTGATTTTCATTTGTGACTTTTTTTAATACCGAATTCGTAAAATAACGTGAAGACCCACAAAAAAATAGATACAATTTTTTTAGTACTTGCAGTCACCATTTCATAAAAATATAATTATAGAATAAAAATATTAAATTTTAAAATAACTAGCAAAGCTTAATATTTACATAACAAACTAAGACGCAAAACACAAAGTTAATCGAGAAACACAACTTGAGGGAAATACAAATTAAACAATAGCAAGCATAAATAGAAAACATAATAGTTAAATAAGGTGGAAGAGTTAAATCTAGGGATTTTAACTTGCAAAGGACTAAACAAGTTTTTCCATAGTTTTAAACCTTTTTCTAAATATATTTGATTTTCTTTCGAAGCTTTTATTCAGATTAGTTTCCATCTCTTGTAGCCGATATGTCAATGTCTCTATTTCTTCAGAAGCTTGTGGTGCACTCGAAGAAGCACCCTCACGAAACGCTTCATGTCCAAATACATGGACTTGTTTAGATATTCCAGTAATCTACATAAATAAAGAGCATATACATGAGCACATACACTATAAGATGACTAATTAAGACTACCTCACAAGAAACACCAATTAATGTAAAACCTATTGTTCTTCCTTACAAGTATAAGAAAACAAGAAATATTTGTTTGATTTTTAAAGTAAACTCTAATCCACAAGCATGTACAGTAATTCACACCAAACCAATCCCACACCCCACACACACGCAGTTCACACTAAACTAAACCACACCACACATGTAATTCACAACAAACCTTTATACACCACACGTAGTTCACAGCAAACCTCGATACACCACACGTACGTAATTCACATGTAGTCCAAAAACATAATTCACGACCGAGTAAAAAATAGTATATAGAGATAAAATTGAGGTTATACTATAAATAAATTAATCACAGATATTTGATCTTAATAAAATCTTAGAACAGTATGAAGTTAAGAAAGTATTACTTTGACCTTAATTTTTAAACGACTAACAGAGACAAACCAGAGATTAGTAGTTTAACATCTATATTAACATAATAAAAATTCAGAATTTTGTAGAAATAGTTACCTTGGAATGAGATCTCTGGATTAAAAGACAAACCAATTAATCGCTCTAGAAAGAAAAAGAAAAAACTGCCGTAGAGAACGATTTTGAGAGGTAGAGGGAGATGTTAAATAGCTTTGACATATTTTTAGGGGTTCCCAATGAGTTGGGGAAATTTTGGCAAAAATTAAAGCGGTTATTGAAAATATTAGGCTCTCTTTAAAAAATTTAAGGCGATAATGCCGTAATGGTGTTGAGAGTTTTTAAGGAATTTGAAAATTCTTAGACAATTTATTTGAGTATTAAGATAAATTATTTCCCTATATTTCTGGATCAATTAAAAAAAAATTTACCGAGAATATCAAAACTATTTTGTTGTTTTTTGAAAGTGATATTAGGTCAACAGAAAAAATTAGGATTTAATTCGCGGTGACAATATTTTTAATTTTAAAAATTTAAAATTTATATTGTATTTATTTGTTATTTTATTATTGTTTTATTAATTTTAAAAATAAAAAATTTTACAGGTATTTGATATTATTCAAAGTATAGGATTTTTGTAGTGTTTTCAAAGTTTTAACCTGTGTAATATATGTATAGTCTAGTAATACATTTATCTCCTGGTACACATCTAAAAGTGTTTAAAAAAAAACAATTCCACTTACCTTCCTATATGAGATTAATGTCAACCCGTCTCACCAAAATCAAAATAAGTTTTTGCGTAAAAAATAATAATCAAAATATGTTTTTTTATCAAGTTTAATTATGTTAATTGTTTTACCAAATTAGCATATTTTTATAGTTTATAATTTTTCCATGTCAATATATATAGTTTATGATAATTAATAGAATTTTAATTTTTTGGTAATTCCTCAAAAAAATAAAAAATAAACCAAATTATATGGGGGTTTCCAGCATATTTAAGGTAATATTTTATAATTGAATTTTTGGTTTAGGAATTTTATTAATGTTAATATAATTATGGAGATTGTAAACTTTTGTTATGGAAAATCTATTGTATATCATTTAAATTTGAGAGATTTTAGCATCCATAAAAATAGTTTTGGAGATTTAATGGATTAAAATTTTAATGGGTAGAGTTGTTGTTAAGATTTTATGGCAATAAATGTAACAAATGTTGGTCAATTTAAGAAAGTTTAGTATTTGAGTTTCTCTGCAATGTTATTTATGGAATTGTTTTAGGAGTTAATGTTGTAAAAAATAAAAAATAATAAGTAAAACTTAAAGGGCATAAACCAAAATGTACTTCAAAAATGTTAATATAGATTTGTTTATTAATTTTTAATTTTGTTTAGTGCTTAAGGGGGGGGGTTATTGGATCCTTGATTTTAATGGATTTGAAATCCTTATAAGATTTGGAAATCCATATGGAATCCATGGATTTTAAAATCAAATAATATGGATTTGAAAATCAAATAATGTGGATTTGAAAGTCAAAGAAAGTGGATTTGAAAATCCTAGAGAATAGAATTCAAAAATTATAAAAGAAATAGAACTTATAAAAATAATCTCTTATGTAGTATTCTCAAGTGAATCAGTCCACATGTTTGATGCTATTGTCTCTCTCCACTCATTGGCATATTCTCTTTGTTGTTCTTGGGTTGTAAGTACTTCAGCATTATCATCGTCATTAATTTCTTCGACAACTTCTTCTGCACTCTCGATTTCTTCTGGAAAAATATCCGTTCGACAAAACTTTCACAGAAAATTATGTAAACTTTCGCAGAAAATTATAAAACACCTTTGTCTTTTGTATGCAGCAATGCAAGGGGCACTCTAGACAAACTACCTTTAAGAAGGAAGCATAGAAGCAATACTAACAATGTAAGTGAACCATCAAGTCAATCTGAAGGTTCAACAGATGTCCATGCTGAGATGAATTCATTGACAACAGTAACTCATAAACTCTTCGATCTAATACAAGAAAGAGAAACAAGACAACAAAGAGAAGCTGAACAAAGAGAGGTCGAGAAGAAAAGAAATAATGTATGGGAAGCTATCAAAGAAGTTCCTAATTTGGAAGAAAACGTTCGTTACGATGCAGTCAAAGTGATTCACCAATTAGGAATGAAAGAAGTCTTTGTTAGCATGTCCACTGATGAGCGTTATGGTTGGATTTAGCGTAACGTGATGGAGTGCTAAATATTATTAGGGGATCATCCTTTCTGCTTTCTGTTTATAAGTTGAATTATTTTTATTAGGTGCTTCATGATTTTTTGTCTTCGAACCCCTTGATTTTTTATTAGGTGCTTCATAATTTATCATGTCCGATACGTATTGTTATGTTTGTGCATGAAAACACTCTTTATGCTTTTTATTATTATCATGTCATTCTTTCTTTCATTATTACGTATTGTGATTTTTTTTCCAAATCCACCCAAATAACTAGGTGGAGACCAAGGATTTCAATCTCTATATTTATAAGTAAAACATATTTTCAAATCCATCCAAATCCAATATGAAATCAAATCCATACTCAAATCTTTAATAATGAATAAGGGGTGATTTTAATTAGGATTTAGAATTCATAGATCCAATAACACAGAATTTTAATAAAGATTTTAAAATGAATGATTGAATAACACATGATTTAACATGGATTTCTAAATCCATTAAAATCAAAGATCCAATAACCCCCCTAAGATTGTATGACTGTTAATTGTAGGTTTAACCCGCGGTATACCGCTAAAACAGTTTATTTTTTACATGATCGTAATTTAATCAACTCAATTAGATATGTCTTATATTCTAATACCGATGGTGTTAACAAATTTATGAAATGATGAATTATATGTATTGTAACACTGAGTTAATGATATCTCTATTATATTATTTAAGCAACTCTATAAACAAATAACCTTACTTTAGGTAAGATATTACATAAAATGCCATTGTATTTTTAATACAAAATATAATAACAAAATCTTAATATTAATTTGTTGTAACCAGAAAATGATTACCTAAAAAATAGCAATTATTAATTTATTAGTTTACAAGAAATTATTAATAAAATAATTTCGGAATTATTTAATAAAAATAATAATAAAATAATTTCGAAATTATGTAATAAAATAATTAAACAGATTCTATTTCTTGTTTCAGAAATTTTAGGAAACAATAACAAACTATTTAGAAAAATATAAAACTTAAATTTATTTATAAAACTAAGATTAAATACTTACATATCTAAATCATTTAATAATAACAAATATATATTAAAATTAAGATACAACATTGTTTCTATTTTTAAAATATATATATATATACTTATTTAAGCTATGTTGTTAAAAATTTAACCAGTTCCGATGTGACATATTACGAAAATGCTATTATATTTTAATTATTCTAATAAACAAAAAAAAGTTTAGATTTGTTTACAAAATATTAAAACTTTATTTATTGTTTCATAAATCTTAGGAAATAATAACAAACAATTTAATTGTCAAAAAATTAATTGTTTATACATAATATTCACTATATAAACAATACTAATAAGTGTATAATGTTGATAATATACATAACCTAATTGTATTTTTCACCTATAAAATTAATATATAACATGTTAGAGCAATAAGGCAATAACTTCAATTTGTAAATTTGGCATATTAAGATCTCTAAACACGATCATATTAATTTGTAATACCAAATCACGGGTCAATACATGTTTTGTTGGGTTTTTTTAGCTTTACCAAATGTATAATTAACGAATTTGATATTGCACCAAACCAAAATAGTAGTACCAACTACGGGTCAAAATCAGAATATGACCTTAAGCAAAATAAAATATACTATGATTTTATAAAATGTATAGAATTAATAATTTTTCTACTATTATTTTGTAACAAACAAATCTAAATTTACATAAATATTTCCTTCACTGGTAACATTATTCTACAAAATATTAACGTGTATTTATGAGTCGGGTAATAAAACGAGTAATGAGACGGGTAACGAGACACTCAAAAACTAAATTAATATCTGATACTCGATCATTATTCACGGATAATATAATTATTATATCTTTCACTCAATCCTAAAGCTATGGGTACCTTTTCATGGAGCGGATACAAACCAAAAAACGGGTCGAATACGGATATCGGTAGTAGTTTCCAGGCCTACCTATTAGTAATTTACTATGAAACAAAACTCACCATTTAGTACTATATTATATAATATGTAAATGAATGATACAACATAAACATATTAACAAATAACAAAATAAATAAAAAATTCTCCGCGGTAACAACGCGGGTCATTAGCTAGTTTCAAATTATTAATAGTGATCTGAACTTGTTTCACCATTTAATATTGTCCTGTAATATTTTTAAAAAATTTTAAAGTTTGATTTTCATAACATTTTAAAGTTTAAATTTTTCTTATATATGGTATAGTTATATAGTTCGTCTAAAGAACCAATATAATCCGGATACAAACTTTCAAATCACTATTTAATTATTAGTTTCCCTTGATTCGAAGTTAAGAATTCTAGATTTTTTTTTGGTCTTTCTTTGTCTCATTTTATAAACATGAGCAGAAAAAATAAACATATTTAAAACTAACAAACACGGATAGGTTAAGGCCCATCATAGTGAAGCCGCATATTTATTTTCTTACTAGGAAGTAAAGCAGAGTTAATTAGTTTCTATAATTTTTTTCTTTCAAATATATGTATAACAATTAAAGCGAAATTTATGGCATTTACTTGTTTGCAGATCCGATTTCTTATATTCGGATACATATTGTTGAGAGGTAAAATAAATGATAAAAATT